>NC_139987.1:9870245-10591495 GCF_963993115.1 Abramis brama
TAACAACAACAACAACAACAACCCAACCCAAAATGTTCTTCAATGGCATCACTGCGCAAACTCCCTTTTATAACCTTTATTTTTAAGAGTGTATAGGGTCTAGCCAACCGCCACATTGTCAAAAAATTCCTTTGAATGTTTTCTGATATTTGAATTTATTTTCTATCAACTTTTGAGTGGCGCGTAGCTTTTGAGATAAAGATAATAGCATATTCTTATTGGTTTTTGGATTGTATTCTTATTTTGATGTACAGAGGTATTTTCTCTAAGGAGGCAAGGAAGGCAGTGTCTCCTCCAAAATTTCAAATGAGAAAATAAATGACAGTGCAAAAAACTAATTGACTATGAAAAACGCCAGATGAGTTTTCAAACATTTTGATGCCAAGGACACCCAAATACCAGGAGCCACTTGCAAGAAAGAAGAAGCAAAAAAAAAGTTTATATATATATATATATATATATATATATATATATATATATATATATATATATATATATATAATGTGTCTGAAAATATAGCTGCTTTTAAATTGTATTAT
Source organism: Abramis brama (assembly GCF_963993115.1). Taxonomy (NCBI): domain Eukaryota; kingdom Metazoa; phylum Chordata; class Actinopteri; order Cypriniformes; family Leuciscidae; genus Abramis; species Abramis brama. Next base: position 9,870,785 of record NC_139987.1, read on the forward strand.
AATATATATATATATATATATATATATATATATATATATATATATATATATATATATATGTATATATATATATATATATGTATATATATATATATATATATATATATATGTATATATATATATATATATATATGTATATATATGTATATATATGTATATATATATATATATATATATATATATATATATATATATATATATATTATAATACAATTTAAAAGCAGCTGTATTTTCAGACACATTTATATTGTGTGAGGAAAGGTGAGAGAATGTGTTGCCAAAATAATTGATAGCTTTAATTTGTCATTTTACTAAGGCCAAATAAATAAATAAATGAATTGAAATATTAAAGAAAATATCTACCCAAAATATCCCAAACTCAGAAAGCTTACCTTGCCATTTCAGAAGACCACCACACACTACTGTTATATGCACATTTGTTTTGTGCATAATGACAAATTGTCTTTAAAGGTTTCACTGTTTAGGTCAAAACTCTTTCCCTGCAGAAACAGTCTGGCTTTTCTATTGATCTCCCAAGTTAACAAATCTCATTATCTGTGAAAATGATCTCTGAGATACACAGAGGAGAAAAAAAGCTGTGAGCCTTTCTTTCAACATGAGAGGGTTATTTCAAGTACTCTGTCTGGCTCTGATGAAAACCATTAGACGCAGGCCTTGTTAAGAGAAGACATGGTGTTCTGATCATTTATACCACAACAGTATGTGGTCTGCACATATTTAACTATATTGTCAAACAAGTACACTGTGTCATTTTCTAATACAAAGATTTACAATTTAACTAATTTTGGGCTTTGGTAAGCTCTCTTTGACTGTATGGTAGTATAACAAAGGGTCTGATAACCCTCAGCCAATTTTTGGTATGACTGACCATTTCATGATTTTAAAACCTGGCAAACAAATCTTAGCTTCTACTATTATATTACTGGGAATAAAGGTAAATGAGTAATTTCTGATACCTTTTGAACTCTGCAAGTAAGAAATTCAACCCAGGCTTATTGGAAATACACGTGTGTGGTGCATTTCTGCAAAATGATAAATTGCTTGTATTTGACACAATTTGACACATTAGTTCAAATGACATAGGCCTCTGCACTAATATGTATCTAATGTATAATTAATAATTCTATATTTTTTTGTCATTAAACATCAGAGTCTGATAGATCCTCCCTCTCCCCCACCAATATGCACCAACTTCTGTTGACAACATGATTCCGTAAGTGACCTCATGCAGGTTGTTTTCCATCCTATTTCTGGATCACTGTGTGAATGCAGCACACAAACACAGACGTTTGCGCAATATATTTGGGCCGTAATCGCAATTGATTCTTTTTGACCTACATGATTTGGGTTAACTTTCAAAACTCACACCCCTAAAGTTATTGGAAGCTTAAAAAAAGAACAATTATATGGCTGATTTAATTTAATTAATCTCCAGCAAGGTTAAAAAGGGTCAGCTCGAGCGCTCGCTCAAATAAATAAGTTGTAACGTAGCCATGCTAATTTAGTCTACAAGCTAATGGCACTACAAAAACCATTGAGCTACTCTCCTCTCTAGACAAGTTGTACCTATAATTGTGCTTTTTAAAGTTCTCCTTTCATCGTCCTCTCTGCCGGTGCACCTCATCTCTTTTTATCACCCTCTCGGACACCTTTCTGTTCCCACGTCTCGTCTCGGCTCGGGTCAGATGGGAGCAGCTGTCGGTGTCTAACTGGGTAACTCATTACCTGGCAGCTCTTATTGAGCCAGTGCAAAGCTGTGTCGGGATTTCTGAGGCTGACTAAAGGTTATATCAGACTGTAACCTGATAATTTGAGATGTATACACAGTGTGTCAAACACATCAAGCCTAATTAATGTTGACAGCAAGGTCAAGTGCTCATTGACAACATGCTAAAGGCTTCTTAATTGAGGAAGTGTCTGGAAAAGATAAGGATGATGGCTGTACAGATTATACAGTAGATTATAATAAACTATAATAGAGTTCTTTGCGTGCTTTTTGTATTTCTGAGCACTGTATTGGGACATAATGGTTAAATATATGAGTTGGCAAGTTATAAGTTTGAACCTTAGATGGGGTGATGCACAAGCTGTTACCTTTGTGCAAAACATTTAATACCAGATTGTTCTTGTGGTAAGTGTACTGTAAGGTGCTTTGTAGTTCCCATTCCCAGCATGCACTGGGTCATGTATAATTAATATGGTTTGACTTTGTTTTTACATACTTTTTTTTTGTCTCATTTATTTGAAACTCATGTTTTGTGATGTCAGGAAGCATTTGTTTCTCTACTCAAAATCTTACCGTTGCCATGATATTTCAGTGTTTTTGTTGTATGAGTGTTAATGTAGCCCAATTAATATTCATGTGATTTTGTCAATCAAACGGTTTAATTTCCAAAATATGGTCCTGCATGAAATGGAAAACAATCTGAAGCAGATAATATTGAAAAATGTAGATGACTCTTTTAAGGTTGATACTACTTAAATAAAATCTACTGTATTACTGATTTTAAGTCATTGCAACGACACAGGTTGAATCAGAAATCGGCCTCTATAGTGGACGTTATTGAGTGCACTCATTCAATCCCACAATACACCGCAATAACGATTGTACAACCAATGTACGCTCAACGGCTGTCCGAATTTGCTCACTCCTTTTCATTCACTCCTTCAAGTGAACAGAATTAGTGGACTAACGTAAGGAATAGTGAATGAGGTTTTAGGGGGCAATTTCCAATTCAGACACAGTGTTAGTATTTTTTGTTTAGTATGCCAGACTGGTAGATGTGAAAGTCATCTTGGGCTTATACTGACACCTACTGGTGTGGATGTCTACAGTTATTGATGCAATTAATATTTGCAGTCAGCCATGATTTGTTCAACTGTGGGTGCTTCTCAATATCCCTCCTCATCTCCTCGCTCCTCCGTCCTCCATCCTATGACCCGGAAACCGATCGAGCTCAGCCATCTTGAAGGACTTCTCAATTCTCTAATTGCACCGCGAGGAGTCGAGGATCGAGGATTTAGGAGGCTTCCTGAGGAGTCATGAGCGAGGATACACAGGTGTATCCTATGCGGAAGAGTTTTATCGACTTAAACGTGACGCACGTCTAAATTCTCCTCCCCCTTCACATCGGTCACAATCATTTTAATTTATACTTTACCTTTGCAGTTTATATAAACCACACATCTCACATATTTCAACAGGGTATCTTGCTTTATTATTATTTATTATGAATTTCTTAAATAAACAAACTTCAACAACATAAGGGCAGATCCTTTGAGCGCTGCTGATGACGCGATGAAGTGACGCTTGAGTGATCAAGTATTCCAATGTATAAAAAAAAGTTACATTCGAATCCTCCATCCTCGCGTCTTTTCCTTGCAGCCTTCCCTCGCATCCTACAGAGGGCGGAGCTGAGACGCGAGGAAAGGAAGCGAGGAAAGGAAACGAGGATGCACAAATAAGAAATGAGAAGCACCCTTTGTATGTGTCATGATCTCAACATGGCGGCCCTCATGAGATGACCTATGTAAAATAAAGCTTTAATTAGGCTATAGTGTTATGACTGGTGTTCAAAAGTGGGTGTTCAAAACTGGGTCTACTCTTAATTTCATTGTCTAAAATGTTTTCATGAATACCCAAATACTGTGCACTTAATTAAAAGTGCACTTTAAAGTACATTAATTACTTGATAAATATATTCAAATGGTTGCCTGATTTTTTTTTTAGTTGTATGAACATCTTATTACACCTTTTTTTCCCCCACTATTTCAGTGTTAATCCTAATAAGCTCAACATGTTCTAGCAGCACTGTATCCGAGAAAGGACCCTTTTGGTAATGGCTGCTTATGAGCACACAAATGTTCACTGACTGACATCTGAGATGCAGCATCAGAGTTTGCATGACAAAACCTTTTTTCTGCAGGATGAGCTAGGCCAAGAATGATTTTGTCCTTATGCGTACTTTGTAAATTATTCATCTCGACTCTGCATCATTCACATTCATGGCTGCTGATTGCTCTAAATGCTTTAGCCCTGGGGGCTGAACAGTCCCCTGACTGCTCACATTAATAAAAGCTAATTAATGGAAGGGTTAGGAGAGCAGTATGGGAGTAATGAATGATGGTTAAAGCTCTGATCAAATACTTGGCCATTAATTGGCTTTACAAAGTCACCCTCCACGATCACAGTATCTGCCATGTCATTGACTCTGTGCTGAACACATTACAGACTAGAAGCATAATGAGAGAACACTAAGGCCCAATCCCAATTCTATTTTATACCCCTTCGCCTACCCCTAACCCTTCGCCTACCCCTTACCCTTGCCCCTTGAAACAGAGTGGCAAGGCGTAGGGGTGAAAATATTCCCATAAGAAATGGGACACCACTACCATTACGCGTCATTATACGTCATTGCTAGCGCCTACGTCACAGGAGATGCGCCAATGTTTATCACAAACTTCCAAGATGCCGTCGTCAGCTGTAGTCATTTCAATTGCGTGAGTTACAGCTATTTTTTTTTTGCATTTTTCTTCTGAAGTTCGCAGAAAACAACAGAGATGACGATATCTTCGACGCCTAAGTATTTTTGGACTTCAGGAAACGTTGCTCGTTGTCAGCGCGAAAACGAATGAGCCTCCAGGTTTCCTCAGGTGTCCCTGTTTGATAAAGAACATACAAGACTGGTTGATCATGTTGCAAAAAGCACGAAACTGTGTAAGCCCTGTTCGTTTTATATCGTGATCACATATAACCACAAGAAAACAATACGTTCATAGCAGACGGTAAAAGATAAGCCAATTCCTTGCCGCAATTACATTCACCAGTTATCAGACATGAAAATATGTTGCGGGACTATTGTTAACGAACTTCAGCGATTTTTTTGCAAACGTTTCTTTGAAGAACATGACCATAAATATGAACACAAGATTTTCATTTTAAATTGCCTCTGTAGCCGGTGTATGCAGGTACATTTCTCATACCCCTTCGTTTGAAGTGTGGTCCCGAAAAATCTTCGTTTCAAGGGCTATCTGGCCCTTCCCCCTACCCCTCCCCCTCCCCCTCCCCCTCCAACCAAAAGATAATCGAGACAACCCTACCCCTTCACGGGAGCGTGCAAAACGGAGGGGTAGGGCCAAGGGGTAGGGGCAAGGGGTGAATTGGGATTGAGCCTATTTATGTGTTTTTCTCTTTTGTATGAGAATCAAAACTTTTTAGAAATGCATATATTATAGTGGTTACAAGTTTATTGAAAGACAAATTATATATATATATATATATATATATATATATATATATATATGCACACACAGCAACATGGTTTCGGCCCAGATCCGGCCCGCATCTGGGCCGTGTGGAATCCACGGGTATGTGGGCCGGATCTGGGCCAATACTATGTTGCTGTCTGGATTTGAAACTGCTAACTGGCTACTCCAGTAAAATGAAAAGATTTATCTGTAACTCTGTCATGGAAACTATGCATAAACCTTGATTAAAAATGTATTAATCAATTAAAAATGAATTTATACCTGTAAGATATGCTGTACACACTGGTCCAGCGGTTTGTAAAATGGATAGATGGATGTTTCAGCTGCGGGTGCCATCTTCTGGTCAGATGGGGGAGTGAGGGTCAGCACGACCCTCACAGTGCATTATGGGTATTCTCTAGGCATTGTGTGTACATTGGTTGTACACTTGTTATTGCGGTGCATTATGGGATTACATGAGTGCATTAAATAGAGCAGTGGTTCCCAAACTTTTAACAGGCATGTACCCCCTGAGACATTATAGATCTTCGGAGTACCCCCAACACCACCAATTGTTAAAAAGTTTTTTTTTATTTTTTATTAATATTTATTTTTATCAATTTTGTCGAGAATAGTGAATAGAATCATAAACATATGATACAAATGTGCTGAATATAATGATTTTCTTTATTTTTTTTTTACTCTTCAAACAACTAATACAAATGCAATAAAATGATATTAATTATATTTTAGTAAGTATTGTCAATATAAATTGCCCATACTCCTACATACAGGCTCTTTTTTTTTTTTTTTATAAAAACCCGTGGCGTCATCTATGATTATAAGGGTTGTAGGCTAGGCCTATATGCAAAATGAAACCGAAATCGCGACACTCATGGAGAAAAATGCGTTCATCAGAAAATGCGTTTAATACTAATATATTGAAACGTCTGTTTATACATCCATACTCCCTTAATAAAGGAGTCCAGACGTTAGAAAAATATCAGTATACACATGCGTTTTATATTTAATATGAGAAGAGGGAACACTTGCGTTACGGTCCGGACTTGACACAAAAAATCTTTAACTTTTAGGTGGTAAAATATGTTTTAGTAGTAATTCTATGAATTACACTGGCAAACCTAAAGTAATATACCCACCGGATGAAGAAGGGTTGGCTCTCCACAGAACATAATATATTCATTTTATTTTATTTTATTTTATTTTTCGTGTTCACATTTATGAGGAACAAACAATGTTACGGACGTGACCGCTCTGAAAGCGGCACTACAAGACTGCTTTAAAACTTTCACAGAGATCTCAAACAGGCATTTAAAACACCAAATATTAAGAATTGGAAATTGAATATCAAGCAAAATAATATTCGATGATTGATCGAAAATCGTATCTCTCCCCCCACATGCTCACCGGTAAGACGCTCCGACATTAAATTTCTCTGTGGCCTGTATGCTATAGGCCTATGCGTTGTAGCCCAGTCATTAAAAAACGATTTAGTTTCATATTCATGTTTAAATAAAATAATATATATTTATTTTATTTTATGTTGATTATATGAAAAGTGAAAAGCATGAATAAGATGATCCCGAAAATATCGAGAGACAAATGGAGTGGGCAGACATGATTTTGACCACTTCATTGAGTTTGTTTTTGTAGAAAACCTTTCTTTAAAGTGAATTTCGTTTTGTATTAATTGTATCTTAATTTTAATCAATGTTTCATCAACCAATTTCCTGGATTTAATAAATAAGAAGAAAATATAGCAGGCAATAAATCAGGACACGGAGTCGCCGGCGCGTGAACTGGAGATCGTCTCTTAAATGAACCGAAACTCAGCGTATAAGCTACTTGCCTCACAGACCTGAGAGAGATATATATAGAAAGCATGAAATGTGTACTTAAACATGTGTAACAAAACAATTCAAAATGAAAGAAAACAGACTGCTCTCAGCTTATGTAATCCGTATGAAATGTGCATCTCTCTCTGGCGCGTTCACTGCTGCGAAGATCGCGAGTCAGCATAGTCAACTTCATCTTTGACACAGAAAACACTTGTTTATTAATAAACAATTGAAATGTCTCCTTGATATATTTGACATATTAATAATCATTACTTTTCCCAGTTCTTTGTGACACCTTTTAGGTGCATTATTGGCAGTGCCACCCTTACACATGAACGCGTCCCCACCGGTCAATAGTTAAAGGTCCCGTATTATGCCCCTTTTCACAAGATGTAAAATAAATCTGTCCCCAGAGTGTGTATGTGACGTTTCAGCTCAAAATACCCAACAGATAATTTTTTACAGCATGTTTAAATTGTCATTTTTTGGGGCACAGAAAAACGTGCTGTTTTAGTGTGTGCCCTTTAAATGCAAATAAGCTGCTGCTGGACGACCCAGGGGGCGGAGCTTCATGAGCTCGCGCTCAGTCTCTCAGGACAATTTCATCGCACGGAATGATGATAATATCAGAAACTCTCAGTAACGGTGTTCATTTTGAGTCGGACAATAATGCCTACAGAGTCAGAGTGCTGTATAGAGATGAAACAGGTATAGTTTAGTAGTTTAATTACGGTTATTATAACGTATTTGTCATCTGCTTGTATGTATCCATTATTTATTAATAGCCTACAAGTCTGCTGTCTGAATGATGATCAAACATATACTGATGAGTTTAATAAAGTTTATTGTACATCACACAAAAGATGAAGTGTCAGTTTTACTTCAGAAAATCACCGTAAGAGCTGAGTAAACACAGTAAGTTATAAGAAGTGCGCAAGTACATAAACGAATTTCGGTAGAGTTGAGGGAGCATTCCTGTGGGCGGAGGTTAGTCAAAAAACGGTTCTAGTGACGTCATTAAAGAAGGAAGTAGAGGAAAGTAGTCCAAACGGGCGTTCGATGTAGGCGACTTCTGTTAAATAAAATATCTCGCTTGGCATTGAACTTTGAGCTTTGTAATTTTACAGATATTATTTATGCTCTAACAGCAACATTACACACTAACTAAAGTTTGAAACATGGGATCACGCAGAACGGGACCTTTAATATTATTCTTTGGTGTTCAGTTTATACAGGTTTTCTAATTGTTATTTAATATATAAATATAAATGTATTTTTTTTATATCAAAATCTCTTTTTTTTTCCTCGACACCTCTTTAACTTGGCACGAAATTCTGTCAGTGAAGTCCCGATATGCAAATTTGTTTAAATTCATACCTACGTAATCACCATGACCAAAATTGCACTTTTTTTTTTTTTTACATTGAATCTTGAAAAAAAAAAAATAGTCCGACCTACCGATCCTTTTTTTCTTTTTTTTTTGGCTGTTACGGCAAACCAAAATATTTTTAAGGATGGCTTAAGAAGTTACCACCGTGGGACAGAGAAAACGTTTGAAAAGGCATATGACTTAGATCTTTTTTCGCGTACCCCCTGAAATCAGTCCACGTACCCCTGGGGGTACGCGTACCCCAGTTTGACAACCGTGGAAATAGAGCAATAGAAAACACACACTATTTTTGAGGTACAAGAACTTTGTAAATACAGTATAACTGCACACTTACTTAAGTATTTTTATTATTTCTGACGTTTCAGCAGACAAGCAGCCTTTGTCAAAATGGAGAACACCATAAATATAACAAACAATTAAATGACTGCACACGATAACATCCACTATGGTTTCTGACACCACTACAAATTTCTGTTCCCTCAAATAGTGCCCTATTTAAAGGTATGGGGGCGATTTCGAACACAGCACATGACTGCAAGCGCCAATTATTGGCAATCGATTAAATCCAGCTTCAGCTGAAGTTGAACACACCTTTTAGCCATAGACTGTAAAGAAAAATATGGACGTAGTGTCCGTGACGTCACTCGTAGGTTTCTGAAGAGCAATTTTGAATTGGCCGTCGGCCTGCGAGCTGAACTCCCAGATAACCAAAAATTGGCAAAGAGGCAGGATTAGCTGAGCTGACGTGATGGACAGCAGACAAACGGCTTGTAGTGACAGCAGCGACAATGCACCTGTCACTCAAGTGGCCACACCCTTAATTATACAGAATTTTAAGGCTTAATATAATTTAAATGGATAAGTTATAAAAAAAATGCACCCCCTCACAGTTGTCATGAAGGGCCAAATTAACAATATAGACCAAAACCACTTTTTGCACCAGGCAAAAAAAAAAAAAAAAAAAAAATCTGCTGTAAAGTTGGCCATATTAAAGGTGGGATCAGTAGTTTTTGAAAAACACTTTTGGCCAATGTTGACATATGAAATCATCAAAACAAACACTCCCCTACCTCAAAATGATCTCACCCCTAATTTGATAGCTCCACCCCACACTTACGTACGTGACCGTAACCCAGGCAACGACTATGGCGGAATCTGCAGTACCTGCCGGCCGAGGCAATGTGTTACTATGGTAATCCACGTTGAATGTGTTTTAGTAGTGATGTGTTTTTTAACGCGTCAATGTTTCTGCTCCGTTTTACGTGGAAGACGACGCTCACCCACAAAGTTATCATGATCAACTCGATAGCACGAGCACGACAGTCATAGCAACGAATATATTACAACTATAACAAGATTAGGAGGTTATATCAATCACTAAATGAGGAACCAAAGGAAACAAACATTAGGAGTATATTATCTTACTTTTCAGACAAACTTTGGGAGCCGGCGCTTGAAACAGACAGTGGAGGAGGTTTAAACGCGCCAGGCTTATATGTGTCATTTTCATAGCTGAATCGAACGACAATAATATCGCAAATGAAAAAACAAGCAGAGATGACACACAAGCAAATTCAAGCAATGGCCAGCATATATTAGTTCCGAGGACATTTTACTCTTTTTTTAAATTATTATTATTTTTTATCTGCCATCTCTCTCTTTCTGTTGTCATCTGGCTAATGTCTGTGCTCTCAGTGCTCTCTCCTCCCCATCATTAGTAGACACGCCCCTTACTGCTGATTGGTTACAAGTGTGTTTTGGTAGTTGGTCCGACACAGTTTTCAAAAGTGTTTTTCAAAAACAACTCATCACACCTTTAACATGGGGGGTGTAAGGCCTGCTCAATCGGTCCAACGTCAGTTTTCGATAAGCGGGTGAAGGTTTACTGCATGTTACTGTCTTTTCATCATAGCAAAGTAATTTAATTCCAAATTAAACTTTTATCTGACTCCATTTTATCACAACCTCGAATTTAGGTTAGAATGCCAATTGGTTATTGGTCATTTATATATAATAGTTTAGCAACACATTTGATTATTCTTTTTAACTCTTTACACTTATTATCCTCGTTAACTCGGGTGCCAAAGTCACACAAGGTCCTCACACCTCGCCAGTCTGATCGATAACCAGAGGATATGACTAAAGCAGTTAAACAATGCCACCCTTGCTGTTGTTAAAAAGTACCCATGTAGCCCCCTACAGTCGCCTATATAACAACTTAAAGCCCAAACCAGAGGTTATGGCTAGTACACTAAGATAATGCCGCTTCAATGCTTGCTATTACCTCAATAGTATTTTTATCTAGCCCCCTATAGTAATGCGACGGCATAACAAGTTAGTTAAAGTCAAGCAATTAGTCAGGAATCTAGAATCTCACCAGATGTGCCCCATGCTCCATCTAACCTAAGATCTAGTATGTACTTAACCCTGGATGCAGCTTTGCGGTAACAATGGATACTACGTAATCTACTAAAGTTAATAATTTCAGAGTAAGTCAGAATAAATCCAAATGTAACAATTTATTACTGTATGTCAGGTAAATGTATCATGCCAATTACATAATCAGTTCAAAGATAATCCATACAATAACATCAGATGCTCAGAGATAAAGAGTAAAATATGGAGCTGACTCAGGAAATACATAATGCTGAGTGTCTTTCAGACACTCAGCATTAAGGGCCGATATCAGTTCAAATCAAGCCGAGTTGAGACATTTCCTTATATACTCAGACCAAGAAAGAAACCTAAACATATGCTAACAATGGGAATTTGCATAAATCACTGTCTCCAGAGTTTGCACCTTTTGGGAGCAGGATGCTATTTGCATGAAAGACCCACCCTCCCTTGAAAGCAAGTCTCTAAACTCTTAAAAATTACCTTTTGGTTTACTTCTTTGGGGATTTGTACCAGTCACATTGAGGCATTCCAAATGATACCAGACATGTATAGTGTTGTATGATAATTGTTCACATTATACCATATAGATTTGTGGGTGAATTTTGGTGATCTCAGCATGAGGGAGAGAAGGAACGGGGGAATAGGGGGTCAAGGGAAAGAGATGTAGATTAGGATGATACTGAGGTGAGACTTGCGTCTCGAATGGTGATGCTAATTTCACAAGAGAGAGTTCAAATATTAATATCCTAAAACATCGTTTGTCTTCTTGGGGAGTGGTCGTTCCTCAACCAGACTGCCCGGCATTTTATAATTTCTCAAGTCTTACAGGGGTATATAGGATTGACTCTTTTGGAGCCTGTCTCTAGTAGCCAGTCGATGAATGGCAGTTTAAGTCACTTCCATGTTGGATTCAAGAGAGAAGGTTGCCACTTGCTTTTAGCTCATAACTGACTCTACCACTGAAGCGTGAATACCTTTTGGTTATGTCTGATTTGAAATAGAAATGCTTGTGTAATGTATAATTTAGGTTTGTGAGACTTACATTATATTAGACAATGTACTGTACTAAATATATATTTTTATAGCCTATGTTTAAATTGGCATGCAGCTAATGCAGCATGCTCATTGCCAGATTTCAGAGTTTTATTCTAAGAACATTTTTTGCAGTTTGTATGTTAAAATATTTCGAGATTCTGTTTGGTTGCCACTTATTCCCCAAGTAAAATATTAAGCAAATCAGCTGAGAATCACTATAATATAAGTTAACAGAATAATAAGAAAAAATAATAACGAGGTATGTGTCAGTTCGCTAATAAAAGGTGCCTCAAAGAACTGTGAGATCGCACACTTTATGGCAATTAATTTTTTCTACATATAGCCTACCGTAAGGGCCTCTTTCTTGTCTTATTTTCTCAACATCCAATTTCCGCTAAAGAGCCTAATTAGTCAGCATAACCTATTAGACATTTTCACATGAGAAATCAAGTCTGCACCACCTAAAAATGTGTGTTTCAGTATAGCTTAAGTGTTTGTCATACCCTCTTAGTCACTATGACGTGTATACAATCTCTAATGACCAATAGGAGCATAGCTGTTATACTGCCAATGCTTCATGTGGGTCAAGACACATATATCATGTTTTAGTCAGTCTCAGTCCATGGGGATTCAGTTTTTTATCCTCTGGAATCTAGCGGGTAAATCAAACCTCTCTTGCCCTCAAGTCAGTCCTTTTATTGTCTTTCAGTCGACACTTCCTCTTGTGAAGGTTGTTGTGAAGCAGCCATTTGCCGCTAGTCAAAGGTTTAGACCCTTTTTTTGTATAGAGGTCTTTCTTGACATTTCAATCTCTGCTATAAAACGTTGTCATGCCATGATGATAATTACTGCCGCCATCCCCCGAAGGCACCTTTGGTCGTCCAGTGCACTACTAGAAACAAGCTTTTACTGACCTGTCAGAGCAATGTGCATAACTCTGTCATGCAGACAGCATATCTCTATCATAGAATATTTTAGTGTTTTCCCACCCACCTGCAAAGATAATGTTTGCTCTAGTGATTGTGTATGTTTTCCTTTCCTGGGGACGACAAACCTGTCAGATGTTGATTTGATTTTCTACATTTGCTGCTCTTTTGCCTATTCTGGTCCACCCATTTCAGCCTGCTGGGGCTCAATATTTCTGTCAAAAGCCCATCTGCCCACTGAGCTGGGTAATTTCCAACCTATTGAGTTCTTCCTCAATGTCACCTTTTTGTATCAGCTTTATTAGCCGCATGCATGTTTCACGTCTCCATAATAGAGCACCTAATATAATATTGTTCAAGAATTCAGCACTCAGGGACTCCAATTTAAAAGTGACAGAAATGTTCACACAGTTATTTAAATGAGTGCTTTCATTGAAATATGCCACAATTTTGACCAAAAGCCAGAGTACAGCTCTGCCACACTAACTAAAATATGTTCTAAGAACGTTTTGCTAATGTTCACTTTGTTATAAAACGTTATTTTTGAACATTCTTTATAATGTTTTATAAATGTCATGTGAATGTTAAAGAAATGTTCCATTTTTATCATTCTGCAAACATTATAGTAACGTTACTTTTGAATGTTCTTGAACATTCTGGAACAAGTAGTAACATTAAAAATTCTCAAAATGTTAACATTATCTATACATCATTCTGAAATGTTTTAGTTCGTCTAACGTTTTTTTTAAAAGACCAAATAACTTTGATTGAATATTCTATTATTAATGTTACTGGAAGAAACTTTGCTCATAACTTTAAGAGAACCTAGCCAGAACATTAGCTAAAGTTCTGAGAATGTTTCCTGTCAGCTGCCTCATTGTCAACATTTTTTACAAGGCAGCATCGTATGGCCATGAAATCTATGTGATTATTCTATGATGGATCAACTCGTAAAAACAGATTCCAAAATGTAAAATGTTTTGAAAATGACAACTTAATTTTCCCCAAAGCTGCCCGTGTCAGTAGCCCCAAAATATGGCAGTATAGTTGACACCATATCGCCTCAGTGTATATTCTCTAATCAGCCACTTTTGTCTGTCTGAACTCCCTCAGGTTTTCAGGATGGTGCTACTGCATGGATTAGACAATTACTATAATCCCTGTATTCTAGTTGCTTAGCAATATGAGGCAAACTTGAGTTTTCCCTTACTACAGAGTATAGCATGTGCTAAATTAATAATTTTGTATCTCTAAATAGATATCAGCATTTAAGTGAAAGTAACCTAAGCAAATGGATTTCATTTATTTTTCATAGATGTTTTAGTATAATATCAGTAAAATACTTTAGCAAGAGTGTTGTATAGAATATCAGCAAATTGCTAGTGTGGTATTGTTTTTATAGAACACTTCTATAATCTGATAAAGTGAATGAGAAACTTTTTTGGGTTCCGGAAGTAAAAATCCCATTCATTTTCTCCGTAATAGATTTTTAATGATAATGATTAAATACAGACCTACAAGGTTAAACAACCTTTATGCTTTTGTTGAAACCATCAGCCTGCACTATTTCAGCTTTTTTTTTTCATCAGCAGATTTCCTGGTGAAAAACTACATTACCGATGATGCTGCAGCGAAATCTCCACCAATCAGAGAATTGTGATAAGCAAATCACGCCAAAAAACTGCTTTAGTGCTCACTCAATCCAATGAAACACCGCGAATGACATAGTCAATTTCCCTATATGCTTTTAAACTACTTAAATATTTATGTATGTATGTGTATACTGCAATTAATGTAAAATATATTGTTTTTATAAACATAATCAAAAATGTTTTATATTTATCCATCGTTTTTATTCAGATTATGTCGTTCACAATACTTCATGGGATTGTGGTTATTTCCTCATTAACGCCGTCAAGTACTCATTCTTTTACCTTTGTCTTTTCATGACTGTGTAGATTCAGACAAAAACTGGACAGTTGGTTGATGGCAAAGAACGTTTCGGTTACTAACGTAACCTCGGTTCCCTGAGATGAGGGAACAAGTATTGGGTAAGGCTAGCTTACGCTATGGGAAAAATCCTTTTCTCGAGAATATTGAAGCCAAATCTTTAAAATGCAGTGCAGCTGCACAGCATACACAGATGAGCAGCGAGCGCGGTCATTGGCTGTGCTGTGGCAACTGCACAAACTTATTGCGAGGCGGCTCAGATGTGCAAACCAATCAGGTCGCTTCGCGCCCTGGCGCGTCAGAGCCCGCCAGAATGGACGTGGCTTATGGCTATATAAGCACCCATTCATGCCAAGGACCTCAGGTTTAATCTGAAGCTGAAGCGATCCCCTGATCAAAGCACAGAAGCATCTCATCTCAGGGAAACGAGGTTACGTTAGTAACCAAGACGTTCCCTTTCGAGAGGTCTCTCGTATTGCGTAAGGCTAGCTTACGCTATGGGAACCCTCTTCAAAACACTGTGCGTGCTTAACTTCGCTCCATACAGTAGCCCGAGGCAAGATGCCTGAGGCTATAAAAGAGTAAAGTATGAACCCAATAAAGCCAGTCCGTGGGCCTAATGAGGGCCAAACTCTTATAATGTATATATAATGTATATATGAGAAATATAGTTTGAATTTAACCAGGGCCGGATATGTATCGGGCCCAAGGTTCAGGGGGTTTGTGCTTACACATTTTTTGCAAATGTGTAAGCTGAACTTCAGCTTAAAAATGTGTAAGCTGAATGTGAAAAAGAACTTCCAGGTTATAAAATTTATAATGTGGACGGCGAGGCCGCACAGATTTCTTCAATGGGTATTCCACTTGACCAAGCCCAAGACGAGGCCATACCTCTCGTGGAATGAGCTCTGACGCCTAAGGGGCAATGAAGGCCCTTAGACTCGTAAGCCAGCACGATAGCATCAACTATCCAGCGCGATAATCTCTGCTTTGAGACGGCGAGCCCCTTGGTGTGGCCGCCAAAGCGTACAAAAAGCTGTCCCGATTGTCTGAATGAGGCAGAACGCTGCAGATAAACTCTGAGAGCCCTGATGGGTCAGAGTAAATTTGCATCTCTTTCATCCTCTGGTGAGGGAAGAGCTGCTAGTGAAATAACCTGTGCTCTGAATGGAGTCGAGAGCACTTTAGGAATATAACCATGCCTTGGCTTGAGGACGGCTCTGGAGTCGTTAGGCCCAAACTCAGGGCAGGACGCACTCACTCTCTTGACTGAAGCGAGCGCCAGTAAAAGAGCAGTTTTGAGCGAGAGATGCTTCAGGTCCACAGACCGAAGCGGCTCAAACGGGGCACCCTTCAATGCTTCCAGGACAGTCGAGAGGTCCCAGATAGGCACAGAGGGGGGTCACATAAACTTTGAGCATGGAGGGGGTGTGACCCACGTCCAAGAGCTCTTGCAAAAAGGCGAGTACACTTGGTATGTTGCACGAGTAGGGGTCCAGGCACCGTGCTGCGCACCAGCCAGAGAGCACCACCCATTTGTGAGCATAGAGGCGCTAGTTGAGGGCGCTTTTGCTTCATTGATGGTTTTTAGCACCCTATTCTGGGTACCCATTGAGGGGCCATACATGAAGGGTCCACAAGTCGGGACGGGGATGCCAGATTTTCCCGTTTGCCTGCGTGAGGAGATCTCTCCTCAGCGGTATTGGCCATGGGGCTGTTTCCAGCAGTTGTGTCAACTCGGAGAACCATAACTGGGTCTTCCAGAGAGGGGCTATTAGTAGCACTGCACACTTGCTTTCCGTAATCCGTCCGATGACCTGTGGTAGCATCGTGACCAGAGGAAATGCATATAGCGGATGGCTCGGCCAGTCGTGGGCAAGCGCGTCCTTGCTCTTTGAGAAAAATGTTCGGCAACGAGCGTTGTCTTCTGCATGTGCAGTAGTCCTAGCTGGAGTACTGATGATGCTGAGGCCATGAGACCCAACATCCTCTGAAATCTTTTGAGAGGCACGTGAGCGCCCGCTTTGAAAGATGCCGCTAGGCGTTGAATGGTGAGCGCGCAGAATGGTGTAAGGAGCGCTTTCATTCGTATAGAGTCTGTCACTGTACCCAGGAAAGAAATACTCGGGCTGGGAGACAGTGTGCTCTTGGAAGCATTGATCCTGAGACCCAGGCATTCTAGATGGCTGAGGAACCAGGATCTGTGAGTTATCAACTGCGCCTCCGATTGAGCTAAAATCAGCCAGGTGATCGCTATTTACGCCGAGGTAGTTTAACACTCGCACTCCCCGTTGTCTCAGGGGGGTAAGTGCTGTGTCCACACACTTCGTAAATGTACGAGGTGCTAGTGATTGGCCAAACGGTAGTACTGTTTACTGGTAAGCCTGCCCCTCGAAGGTGAATCTCAGGAATGGCCTGTGATGAGGCAATATTTGGATGTGATTTCAGATCCACTGAGAAAAACCAATCCCCCGGGCGAATTTGCGCGAGGATTTGCTTGGTTGTCAGCATCCTGAACAAACGCGTCATCAGCGCTTTGTTCAAGTGTCTGAGGTCTAGGATGGGCCTGAGGCCGCCATCCTTCTTTGGAACAAGGAAGTAGCGACTGTAAAAGCCTGACTCACTTTGTGAAAGGGGAACTGGTTCGACACTTGGGTGCGAAGAACGTGGGCAACGTCCCTTCTCACTGTCGTTTTGACCACTGCTGAAAAGCGCGGGGGGTCTGCGAGCAAACTGTAGCGAGTAGCCTCGTTTTATTATGTTCAACACCCATTCTGATATGCCGGGGATAGCCTCCCAGGCCTTGGCCTGCAGAGCTAGGGGTTGAATGAAGACTGGAGACGGGCCGATGTGAGATAGGGACCTGGCCGTCCAGCCGTCTTGTGCTTTTAATGCTGTGTGAACAGCACTCATGTCCAGCGCGAGCTGGGGGGAGAACTGATGTGGAAACAGTTTTCATGTGTAGGGGTGCGTACTTTACAGTGGGCACACAGTCTACATTTATTATCTCTCCCGCGTTGGCTGGGAGGAGAACTGATACTGTGGTAAATGCTTATGTCTAGGGGTGCGTACTTCATCGTGGGCACACAAACTACATATACTACACTTCCAGCGTGAGCTGGAGGAAAGCTTGATACTGTGGGAACAGTGCTTATGTGCAGGGGTGCGTACTTTATAGTGGGCACACGACCTACATTTATTACACCACCAGTGCCGTGGCTAGGAAGGTTTTCGAGGCTCGGGGTCCAAAACAATCTTGGGTCGGGGTCCCCGTTTCATATGCAGGGGTGCACACCGCCTATATATAGAACATCTCCAACGTGGGCTGAATGAAATCACGGGCCAGACCGATTCATGATAGGGACCCAGCCGCCCAGCTGCTTTCATGCTTGTGTCCAGGGCTGCTGCCAGAGCCGGGATTCGAACACAGGTCTCTGGCACAAAAGCCTTAGATTCCACCACTGAGCCACAGGGGGTAATGACGTAAAACAGTTAGCACGAGCAGAGAAGAGAGCGGCATGTTTTGTGTTGCCTGTAAAAACGGCATTTGTTTGCAGGTGTGCATGTTTTATAACAGGCACGTTAGCTGCAATATTGACATTTCCAGCCGCCCGAACTATGAGGGGACTGGGAAATGTGTGAGAAATGGAGGTTGGTCCAGCCTTGGCGGGACTCAAACACTCTCTTTCTTCCTTTCGCCAATGTGAGTGACGCAGTTTCAGCAAGCGTTGTGAAACTCACTCATAGTGTCCGTTTGGGTCATGCAGAGAGCTTGAGAGGGCTCGGACCGGCGAGGGGGTTTCCTCAGAAGAGAGCGAGGCACGCGGGGACTGGGCCGGCATGTGAACGGCGCTTCATTTTGCGCGGCTCGGGCAAAGGGAGAGATAGAGCGGGAAATGCAGGGTCATCACCTGCGAAAACAGCCAGTAGAGCCCGCAGGGTGGTGAGATCCATCACGTCGCACTCAAGGCAGCCGCCCTTGGTGAGTGCAGCTTCCACGTGGTCACGGCCCAGACAGGAAGCGCAGAGGATGTGACGGTCTCCACCGACGAGAGGGCCTCTGCACAAGGCGCATTTAGAGCGAGGCATTTGAAACAACGCCTGGAAATGTCTCTTTTAGAAAAAGTGTGATGCAGCAGCGAACACACTTGCGTTTAAAGGATATGGTGCGCCGGATGGCACAGCAGAACAGAGGGCTGAAGGCGGTGACAGGACTGTGTGACAGGACTCATCTGTGTATGCTGTGCAGCTGCACTGCGTTTTAAAGATTTGGATTCAATATTCTAAAGAAAAGGAGTTTTCCCATAGCGTAAGCTAGCCTTAACCAATAAGAGAGACCTCTCAAAAGGGAATCAGGCTTTTTGTCTCACCGAACACCATACAGACTAAAAGCTTGTCTGGAACAGCATTTGAAAATATTTCAAAGAATGTTGGTAACCAAACAGTCTTGGTGACCATTAACTTGATGTATGGAATATATATTAAAAAAAAAGTTATTTTATGTTTCACAGAAGAAAGTCATAATGTTTTTGGACGATATAAGGGTGAGTAAACAGAATTTTCATTTTAGGTGAACTTTAAGGGAGACTCAAGAGTCAACACTTATAATGAGCACTTAGGAACTTCATGCTGAGTTGACACATCTATAATTTACTCTGTCTCTTTTTTTAATGTCAATTGGACAATTCTGCATGTCTTTTTACCTAACAGTTCAAGATTTATGCTACATCATTGTTCAAGATTTGGTAGGAGTTGATGACATACGAGTACTAACTCTTCATTTTAATCATATATGTATTCTTAAAAAAAGATTGTTACATTTCCGATTTGACTAGCTAGCAACGTAGCTGGCTAAATGCCATGGTTTCTCCATACATGTGAGAGTGTTATTCAAATTATTACTTATGAATGCATAATATAAGATATTGCATTAATACCACAGTGTTATTATTTGATGTTTGCTATTATTTTACATAAGCTCTTCTTTATTGTGCACTTTATTATACAGTGCAATGCATATCTCAGCAGATGTTATTGGTTAATGGTCACATGACATGCAGGTAAACAAAAAAGTTTTTTTTTTTTATTGTTTTTATTTTTAAATTAATTATTTTAATTGAGCATTTTTATGATTTAATGACTTAAACCTTTATAGGGAACTCATTGAAATACTTGGAAATTCGATATTTCAACCCTGGAGTGTTATTGGTGGTTATTACAAGACTTTTTAACTTTTGTGACTTAAAAAAAAATATATATGTTGCAAATCAAGGTCAATGAAGTTACCATATATGGTTCCTCGCTGGCCTATGGTGATTTTTCCCCCCAAAAAGTGTATATATTAAAAATATAAGACAAATATATAAAATATAAATAAATACACAAAACATATATAAACTTCATAGAATATTTATTTAGGAACATTTTTTTATTTTATTTAGGAACATTTCTTCTTTTTCATGTGTCAAAGTCACTTCTTCGACAAACTAGGGTAATTTGTTTTCCAAAAAGTGGATATACAAAATATAAGAGTCTGAGACACATATAAAATATAATAAAAAAAATATTAAAACACATACTATAAAATGAATAGACTATTTAGGAAAAAAAAATATTTTTCACGTGTCACAATTCCAGTACAATCACTTCGGCAACTGCTTCATGGCACTTGATAAAGCAGTAACGATCAGCATTGAGGCACAGGAGGACCTTACAGATGGTGCAGACCATGTTTGACCTCAATATGTTCCTCTTCCTGCTGCAGTACTTGCAGGTCTAGCAGAGGGTGTAGACCAGTGGTCTTCAACCATAGACATAATAAATACATAGACGCCCTATTGGCTGCTGGATCGTACGTCAACGGCGCCGCCATACTGCGGAGGGCAACTTTCCCATACCTCTCATAACGAGAATTGAGAAAAATGCCTATTTCTTGTGCTGCTTGGGGCTTTACAAATCGCCACACAATTGAAAACAGGTCTCAGGGAATTACCTTTCACAAGCAAAACTGAAAATTTGTTTCTGGTTGCATTTCATTTACTATTTTTATTTCCAGAGGAGAAAGGCCCCGAAATTTAAAAATACTACTGTTATTGTGTCACGAAATGTAGTTTTAAGAGTTTTTCAGTCGACAATGTAGTTGTTTAAAGCTCAAATCTGTGGTTTATTTATAAAGATAGCGCCTTTTTAAAAATGTTATCTGACGGTTTCGGAGTTGTGAGATCCAGCGATCACCGGGCGCTCAGCGCTCATGTACCCCGCCGAGAACAGCCTTGTCTCGGCTAGTGCTTCTGACGTTCTGATGTTCGCCGCTGGATCTGATGTCTTTAGTCTAGTGAGAATAATTCGTCTTGTGTTTATCTAACGGGCGATCTTTGGTCTTTGGGCTATTTAACTTTAACGGTGTAGCCTGCTGTATGTTTGACTGAATCGTTTACTTTATTTCTTGAGCTTCTTATACCTTTTAAAAACTGAAATTTAACAAAAAGAGACAGGGTTGCGTCATTTTATTTTATATAGCCTATGTAATAATATTTTAAAATGTATAAATTTACATTATTTATTATTGTTATTATAATAATATACCACTTGCGATTATCAATCTATTATAGTTATGCTGTTAAATTATTTTACTATTCATAGTAACTATTTAACTTATTATTTTTTATTGTCTATATTCTGTAATTGATATTTCATATTCTATTGCTATTATTATAGTATTATACATAAACTATATGCTATTATCAATATATTATTATTATTATTATTATATTAGTACTTATGATATTATATAATTATACTTTTCATTACTATTTTATTTGCTGTATACTGTTTGTTTATTTTATTGACTAAACTATTTACTATTAGCCTACCTCTCACTTTATCTTATATTTACTATTTGCATTGCACTGTAGTTGTACCATATCATATGTATTACCATAAAGGATCCATCAGTTATCTTTGTTATTGCTAAAATCGGGTCATTGACAGAATATGCTTTTCCCACAATAAGAAAACTTTATTTAATTTAATGTGAAAATTAAATTATATCTCAGTATGGGGGTGTTCACAATTCTTATCCAAGAATGAAAAGCCAAATACATGACAAGCCTGAGCTTTGGCCATTCCTTATTAAAAAATTTTTTTTTTTATAAGTCTAACTATCGAGATTTTAAATAACTACAGATGGAACTTTTTTGTACACCACATACAAACCACCGAAATCGGTTGATAAATGTAATTTTTTTTTGGTTTTTATACAGAAAAACCGCAGCTCACCTGTTTACTTGCTTTTGATTACAGCGCAGTCTTGCCCTCCACAAAATGGCGGACGCGTTGACGTATCGCAGCAACGTTCCAAAGCGGCCAATAGGGCGTCTATGTATTTATTATGTCTATGTCTTCAACCCTGCTCCTAGAGAGCTACAGTCCTGCAGATTTCAACTCCAAACCCAATCAAACACACCTGGACCAGTTAATCAAGCTGTTCAGGGTTGCTTGATAATTACAGGCAGGTGTGTTGGAACAGGGTTGGACCTGATCATGGACAGGGGCATGGAACAGGGTCAAACCGCTCAGAAGCATCTGGGGTGATGATGAGCTCCTTCGGGGGTGAGACATGACTGGCCTCTGGCTGCTGCATCTCCTGAACACCTGGATCTGGAAGTTCTTTAACGACAGGCCATCCACAGCAAGAGCCTTGCTGTCCCGCCTGTAGGCTACATGATCCACGCATTCGTGAGGCTGACATCTAAATAAAAACTGTTTTATTTAGTTTATCTACTGTAAAACATCGTAATAAAAACTGTTATAAGTTAAACATATTTCACTATGTATGGCTTGATAATTTCAATAAATGGCTATATGCCAAATACCAATATATGCCATTTAAGTATAATAAAAAATTACAACTGACCAAAATTACACATATTTCACTATTTATGGCTTGATCATTTCAATACATGGTTTAATTTTCCCACTGGATCACTGTACAATGTTATACAAACCTGTGGCAACATTCAATGCACTATTGTGCTACGTTATAATACATTATTTGTAAAAAATAAAAATATCTTGAGTATGGCTTACTTGCTGACATCGGGCGTATGTCTAAAAATGGACATCCTGTCACTTGCGCTAGTCTTACCTGAACGGTATACCATATATGATCACACCATTTTTCATGCCACAACGTTCACTAATTTCTAGAAATCCTACACAAACAACATCCATCTCATCATTTAACACACATCATTTCCATATTTGTGGGAGTAGGTAGGGGCATAAATCCGCACTTCACAAATTCCGGAATAATGCTGTTTGAAATGCTCAGGGCAACTCTTGATTGGTCAGATGCCATGGTGTCACTATTGGTGACGTAGTCTGATGTCTGTTGATTGGCTGAGAGAAATCCATGTGCATATATACGAGCTCACGGAGAGGCATGTAAACGCCATTGTGAAAGATCGATTAAGTTACCAAATATGGTTCTTAGCCCGATTTAAGAGCTTTTCATTACCCCAGTCTGAGAAACTCTGACATAATGTAATATATAATGCACTTCATGTTGTTGATAACAAATTTTCTTTCTCTCTATTTTTATATCAAAATTGTACAAGATTATTGTACTCAAATCAATTTGATAAAAGAGTTAGGTCAAAAGTAATCTAAAAGTAATCCAAAAGTAGTCTGATTATATTACTTTAAATATGTAATGTAATGGATTATGGTACTAACTAAAATTTTTGTCATGTAATTTGGAATCAGTAACTGATTTCAATTTGTAAGTAATCTACACAACTCTGGCCACAAGTAGTCCTTGTGGCTGAATGGAAACTTAATGGATGAATGCACACATACCTGCATATGCTTATGTGATTACAACCGATGGAAGGCAGATTTGCACTGGAAGTTAAGGAGAAGCATTATTAGTTTTCATTTTCCTTGAAAATAAATAATTTTCATGGACTGTTAAAAATTAGTATTCGAGTCATAAGACAGTATGAATTGATCTAAGGAGTTTAATGGTTAATCTTTAAATATTTATTCTGTTGATTACATAGAGTGGGGGTCAAAAATGGTTGTGTTAATGATGTAATGTGTAATTAAAAAGGGTCTTAAATGGAAAAAGACGATATAGTTTTAATGGCATAAGGATCTAGTTCTAAACTGCCCTTGTAGTTGAACAGCAGATGTGGGCCTATAGAACATATTAATTAGCTGTCATGTTTTGAGACAAATTAGTGAAGAGAGATAGACACGTGATGGCTAGATGATTGAGGAAGTGGAGCAGATGGAAACTCACTGATGAAGGACATCAAGATGGCAAACAGGAAATAGATAAATATGTGCAGCATCTCATGGGTATATATTATACTTAAGTTGGTGGATATGCAGTCCTAGTGGTTGAAGTCTTGGCTGGTAACTTGAAATGTCAAAATTGTGCTCTTGAACAAGACATTTAACCCTCATTCAACCCCAGAGGGACTGTCTCAATAATAATTCATTGTTACATTCTCAGTGAACACATGTTGTTCAAATGGACAGTGCGGCTGCAGTGTGTTGGTAAAACATTTGCGAGAATTTTTCTGCCACTTTGGCTAAAAGTGTAAGCTAAATGACAAATTAGTATGTTAAAATGCATTAATGATCTTAGAGAAAAAAAAATACCCCATTTAGCTCCAGCAGCAGATAAGCCAAAGCATCATACAATAATAAAAGCAGCTGAATTTGCTACAGCTGGCAAGCACTTTGGCAGCAAACATCTCGCAGTGACAACGCCCATGTGTTTGTGTGTTGATTCCATTCATAACTGCCAAGGATTATCATCAGACCTTGAGCAGATTTCTGGGGGGCAGTGGTGTTTTTTTACAGCTGTTTTTACAGAGCGACAGTCTTAAAACAAAGAAAAAAGAAAAGAAAAAAATCAGTTGATCAGACTGTTTGCAACATTTAGCTTATTCTATGTGTTGTTCACACGTGACGAAGGCTACATTTAAAGTGAATGTGAAATTGAACCAATTTTACCACATTAATGTGATGTATTTTAAAGTAAAACTGGATGTTCAGAGAAAAAAAAAAAAGGCTGGCTAGGACTTGTTTGGATTGTGAAAAGTAGGCATTACATACCAGAATGGAGCCAGAATGAATGCAAGTTTGCTATGGGTTAAAATGGTCCAATACAGTGCAACAGTTGGTTTTGAAGTGAAAATCCCATTTATTTTCTCCATAAAGGAATTGATTTTTAACAAGAATGGTTAAAGACAGACCTACTAAGCTACAAGGTTGTGTAGCTTGTGTATTCTACTATTTCAAAGTAGAATAATTTAGTGTCCTAAATCTTGGCAAATATATTATATTAGTTTTATGTTTTATTACAATAAATAAAAAATACACACAGCACTTTTAACCAACAAATACTTTTTTAAAACTCCTTATGTAAAAAATACTGCCAAAATAAAGGCAATTGAAAAAGTGGGCAGACACTATTGAACTCTATATGATATTATATTATTAACAATATTCGGGACGAGCACGTTCAGATAATCTACCCAATCAGAGCAAGAGGAGGCTTATATATAGAGCGAATTACCTCTGTTCCACAATGCTGTTTCCAGCATCCCTCCTCCACCCCAACTCCTCACTCTCGATTATTCCTATCCCATCCATGGATTGGGGGGAGAGTGCTCTGGGTTCGGGCCAAATTCCAAGCTCAGAGCCCTCTTCTCGGACAGCACGCCAAATACACATATTTTATACTATATTAGATTATATGTAAGTGTGAACTCGTGTGCACATGGCCTTAGTGACATCAATAGAAAAATAGTTTGACGAAAAGTCATCTACGAAATATTTTTTTTCTCTTTAGAATAATGTTAAACGGGGTCAATTCTCATTTCATGTTGACTTTATGTAATTTTAGGTTAAACAAAGCTTTTCAAAACTTATTCCAAGATAATTTCTCTGACCTAACTTAATTCTACAATAAATGCTGCAGTCATGACTCTTCGAGACATTACTAGGATGTTTTTATTCAGATTTAAACAAATATTTCTGACACATTCTTGAGCCTCCATCTTGCCTCAATTTTAAAGCATCACAAAAAACCAAGACGTTTTTGAGGGTGTTGCTATTTTTGAACGTCTAAAATCATCTCAGTCGGACTTGGTGGCACATTTGCAAGTGGTATGGTCTGAAACCATTACATAAGAGAAAGGAACAGAGCAAAGACAAAAAAGTAAGGCCACACGATAGATTGCACACTATAAAATACACCAACAATTGACCCTCTCCGCAAATGGATCTTTTGTTCCACTCTCCCCGGAGCACTTTTCTTTGAATATAATCCAAGTCTTTTGGCAAGAAAGAAATGATTACACATAATAACAGCCTAAGACGAACATCATTGGCACTGACGGCTCTCCATGGTGATACGTTTCACGTGGCTCTCCACTTTTGTTCTTGTTCCCCACGTCTCTCGGCTTTCCAGCACATGCTAAAGGTTCTTTAGAGATAGAACAGGAAAAAAAAAGCTTGACATTTTCTCAAAGAATCTCATATACTTACAAACATCATTATACACATTTTACACAGGGCAGTATGGACCAAGTCTAGCCAAATTGTATGTTCCAAACTGATGAATCCTTGTAAGTTCGCTGGGAACAAATTTGAGAAATTAAAAAGGGCACAAATTGAGATTTCATCAATATATATTTTTTCTTTGAACAAAAGAAACATTTACATAAAATTATTGGGTAATGATCAAGGCAGTGAGCAATATTGTACTGATGTGCGCTGGGGATAGCGAATAGTGATGTTTTTATAATGGTTACTTTATATCTCTAGGTAAATATACAGAGATAGTTCATCAATGGGTCACATGATCGCCCGGCTGCATTTTACAGCATGTTCTCAGTCATCTGTCCATCATACTATGAGAGAACATCGTGGGCTACTTTCCTCCTGGCAAGAGAAGAAGTTTATAGAAGTTCTCTGTGTTCCCTGTCAGCTTCTCAACAACGCTGGTGGTTCCTCCCTTTCTCTTGGATGGGGCAGTGGTATTTCTAGTCTTTTTGAAGCTCCTTTTAGGGATTTGTTGTTTTTTGTTTTGACTGGTTTTTAAAGATGGCGTGTGATACACACATACACACACACTAAGAGAGAGAGAGAAAGATCAATGTCAGTTTAGAGAAGTTGTTTGATTGAGGTCAGAAGAATCCTTTAGATGCTTCCTGGTCTTGTAGAGTCAGGCTGTGTTTACAGAACCTGATTGACCAGTGCAAAGGCCAGTGTCAGTGTGGCGGCAGAAACACTGATTGAAGTCACAGATGAATGTCTGGCTCTGTTGTTGTCAGCCTGGTGAGAGCCCGCCGAGTCGATGGATCCCTCCATATTGGGGTTCACCACATTCTGTAGAAATATTACAAGCTTTTTTTGGTTATATGCTTTGTTCAAGTATTCAGATTACGGGTAATTCCATTTAATTTCCATTTAAAAATAAATAAATGTGCATTTGATCTTTACCCAAAATACGTAGGTAAGAAAATTATGTTATGATTTATGAAATATTTCTTACCTCGTCAGCACAATCAAAACTGTTAGAAGAAGAACATTTCTGCTCACTGTCCTGTGGAAATAGAAATAATTAATATTCTTAGGATTTGCATCTGCCCACACTGCCAAAAGAACCAAAACCTGGTTCAATGACCATGGTATCACTGTGTAATTACTGTGTGATTTCATGTAATATTCTAATTTTTTGAAATCCTGTTTTTGTGGGTTTTATGAGCTGGAAGCCCAAATTATGTACAAATAAACAACTAAATACTTGAAATCGTTTAAGTTGTGGGCCCTGAATCTATAATATATGGAAGTTTAACGTTTTGAATGGAATTATGGAAATAAATAAACTTTTCCATGATATTAAAATTTTTTGGAAAGGGTCTGTATTTGATTCCCCTGAAAAGTAAACACTGTGGCGCTGTGAAATCAATATGTGTTTGTTTGAGCATCTCAACAACATAACAACATCATCTCAACCACTAACGCGAGTTATCTGTTTGGTTGACCAATGACAGATGGGGGTGCAGACATTTCAAACGTTCCCTTTAAATATTCAGAAATCAGTTGATTGTGAAGATGGAAATTATGTGACCAATCTTGTTAGAAGGATTCACTTTGTAAGTGTCACTTTTGTGCGAAACGTCACTCACATCAAGGTGTTTTTAGCAGGTGGGTTTTTTACATGCCATGAAGCATGTAATAAATGCATTGGATATTGGAAGCAGTCGTGCACTTAACATGTTCAAGAACTTCTCAGCTAGTTATAGTTCGTTAACTAGAAGACAATCATAAACGTAACATCTCCTGTCTTTGTGAGAAAAAACAACAACTGCAAAACCATAATTAAGCTTTACGGAAAAATCGCAAAATGGTTTGCTTGATTGATTCTTTGAATTGCTTTTCCCACAAGAAACATGCCATTTTTAGAGCTGTTTTATGGTAAAGAAAGAAAGATTGAAAAAGCATGAAATCAATGAATAAAGTTCCTTTTTAAGATAAAACACTGACATCAGAGGATTAACAACGCTGTTTAAAAAAAGCAAACAAACAGAAACCCAAGCAGAACTTCATAGGCATTGTGACATTAAAAAGCAAGATTAATAACTGATAGTACCAGTGCCCTATTTAACAGCACAGTCAATTCCCAGACTACATAGAGAAATGGATTCATCTCAGAAAACATGAATTTCCTTTTGTACCCATCTGTAAACATTCCATGGCGAATTCACTAAACAGTTGCAGCCATTTTGCACCCACAATATTTCATCACAAAACCTACATCATATTCACCCCCCACCTGTAATCCAGTGTAACCAGGCACTTGTGCTCTTGATCTGCTCTTAAAGCAAAAAATGACGTTAAACTCACGTCATGTGCTTTTGGTCTTGTGTATATCTTGTTCCCAAAGGAGGCTGGGTATTTTGTCATATTTAATAGAATCTCAAACAATTCCAGTAATCTGTCAACTAACTTATTTATCTGTTTGGATAGAAAGCAGCTCTTTTGTTTCTGCATCTGTACAATTTGATGACGTTTCTTTCTTCAATGTAGATAATCATGTTTTTTCAAATGCTTTTCTGTATACTGACAATTGGTCCTGTTCATGCATAACCTCTAAACATAAAAAAATACAGTTTAATTAATGAAAAGCCTGTATTTGTCAAGGCACCTTTTGTCATTCTATTCAGCACAAACATGTATACTTTCTATGCAACTATACCAATTCTCTTTTTCTAAATAAAAAGTTGCCAAGGTTGGAATAACGTTTGAAAAGAGATTCAGACAGAACAAGTATTAAGTAAATCGATCTTGAAACAGTAAATCTGTTGTCTGCAAAAAGTGTTATGCCTTACAATATCCAAATTGGACTTTTTTTTTTTTATCACAAACTAATATCATGATATAAAATGAAACTTCAACCATTATGGAAATGGATGGCTGTTTTCCCCTTGTTTTTATGAAAAGCTGGAGTTTTTCAATGAGAGACACAAAAAATCACAGACTTGACATTCTTGATTACAGTTGCATATTCAATAAACACATTCCATACTCACACATTTTTTTCTAAAAGCACAAGTTCAACACACTTGTAAACGCGCCAAGTAATAGAGCAGATATGAGCAGCAATGTCAGAGACCACTTTTCACAGATTGACTGTTGCCTCCTATGACAATTGCCAGAGACATAAATTAAAATAGTTATTTCCCGTGTGACTACATGATATTTCTGTCTGTGGAGTTTTCATAATTTGTTTCAGCATGGATGAGAGAGTACAGTCATTTTCTTTAGTACCCAGGGGCTTATAACTGAATCCTCAGGACTTAGGACAGAACTGCAAGGCACGATATGATGGAAGTGGTCACACAAAGCCATATCTCTATAATGCAGCCCCTTTCAAACTTGGATTAGCTGACAAATTAGTGTTTATGATGACATCACTCATTTGCATAGGGTTACATAGCTTCCTGTATGCAAGCTAAATCATACTAACCAAACCATCCTTTAGATCAATGCGACAATCAACATAACATCTAGAGAGAGAAGGGTTAAATGGGATATGGACATGACATGGGCCAGATTCAAACCTTAATCTTACATCTGAGCATCAAGGCTCAATATTTGATGAGCATGTGCATTAACCAGTATGCCATGGCAGACAACTTTCTCCAGGAATTACAGACCTTGTTGGTGTGGACAGCCATGCTGAATGTCCCCTGCATGAGCTGACAAATGCGCTTAGTTTATGAATTATTCACCTACATACTGAATTATACAAACTTGTTTTACCTTCCACTTGACACTCTGCATATATTCAGGTAAAACAGGGAAAAAACGGGATTTCTGCTTCCCTCAGTTATTTTAATGATTGTAATAGTTGGTGTCCCCAAGGTTTGGCCTATAGATTTAAGCAGGGTTTAATGGAATTTCTGTGTTTTGCTTTTGTACATGCACAAAGCAGGTTTTTGCACTATTCTTGACATTCAGAGCAATTTTAATGTTAGTATGTGACACGCACAGGACTATCTAAATTGAATGGAGGCTTTACATGTCAACATTTTTATATTCAGAAACAAACAATCTACAAAATCAGATACTAGTAACACTTCAGTGAATATTCCGTATCATGGCAACCACAGATCCTCAACTGCAAAAAAATAAACCGCTGTGCCGCCGAAGAGCTCTCAAGCGCCCCCCAGCTTAGCGTTTTAAGAAGAGCTAGCTAAAAACACTTTGGTGGACACATGGCCTAAGCATAATAAAAACAATCCATTGGCCAACTAGCCCAATGACCAATTAAACTAGCCCAAATGCTGTAACACACACTATGCCACTGACATACCGAAAATACATATTGAAATACATAAAATACTTCCCAATCACTGAAAATCACTGTACTCTTCACATTACTTTAAGACTGACAGCTGGTGAACAAAATCTTTTGGTGTAGGTGATAATCTTTTAATTTTTAGCTATTTGAAAATGAACTATTTACAGTTTTAAGATCTTGTTCTGATGCTACTTTCTCTTTGCTCCATGTCATATAGTACATATTAACACCAGTGCCCCTCACAAAAATATAATCTAGCATGGTTTTATCATTGGTAGACCCTAAATTGGGTAGAGTAAATTATTTCAATACAAGTTTTTCAGTCAAATATAATATATGGAATATTTCATGAAAAAAATCAACTCGTGGTAACAATTTTAAAAGTATCCCAATTCCGTGGTAAAACCATAGACATGGGAACTTTATAACCAAAATTGGCAAAATAATGACCGTTTCCAAAAGATTTCCTGAACACTCCCGCTGTCTGTAATTGGCTAGACAATCAGATAGCCCCGCCCCAAACCCACACCATTGGTTGAGCTGTTGCTGTGCCAGGCTGGGGTGCGTTTCTCGAAAGCATCGTTGGCCAACTATGGTCGCAAGTTCATCGCAATGTCCATTGAACTCTATTGGTAACGAGGGTACTTGCGACCATAGTTGGCTAACGATGCTTTTGGGAAACGCACCCCTGGTCGGGATTCTCAAACAAACAAATCCAGTGTTGAAAACACCTCAGCACATTTACAGTTTTGTAGTGAAATCAACCTACAAATAGCTTATAAGTATAGACCTTTTTTAGAATCAAAAAACTGCACACAACCTTTAAATTCCTTAATGTTTAGCCTTGGAATCACTGGGTAATAACATAACCCAATGTAATTGACAACAGTGTTTTCAGACCTACCTGAAGGTTAGCGCATGTGGAGAAAACACATGCACTGTCTATTTGCTTGACATCATTGGAGTTGAT
The DNA here is from genome assembly GCF_963993115.1 of Abramis brama. Classification (NCBI taxonomy): domain Eukaryota; kingdom Metazoa; phylum Chordata; class Actinopteri; order Cypriniformes; family Leuciscidae; genus Abramis; species Abramis brama. The sequence continues at coordinate 9,902,469 of NC_139987.1, forward strand.
GACATGTTTGGTGATGATAGCCGGTTGCAGATTGGTACGTACTGATGGGACTGCCGACTGAGACTCCGTGATGGGAACTAGACCCGCATCCGTGCCATAACCAAATGCCTGGATAGCGTTTCCTGCACACCGAAACAAACGCACACATGTGCAAATAAAGACGTTAAAAAATCATGCATAAAAAGCCATGACACTTTCATGTAGGAAAAAACAGACCCTCTGCAAAAGAGATCACATGCCCGTAATACATAGCATTTCTCATTGATATGCTATTTAGGTTAAGCCCATAAGGATGGCTTTTCAGGACGTGAGTCGTGAGGTTAGGTGAGATTTTATCTCCACTCACTCAGGCAAGTGTTCTCTCTGAAGTCTCGGAGGAAGGTCTCGCACTCAGCTTCGTGATTTCCACTGCCTCGACAGCCACACCAAGGGGAAATGGTGATGTTGGTGTGGCTGGCATCCACATAGTTTGGAGTCACATCTGATCCTGTAAGGGTAGAGATTCTCATAAATATTCATGAGATGGCAACATGCTGGTTTATAGGTCTCGCTATCTGGAGTATAATGTGTTGTTTGGCTCAGTATAATGGCCAGGGGTTGTTGGTCTGCTCTCTTCTAGAGATACATTTGTTCACAGCATGACCCTGGATTTTTAACCCTCCAGGATTTATTCCAGATAAAAGGCTAAAAGGATGCAATTAAAATGTTCTCTAAAGGTTTGCAGTCCTAATTTACACTCTAGACATAGTAATTATTTTAGATTATTTTTTGAAAATCGCCACACACACACACACACACACACACACACACACGCCTGGTTTACTATCTTTGTGGGGACCCTCCATAGACATAATGATGTTTATACTGTACCAAGTACAACTGTATATTATATCCCCTTACACTAACCCTACCGCTAAAACTACCCATCACAGACCACTTTCTGCATTTTTACATAAAAAAACCAACTCATTCTGTATGATTTATAAGCTTGTTTCCTCATGGGGACTAGCGTTGGGCGTCCTATCGTCAGCCTGTGAGATCGGCGATACACGATATTATCGTGAGTGGGGCAGGGCTTACTTATTTGATTATTAACTTGCTTATTTACTCATTAATTTGCTTGTTTTATTACTTCATTTTATATATGAGAATCTTTTTCTATTTTGCTAGCAAAGGTGGATTGTTTATTAATAGGCTATATCAGGTTATTTCCCGGTATAGTGAGGTAAAAAAAGATCCTAATCATTTTTGTATCTGAGTATTTCAACATGTCAGCGGGAAATTTACGGACACACATTATCCTCTCATGCCGTTACAGATTCAGCATTTTGACTGTACTTCTGCACGAGATGAGAACACGTTTTAATAATTTCTTGGTTCAAGAAAGAGTCGGAGTTTGTGATATATGTCCTCCTACCAGTGCTCTCTCTGTCTGGATGCACTTCACATATGCGCACTTCAATAAGCCCAAAAAACGCGGGTTAATGTGTTTTAAATGCTGGGAGAAATCAGAGTAAGGGGCAAAAATCTAGCTGAGTCGATCGGTTTATACTTAAACTTATGACTTGACTCCGATAAAGGAAAATGGGTTAATGCGTTTACATGACCACATGCATTGTCAGTTTATTCAGCATAATCGGGTTAAGAACGTGCATGTAAATGCGCTCATTCCCTGAAAGTGAAATCAGAAACGGACTGAGCTTTCAGCATCTGTCGCTGCATTAACGCCGCATTCTCTCAGAGACGACGATGGATATAACGGTATAGCAACTATCTTAATTTACTGGCTTAATGTCTCTTGTGGACTTACATTAATGACAGTGAAAAAATTTGAAGAATATTTCTTGTTAAACAAGTGTTTGAAGCTGCTTTTGATTTTCACAGATGGAAGAGTTGTTCTGTGTTCGTGAACTAAAGACTGTTATTAGGCCTATATCATTTTAGTGATTATTAGCATTATTAATATGTTGTAATTGTAATTGATATTATATATATGTTTTGTACTATCACTGATGATGTGTCCAAGAGTGCATCACAAGGTGTATGTAACAACCATGTTAGTCTGGATAGGCCAGTGACTGCCAGGAACAGGCTGGTTGACGACCACGAACAGAGTGGCGACAGCTGGAGAGACAGCAGACAGCACGGAGAGACGGCAACCGGGGCGGGAAGGGCCAGCAACCCGATCCGTATCTTCTGTGAGGAAGAACCCAAAACACAGCTACGAAGAGTCCCAGAGAAAAATACCCCCAGGGGAGCCCGAGAGGGGGGGAGAATGAGCACCCCGAACGGACAGTCAACCAGGCAACGAACCACGCGAACGGACAATCGACGACGAACACTATTTGTGTATGTGGAAAGAGCTGCAAAAACCCACGAGGTTTGAAGATCCACCAGACCAAGATGGGATGTTTGGTGAAAGTGCAGCCAGAGCGGCGCTCAAGGAACTACCTCGTTGTGACGCAGGAGGAACCATGCCGGGAGACATCCCAAAGTGCACAGAACCTCCACACTCCAGAGGACCTTGGTGAGACGCAGGAGGAGCCGAGCCCGGAGTCACCCCACAGTGCTCAGAACCTCCATGTTCCGGAAGCCCAAGCACCAGGCATCCCACAACACCAACGGCGGGTTATGTGGCCTCCAGCCAGCAAAGGGAGTGAGTGGCGCAATTTGATGATGATGTGGATGGTATCCTGGAAGCTACGATGAAGGGAATGGCAGACAGCAAACTCCAAACAATGTCAACCATGATAACCAGCATTGCCACCGAAAGGTTTGGCTTGGTAGAGAAGCACGCTGCTACAAACCAGTACTCCAAGAACCGCAGGGCAGAGAAGATTGCACAGCTGAGACAGGAACTCCGACTCTTGAAGAGGCAGTTCAAGGGGGCAACCGAGAATATGAAGCCAGGGCTGGCAGAACTACGGGGCATCCTCAGAAAGAAGCTGCTGACCCTCCGCCGAGCAGAGTGGCATAGGAGGCGGGCTAAGGAGAGAGCCAAAAGACGAGCTGCCTTCCTTGTTAACCCCTTTGGGTTTACCAAGCAGCTGCTAGGCCAGAAGCGCAGTGACCAACTCACTTGCTCAAAAGAGGAAATAGACGCCTATTTGCACGACACCTACAGCGATGCAGCCCGGGAAGAGGATCTTGGTGAATGCAGACACTTCATTAATCCACCTACACCAACCATTGACTTCAACATCAAAGTAACCAGTTGGAAAGAAATTCAAACTGTTGTTAAAGCTGCTAGAACCAGCTTATCACCAGGACCTAATGGTGTGCCATATCTGGTGTATAAGAGGTGCCCCAAGCTCTTGCATCGTCTGTGGAAGATCCTGAGGGTCATCTGGAGGAGGGGGAAAGTTGCCCAACAATGGAGATCTGCAGAAGGGGTGTGGGTTCCGAAGGAAGAGAAGTCAACCACCATAGAGCAACGTCGAGGGGAAGATATTCTTCAGTATCCTTTCCCAACGGCTGTCAGACTACCTCCTAAAGAACCAGTACATCGACCCCTCTGTGCAAAAGGGAGGGATCCCAGGGGTTCCCGGGTGCCTTGAACACAATGGAGTGGTGACACAACTGATTAGAGAGGCTCGTGAAGGGAAAGGAAACCTGGCTGTACTATGGCTGGACTTAGCCAATGCGTATGGTTCCATACCCCACAAGCTAGTGGAGGTGGCATTGGGGAGACATCATGTTCCGAGCAGCATCAAGATCCTCATAATGGATTATTATAACAACTTTAACCTGAGGTTCACTTCCGGCAAAGTTACATCTGAGTGGCATCGTCTGGAAAAAGGGATCATCACTGGATGCACCGTGTCAGTGATTCTCTTTTCCCTGGCAATGAATATGCTGGTCAAATCCACTGAGCCAGAATGTAGAGGCCCCAAAACCAAGTCCGGAATCCGTCAGCCCCCCATCAGGGCATTCATGGACGACCTGACAGTAACAACTGTAGCAGTCCCAGGATGTAGATGGATTCTCCAGGGCTTAGAGAGGTTAACCACCTGGGCGAGGATGCGTTTCAAGCCGGAAAAATCTAGGTCCATGGTACTGAAGAGAGTGAAGGTAACAGACCAGTTCCACTTCTCCCTAGGAAGTACCCAAATCCCATCAGTCACAGAGAAGCCTGTGAAGAGCCTTGGGAAAACCTTTGACTGCTCTCTTAAGGATGCCGCTTCTATCAGGGCAACAAATGAACAACTGGAGAGCTGGCTGACGACAATTGACAAGTCAGGCCTACCGGGGAAATTCAAAGCTTGGTTATACCAACATGGAATCCTACCAAGGATATTGTGGCCATTGTTGGTGTACGAATTTCCAATTTCCACCGTGGAAGGATTTGAGAGGAGGGTGAGCAATTACCTTCGACGGTGGTTGGGCTTGCCAAGAAGTCTGAGCAGCATCGCCCTCTACGGCAAGAAGAACAAGCTAACGCTACCGATCAATAGCCTCAGCGAGGAGTTCATGGTTACCAGAGCAAGGGAGGTGCTTCAGTACAGGGATTCCAAGGACCCAAGAGTATCTCAAGCTGGCATTGAGGTCAGGACTGGCAGAAAGTGGAGGGCACATGAGGCGGTGGACCAGGCAGAATCACGGCTGCGTCATAAGGAATTGGTGGGTCCCGTGGCTATTGACTGTGCAGGACTGGGAAGCAATTGAGGGCTGGGATCGAGAAGCAGCGTGCAAGCCAGATGGTGGAATTGAGGCAACAGGGCGCATGGACCAGATGGGAAGATGCCATGGAGAGAAAGATTTCATGGGCAGAGCTGTGGAGGGCTGAGCCCTATCGCATAAAATTTCTCATTCAGTCTGTCTATGACACCCTTCCCAGTCCATCCAATCTCTTTTATTGGGGCAAGGTGGAGACTCCGGCATGTACCTTGTGCAAGGGAAGAGGATCGCTGGAACACATCCTCAGCAGCTGTCCTAAAGCACTTGGCCGCTACCGCCATGACCAAGTGCTGAAGGTGGTTGCCGAGTCCATCACTACTGCCATCAATCAGAGCAAGCGTTTACAACCACCAAGGCGCAAAATTTCATTCTTAAGAGCAGGAGAACCCCCGCATTCCTGACCAACAGTTCAGACAGGCCTGCTGGGAACAGCGAATGAGTGGCAGCTAAGGGTGGATCTGGGAAAGCAACTCAAGTTCCCCCGAGACATTGTGGAGACCAGCCTTAGACCCGACATGGTTCTTCTCTCAGTAACATCGAAGCAGGTTATCTTGTTGGAGCTAACAGTGCCCTGGGAGGAGAGGATGCAGGAAGCGAGTGAAAGGAAAAGGGGGAAATATGAGGAGTGTCAGAGACGGGGGTGGCGTGCACAGTGCTTGCCAATCGAGGTTGGGGGAAGGGGCTTTGCAGGAAGGTCACTCTGCAGGGCCTACAGCCTCCTGGGAATCACAGGAGTGTGCAAGAGAAGAGCCATCAGTGCAGCGTCAGAGGCTGCAGAAAAAGCCTCACGATGGCTGTGGATCAGGAGGGACAAAGAGTGGGCGAACGCTTCTTGGACGCAGGCCGGGAACTGATCACTCCCGGTCGGGTCGCCTGGGTGAGGGGGTCTGAAGTTGAAAGAATCAAAAACCCCTATGACCCCAGGTACTATCACTGATGATGTGTCCAAGAGTGCATCACAAGGTGTATGTAACAACCATGTTAATGTGCTATGGAAACAAAATACTGACGAACAACGATGCCGTTTTCATCTTGGATCTGTATAAGAATGATGCGTCTGTTAAAACAAGCATTCTTGACAATTTGTGAATGGATCACCTTGCAATTCAATTTTAATGTGGGATGTAGTTTTTTAGTCTGTTTTAAAAAAAAATTCTTAGAGGAGTCCTCATTCGCGCATGTCGGTGATGTCGCAAGTGTTAGGTTATGTGTTAGTGTTAGTGATGTTGTTATGAATTTAGGCAAGGCAAATTAATTGTAGTTCCTTATATTAATTTAATAACAATACTAGCTTTATTAATAATAATAATAATACATTAATGATAAAACGAGCCAGTTATAGTATTGATATCGTCAAAGGCATCTGCCATCAGCGATATCTCTGACTACCGTCGATACACGATACTATTGTCTATCGGCACAACCCTAATGGGGACCTCAATTTAGGTCCCCACAGTGACACAAGGTCCCATGAGTCAGTGTGCATTCAGGTTGAAGTCCCCACCGGGATAGAAAAACAAGCACACACACACACACACATACACCCCTTGTTTGAATACCCCCAGCCTTCATCGGTTCTCCTGTTCTTGATAATCTTTCTTAAAAGTAAAATTCCTGATGCATCACTAATTAAAACAGCCAAGGAAGACAAAATACATGTTCCAAACACTCTTCTCCACAAAATTCTTATTATTGCTGTGCAACACATTATTTCCATAATCACTCACCAATGAGTCCAACGTAGGACACCAGACAACCGTGGTAGTTATCATTAGGACAGCTTGTTATTGAATGCGGTGTCGTTTGGCAATTCATGTGGAAGTCTGCCAGCCTGGATCTAGTCCAAAAACAAAACAAATTATAGAATTTAAGAGGCCCAAAACATTTTTAGCATATTTGACTGAATAGGATTTAGATGCATGCCTGAATAACCTATATATTTATAAAGCAGAATTACGGTACATGACGCTACAGAAAGCATGGATTATCATCCACTCAAATAACCGCGGTCTGTTCTTCCTCTCTACAAGGTGCTCCAAGAGTCAAACGTCTTTTGATCAAGGCAAAAGGGAAGATTTATTCTCACAGCTATTTATTGCCGCCGCTGCATCCGCTATCATCTGTGCTCTAATATCCAAGACAGAAACAATACACAGCAGTGAATGTGCAACATGAGATGCATTCTGTCAGGCCTAACTAGTGGCTAGTGGGGTTCCAATTGAAGGCCATTTTCTGCTCGACTCCATGTGGTATTTCTCCAACTCGAACAATCTGCCTCAAACAGCCTCTTCCTAGGGGGTTGTGTGCATTCAGAAACAGATTGCTCCAAGCACTAGACCTGAGGTGGGCAGGGGGTCACATTAGTACTTATTCTTGAGTATGAACTCTCTCCCCGAGCATTTTGCACACACATAAACTCATGACACAGCCTTCCCTCAAATAACACGAGCGAGATGGAGATCTCAGGCTTGGCGCCCTCGTCCAAAGACCCTGATTAATAGTGAATCATCCTTTGCAATACTATGAACCCCTGACTCACCAACGCAGCTACGGTGTGAATATTAACTGAACCGTTCTTACTGTGGGGTCCATAGGTGTTATTTGCAGGGTGTTTACATCCCAGAACAAAGAATGTTATCTGCTTCATTCTCAGGGGCACTGGCTGAAAAGGTCATCCTTTCTACTCTGCTATATTGACATGGAAATGGATGTTCCTCTGATGCTTTTTGTGCTGTATTTTCACCCCAAGCTTTATCTCTAGATAACCGCCACCGTGACTCACAGCAAAAAAAAAAACAAAAAAAAAAGGCAAAAGCAGCAAGGTGTGTAAAATCAGCAATCAAGGAGCGACGCATGCTGATGAGACGCAGTCCAAAGTGGACGGCTCTGAAAGGGCGAACTGAAGTGATCCTGAATTACGGCAATAGCAGTTCAAAGATATTACTCAATTATGTCAATTCTCAACTACATCATAGCTTTAATTTCCAGAGCTGAAGTATAAGACCTTGTTTGCATAGTGCAACTAGCGGAGACTTTGGAGGGTTGTTACATGGGGTCAGTTGTAACATGGTCAGTTTAAACAATATGAAGTGAGAAGTGAGATACACTGTCAAATACACATAAAAAAGACTGCACAAAATGGGACACTGTATAAGCGTATCCTTGATGGATAAAAATAGTAATGTCAAATATTGTGGCAATTAAATTTACTCGTTCAAAAAATGATATAGACATATATATATATATGTGTGTGTGTGTGTGTGTGTGTGTTAAAAACAATTTGTATTTCAAATAAATGCAGTACTTTTGAACTTTCTATTCATCAAATAATTCTGAAAAAAAATGTCACAATATCCACAAAAATATTAAAGGTCCCGTTCTTCGTGATCCCATGTTTCAAACTTTAATTAGTGTGTAATGTTGCTGTTAGAGCATAAATAATATCTGTAAAATTATAAAGCTCAAAGTTCAATGCCAAGCGAGATATTTTATGTAACATAAGTCGCCTACATCAAACGGCCCGTTTGGACTACATCCCTCTACTTCCTTCTTTAATGACGTCACTAGAACCGTTTTTGAACTAACCTCCGCCCACAGGAATGCTCCCTCAACTCTACCGAAATTCGTTTATGTACTTGCGCACTTCTTATAACTTACTGTGTTTACTCAGCTCTTACGGTGATTTTCTGAAGTAAAACTGATGCTTCATCTTTTGTGTTATGTACAATAAACTTTATTAAACTCATCAGTATATGTTTGATCATCATTCAGACAGCAGACTTGTAGGCTATTAATAAATAATGGATACATACAAGTAGGGGTGCGCCAAAATATCGATATGGCGATATCTCGCGATATTTTCTCCCGCGATCGATTCTCGATGCGCTCTTGCCAAGTATCGATATTAAAAGCCGTTAGGGCGGGCGTACACAGTGCGAGTTCGGACACTCGGGAGGTCGTGAGATCAGTTTAACTGATAATCGCGTCAAAGCAGCTGGTACAAGGCACGACTGTCCTGCATGAATTTTATCCCGAGCCGGCAGCAATCACGTGGGCTTTCGCGCTAAATGTTGCGAATGGGAGAGAGAGAGAGAGAAAAGTGTGTGTGTGTGTGTGTGTGTGTGTGACAGTGACAGTGTATGCGCACGCTGTATGGTTGCTGCCACTGAGGTATAGCCCCATCGATGTGGTTGTGTATGATTTGGCAATAGGGGACAGCTGGTGAAAAAACATGTTTAAAAATTATCGGGAGGTGCTCGTAACGTGCTCGGCTCGGCTTGTAATTCCTCTCACACGCTACGATCCGCGACCATGCGAGCATCACCGATTCCACTCGATTTCTCCCGAGTGAAAAAAATCATCTGCAGCAAAACAAAAATAGTGTCTGTGACTGTTTTGTTGCAACTGATAAGACACAAGTTGTTTTTGTTATTGTGTTTCATCCAAAAACGAAATGGAGATTAATTTTCCTAATTAAAAAAAAAATCTTTTTATTTCTTAAAACATGATATATTGTGAGTTATTACCTTTAATGCATTCCATGGATGTTAAAGGTTCTTAAATGAACCATAGTTGCCAATTGAGAACCTTATTTTTAACTACTGATAATATATCGATTATCGCAGTATCGCCATATCGTGATATTATCGGTATCGTGAACAATGTATCGCATATCGTATCGTGAAGTACCCAGTGATTCCCAGCCCTACATACAAGCAGATGACAAATACGTTATAATAACCGTAATTAAACTACTAAACTATACCTGTTTCATCTCTATACAGCACTCTGACTCTGTAGGCATTATTGTCCGACTCGAAATGAACACCGTTACTGAGAGTTTCTGATATTATCATCATTCCGTGAGATGAAATTGTCCTGAGAGACTGAGCGCGAGCTCATGAAGCTCCGCCCACTGGGTCGTCCAGCAGCAGCTTATTTGCATTTAAAGGGCACACACTAAAACAGCGCGTTTTCCTGTGCCCCCAAAAATGACAATTTAAACATGCTGTAAAAAATTATCTGTTGGGTATTTTGAGCTGAAACTTCACATACACACTCTGGGGACATCAGAGACTTATTTTACATCTTGTGAAAAGGGGCATAATACAGGACCTTTAAAGGACAAGTTCGGTATTTTACACTTAAAGCCCTGTTTTCAGATTGTTTCTGATGAAATAGAACGGTTAAGATTGAAATTTGGACACATGCTGCTGGCCCGAGAATTTTCGGTTTCTGTGGTAGCACCCCCCCACCTCCACAATGGTTGCATGGGTGCACTGGAACAATCCTTCCTAAAACGCATTAAACTTTCGTTTACAAAGACGTGAAACTCACCGAGTGGTCAGGGGTGTTCACTGATATGCTCACACAAAAATCACTGCAAAAGATGCTTTCCAACAGGTTTTATCGTAGTTTTTGTCCAACTCCATTGACTTGTATTGGCTGTGCTGTGAGGTACGGTATTACTCCTCCGCCGGAAACGGAAATGGGGTTGTTTGTGGGCTGGAGTGTCTATTATTCAAGCTCTCAACAGAAGAATGTATGGGTGTGAGGCGTTTGGAAAAATAGGTCCACAGTTTTACAACGAATGGTAAAACACCTGTTGGAAAGCATCTTTTGCAGCGATTTTTGTGTGAGCATATCAGTGAACACCCCTGACCACTCGGTGAGTTTCACGTCTCTGTAAACGAAAGTTTAATGCGTTTTAGGAAGGACTGTTCCAGTGCACCTATGCAGCCATTGTGGAGGTGGGGGGGGTGCTACCACAGAAACCGAAAATTCTCGGGCCAGCAGCATGTGTCCAAATTTCAATCTTAACCGTTCTATTTCATCAGAAACGATCTGAAACCAGGGCTTCAAGTGTAAAATACCGAACTTGTCCTTTAAGCATTTGTTTTTAACATTGATAATAATAAAGAATGTTTCTTGCAGCAAGTAAGCATTTTATAATTATTTCTGAAGGATCATGTGACACTGAAGACTGGAATAAGGATGCTGAAAATTCAGCTTTGACATCACAGGAATAAATTACATTTTTAAATATTAAAATAGTTAGTTATTTGAAATTTTAATAAATAAAAAAATATATATAAAAAAAATATTTAAAGAAAGGATAACATTCTTTGTTCCGGGATGTAAACACCCTGCAGGCAACACCCATGGACCCCACAGTAAGAACGGTTCAGTTAATATTCACAGCGTAGCTGCGTTGGTGAGTCAGGGGTTCATAGTGCTGCAAAGGATGATTCACTATTAATCAGGGTCTTTGGAGGAGGGCGCCAAGCCTGAGATCTCCATCTCGCTCGCGTTATTTGAGGGAAGGCTGTGTCGTGCTTTTATTCAGAGTTTATGTGTATGCAAAGTGCTCGGGGAGAGAGTTCATACTCAAGAATAAGAATAATTTCACAACATTACTGTTTTTTACAGTATTTTAATCAAATAAATATGCCTTGGTGAACGTAAGAGACTTATTTCAAAAACATTTCAAAAACATTGTACTGACTATAATAAATCTATAGAAAAAAATAGTTTTTGGAAAGTTTGAAAGTTTTTTTTCTTTTCTTTTTTCTTTTTAAACACCCACACACAAATGTTAAAACAGCATGATTTTAAAACTAACATATGTTTAAGTCATTTTAAGGCCACTGAAGAAACGTTTCATGTGAATTCAGCATGTTACCTCACTGACTTCAAGTTCTGTGCAGAGATCATGAATATTCTATCAGTCTACCATCATGATTCAACCCCTTGAACTTAGACGGCCATGTCCTGAAGCGGATATGTGAAGTTTGTAGACGTGACAGAAAATACACTTGAAAAAAGTGAATGTGCAGTTTTTACCTTAAGGAGCTCTTTCTACTAGCCTGGTCCTACCAGACTCTCGTACATTTCATTTATACAGAGAGTCTGGCCACTCCACATTGACAAGCGTTAACTTCCTTGAAGGCGGGTACTCTGTTGAAGTTTAAAACTATTGGATCTGCCCAGAGCCACTCTGGATCTGCCATAAACAATCGCTAATGTTTGGTCGTGACGTAACCCTACAACTCAAACTAGCGCATGACCTGATTGGACCGGTAAAAATCTGGCCGGAGAAAACCCACGAATATACCGCAAACCCAGACGGAGTACTGAAGGAAAATGAAAATTGAGCGGAAGTACGTAGGAGGGCAGAGCCAGGCTATCTTTCTACTGCATCTGACCCTTAAATATTTTCAGTCCTGGAATCCAATGTATTTAGGGCTATTTATTAACAATCATTTCTTTGATTTGAATAAAACCAGTTAAAGGTAGAGTGTGTCATTTGTAAACCACCAAAAGTAAAACAATGATTGTTTTCAGACATGTTCCCAAAAAATACTCCTCTGCTATTGGTCACCCAAACAGATAACCCCACCCCCAAACTCATACTATTGGTTAAGCTGTGGCTGGGTCAAACTCAAAGAGAGCAATGTTAAAAGCACATGAATTTATTTGTTTATTTGTGGAAATCAATTTACAGATTACTTGTTGTTTTTTTCCACAAACAGCTGGGATAGAAGAACATTTTAACATTCAAAAATTACAAACATCTCCTTTATTTTGGTTGATACATGAAGTATATTTTTAGATGACAAAATGAGGTTATATGATGAGGTTTGAGGGTTTTTTTTTTAATGGCAAAGCAGGAAAGATGAACACGGACTGCCTTGTTTTTCTATTAAACCAGGAACATAATAACGATGCTTGCCTAACTGAACGAATCCCTCAGTGGAGCTGATGATTTACATTGTTAATTACATTCTGGCTGGCTCAAGGAAGCAGAATAGATATGTGTAAATGAATGCCCCTGGTAACAGGTTAAACCTTCATCATCAGCATTAATGTTACCCGCTTCCCTCAGGAGACATCATCAGCCCGCTATGTCATTCAGGGACATCTCTAAACGGATGTCACTCTCTCGTTGCCAAACATCCTGTGCAGAAATCATCCAATCATTCTCTAACTAGAGTTACTGAGAGCAGTGGTGACTTGCAGATGATGAACAAGGGTTACAGAAAAATAATTACCGGGTTTGGTTTTTAATTTCTCTTTCAACAACTCTTTGAAACAACTGATTGTCAAAATGGTTTAGTCAGCTGCATCTATCAAATGCTTTATTCTTGAGCTGCACGATTCTGGTTAAACTGAAAATCACGATTATTTTTTTATTTTGCTTCAAATAGAGATCATGATTCTCCACGATTTTGAACATACAACTAAACAGAATAACGCATTTTACTAGAGGTTCTGACAAAATATGAATACAATTTTAATTGAATTAAACAAACTATGGAATCTGTTTATCTACTTTTTGTTATCTTTCAAAAAAATGTTTACTTAAGTAAAAAGTAATGTGACTGCATTTTCGTCTGCTGGTGTGGTGACGAATCAGGTCCTCCCTCGAAATCAGGGGCACGTTCAAGTTCAAAACGGTGCGCAACGTTTTGCTACGGTTTCCAGGTTGAACATCATGTTTCCTGGAAACGGCGTGCACCGGGGTTTGAGATACGTTTTCTCTTGTTTGGTGGGTGTGTCAGAACTGCAGTCCAATCAGCAGCAACATGTATATAAAGCACGCGGTATTAAAGTGAACTCGCACAATGGGTTCAAGGAAAGTAATTTACAAATGTGTTCGATGCAGCTCGGTATACGCAACAACTGAGGATATTAGAAGACATGTTTGTCGTAAGTTTTATTGTAAAAATATAGGATATCAACATAATGATGTAGTAATAGTTTATATTTTTAGCTTCATTGCAAGTGTATGACATTTGGTATAGAAATAAACAATGGTAATTAAGTGCTTTTCCTAAAAATGAGAAAGAAAATACAGGGTATTAAAACAGTATGAACTACAAATGAAGTCAGTATGTGAGGCTAAATAGATGTGTTTTAGTCTGAATTAGGTAAGATGTGTGCTTCCATTTCAGTTTCAGCAATCCCTTCACTCGATTGGGATGTTCTCTTTTGTTCTGGGCGGCAAGTGCAGTAACTGTAACATCGGGCATATTTTTTAGTATTAAACACATATTTATACCGACTTCATCAGGCTCTGAAAATTCTTCACAAAAACACAAAGAATGGCCTTCTCAGCTGCCATAGTTGCAACTCTTGCGTCATCAGAACAGTGTGTTTCTGTTTAAAAAACGTTGTGCAACGTTTTGTCGGGGCTGAACACAGCCCAGGTCTCTGTTAGGACCCCAAGCAATCCCATTGGCTCAAATTACTTTTAATAGGTACTCTCTTTAGCACCTGAATGCAATTCCTACAAAATCATGTTATTATAAATGTTGTTTGAACTATGTTATAATGACCATTAATGTCTGTATTAGTTAGACCCGATTTGTCATGACACCGGCTTTGCCCAGTGATTTTGGTCTTTATATCGACTCCTAGTGGCCTGCATGATTAAGTTTGTTTACTAATCACTGGTGCCTCGCTGCAAAGCTGTTCGTTTTGTTATTCATTCTGTCTCAACTGTCTGGTGGATTGCATATATGCTGACCCAAACCATCATGCTGGACAACATTATGTTGCATCTGAATTATTTTTGCTTTGTTTAGACTTGGTTCTCTCTGCACTGGCTAAAAACTATAGTATATCAAGTAAAGTATTATTTTTGTTGTTATTAGTAATAGTAACTTAGTCCATTGCAAGGCTGGTAAAATGACGTAGAAATGGCGGAGCCATTAAGTGGGTGACCTGCTCCATGCAGAATACACTTTTTTTTTAAAAGACTAATATGTCTGAGCGTGTAAGAGTAAATTTCTCTTCTTTCATTGATTATTTTTAAGTGCAAAACTATTTTAACTTTCACAAAATTACTGAGTGTACCTTTAAGATGAAAAATATGTTTCATTCTTCAGCAGCATATCATTGTTGCCCAGTCATTTCCTAATTGGAGTTTTTATCACTGATGATTTAGGAACAGATGGTTTGGCTGCCAGTCCTCTTCATACTCTGGCCTCAGTCCAGCATGGATATCCATAAACAATAAACAGCACATATTCAGACAAGCAAAGTATCAAGGCCAAATATTTCAGGCATGGAATTTTTCCTTTTTACACTTCATTTGGACATGGTTCTTCAGCTGTTCAGTGCACTTCAACTTTAGCATGTCCTTTCTGACATTTTTCTGACACACCATTAAGGGTGTGTTCACACTTGTAGTTCAGTTCTCTTGGTTCCCCTTCGAGGGAACTCGCACTGCGTCTTCGTCGTGACGACACTTTGGGGAACGCACTTAGCGTAGCGCATCTGAAGCATGAATGAAATCTGTCCAATCCTGATTGGTGCTGCGTCATGACGTAGTAGATGACGGCATAACCGGAAGATACAAAGGGACGCCGGCACAAACACACATTAGCTTTTTGCTCTTCAGCTAAAGCGCTCTGTGTGATTTGTCTGTCATATTTATTGTTTGTCTGTCTTTATAAAACAGTTGCACAAGCATATATAATGGCAAGCGAGCAGTTTAGAAGGTGTGTGCATCCGTGTCCGCGTTATTTGTCGGGCTCGGACACGCACCAGCTGTATGTGTATTGCCTCGGCGTGCAGCACGCTAGGGCGGCTCTCGAGGGAGCCGCCTGTAGCGAGTGTGAAAAGCTGCCGCTCAGGGTGTTGCGCTCACGGCTGGCCGTGTTGGATGAGCACGGCCAGGCTCGTGAGCCCCGCGGTTCTGGGCCCGCTGTTGCCGAGGCAGCGCGGCGCCGCAGATCGTGGGGCTCACAAATGGATCTTTCAGGGGGACACGGGACTGCTACGGCATCTTCCCGGTCCTCGTCTGAGGATTCAGATGTTCTCCCGCCCCGTGTGGAAGCCCGCGAAGCGGCTTCTTCCCGCGAGGCGGAGGACCCGATGTTACAGTCAGATGATTTAAACATCGAGGCGGGTGATGTGGAGCTCGATAATCCACCACTTCACGCACCCGCTCAAGAGGAGCTGGTGGAGGTTTTGACCCGCGCTGTGGCCAAGCTTAATATTGATTGGCCACAAGAGGAATTACAAATCCAGCCACCAAGTAAGCTGGATGAGAGATTTTATAAGCGCAGGTCTCAACCTCCACGCCGGGGCCTTCCATTTTTTCCTGACTTGCACAATGAGTTGTGCAAGTCATGGGCGAAACCGTATTCAGCCAGGCTCTCCAACCCCCCAGTGCTTGATTTTTCGAATGTGCTGGGGGCGGCTGAGTGTGGTTATGGGACAATGCCTCGGGTGGAGGAAGCTCTCGCGAGCTATCTTTCTCCCGAGGCCGCATCGTCCCTTAAGGCCCCGGTACTGCCCACTAAGCCATGCTGCGATACATCTTCGCTAGTGGGCAGGGCTTATATGGCGGCTGGGCGGGCTGGTAGCTGCCTGCACACTATGGTGGTGTTGCAGGCCTACCAGGCCGACCTCCTCAAGGAGCTTGATGAGGGCGAGCTTAGGAAGGCCACCGACTTGTCTCTACGCATCACCAAGGAGACGGCCCGTGCCATCGGCCGCTCCATGGCTGGTTTGGTGTGTGTGGAGAGACATTTATGGCTGAATTTGTCGGGGATGAAGGAGAGAGAGAAACATTTTCTCCTAGACTCCCCGATTTCACCTTCTGGCCTCTTCGGCGGCGCGGTTGATACTGTCGTCGGAAGGTTTCAGGAGGTGAAAAAGCAGTTGGCGGCCTTCCAACAGTACCTCCCTCGCCGCTCTGGCTCCTCGAGGAAGGCTGCCTCTAAGGGGCAGCCTCGGCCGCCTGCCAGCTCCTCGCACTGACAGGTGCAAAAAGAGAGTGTCGCCGCCCGCGCCCCTCCCGAGGGAGCCTGGCAAAGGAGGCGGCGCTCTCGAGGCAAGCCTTCTGAGCCTAAGGTCGATCAGAGGACCGTCCTTCAGGCAAAGAAGGCTTCCTCCAAGCGGTCCTAGTTGCGGCCGGACCGCTGAGAGCTGTCCCCCCCGGGGTGGAGCGATCGAGGTCGCCTCCCTCCCGGAGCTCTCGGGAAATCAGTGCTGTGTTCCTGCCGTCCAGTACGCCTCGGGCCACACTGATTTCCCGCGCACGCACGCCGCTCCAGCCGCCTCTAGAAAGACCTGCGGCTGGGCAGCGAACGCGTCCGCACACCGAAAATCATTCTCGACTGCTCCCTGCCGGTCAGCCGCTTCAGGGGGTCGGGAACGAGGCTCGGTTGACACCCGAGGCCAGCCTCGAGAGGCTGGTTCCCTTAGTAGATTATCTTGGCGCATGGTCATGCCTTCCGAATATATCTGCATGGGCCCTGCGTACTGTAGAGCTGGGTTACAGACTGCAGTTCAGCTCCCCTCCTCCGATGTTCAACGGGGTGGTCTGGACTGTGGTCGGCCCAGAGCAGGTTCGGGTTATGGAACAGGAAGTTCAATCCCTGTTGGTCAAGGAGGCCATAGAACGTGTTCCTCTGCCAGTCAGGGAGTCCGGGTTCTACAGCCGGTACTTCATAGTTCCCAAGAAGGATGGGGGGTTGCGTCCAATAATAGATCTCAGGCACTTGAATCATTCTCTGAGGAGATTCAGGTTCAAGATGCTCACAATTCCAGCCATCGTGAGTCAGATCCAGTTCGAGGACTGGTTCATCACAATAGATCTGAAGGACGCATACTTCCATATTTCCATCCTTCCATGTCACAGGAAGTTCCTGAGGTTCGCTTTCGGGGGCGAAGCGTACCAATATCGGGTTCTTCCCTTTGGCCTAGCTCTCTCCCCTCGCACCTTCACCAAGTGCATGGATGCAGTGCTGGCTCCATTGAGACTCCAGGGCATCCGTGTTCTCAATTATATAGACGACTGGCTAATATTGGCCAAGTCGCGCGAGATGGCAGTTCGGCATCGAGATGTCATTCTGGCCCATATCAGGTGCTTGGGGCTGAGACTCAACACAAAAAAGAGTGTGTTGACGCCCTCCCAGAGGACTACGTTCCTGGGAGTTGTATGGGACTCCACGACGATGCGGGCACAAATGTCTCCCGCGCGCGTGGAATCCATACGGGCGATGGTCTCCAGAGAAAAGCTAGGCTACAACCTCACTGTGAAGCACTTTCAGAGACTTCTGGGGCTCATGGCAGCAGCGTCCAACGTCATACCTTTTGGCCTGCTACACATGAGACCCCTACAGTGGTGGTTGAGAGCCAAGGGGTTTTCCCCGAGGGGAAATCCGTTCCGTATGATCAGGGTAACACGCAAATGCCTTCGTTCTCTTGTCATATGGAGGAAACCTTGGTTCCTGTCCCAGGGACCGGTGCTGGGAGCATCATGTTGCCAGAAAACCGTTTCAACAGATGCCTCCCTCACTGGTTGGGGCGCGGTCATGGACGGCCGCTTTGCGAGAGGTCTGTGGGAGACCCGGCATTCTTCCTGGCACATCAACTGCCTGGAAATGCTGGCGGTCTACAAAGCTCTGAGGAGCTTTTTCCCAGACCTCCGCGGCCACCATGTCCTGATACGCTCGGACAACACATCTGTAGTCGCGTATCTGAATCATCAGGGGGGTCTGAGGTCACGCCCTCTATGCAGACTGGCACACCAGATCCTTCTGTGGTCCCAAGGGAAACTGTCGTCTCTCAGAGCGATGTACGTCCCCGGGGACCAAAATCAGGGAGCAGACGTCCTGTCGAGGCAAGGGCTGAGGCCCGGGGAGTGGCGACTCCACCCCGAGGTGGTGGAAGCCATGTGCGTGAGATTCGGCCCAGTGGAAGTGGATCTGTTCGTGTCTCAAGAGACGTCCCACTGTCCACTGTGGTTCTCTCTCAGGCATCCAGCTCCGCTGGGGCTGGACGCTATGATGCAGACGTGGCCGAGGCTGCATCTGTATGCGTTTCCCCCGATCGCTCTGCTCCCGGGAGTCTTGGAGCGGGTCCGCCGGGAGGGGATCAGCCTACTCTTAGTAGCACCCCGCTGGCCGACCCGGGTATGGTTCTCGGACATTGTAGCACTGCTGGACGGCCTCCCGTGGCAGGTCCCTCTGAGGAGGGATCTGCTGTCGCAGGCAGGGGGCACAATATTTCACCCCCGGCCAGAGCTGTGGAACCTCTGGGTCTGGCCCCTGAGGGGGATCGGTACCTAGAGGCTGGCCTGTCAGCAGGTGTTGTCGAGACCCTACTCAGCTCCAGGGCTCCTTCCACCAGGAGACTGTACAGCCTGAAGTGGAATGTGTTTTCCACTTGGTGTAGAGAGCGTGAGGTGGACCCAGTTAACTGCCCAGTGGCTTCAGTGCTGGAGTTCCTCCAAGATCGTTTCTCCGCCGGTCTTACCCCGTCTACACTTAAGGTGTATGTGGCTGCCATTGGGGCTTTCCACTCGCCTGTAGGTGATGGGCCCTTGGGGAAGCACCATCTGGTTGTACGTTTCCTCCGTGGGGCTCGGAGGATGAGGCCTGCGGCTCGCTCCAGAGTCCCAACTTGGGACCTGGCGGTGGTACTTGAAGGGTTGGCTGAGGCCCCCTTCGAGCCACTGGAGTCGGCTGAGGCGAAGAACCTGACCCTTAAGGTGGCCTTTCTCCTTGCTATCACCTCTCTGAGGAGAGTGGGGGATCTCCAGGTCTTGGCTATAATGCCAACTTGCCTGGAGTTTGCCCCCGGCGGAGTTAAGGCCATCTTACATCCTAGACTGGCTATGTGCCCAAAGTGCCGTCTAATGTGGCACGGTCAGTGGTTCTTCAGGCTCTCCATCCTTTGCCTGGACTTTGCCCCCGGCGGAGTTAAGGCCATCTTACATCCTAGACCGGCTATGTGCCCAAGGTGCCGTCTAATGTGGCACGGTCAGTGGTTCTTCAGGCTCTCCATCCTTCACCTCACGTGATGGCGGAAGAGGGGAGACTTCACCTGCTCTGCCCAGTCAGAGCCCTGAGAGTGTTCTTGGAGAGGTCTTCTCAGTGGAGTAAGTCAGGCCAGTTGTTGGTGTGCTTTGGTTCACCCAAGAAGGGGCTGCCTGCATCTAAACAGACAATCAGCAATTGGATTGTTCAGGCTATAGCCACGGCTTATCAGGTGCGCAATTTGCCTTCACCTATGGCCGTGAGGGCTCATTCCACCAGGGGCATGGCCTCCTCGGTGGCCCTCCTTTCTGGCGTCTCGCTTCAGGAGATCTGCGAGGCGGCCGGATGGGCCACGCCGCACACCTTCATACGCTTCCCCGAGAAGGGAACGAGACACTGCGTCTCGTCGCCACACCTATCACGGGCAGAGCACTTGCTTCATTGCAAAGGAGCTAATGTGTGTTTGTGCCGGCGTCCCTTTGTATCTTCCGGTTATGCCGTCATCTACTACGTCATGACGCAGCACCAATCAGGATTGGACAGATTTCATTCATGCTTCAGATGCGCTACGCTAAGGGCGTTCCCCAAAGTGTCGTCATGACGACGACGCAGTATCTCGTTCCCTTCTCAGGGAACAAGGGTTGCAGTCGTAACCCGAGACGTTCTTTTGGTCCGGACCAAAGAAGAAAATGATACATTTAGTCCTGGTTCACTTAACGTTCACACCAAACCTAAAGATACAAAGAAACGAAGTCATAAACGAAGATCTGCTGCAAGGAGACGCGGTTCTGATGCCTGCACCGAACTGTGATGGGCAACACTGCGACTATGATGACAAAAAATAGGTATGATTGAGCATTCTGTCCTTTTTAGGATCGAATCTTGTGACATCATGTCCTGTTTTGGTAAATTTTTCAGTCAAACCACAACAGAGTTCGTTTGAAAGTGGGCCGAGACCCATCTTTTCAGCAGTCTCGGCCCGCTTGTTTGGTGCGCACCAGGGTTCAGATGGCAGCGTTCACGCTTATTCAACTGAACCACTCTAACAGAGCAATCGCACCAGAGTTAATTTTATTCGAACCACACCTGCCAAGTGTAAACACACTTTCACACTAGCACTTATGGTGTGCACCCGGGTTCTATTGACGTCAGACGCTGTCTTCCGAACAGGTGCGCACCCGTGAACCGTACCCGAGTCTGCATAAAAAGGGTGGTCTGGGTCTGGTACGGTTCGTTGCTGATATAAACACGTATGATTCGCTGCTGTTATTGACTGTGTATGATTCGACAAAACTGTGTGTATATCTAATTTCTGTTCGCCTGCAGAAATGGACTCCTTTGTTCTTCAGAGCATTTGCAGCACATTCGCTGCAGATATACTAAAGTGCAGTTATGTGCTGATGCTTAGATAACAAAACCAAAGGTTCAAAAACAAAAATATAAAAGTGAAGTGAGCAAGGCTATGCACTTTGCCACCTTCTCCTCTGACGTCGTTACCAAGAAACGTGGTAAACAGCTTTGATGATGCAAACACACCACGATTCAGACCCAAATAATATAATGTGAACACAATCCAGTGGGGGCAAGGGGAAGGGGGAGCAATCGAAATATATCAACACAAATCTATGAATCACTGTCATAAAAAGTGTGACTTAATTATTCCATGACACTGATCAATAATACACATTCTTTCAGGGTTTACATGGCAATAAAATGTTAAAATAAAAAGTTAAATGAAAGAGAAGCATTATGACCGGTATTTAAACTCTAAACTTTGTACCTACTTTTAATGTGATTTACTTCCTGCGTGTGCATATTTTTACGCTTGTGTGGTTAAATTAGCATCTTCTAAGAAGTCCGGAGGTCCAGCGGGATTCAGGACCATGACCATGACTTCTAAGCAATAAGACCATGAATCATTTACACAACTCCTGCAGGCACACTGAATCTAATATCCATGTCACCTGACTCAAATAAGAGTCTACGACTGGCTTTTTCAACATTTAAGCTTAAGCCAAAGCTTCATCTGTATGGTAGCTTATTCAAAATGGGTTTGGACACTGTCAAAAGCTCAGATAAATCTTATTTGTGTTCAGTTATGGCATCAAAAAAGCATCAAAGAAGTATTTGAAATGTATCAGAATGCACCATTAAAAATTCTAATAAATATTACATTTTTGAAAATACTTACTTTTAATTTAGAATTGTATCACCATTACATATCTAGCAAAATCAAATGATTGTTCCTCTTCACATTTACTTGTGAACATCAGGATATTTTATCCTTCTGAGACCTAGCAAAAAAATGATATATTAAAATTGGTCACACTTTATTTTAAGGTGTCTGTGTTACAGTGTAATAATTATGCATTTAAGTACTGAGAATTAATAATGAACGTACTTACTATAGAGTTAGGATTAGGATTAAGGTTTGGTTTAGGGTTAGTTGCATGTAAGTATGAATATTTTATAGTTATTACTACAGTAACTACATGTAACGTGTAACAAGGACACTGCAAAATAAAGTGTTACCTTAAAATTATATAAAGAGGACAACAAACAATGTCTTTCTTGTAAAAAAAAAAAAAAAATCTTGATTTGAAAACAAACGATATTTTGGTAAGGAAGAAAGAAGGTTGGTAGGTAGGTAGATGATAGATAAATAGACAGACAGACAGACATGTAGGTAGGTAGATGGATGAATGGCAGGGTCTCGGGAAGTTATTCAAGTCAGGGATAACAACACATGAGTGTGTCTGTTTACTGTATCTCTCAGCCAGGCCACTTCACTGAGTCGGTTCTGTTGTTGGATGTCCTCCAGTCTCCTGCTATGGGAAAGGCAAGGTGATTTCTGGAGGCTATCACAGATAGAAAGGGCAGCCAAAGACCTCAGGTTGGCCTGGCGGGGGCCCTCACTTTTCTCTCAGTTCACACATCATACAGTGTTTGAGGACAAAGAGTCTGGGTCCCAGTGGCCATTCGTGTAATAAGAGCCGGAGTTAAGGCTGCAGCAAGCTTGTTAAATTCAGGATAGATAAAATATCATGCTTGCACACATTTCCCTCACCCTGTTGTTTTCTTTTGGTTTGTTTTATATATTGGTTATTCCTATAATGCAGTATATTTTTATGCTCCCACCAAGTATGTCTTTAAAAGACTACATTGTTTTTACATATTATTATATTATCAAATGGATTATTTGTTGTAAGATTACTGTAAGACTATTTATTGTAAGAAAATATAAGTTATTTAACCATGTAAAGTCTGAAATATGAAATAATCCATTTTTAACAGAACAGTTTATTGACGCTTTAGAGAAAATAAAAAAAAGGCTTGAACAAACTTTAATCCTAAAACATGTTTTATGTTTTATAGCACATTGTATCAGGCTTTTATGGCACATATTGTATAGTATGATATAGTGAAAATATGGAGCTCATACTTGAGGAAGGAACTTCATCCGAACGGTATGAAACTCGGTGGCAGTCGCTATGTGGGCTCGATTCGAAAAAGCTAAATGGTCATAAATAAAGATTCACACTTGTGTTGTTCATGGTCAAAAATGGCCGTCATAGGAAATGAATGGGAAATACACAAAAATACAGAGATTTTTTTTGTGTGTGCAATCTACAAATCAGCCACGATGCAGAAAAAAGTGACTCTCTAAAATATCAAGAGTACAAAACACACACCCACTCAAACACACAATCACTTACACACAACACACCATAATACACAATCAACTGAACTGGAGTGGCTGTAACAATATGGCAAAACTGAGCCAGAAGTCTCAAATTAGAGGATGAAATCAGGGTGATTAAGCTCTGATAAAGTATTTCTGTTCATTTTTGTTACATTTTTATTGAATTTTGATGTTATGTGTAACAAAATGTATTTCCCTGTGCTCAGGTTTGACTACAGTAAAATTAATGCAAAAACGGACACTTCAAATCAACATTTCAACAAAAGAAATATCTAATACTTGACCAAAATTTGTCTTTGAGAATGTCTAAACCTAAATCTAAATCCACAACTTAATAAAATAAGTGTTTATGTCTTAAAACAACTAGATAATTTATATGCGTTTTTATATGGAGCTATACGGGAATCTAGTGGTTACAACACAGCATTACACAAGAATATATTACACTGAACAAAACAATTACATTTCAGGTGTTTGGTCACTTTTGACCACGGACAACACAAGTGTGACTCCCAAATGAACAATACCAGAGTTGTTGTGTTTTTTTTTTTTAACAAAACTGTTTAATAGGTAATGTATTCAATATCACTTTTCATCCTGTTATTTTTTTTTTTTGTAATATCCCTTTAAACTGAAATCAAGTTTCCCAATGACATCATCCCCCAGGAAGTGACATCATGTCTGTTGGGGAAACAATTTTATAAACATTAATGCTGTGTTATCTAGGCTACGTCCTTAGATTTATTTAATATCCAGCTTGTAAATCTGAGACAGGCCAAACAACGCTGATTGCATGTGCCATTTGATGTTATTTCCAATATGGTGAAATTGTCTGGGTGAGTCATAGAGCAATCTTGTTCTGTTTCCGTCTGACTGTGATGATGATTGACTGGAATACTCTGGAATGGTTTTAAAGTTTGAAATGGGGATTTGGTACTGTTTTGTAGCATTAGTTTATTATTAGTAGATTTGTTGTGTCACCCCAAAACATTCCATCCTGTTTGATAAATTACAGAAATCTATATGAAACTATCGAAATACAGTTATCAACATTACTTTCAAGTTGATATCCTCATGTAAGTTATAACTCAAGCAATGGCTAGCTTTAGCTCCTGATTTTCCATCCTGTTATGTTCCATCTTACAATTTTTGTGACGTTGTGTAAATAATTTTCATAAAGTTTGAGTGAAGGAAGCTTGAGCAAAGCTTGTACTTATTAAAGTTTTCTATACCCTATGGAAATAGGCTACTTCCTTAAGTGTGTAAATTCTGCATCACTAATACTGTAGCACCAAATACAATTGCAATCTATTTGTTTGTTTTGAGAGTATTTGTTTGTCTGGGTTTTTTTTTTGCATTTCTGTTTGGTGCCACTATAGTGGCACAAATATGACATGCTTCACCTTTACACTACAAGTACATTAATTTGTTTTAAAAGTTAGTCGGTCCAAAAAGTACTTTATGTTTTATAAAGAAATAAATGTCATTTCATTCACAACAGTAAGTGTGTTTACATGGAGCATTGTATTCCTATTACAATCTGTTTAAAAGTCCAATCCGAATGAAAATGCATGTAAACACCTAAATCGGAGTAAAAATTCCTAAACCGATCAGGTTGAGAGAGGTGGGATAAACTTATTCTAATCCATTCGACTTTCGATAAGATTGAAAACCGAAAATGGAAGGTTTTGTGCATGTGCGATGACGTTGAAATGGCGTAATGATGAATGACACACAAGCTGATATTCTTGTTGAATATAATAAATGACTGTAGGTTCAATATACAATTCTCTTTCGACTCATCGTCTGTGAAGTGGTGCATGACAGCGTTGTCCCACAAGTGCTTGCTTCATTCCATTTGAAACTAAAAGTGTCCATGTAAATTTGTGGCTAGTGTTGTTGCATTTCATTTAATACAATCTCCAGTCTTGCAATTCAGTTAAATAGTGTTTGTAACCCCTAACTTCTTTTTTAAGTATAACCAAGAAGATTCTAGAGTTGCTTTTTCTTTCAATGCCTTTCAAAGACAGGTTTGTGTTCAGGACATATCTTGTAGTCCCAGGTGAGCGTTGATGAATGACGCATGAACTGGGGAGAGGTGAGCGCAGGCTTTAAAGAGAAAGGCTCATTTGACACACAGCCAATCGATTTTCTCGTAGTTCACCATACTAGGTTAATTAACACTCCCCACTCAATAAAACATCTATTCTAAATGTTAGTAATAGACTACAAGTGTTCTCTGGTTGTGTGATCGGTCAATGATTTTGGTTCTTCTGACATTAAGACATTATGTGATAAGACAGGGTCAAGACATTGTATGCTTGGATACACTGTATACTGATCAAATGTTATAGTCAATGCAGTGCTGCTGCGGGCTGTCTGTCAGCATGAGTGTTTGGGTCAATAATATGCTTCTAATAGGTTGTGTGCCCTTGGCTATATAGATTACATATCGGTTACATCTGTAGTGAATTGCTTTTTGACCACCTACTGATTCAATCTCTACATTGTTTTTGAGCATATGGATCTCCTGCTGATCCAATGTTTGTAATCTGTATTCAGTATATGAATCGCCTACTGATCCAACCTCTTTTCGGTTTCTGCTGTCCGTTCAACAGCTACTCAGTAAGTAGGTCTTTGCACTTTTCACAAAATACCTCAGGGTTTCTGCATGCTGGGGGCAACAGGAGGACAGGTGGGACATATTGAGCAGCTCCTCCCCTTTTTTTAAATAGCCAATAGCATTTTCGTTTATATCACAGCTCGTCCAGAGCCGTTGAGCTCCTCAAAAGCTCTTATGCCAGTCTAATAGATTCCTCCTTTAGATTTAATATGAAACTGTCACTAAAGCAAAACGGTGCACATAATTATGCTGAGGAAGTGTAGTTTAAAAAGTGTGTAAGTTATGTTGGCACTGTTGTTATCTCTTCTACTCGTCAGTGCTGTTTCTAATGCTGAGTCTGTCTAACTCTTTCTCCTCCTAATTTCCTTAATGTTGCTTTAAAAATAAGGCATTTTGTGTAGAATTCAAATGGGCCAGATTCATTTTTTGGTCTGGGCCGTCTCGCGCATATGATCCGCTCTGTGCTATCGTATCTCTGGACCGAAGAAAACTGTGTGTGTGCTGCGGCGGTTCGCGTGACAATGCAAAACCAGACTTGATTCACCCCAATAGAAAGCATATTTACACTGTCTGAATCATTCCCTATCCCCTATATAGTGCACAATGTGCCATTTACCATATAAAAAATAGTAATTGTGTGGAAAAAGTAACCGATTTCAGCCACAGCTTCAGCGCACACTATGTATAGTGTAGGGGGCAGTAGGGCTCCTGGCAGTAAATTTAGATATGGCAGATGGGTCTTAGCATTAGTTTATGACAAACATTTTGGAAGCTTCATATTATTTTATATAACACTTTTGGCAGAGGTCTAGTGTCCTTGCGTTATTCCAACCCGATCTCACGGGAAAACGTACAAATTCTACGAGGTGGCTAATTCGTACGAATTAATACGACCTCACTCGTACGAATTAGTATGATTTTTGCAAAATCGTACATATTTTACGAATTGCCCCTGACCCCGCCCCTAAACCTACCCAACACGTGGGTTTAGACAAATCGTACAAATTCGTACGAGTGAGGTTGTACGAATTCGTACAAATTAGCCATCTTTTTATCATTCGTACGAATTCGTACGAATTGGTTGTGAGATAGTGTTGGTTATTCAGCCTGAGAGTGGGGGTCTAATGTTGATTGACATACTTTAGTACACACGACACACACATAGAATTGCCTTAAAGTAGCACTCATTGAATGTTGTTTTAGAATATTACAAGTTGTGGAGGAATTCCTTTGAGGAAAAGAAAGTAATGTCTATTATCATAATACATGCCTGCGAAACCATGCGCTAAATTTTAATATATCCTGCTCACGTTACGACTTAAAATAGTATAGAAAAACTAGAGCTGCCTTCGACTAAAGATTTTTCTAGTCGACTAGTAGTCGTTCATTTAAGCAATTAGTCGACTAATCTCGCATTTATATTATTAAGCCATAAATCATAATAATGAAGCCGTTAACTACCTATAAAATACATGTACCTAATCAGCGCTCAAACGCATGCATAAAGCTTGCCACAGCGCACTGGCAAACGTAATGATTATGAATGTGTCATCAT
The DNA here is from genome assembly GCF_963993115.1 of Abramis brama. Classification (NCBI taxonomy): domain Eukaryota; kingdom Metazoa; phylum Chordata; class Actinopteri; order Cypriniformes; family Leuciscidae; genus Abramis; species Abramis brama. Next base: position 9,929,804 of record NC_139987.1, read on the forward strand.
TTTCGGCTGCAGAGATCAAGTCGACGATGCTGACTCATCATCTCCGCAGTAGCTAGTGGACGCACCTATACGCATGTTTCATAGGGATTACATAATCTGAGAATATTTATTTTCCATTTGAATTTGTTCATTTACAAGTAGACATTTCAAGCTTTCTATAGATATATTTATCATGTCTGTGAGGCAAGTTGCGCTGAGTTTCATTTGGTTTCTATGACACACTCAAGTTCACTGAGACCGAATCGGCAGAAAGCACCATTAGTTTACAAAAGCACAACGTTTTGTTGTTATTGTGATTTCGCCACTTCCTGAGGAGTTTAGTATCTGCGACTAAACGACTAATAAAATTTTGGTTGACCAAACCTCTTCTATTCGACTAATGGTTAGTTGACTAATAGGGGCCAGTCCTAAGAAAAATCCAAATAGTTGTTGCAGAATGCTGAACACATTTACAATTTATTATTGATTCAGTTCTTATAGAGGTCTATGTTTTGGATGAAAAGCCCATACAGACGAGCCACGGCTGGTTAGGGGCAGGGTGCTTCAGATTCTAGAGAGCATTTGATTGGACAGAAAATCTGATGAGAAGCTGAAGTGCAGAGTGATGTCATCAAAATCACTGATGCATATTGGTATTTGAAAGCTTGTATCTTTTTAAATGTGAATTTTGTCATGGTTTTGGAGCACACTTGCTTATAGATAACCTAAATGCCAACATATCCATACCAAATTGGGACTTTAAAACTTCAGAGTTTATGGAGCATGCACACGTTTAATTGATTATCAAAGTAGGTTGGTTGAAGCCCAACTGAAATTTGTTGCGTTTCTGGTGCCGTGACCCGGACGGGATAACCTTACCTGCAGAGCGGATCTGAACGGCAGGTCCTCCTTAGCTCAAGGCAGTTGGGTTTTGTCTTCTCTTCATATGAACACGCAGGCATGATGGCTTGCCGGCGACGTTCAGCACACGCTTTATCCCGACAGGAACAGAAGAGTAACGGGTAGCTGAATTCCGTTTGTACGCGGTCGAAGAACTGCCGCAGACCTCTGTGGCAGCGTTTTCGGTTGCAGGTTTCGTGAGTTTGCTGAATGGGAGTTGCAGGGTTGCAGGTGGCCATGAGTGCAGTGCGTTGTTTCTTGCAGGTGTCGTTGAGGTTGCAGGCCTTCGTGGCATCCAGGCATGGGTTGCAGGGCTTGCCTGTGTCAGAACACAAATTCCCTTTTGCAGAAGCGGAGTCCATGGCTGTCGGCACAAATAGAGGGCAACAGTGAGGGTCAGCATGCTTGGCTAAACAGAGACAAACCAGATTCAAGTGAAAATACATGTTTAGATTTTTCTACTCAGGCAACATACTGTCAGGTTGCTTCAGCTTTTGGACCTGCAAATGTCAGTGCACATGTATTCTTCTAATAAAAGTATTTTGCAAGGCACATATATGAAAATAATCAAGACAAGCGTATTTATTAAATATGACCCTAGCTGCGCATGTGTCCTCCAAATTAGCCTCTTTTCACATCTCGGTTTGAAAACCATGACATATTATGACCTTTTCTGACTCTTTGATAAGAGCTAACATGTGCTCTAATAGCGTTTTTCATTTCAATGTGCACAGGCGGCTTCATGGTAGTCAGGCTTTTGTCCTTTGAAGCATGTTTAATTAGATTTTACCCAATGAGAACTGCTGGATAAGCCATTGTTAGAAGTCTTGGGTGGTTCAGTGTGAAATAGCTCTTGCTTGTCATTTAGAAGATAGTCTTTTCAGATTTTTGAAATCTTTTTGAGATGACTTTGTCATTGTCATGCTCCAGGATGAGAATCATGCCACACTGGCAATATTTAATTATCTACAGTTTAAGGAAACATTTATCAGGATTATTTACTTTTTTATTTTAGTGCATCTTTAAAAAATACCAAAAAAAAAAAAAAATGCTTTACTTTGTAATATTTAATCAAAATGTCATAACTGGACCATAACTGTCTGCATTTTGTTTATGCGGTTTACAACACGAAATATGCAGTGTACTACGATTCCTGAATTAAATATTTTTTTAACTGATTTTTTGGTGCAAATCAGTAACATATACAGCATGACCATGTAGTCTGATTTTCAAACAAATGAACTTTATGAGCTGATTCATTTTACTGAATTAAAGTTTTTCTCAATTGCTAAAACACTAAAACCCATTGGCTGAACAAAGTTCTCAGTTGCCTGAACTCATTTAGCTAATTGTGCAGTCTGTTGCACATGTCATCCACACTGATAAACACAAGTGGCAACAATCAAATACAAATAGAGAACACACGACATTGATTGAACACAACCACTCAAAACTGATTTAACCTGTTTCAAATGATGCCCAAAGACAAGAAGAAGCACACTGATCACATGTTTACTCCTTTGATGTTTGTCCCTTTTAGTATTGTATATTGTAGTGCAGTGCATTGTAGGCTGTATACTGTACAATGAACAAATTGTATGGCCCTGAACATTGTGCATTCCATTTGTTAACAGTACTGACTGCTCAATAGATTTTGACTGGTTGCAGGTTCATATCAACAAAGAACAAGAATTACAGTATCACAGAGACAAAGGACAAGTTTGTGAGATGCAGGGTACAGTAGGCTACTGTAAAAATAGGGGTACAAGGAGGAGGAAGAACACAAAAAAAAACACCAAACAATTTTGGTGTATTGTTTTCTGACTGCTTGATAGTGTATATCATTTTGATCACTTTGTTTAAGATTTGAGAGCAGTGTTTGATTTTGAACACAGGTAAAACTGTTTTAGGGGCGAAAGTTTCATTTTGCAAGAGGAGTCAGAGGTTTTGTGAATAGTGCTTGAAGATGAGGTGTTGTGTTTAATGTTTTCAGAAAATGGAGCAAGGTTTCAGAAATTGTGTTTTAGCAATTGAGAAAAACTTTAATAACAATGAATAAATGAATTACTCTTTTGAACCTGCTCTTCTTAGGGATTTAAAAACTTCTTGTACATCCAGTATAGTCCGATTCTTAAGACCCACTTCTTTTTGGTAAAAAAACAAAACAAAAACATTAAAAGATAAATTACATACAGGGTGACCAGTGTAGTCTGATTCCTGAAAGCATGAATATTTTGAACTATATATATTCTGTTCTTTTTCGTGATTCAGAAACACTCAGCACAAGCAGTGCAGAAAGATTCCTGAACGAATGACTCTTAAGACCCCCTGCTTTTGTGAATCAATCATATAGAGCATGACAGTGTAGTCCAATTTCCAAACAAATGGAAATGTTTAACTCTTATGAGCTGATTCTTTTTAGTGAATCAATAATATACAGTGCAAACAGTGTATTAGTTATGTTTAAATATGTGTATTAAATATGTTTTTGTATTTTTTGTTCATGGGCAATCCACTTGTCCTATTCATATGATGCAGAATAACACCAAAGTGACAGGGATGGAGATAAAAATACCATGTATGCTGTAACAAAATTGCATAATGTTGCTGTTAAACAGAGCAAAGCACATGGGAAATATTTCATAGCTTGGTCAAATACAACATTTTGGCTAAGGGGGGTCTGGCAGCAAAGACACGGCCCCCAGAGTCCCCCTTTATCTGTAATGAGTGTGTGTGTCAACCAGTGTGTGCATGTTAAGCAGTTTTAAACATCCTACCCCAAAGGAACACTGGCCAACATTTCCTCATGTTTCCAAAACTAATTATCACACTGTGCATCTTCAAATATACTAATAAATCTCACAGTTTGCAAAGGGCAAAACTGTTCAAGTGGAAAAAAAGAGAAATGCTCTCAAGCCCTGTCAGAAGTGATAAATATTCTTTGCATATAGGAATGCAATGGCCAATTAGCACTACGCCAGAGCTACCCTGTTATCTCTCTGACAGACAAGGTTTTTACAGTATCCGCGACTCAAAGCGCTTCCTTGCTGCGTGCTCGCACATGTTTTATTAAAGCTGAGGGAATCGGGCAGGGGCTTCAAAACAGATCTCACTGAGGCCTCGCTTCTCACAAGGTCATGTAAGTGGAAAGTGTACCTGTCCGCTGATTACCTCTCTGGCAAAAACATCCTTGCTCTCTCGCCAGACTCACAAACTCTCTTCTGCTTCACAAACCCCTATAGGTCCTTAGGCAAAACTGCATTTATTAAAAAGCCTGCTTTTACATTACTAAAAATGATCAAGTGGTTCTAATTAAACTTGAAATGTTATGTTTTGATATCATGTCTTGAATATTTATGTTCCTTAAACTTTTTTTGGCTTCAGAATATATATATAATGGACTACTTGCACAACAAGTACTTCTGCTTTCTACTAATTATGTCTCAGATGTTTCTGATAGCAGTGTTCAGCACTCCACAGACAGTTACTCGTGAGAATGGAGATTATTATGTTTTAAGGCTGTGAGTGTATTAAAACAGTGAATCATGTGCTCTGTTAACATGAATTATATTGAACCTGCTGAAATTAAATATATTTTCTTTTCCAAATATGCATTCTGAATAATATATTTTCCTACTAACCTGCAGCAGCCTAGTGCTCATCTCCTAATTTTTGTATTCCAATTTGCTCCAATAACAAAAGGAAAAATAAATCCATGATAGTGTTTCCATGGAATTCCAAAAGAGGGAAAAAGGAATAGAGAGACTGATTGCAGTTGTCAAAAAGACTGAATGTTTGCTGTCAGCCATTGCATTAGAAACACTCACGCAGAAGTGCTAAATGATCAAAGAAAACTTCACTAGATTTGTGATGCTGATAACTGTGAAAGCGCATCATCACAGTCTGTGAAGAGGGTCCATTGCAGTCCTTTAAAACAGCTTGAATGAGTGAAGAAATTTCACGGTTAAACATATCAAATTAGACTTAAACAGCAATGCTCTACTACTATACATATTAATTAACAGTTTTGACATAAAGATACGATAACAAGAGTTCAATAAATGTTCAATATCATTTTTATGCGCCAAAAGCGGAACGAAAAAGTGCTACTCATTTGAACCGCGCCACACGGACCATTTATCCGCTCGGCTCAAAGTTCAAACAGCGTTTACTTGCTGGTCGTGAGATTACAGCGCTGTGAGATCCAGTGAGAAGCACTTGAATTCAAACGTATTGGTGTTTTAAACTAGTTTAAAGCCAGATGAAAAACAGGAGAAACACTGTGCGCAACGATACAGTCAGAAGGCTTTAAATCTACAAATCGCCATCATTTACCCTGGATTTACTGTAGTAACACTAACTGCACCATGGTATTGTGGCAGAAATGTGGAATATTCATATCAAATTGTATTATATTATTAATGTAGACATGTAGGGCCAGATTTTCTAAACAGGGCAAATTAGCGTGAGAGCGCAATTCCACAAATGCGCCGATGGGAGGAACAAGTTTTGCGCAAGATCTTCAGCTGACGTGCAAATTTAAGAACACAAGCGCAGTCAAATCATTTATATAATGACCAACACAATCTACCAAGAGCAGCACAAATTAGCATTGGGTCGCAAATAAGCAGAGCTGGTGCTCATCAGGTGCGGGTCGACACAGGCACAACTTGTTAAATGCAATCTGACAAACACCTACACACACACACACATATATATATATATATATACAGTGAGGAAAATAAGTATTTGAACACCCTGCTATTTTGCAAGTTCTCCCACTTAGAAATCATGGAGGGGGCTGAAATTGTCATCGTAGGTGCATGTCCACTGTGAGAGACATAATCAAAAAAAAAAAAAATCCAGAAATCACAATGTATGATTTTTTAACTATTTATTTGTATGATACAGCTGCAAATAAGTATTTGAACACCTGAGAAAATCAATGTTAATATTTGGTACAGTAGCCTTTGTTTGCAATTACAGAGGTCAAACGTTTCCTGTAGTTTTTCACCAGGTTTGCACACACTGCAGGAGGGATTTTGGCCCACTCCTCCACACAGATCTTCTCTAGATCAGTCAGGTTTCTGGGCTGTCGCTGAGAAACACGGAGTTTGAGCTCCCTCCAAAGATTCTCTATTGGGTTTAGGTCTGGAGACTGGCTAGGCCACGCCAGAACCTTGATATGCTTCTTACAGAGCCACTCCTTGGTTATCCTGGCTGTGTGCTTCGGGTCATTGTCATGTTGGAAGACCCAGCCTCGACCCATCTTCAATGCTCTAACTGAGGGAAGGAGGTTGTTCCCCAAAATCTCGCAATACATGGCCCCGGTCATCCTCTCCTTAATACAGTGCAGTCGCCCTGTCCCATGTGCAGAAAAACACCCCCAAAGCATGATGCTACCACCCCCATGCTTCACAGTAGGGATGGTGTTCTTGGGATGGTACTCATCATTCTTCTTCCTCCAAACACGTTTAGTGGAATTATGACCAAAAAGTTCTATTTTGGTCTCATCTGACCACATGACTTTATCCCATGACTCCTCTGGATCATCCAAATGGTCATTGGCAAACTTAAGACGGGCCTTGACATGTGTTGGTTTAAGCAGGGGAACCTTCCGTGCCATGCATGATTTCAAACCATGACGTCTTAGTGTATTACCAACAGTAACCTTGGAAACGGTGGTCCCAGCTCTTTTCAGGTCATTGACCAGCTCCTCCCGTGTAGTTCTGGGCTGATTTCTCACCTTTCTTAGGATCATTGAGACCCCACGAGGTGAGATCTTGCATGGAGCCCCAGTCCGAGGGAGATTGACAGTCATGTTTAGCTTCTTCCATTTTCTAATGATTGCTCCAACAGTGGACCTTTTTTCACCAAGCTGCTTGGCAATTTCCCCGTAGCCCTTTCCAGCCTTGTGGAGGTGTACAATTTTGTCTCTAGTGTCTTTGGACAGCTCTTTGGTCTTGGCCATGTTAGTAGTTGGATTCTTACTGATTGTATGGGGTGGACAGGTGTCTTTATGCAGCTAACGACCTCAAACAGGTGCATCTAATTTAGGATAATAAATGGAGTGGAGGTGGACATTTTAAAGGCAGACTAACAGGTCTTTGAGGGTCAGAATTCTAGCTGATAGACAGGTGTTCAAATACTTATTTGCAGCTGTATCATACAAATAAATAGTTAAAAAATCATACATTGTGATTTCTGGATTTTTTTTTTTTAGATTATGTCTCTCACAGTGGGCATGCACCTACGATGACAATTTCAGACCCCTCCATGATTTCTAAGTGGGAGAACTTGCAAAATAGCAGGGTGTTCAAATACTTATTTTCCTCACTGTATATACAGGGTGGGCCATTTAGATGGATACACCGTAATAACATGGGAATGGTTGGTGATATTAAAGTCCTGTTTGTGGCACATTAGTATATGTGAGGGGGCAAACTCCTCAAGATGGGTGGTGTGTACTAATATATACTAATGTGCCACAAACAGGACTTTAATATCACCAACCATTCCCATGTTATTACGGTGTATCCATATAAATGGCCCACCCTGTATATATGCAGATTTTACACATATGCTTTTCTCAGGAAACAGCATGGCAACACAGACCAAGGAGAGGCTGCGGAAAGAGAAGTTTTCTGCCGAAGAATTGGAAGTGTTAGTTGAGAAATCTAATAATTATAGTAAAATACTTCAAAATCACAATGTCCAACCTGCTCGCTAAAGGGACATATGGAACTCTATTGTGGGCAACGTAAATGCAGCCAAGGGAACATTGTGTGCTGTCCATGGTCCTGAACTGGGAAAATCAAAGGGGAAATCTGACATGGCTTGAAAACCCTGTTTGACTTTTTGGAGAGCTTTGGAGAGCATTTTTTGGGAATGTTATGTGCATCTGCACCATTTTCAACAGTGACTTGAGGGCCATGGATGATTCATTTAAATGTTCTCCTCACATAAATGTTGCGTTTGAAAGGGAAACTACAAATGCATATGCAATAAGGTTGTCAGGTTTGGCATAGACGAAGCAGACAGAATGGTAAGTTAAATGCTTTAATTTGCAGAATGGATCGGTACAGCGAAACAGGTGAGTTCACCGGTTAGCACATGCAGAAACTAAGAAATCATTTTTTTATTAAGATTTTGGTAAGGAAGAATGCCTGGAAAAGTGTAAAGAATGCAAAAAAAAAGTGAAGTCTTTGTCATGTTCTGACAATAAATATTAGTTTAAAACCACAATTAATGGTCTGTTGAAAATCTGAGCAAAAATGTCTTAAAACTTGAAAGAAATAAAGATTTGACATTTTTCGCGATAATTATCGATATCGACTGATATGAAAAATTTTATTGTGAGAATTTTTTTGGCCATATCGCCCAGCCCTAATTTGTGATATTATAAATGTCTTTACTGTCTCTTTTAATTAATTTAATGCATTCTTACTAAGTCAAAGTATTCATTTCTGAAAAAAAAAAGAAAAAAAAAAAAGCAATTCTTGCATTGACAGCCATTAAAAAAAAATCTGCATATTCTGACTAAATACAACATAATGGCAGAGCAACTGCCTTTAGGATAAACGGGAACGCTAACGGATATCCTCCAGCTCTTATAGACTTCCTTAGATCTCCTAATCATGTTGACTTTGAATTTTTCAAAGGACTAAATTTGAGATTCTTACATAGACTCTCTCTTTCTTTCTACATCTATATCCTTACTATCATAAACCTGAAACTGTCTTTTCTATTATGCATCATCCTCACCCAAAAAAAAAACAAACAAAAAAAAAAAAACAGTAAAATCTGATTATCATGCACCCGGCACCTGGCTAAAATAAAAATTAATCCATGCTCCTCAGAACCCTTTCTTGCTTTCAAATCCGCTGGCAATTGCAGAGCATAAACGCTCTTTCAACATCACTCCCATCTTAGCTGGCTGTTCCACAGTAATCAATTGGAAACACTCATCGAAAACATCCTTTAATGTTGCACTGCTCTCTCTAGTGTGGCTATTTTTTTTTCTTCAAAAAAGTCCCTTTCTATTATCCTCTTATCTTCTCTTCCTGTCTTGAGAATCTATCATACCCGGGTTCAATGGCAATTCTTCGGTTTAAAGAACCAAGCAGATGTGAGCGGTCATCTGTTCACTGACAAATGAACAGGAGAGCCATGTAACACGATGTCTGATTATTTTTATGTTATGAGTGCTTTTTCCAGTCCTGCTTTTGAAGCAGAACGTGTGCTTGGATGTGTGTTGTTTTGGTCCTGATATTCATCTTATCTCATGTCGAAGGGAAAGGGGTCTCTAACAAATCCTCAAGGAGAGCCAGCTTTACGGGAGCTTCGCCAGAGAGGGAATGGATTTATGGAAGAAAAATATTTGATTTTGTTTCGGCTTCATCTCTGAGTGGAGGAAATCTGCTGATTTTAGACTGCATCTTGCAAATCTGCATTTGAATCACCTTTACACTGTAGACTGAAGCAACATAATTGGTTCATAGTCATATGTGGGGGAGTGTAAACATGTACAATTTTGTTTATAAGTCGATTTTGGGATCATAAATCTAGTATCATCTGAATCTGCTGGTTCTCTTGTGTATTTTGATATCATCTGCACAAGCTTTTTAACTAGCCTACATGTTAAAAACAAGCAAAAATCATGTCAGCACAGACAGGGAGGGTTGTAATAATACAACTTTCCAAAGTTCTCTATGCAGTCTTACGTTGTTGGTGATGCTTTCTTAAAGGGAACCTATTATGTCCCTTTTTACAAGATGTAATATAAGTCTTGGGTGTCCCCAGAATGTGTCTGTAAAAGTTTCAGCTCAAAATACCCCACTGATCAATTATTATAGCATGCCCTAATTGCCCTTTTTTGGGTGGAAGCAAAAACACGCTGTTTTCGTGTTTGTATCTTTAAATGCAAATGAGCTGCTGCTCCCCGCCCCCTTTCAGTGGTTCAGATGCTGGGAGTTTATGGAAACTCTACTGTTCATTATAACAGCCAACAACAGAACAGTTATTTTGCCTATGTAGCTGAGACATTTCATCACTATTGCTCTAGCCAGGATATAAACATGGCGGACTGTGCGGCTCACATTTAGGGCGGGATCTATGCTAATAGGCTAGAGATTGTCACCAGTCGTGGGCGGGGCTTGCCCTACTGTGACATCACATTAGGAAGAAAATTGGGACAGCTCTTTTTGAGGCACTAACTGTGTCCGAAACCGCTCACTCGTTCACTCATTCACTAATCCCTTTAAAGTGTATGTCATTTTAGTGCACTATATCTGCAAGGAGTGAACGAAATGAAGTGGGTGAATTCGGACGCTGATGTTTACACTGTGCGTCGGAGAGCTGGAGCTGTCGCAGAAACGGCTTCATCACACATAGTGACAAAACTCCTTTTAACTCCTAACTCCTTTATGTTACTTACTTTATAAAATAATATTAACAACAATAACGATCATAATGACTTTATTTTGTAATTATATATACCTCCGTGCCAGCTTTGTAGTTTCATCGATTGAAATTGTTAGAAACTCTCACAGATGACGTGGTCGTTGAGCGCCCTCAGGCAACCGTTATGATTACATTCGAATTAATACGCACCTACAGATGATTAACGAATATTTTTATTTTCATCTCTTCCTTACAAATTAACGAATTAACAACAATGCCACAAATTATTAAAACACCTGGCTGTTAGTAAAACACATTAAATTGAGTAATGCCTAAATAATATATTTTAATAAAAAAAAAATAGACCTATATAATTTACCTTATTAATATAATTTCATTTAATTTTAATATTCATCTATATATTGTCTCAATATTTTAATATGTTTTATTCAAGTAATGATTAATAAAAAAAAGGTAGAAAAAAACCCCTAAAACTAGCATGAAATACATGTTAAAACAGAAAAAAAAAGCTGTAATCTCTGGTTTAAACTCACTCATGTGCGCTCAGTCCTCTCCGCATTGGATTGTGGGAAATAGTGCTTCAGCAAGTGTGCATCGAATGTACACTCATATTCAGAGAGGATTGTGGGTAAAAGTAGTGAACGAATGTAGGGAATGATGTCGTTCACTCAAAGTTCGGACACCACTACAAAATGTCCGACACCCGATATAGTGCACTATATAGTGGATAGGGAGCAGTTTCGGACACAGCTACTGTTTCTGATTTATACTGTAGGTATTATAAAAATGGAGTGGGTGGATTTTTACCATTATAAGATGGTTGTTTACACACACTAGACATTCATGTTCAAACACCATGTAAAAGTGAATTTTGCATAACAGGTTCCCTTTAATGTCAATTTGCTCAAATAGCATACATTTGTGTATATTTTCACTTGAAAATGAGAAGTATAAATAAATAAAATGAGAAATAAATATGAGAATTTGTTCAAATGCAGCTAACATTTCTGTATAGACTTGCCTTAAGGAAGTTGTTTAAGTGTATAGTAATAATTTGAGTACTTATTCACGTGTTACATGCGTTTTGTATTGCCGTATACAGGCATTTAAGAAGTAAGGCACAATGTGCATTATGCAAATATCCGAGGATCAGTGCGGCCCTGTGTATTCAGGTCACTTAGTAGATTATTAATACATTAAAACACCATCTTGACTGTGCTTGTTGGTCCATGTATTTAGTCTTTTTTTTTTATTCTTGCAGAAAGCTATTTAAAGGGGTTCAGATTCGATTTCACAAACCTGTAAACGAGTGTTTCTTCAATAACAAGCACATTTATGCCCCAGGGGTTGACTTTTATTAAAACAAACACCTTTTTTTTCTTTTGGTTATATGAATGTCACATTAAGATTGTCTTTTAAGATTTTCTTCTACATCTTTGCTACTTCTAAAAGCTTTCTATGCATAGACCCATCACAGAATTTTATTTAGTAATAATATTTAAAATTATGATCACCTAAACAAAGAGAAATAAATCAACCCTTTTCATGTCACTTTTATTTTAGTATTATGTATATTATAATATTATTTGAATTAGCTTTTATTTTTATATTTTCAGTTCTCATTTTCATTTTAGTTTAAAGCTGCTGCAGTCCGTAACTTTTTTGGGTTAAAAATTATCCAAAATACATTTTTGAGCAAGTACATAACCAGCCAGTGTTCAAAACTATCTGCTTGCCTTAGCTCAATTCAAAATGGTAAGCTTGTAATAATGTTTTTAATTTCAGTGGTACTGGTGGATTTCCACAGGAAATTTGAGCATGTCTCTGCGTCATTACGTCACATCTGTACACATAAAGAAGGTGTCTCGGCTTTTCTCACAGCTCTTGATATAATTAAACTTAGCAATTTGATGGCGGATCCAGAAAGGTTCACATGACAATCACCAGTGACAACTGGAGATTCACCCGTTGTAAAATGCACAAGACTTCGGACTTCGGAGTGGCTACAGAAAAAAAGAGACTGCAACCGGCCCACGCGAAAACAAGGATAAATATCGGAAGGGCATTAAATGCAGTCATGCAATGCTGATGTTGTTAACATTAACAATTTGAGAACAAAGTATAATTTGCATGGTTTGACGTGAAATAAGTGATCATTAGATTTAATCAGCACGATTTACTGCAATGCTTTTTTCCCCTTAGTTGGTCAGAACAAAAGTAGATGTTACTTACTTGTTCAGATGACATTTTCTGGTGAAAATTCTTATGTTGGTCATACTCCCAAAAAGTAGAATCTGTGATTCCGAATGACAGTATCCACACCGGCGCGGTGACTGACAGACGCACATTCTCCTCAAAACATTAGATTCATCCGTGCTGTGCCGTGCCGAGGCACAACCCACGTAAAGCTGATAATTCCACGAATAACTGCAATTGCAGATTTCGAACAGAGATGGCGACAAAGAGTAAAAACTACGGACTGCAGCTTTAAGTTTTTAGTTATTTTGTCACATGCTTATTGTCATGTAGTATGACCCTCGGGATGCCCCGTACCTGGGGCCGTAGAAATGTATCTCTGTGTTGTCATGGAAACAGTTCAGTAAATATGCCAGCAGGCTAAAGACATGCCGTTGTCTGTGTTCATCTATAGTACAAATTACCACATGGTGTCAGAAGTGTTTAATGTTAAAACCAACTCAGCTTTCGACGTGACAGTATAGTCGACAGTTTAATGAACTTTTCAGGGAAAATCACCGCTATTTGGAGGTAAATCAACGCGCCAGCTTAAGTAAGATGTCCAGAGAAGAGAGAGAACGCGCGGGACCACCCTCTGCAGCTTACGCCGTTGGAGATGCATTTCGCATTAGCCCTCCAGAGAAGTGACATCCAAAATTGGCCCAAATGGATTAGACGATTCGAAAGGTACAGAGTAGCGTCGGGTTTGGATAAAAAGGATGAGGCATTCCAGGTGAACACATTGATATATTCCATGGGAGATGAAGCAGAGGATATCTTACATGCGTCGGCGATACAAGAAGAGGACAAGGTAATCTACGAGAAAGTAAAAGACTGTTTCGATAAACATTTCATTGGAGAACACAACGTCATTTTCGAGAGGGCCAGGTTTAACATGCGGAAACAAGAGCCGGGGGAAACGGCTGAGTGCTTTGTTACTGCAGTTCACAAATTGGCGGAATATTGCAAGTTCGGGACTCTCAAAGATGAACTGATACGTGATCGCATAGTAGTGGGCATAAGAGACATCAGACTTTCCGAAAAGCTACAGTTAGATTCAAATCTGACTCTGTCTAAAGCTACGAACTTAGTAAGACAAAGTGAAACTGTAAAACAGCAGCAAGTGGTGCTGCGCGGCGCGGGAAATCACGCACACAGCGCGCCCAGTGATGAAGTGCACGCGCTTTCGCCTGCTCGAAGGAAAGAGTGGAATTCCGAACGAAGAGCAAAACATAATGCTACTGGAACATCAGGGATGTGCCATAAATGTGGGAGAGTGCCATTTCATAGTTGGAAAGATTGCCCGGCCAAGGAGGCTGAATGCAGGAAATGTCACAGAAGAGGACACTTTGCTGCTGTCTGCAAATCCAAGCAGCCTGTGCATGAGATGGCAGATGAGGAGGAGCAACTCTACCAGGACAGCCTTTTCCTGGGTGAGGTGAAGGCAGACTGTGCTGGTTGGTACTCAGACATCAAAATTAATGGGGAAGTTGTTTCTTTTAAATTAGACACAGGAGCAGCAGTGACCGCGATACCCACACAATTATATAAGTATAGTAGAGATGGTCCTCTACTTCACACCTCAAAAAGACTGTATGGTCCAAATAACAAGATACTGCCTGTGGTGGGACAGATACAGAGTAGACTAGAAAGTAAAGACAAAAAGGCCACTCAGTCTGTATTTGTCATTGATAACCTAGCCAGGCCACTGCTGGGCTTACCAGCACTTACAGAACTGCACCTCATTGAGCGATTGGATGCAGTTGAAGAACAGGGAGAGAAAGCAGATTCAGGGGAGGTCTTCAAAAAGAGGTTTCCAAAGGTGTTCAGTGGATTAGGGAGACTTGAAGGTGATTACCAAATCCGCCTGAATGAGAACGCCATCCCTTATGCTCTGACCACCCCTCGCCGCGTACCAATCCCCTTAACTGACAAAGTCAAGGAAGAGCTGGAAAGAATGGAGGAGATGGGGGTCATCTCAAAGATAGAGAAACCCACTGATTGGTGTGCAGGAATAGTAGTGGTCCCAAAACCCAATGGTAAGATAAGAATCTGCGTTGACCTGACCAAACTCAATGAGGGAGTGTGCAGAGAAAGACACATATTACCCTCAGTGGACCAATCATTAGCCCAGCTGAATGGTGCACTGGTGTTCACAAAGCTGGATGCTCGTTGTGGGTTTTGGCAGATACCCTTAGCACAGGAGAGCAGGGAGCTCACAACATTTATCACCCCCTTTGGCCGATTTTGTTTTAATGTTCTGCCTTTTGGAATTAACTCAGGGCCAGAACACTTCCAGAGACGCATGTCCCAGCTCTTAGAAGGGCTAAGTGGAGTAATATGCCATGCAGATGATATCCTCATATGTGGAGAGAATAGGGCCCAACACGACGAACGGCTCACAGCTGTTTTGACACGTCTCCAGGAGGCGGGTCTAACACTAAATGAAAAGTGCACCTTTGCACAGCCTGAAGTCCTGTTTGTGGGGCACAAAATCAGGGCAGGAGCTATTGAACCTGACCCCGGGAAAATCAGAGCCATCACAGATATGCCCATCCCACAGAATACAGCAGATGTTAGGCGTTTTTTGGGGATGGTCACATACATAGCAAAGTTTATCCCTCAGTTTGCAGACACCACCAAACCACTCAGAGATTTGCTGTCAAAGAACAATGAGTGGTCTTGGGGCCACATGCAACAGACATCATTTGAAAACCTCAAAAAGGAGCTGGCATCACAGAGAGTGTTGGCTCAGTACAGACCACAAGCCAAAACAAAAGTGTCTGCAGACGCATCATCCTTTGGCCTGGGGGCTGTCCTTATGCAGAGACAGGATAACATGGAGTGGCGCCCAATCGCTTACATCTCTCGAAGCCTTTCTGAAACAGAGCAACGTTATGCCCAGGTTGAAAAGGAGACGTTGGCCATCACCTGGGCATGTGAAAGGTTGAGTTCATACCTCATAGGCCTACCATTCACGATAGAGACAGACCATAAACCACTACTGGCCTTGTTGGGGACAAAAGCGTTGGATGACTTACCTCCCAGAGTTCAGCGATTCCGTCTCAGACTGCTGAGGTTCACGTACAAGATAATTTACGTGCCAGGGAAGGCTCTCATCACAGCAGACACACTCTCCAGGGCCCCGGTGAGACGGCCACTGACCGAAGAAGAGGCACAACTGGAAGGGGAAGTGCAGGTCTTCATTAATATGATACGTGAAAACTTACCTGCATCCCAGTCTAAACTTCAACAGATAGCTGAGCACCAACAGAGGGATTCTATCTGTAGCCAGCTGATGTCACAGTGCAAGAGAGGGTGGCCACGGCAGGAAGAGCTGTCCCAGCAACTGAAACCCTATTGGGTCCACCACAGTGAGCTACACATGAATGGTGACCTTCTGATGAAAGGGCAACGGATTGTTATACCAGAGACATTACAGAAGGAAATGCTGTGCAGACTACACGAGGGACATATGGGGACAACCAAATGCAGGCTGAGGGCCCAGCAGTCAGTGTGGTGGCTGGGACTGGGTGCTCAAATCACAAGAATGGTGGCCCAGTGTGAGGTGTGTGCTAAAAACCAACCATTTCACCCAGAACCAACGATACCCTCAGAGCTGCCACAGCGGCCCTGGCAGAAAGTAGGAGCGGATATGTTTTATTGGGAAAATGACTCTTACTTATTGTTAGTGGACTACTATTCTCGATACATTGAAGTAATTAAAACCCCAATAACCACATCAGCAGGAGTTATCAATGGCTTTAAATCCATTTTTGCTAGACATGGGGTTCCTGAAGTACTAATAACTGATAATGGCCCTCAGTTTTCTTCAGGCACTTTCTCCTCATTTGCCATGGACTATGATTTCAGACATGTGACCAGCAGCCCATACTTTGCACAGAGCAATGGAGAGGCAGAGAGGGCGGTGAAGACTGTCAAGGGGCTATTGAAGAAAAATGCTGACCCATACAGGGCTCTGTTGGCCTACAGGGTCACACCGCTGCATCACGGACCATCGCCAGCAGAACTCCTGATGGGCAGGAGACTGCGCTCACCATTGCCAGTCTCAACTGTTCAACTCAAACCTCAATGGCCAAACAGGAAGGCCTTTGCAGACAAGGACAAACAACTGAAACACACACAGACAGTTGACTTTAATCACAGACACAAAGCTACGGTGAGACCGGAGCTAAAAGCAGGTCAGCGAGTCTGGATCACAAATACAAAAGAATCGGCCACAGTGATTAGAAAAGCAGACACGCCCCGCTCATATGTAGTGGAAACGGACTCAGAAGAGGTGAGGAGAAACAAAACACACCTCAGACCCCTCCCAGAGATACAAGCCCCACCACCGGCCGTGGAGGATACGGAACAGGCAGCAGGGCCAGAAGAAGGGCAAGGGGAGGGGGGGAGGATACAGAGAGTCCACCCAAGGAGAGAGGTGAAAGCCCCAGGGTGGCTTAAAGACTTTGTAACATAGTATTCAGCACCTAGAATTAAGCATTATAGACAGTGCTATGTTTATGTTTATTCTGTCTGATATCTTTGGTTCAGGTTTAACTTTCCAACAGACTAGGTGACCTACGGTTAAGGCAGTTCTGCCAGTGTGAACATTTATTTAAGGTTTTATCACTACTTTGGGAGAAGGGGAGATGTAGTATGACCCTCGGGATGCCCCGTACCTGGGGCCGTAGAAATGTATCTCTGTGTTGTCATGGAAACAGTTCAGTAAATATGCCAGCAGGCTAAAGACATGCCGTTGTCTGTGTTCATCTATAGTACAAATTACCACAGTCATTTATATTAGTTTTTGTTTCATATGTATTATCTGAAAATAATTAATATTGTAAATTTACACAATTTTTTGGGAGAAATTAGCATACTTATTTACCAATGGTGTGTGAAGAAATAGAACAGAAAAATGTTGTAGCTCTTCTTTTCCAATCAAGCTGCAAAAAGTGAGAACATATTATTTAAATGTGTGTATTTATGATATTTAAAATTATATACGGAAGCTACACTGTCAGGAAAAAAGGTACAGCTTTGTGAAAACTTAGGGTGCAAATCATAGGCGGCGGGTGAACCAACTTCAGGGTAAGGCTAAGGAGACGTGCTTCCCCTTTAAAAACGCATACATTTCCTTGTAATAGTTTCAATTTCAAGTGTCACTGCACAACCGAACCTACACATAAATGCTCCTGATCAATTATTTGTTATTAACAATTATTTACGTTCACAAACCACTGTTAATTTTAGCAGGAAATAGTGCATACTTTGGCATGGCAGAAAGCGTGCAAAGAGCGCTCCCTTTATAATCAATAAAAAGATGTCACTCTTCTTAGCTATTCTTATTTGCATAATGTCTACACTTTCTTTGCAATTATGGCCAGTTGTAAATAATTTGTCTGTCCACACTAGACGCGACGCGACTGCGAGAGGCGTCAAAATCAATCAAAACCCACAGCCAATCAGAACAGCGTGTGGGCGGAGTCTCACGGCAAGTGCACAGCACCAGAGAGTAATCTTGACGGCACTCGCAAGAAAATGGATAAGTAGGCTACATAATCAAATTCACAAATATTACACCATTTAAACATTATTAAAAATACATAGGCTTCTGAGTTGCTAAAACAATCTTTGTCAAAGAATACACTTGTTTGTTCACAGTTTGAACGTTCTTGTTTCCATTTGTTTAATTTCAAGATCTGAGGTGAATTATCCATTGTTGCTTTTACAGCTACAAAGCTGGGAGCACTAAATGATATTCAAAGTCACATTGCATGCTTTTAACATTAAATAAAGCACATGAACAGTACATGAGATTATCATTGCCACACTTTGTTGATCCAGTGCGACGTCACAGAAAAATACAAACCATTTCTAAAATAGAATAGAATCGTGTCGGCGTCGCGGCTGGTCAGGACAAAAACTCTAATTATCATGGAAAAGATACCTTTTATCACACTTCGCGTGTTGCGACACACGCTCCGCCTATGGTACAAATGCTGTGGTTGTACACTTACTGGCTCATATTTAACTAATATGTACAAAACTGAATGAAAAAAGGATTCAGTCTCTCTAAACCCCTCCTTTCTGCGAGACGAATCTGCTCTGATTGGTCAGACGGCCCAGTTTGCTGTGATTGGTCTACCGCTTACAGAGTGTGTCAGAAACAAAACGCCTTTTACCATATCTAAATTTCAGCTCCGCATCCTCAGTGTCTGATACCCAGTGATATGAAGGGGAATGATGGCGTCGGTTTTTACATATAAATTCGAGCGCGAGTCCTCATCCTTTTTAAGTGCTCACAAAGTGGATTTACAGCGCAGAAAACAGAGTCTTCTCAACATGTCGACAACAGTTTTCCAGGCTTCGGCTACAATTTCTAATTGACGTTGTTCATCGGCAGCATAACAACACATTTGTTACATTAAGTAGGTGTGTAAAAGGAAGTGAGACTGGAATTGCTGATGACTCGTTTCGACAGCTGAGACTCTTTTCGAATCCAAGGATTTTAAGATACAATAACTTTATTTGTAGTGCAGTTTGATCTTTAAAACTTTGCAAGCCATTTACATTCACAAACAGCTATTGTACACACTGCATGAAAGGTAAAATAGAGGCACTTTAAAATGTAATTTCCATCACAGAATATTTATCAAACAAATGTTAACTGTCGAAGAAGCTCCCAAAATAGTATAGGCATTCGAAGAATTTACTCTGAAACAAGGTTTTAGATTTACATTTGGTCATGTGCATTTATTGTGCGGTAATATAAAACGACAGCACAGCAAAACAGGTGTAAGACAAATACTGCAGAAATAATTGAAACTGCCACACTTCTCACAAAATATGTCCTTGCCTATAACATATGAAAATATAACACTTCCTCCTAGTGCATTTACTACCTTAAATGTCTCTGACATAACAAATAATTCTCGATGTGATTGCATATGTTGCCATCATGTGCCTGGATGTGGTTCTACTAAAGCACCTGCAGCCCGCAGAGATGGTTTTTCAGATGGCAACAGTCGCTCTTAAATAAGGCTACAGATTACCTCTGCTGTGATTGAAAATATGAGAAACGTAAACAGCCACATAAGGACTTGGAAACAAAAATAGTTTTTTTTTTTTTTCTGTGTGGTGATAGCTTTTGTAAAAAGCCATCAGCGAGACTGCAGCATGTGTTTTATTTTCTATACATGTATTCTCTGTTTACCTTTTCACCTAAACTGGTTGCTGCCTCCCAACAAACCATATCCCAACAGCCCCAGCATGTCATCTGGTTTGTAAGAAAATGTAATCCATATGGAGGCGACAATGTATAAGAGAGAGGTAAAACGTATGAATCATAGAAGCTGCTACTGCTATTCAATGCCGTTCTCAAAGCTGCAGTTATGATTAAAACAGAGTAATTTCGTTCTCGTCGGTGGTCTTCTTGAATGGCCATCATGACTAATACACATAGTCCCATTTACATTGTTTAAGATGAATTGAGGCTGTACTTTAGTGACAGATGGCGACTGCTGTGTAATTACTGTATAGCACAGAATTTTCCTTGCAAAGAATACATGTGTTTGTTGGAAAGCATTTGAATAATACTTTTTGTGTGTGTTTTTTTAACTACTTAGAAATATGTTTATATAAAGATTGCTATTGTTAAAGAAAAGTGATCACTTTAATCAAAAGCATGTTAAACTGGGTAGTATTTATCCTTCATCTTTTTTTGAAGTAAAGAACGTGTTTATGTAGAGATTTGAACTGATTTGATGTGTTTTATTTTGAGACTTTCATATTGAGTCATTTACTGTATAATAAGTTCTGGCTGGAGTTTGCTTTGAAAAACCTATAAAACAGAAATTACACCTATAAGTAGAAATATTGTGGCTGTCAAAAATTAAATAATAAAAATAATTAATCTTGCAATTTATGCATTTTTCTTTGTAATTAATGGTTAAACACATTCATGTACTTGAAAGACAGTTGTTCAACCACTGCAGTGTTATTTCAGTGTTATTATTTTTTAATTAGCTTTTATTTTTATATTTAAAATTTTAATTTTAATTTTATCATTTTATTATTTATTTTAGTAATTTCTTTATGTGCTTTAGTCGTTTTACTAGGTTATATATATATATATATATATATATATATATATATATATATATATACTGTATATCATTTTTATATATATATATATATATATATATATATATATATGTATATATTATAATTTACGTAAAATGAAGGAACGAATTAGTAAAATGTGTCGACGTACATGTAAGTTATAGTGGGAACAAATTCTTAATTCGTGGCCATGATATACATACTTTTTTTCCCCGCATGGCTCCGTAAGTTTTGGTTTTAGTTTAAGATAACCCTGACCCACAGTATTTATTTAGGCTATTTAAAAAGTTAGTCACTGTAATAATGTGTATAATAATTTTATTTAAATGTAATATTAATGACAATAATATGAGTTCGGAACAAACACTGAACTTTTGCTAACTAAAAGACAGTAGCTATCCTTGAGCCATGCTATAGTGTCACAGTCCCTTTCAATCATTTCAAATTCACAATTTTGATCCAGAAAATACTTGACAGTGTGGACAATGGACATTGACGCTGATATGTAAGCAATAGTTATTTTCACTGTTGACTGGATAAAACTGGAGATTTTTATCATGCCGGTTGTGCTAATATAACATCACACTGCAAACTGAATGTCTAGAAATCAATTGATCACAATTAAACCGTCTGAGAAAGATTCTGAGAATGTGTATGAACATAAAGGACAGTGCTAACCTTGAACAGAGAAACTGGGCTTTCTTTAACCACTGAATAACATTGAAACGTTCATAAGATCTTAACTTACCAGAAATAATGGATGCAAGCCGAAACTCATCAGAGAGATGCATTGGTTCATATGGGGAGGTCTCATACAGTTCTTCACCTTGAAAATAATAAAAAAACATAGAAATATTAGATATCAACATTATTTGTGTTTTACAAGAATATAATATTCTGGTTAGGACACAGCATACAGGTTAATTAATTGGTATTTTTAGGAATACATCTACATCTAGCAAGAAGTGGATAGATACAAATTCTTAATTCTTTATAATTACACTTTCAAATGGCTAGACTCTTATAAATTCTAGTACACTCTCTCAACAATTACAGCTCAGCAGTCTTTTGTCCAGATTTGTACTGGCCAACAATCACAAATTAGCTCCCTGGTGTTGCATTCCATCGGCTGTGTCCAGAAAATCTGCTGTTTTCTAATCCAGGGCCTTGAGCTGTAGCCCACAAAGAAGTGCAACAAATCTGCTAACTGGTCCCAGTAGAGATACCAATATAACAATGAAAGCTGTGACACTAGACCTTCAACAGACTGATGGGAAGCTCTCAAATGAAGACTTCCAGCTGTCCAGCTCCTTGACATTTTCCTTTGACATCCAGGGGCTGGATTCACGAAAATCTTCTTAAGCTAAATTCTAAGAGGTACAATTCTTGAAGAACTTCTCAAATAGTTTCTTAAGAAATATCAAATATTTCATCCCTTAGGAATATTTTATCCCTTAAAACTCATCTTTGATCACCAAAATGACATATTTAAATGGGTTTTTTTTTTTTTTTTTTTTTTTTTTTTTATGTCTTAAAATAACTTGAATGTAACTCTACACCCTTGCTTCATTTAGTATACGTGTGTCCATGAATATGCTAATTATCCCACCTCCACTCACTCACAACTGTGCTGTAGTAAACACTGCACAATGGCTGCTTTAATGGCTGCTTTAATTCAGCCATATATGTTTGAACCAGGAACTGATTCAGAAGAAGAAGTGGAAAAGTGGATTATACAGGCTCGCTACAAGTCAATATATTAGAATGGTAATGTGTTTTATGCATCGCTCTCTACAACGTCGGACACATAACAGTAATTAATATGATTAGCCTTTGGCTTGACTACGTTATCAACAGCTAACAATTTATTGCTAATGTGCCCATGTGCCATCCCAGAGTCAGGAAGCTGCCTTCTAAAAATCTGTATCCTTACAAACGCTTTGAACAAATCAGACCGTCAGTGGAGAAAGGCATATAGTTCATCATAGCATCGTAATACATCCTATACATTCACCCGCTATATTGCCAAATGTACCCGTTTTTTCATATCAGCAGAAAAATATACCGGGATAACCTGGCTTCTCATGAGATTTCCCTGCTTCAGAACATAGTTAATGATATGCTAAAACCCGCCCTCACGTTGACGTGATTACAAGGTAGTTTGTGACGCAAGAAACACCTGCGATTTCAAACCGTGTTTTTGAGATCACTGCAGTTTTAAGGAGAAAAATACTCAGCAATGGAGCTGACTAATGAATTTGCACATGGTTTGTCTTAAAGCATATAAAAAACGACATTAAAACAACATTAAAAACTTGATTTTCACCACAGGGTGTCTTTAAGAAGAAAATGAAAGGTGGGTATTGCTAAAGATTCGCCGAATGAAAAACACCTCAAAGCCCATCTTTTTCCACTGCTGCAGATTACCATAGATATCATAATAAGCGTGCAGACTATTTTGGTTGGAACTGGTTTGACGGGAGTTATTATTTTTAATGCGCTGAGTCAAAAGTTATTTTAAAAGAGCCTGTCTCAAGATGCAGCAGTCTTTCTTCCCATTCATTTGCGGTCTTTCATGCACTTTCTCCAGAGTGAATGCGATCTGTGTCTGTGTATCTCGCTAGTTCTAGCTAGAGTGAACGCTTCATGTAGAATATACACACAAATTATTGATTTGTGTCACTTCAGAGTACTCGTCCACATTCATGGTACTAGTAGTGTGTATAATATGTAGCTAGTGTTATGTTGTAATGCTTAAAACAAGCCAATAATTTCATTAAACATCTTACTTTTGCAGATTTAAGACAGGGAGGAGGTTATCCCTGTCAGTCAAGTCAAGTCAAGTCAAGTCTTCCCCCTCAGGGTAGTTTTTGTTTGTATTTTGTTTTATTTTTATTATTAATAAAAAGCCCTTGTTTCCTGCACTTGAGTCCTCGCTTCCACCTACCCAAAACCTGACAATCCCAACTTTAAGAAGTTATTTACAATGATTTTTAAGAGCACTGGGTCTTATTCACTAATAATTGTGTGGATTATTTCGTATTTGTACGCACAGGAGAACTTATCACAAAAATTCCTATTTCACAACACATGCATTTGTTCTTAAGACATAATTCAGGAAGCATGTGTATGCACAAATTATGATAGATAATCTAATATATGATATGAATATATATGATATATGAAGTTTCATTTCATCTTATATATTTCATCATAAACAGTCAAAGAGTAAGAAAAGCTGTGTTATAGCTTCAGCTGTGTGGTTTCTCTGAATAAAAAAGCAGATATACGCTTGTGTACAGTTAGCTAATCAGAGGTCTGTTTAAAAGGTGTTTATTGTGTTTATAACTGGTTTGGAGAATGGCACACTTGGCATTGTTCGAGGATCTGGAAAAATCACGTCTGCAGAGAGCGACGAAAGGAAAGGTTGTGCGGAAATATGGAGATGGTTTGGACGTGTTTTATGCAAATGACTAACCTCATTCACTAACATTAGAACGAGATTAAGAACGAGCTAAAGAAAAAAGATTTTTGGGTGGACTATCTATTTAAGAGTAATGAATATGAAAACTAGTAATGCTCAGTGTGGTGGCAGTAGTAAAGAAAGTCTTGCCTTTCAGTTAAAATAGCCTTTTTTTTCTATTAATTTAAATTAGAATGTGCTTTTTTATCTTAGCTTAATTTAGCTAGAAATAATAATAATAAAAAAAATCCTACCATAGTTATAAGATTTAATTGCTTTGACATGTTATTGAAACATGACCTTAAAAAGATTTTTTTCTTTCCCATTTCAAAAAAAAGTTACCAAGACAACCACCTTATGAAGAGATAGTTCACCCATAAATAAAAATGTGTTATGTACTTGCCCTCCAAACCTTTATGACATTCTTCTTTGGAGTACAAAAATAAATATTTTTGACCCTACTTTTTGGAATTATTGTATGGGCATTAACAGAAGAAACATTCTTCAAATGTGAAAAACGAATATATTTGAAATGTTTTTTCAATCAGTTTTAAATATTGTTTTGTGTTCCACAGAAGAAAGTAAGTCATACTGGTTTGGGCTGTTTTTGAACTTTTAAAAGGACTTAATAGCTTTGGGGCAGTTTTCCAGTAAAACTGGGTTTAATTTTTATTTTTTCAAAGATAGATGAAGATGAAGGTCACAGTCAGAGATCCACTTCCAGATAGGCTATACAATGACTTGGTGGTATGCATTGGGTAGGTTTAGGTGCCATGTGCCGGTTAGAGCTCCACACTGAAGCCATGTGTGCTACCGTCACCCTATGATGGTTCTTAACATCATCAGCCCAGCCTGAGCTTCCCTATTCCCAGCCCAATGAGCTCAGAGGGCCTTTTGGTCTCCGCAGTGTCTTTGTGTCCACTCCAAATGTACCTCTGGCTGGGAATTCTTTTATGGGATCATCCTGGATCAAGAATTTATCTGCTGTGTCACTGTAGCTCTCTGCTATCCGCCTCCCAGCTCTGCTGCTGTGTGGCCACCTTTATGTTCTGTTCCTCAATGAGTTAATCCTGCACACACAGCCTTAATCTCTGCCATACCAGCCCGCAGTGCCTGCTTGGGGAAAATATTGCAAAGTTCCAGAGGGGAACTGCTAGTGGCATAAAATAAGTGGACACATAAATCTCGGGATAGAGGCATTTGTCCCCCCGTCACATTTGTGGAGTGTACTAGACATGTATTTAGCATAAATTAGGTGAGTGTAATCTTCAAAACTTGATCCTTCTGAGAGTTTTCAGCAGGGCATTAGAGAGCAGATGCTGACGTGATAAATGCAAAAGAGCAGTTATTGGCCGAGAGTTACTCTAGTAAGCAGATTTAACAATGCAGAGAACACAAACATCCACTGACATCGTCCTTGCCGCTGACTTTGTCCACTGCACTGTTAAAAATGCTGTGACTTGAAGAGTTTAACAGATGGAGAGCGTTCCCAAGATACCGAAATTAGACTCGCTTTTGGATGCTGGAAACATTTCAAATGTGCAAACTGCCGTAGAAGTGACTGTTGTGTTCATGCGTGAATTAATGTATTGTGAGTACTATTTTGTAAAGGAAGTCTGAACTGTTGTGTAATGATGTAATGTGTGTGAATGGAAGTGATGAGTAAACAAGATGGATGAAGCTCGCTTCTCCTGTCTCGTGTGCTTTATTGTTTACTAAGTCCTGACAGATGCCACAATGACCTTTCAGGATTTTACTCTGTTTTTATGGTACTAATGAGGAGTTTATATTCACTAAATTGGATTGAATAAAGAGATAAAACAAATTAATTCATCAAAACCTACTTAGTAGCCACAAGAAAATGATTGGCTGACGGCAAGACCGTCAGTTCTTACGATCCCAAACCCTAGTTGCTTTCCTAAGCTGTGACGTCAAAGGCATCAGACCTAAAAATATAAATACATTTGATGTTTTGAACAGTCCTATAAATCAAGAACTGCTCAGTACACTCTTAAAAAAAGGTTCTTTATTTGCATTGGTTGTTCTAAGAAAAAACTTTAACATCCACGGAAACGTTCCATTGCATTAAAGGTTCATTACAACAGAAAAAGGTTCTTTAGATTATTAAAATGTTCTTCACACTGAGAAAAAAAGAAAAGAAAAAATGTTTTTTTGAATGGTTAAGAATTGAAAGGTTCTTGTCTTCTAGAACATTTAAATTTAAGAGTGTATAATATAATATAATATAATATAATATTGCTTGGAAAAAAATATGTGGTCACAATACATTGCTGTTTTGAATAGAAGTAAATGGAGAAAGATAGGTTAACCGCCAAACCTTGACCTCTTAGAAAAACAACCTGGGCCGGGTTTCCCGATAACGATGTATCTTAGCTCTTAAGAGCACTTTCTACGTGCAAGGTTACGAACGCTCACAGCAATTCTACGAGCGTTTCCCAAAAATGCACTTAACATGAACGCACGAGAACGCGCTCTACGTGCTACTTATGAGTCGCTGTCCATTCGCGAAGTGCTGAAATATAACCTTATATGGAATCGTATTCTGAACGTTTAACCTAATAATTGTCATCTGTTGTGGACTAGCAATCAAGACAAGTCTATATAAAGCACCTACAGGCGGAGGCACTGACAAAATGGCTGAAAAAAAAAAGAAAAGATACCTTTCAAAAAGATGAAATTAATGTCCTTTAAGAGGAGATAGAGCGAAATAAAGATGTAATTTTTAACAGATTTAAAGGATTTCTTTTATTTATTTTTTGTTCATTCATTTAATTTTGATTAAAATTATTAGATTAAATTATTTCTATTTTTTTGTTTTGTTTTCTGACCTTTTTAATTATTTAATTTATACATGAATTTAACCAACAACAAAAAAGAGTAATAAAGTGTACAATAAAGTACAATCAAAACCTTATATTATAATCGCATTGCATTTGAATAAAGTTAAAGGTGTAATCTGCCGGTTGTCCTGCAGGTGTCCTCATAAATCTGTCTTCTTACGATTACTCCAGAGCACACGTAGATCTACGAAGATTTTCAAGTGCTACTTAAGCTACGATGCTTTTGGGAAACAGACCATAATATTAAGATCAGTCATACGATCGTTTTTATGATCAACTTAGGCTTACGATGCTTTTGGGAAACGCAGCCCTGATTTACCCTTTTGTGTTCTACAGTCATTTCTATAGTTCTATTATACGCATTGGTGGGGAAAAGGATTCAACAAGGGCTGTGGGTTTTCACAGTAACCGAGCTGAATATTAAGTTGGCTTGGATAGATACAAGTCACCAGACATGAGTCAAAAAGGCTACCCAACTTGATTAAAACTTGCACTGTCTTTGTGCCACCAATTTTAATTACCTCAGACAATAAAGTTGGCATAATTTCTAATTAACCTCTCCATCGTAACAAAATGCACTTGGTGCTTTCTTCTTGTAAGCTGGGGCCTTTGTTGGAGAAACATCTTCAATGGCATATTTCAGACTCAATCGGGGAGCATGACTTTCAGATAAAGACTGTCCCCATCTCTGGATTTTAACAGCCTATGTCTTCTCCTCATAGGGGCAGAGATGTAACAGCATTGAAAAATCCTCTCATAAGCTGTATTTATCCTCCACTCGCATAAAACTTTAACTGTGAAGATGTATAGAACTGTTTTCTCCAACCACAGCCTGATCCTTAAAGGAGAAGTTCACTTTCAAAAAAACTTTTGCTGATAATTTACTCACCCCCATGTCATCCAAGATGTCCATGTCTTTCTTTCTTCAGTCGCAAAGAAATTAAGGTTTTTGATGAAAACATTCCAGGATTTCCCCCCATGTAATGGATTCTATTGGGACCCAAACGGTAGAAGGTCCAAATGACAGTTTAAGTGCAGCTTCAAAGGGCTTTAAACGATACCAGACGATGAATAAGGGTCTTATCTAGCGAAACGATCGGTCATTTCCAAAATAAATAAAAAAGTTTAAGTTTTATAAGCACAAATGTTCGCCTTGCTCTGTTCTGTGATGCGCGTTCGTGACGTCACGTAATACGCAATTACGTTGAAAAGGTCACGCTTGAAAAATTTCTGTCCTGAAGAAAATGTTCTTTTTGGCTTTTTAATATTAAAACACCCAGGATACGCACACGAAATGGGCATTTTAAACGATAAACTGACACAAATACATTTGAAAATGTGTATATGGTCCTCCTTCCGCACATTTGTAAACACGTCAAGCGTGACCTTTTCAACGTAATTGCGTATTACGTGACGTCTTCAACGCGCATCACAGAACAGAGCAAGGCGAGCGTTTGTGCTTATAAAACTTAAACTTTTTTATTTATTTTGGAAATGACCGATCGTTTCGCTAGATAAGACCCTTATTCATCGTCTGGTATCGTTTAAAGCCCTTTGAAGCTGCACTTAAACTGTCATTTGGACCTTCTACCGTTTGGGTCCCAATAGAATCCATTACATGGGGGGAAATCCTGGAATGTTTTCATCAAAAACCTTAATTTCTTTGCGACTGAAGAAAGAAAGACATGGACATCTTGGATGACATGGGGGTGAGTAAATTATCAGCAAAAGTTTTTTTGAAAGTGAACTTCTCCTTTAAGGCTCAAAAACCCCTTCATCAACACCAGACCAGAAATGTGTTTCTTTTACCATACTTATATATTTTCTATTAATGATTTACTTTGAAATCTTTTTTTGGAAATTGTAATATATTTTATTTCATTATTTTGATTTAATAGATTTGATTAAATTGATTACATTTGATTCATTCAAATTAAATATTATAATTAAATGTATGCATTTTTTAAAATTTATTTCAAATGAATTCATGAGAGAAAAGGAAAAATAATTAAAAATATTAATTTCCCTTGAAAATGTTCAGATGGAATAAATCTCAAAAATACTGATGCATAGATGAAAAGTCTAAATGAATATAGGAGCAAAACTATTTAATACATGTGTTGAGATTTACTGACATTTATGGTTAAGTGGTCCCATATTTGTATTCTGGAACATTTAGTGCGTCAGTTCTTACACTAACTCATCTGTCTAATAAGAGCTCTTAAGTAAACTGCAGTTTGTGATGTACTTACTTTCTAAATACATGTGTGATGCTGTAACTTATTATAAGCAACACGATTCTATTATACTCCCTCATGGCATTTAAAAAAAAAAATGTTTCCCCGCTATGATTTTTAGAAAAAGGATGCATTAGTCAGATCCATTATTGAGAAGCACCAGGACCTGATTGAATAAAACATTTCGAGCTTTTAAAACCTCACTGCAATTAGATTTTATGCAAAAAAAAGATAAAGTTACATTTAGGCTGACTCGTATTTATGGACTGAAACAATCTAACCAGTTTATACATTCTCAGGTGGGTGTATTTAGTGAGAGAAGGGTGTCTGTCACAAACAGCAAAGTGGGGTCTCTGTGGTGTTGAGTTTAAGTGTTTGTGCCTATATGAGCCTGATCTATTATTATCACTATCAGA
This sequence comes from Abramis brama, assembly GCF_963993115.1. Taxonomy (NCBI): domain Eukaryota; kingdom Metazoa; phylum Chordata; class Actinopteri; order Cypriniformes; family Leuciscidae; genus Abramis; species Abramis brama. Next base: position 9,959,448 of record NC_139987.1, read on the forward strand.
ACTGGTTCAGTCTAGCTGAGCATGGCTCTGTCACTGCGTTTCTTTTCTCTTGCCACCCCCAGACTGAACTAAACCAGTCAGCAGTAATCAGAACAACAACAATGCTGTGCAAAACGAGGGGCTTTAGGGGATGCTTTTGAAATTGCTTTCTTCTTTTAAAATCAATTATACCACACAAATTCTCTGCTTGAACAAATAAATAAAGGATGACTTGCAATGACGAAGTGAACTCATTTGGATTCATGCGTAATGTATGCACTTACATTTTAGTATGTCCGGATAACTGAAACGTACAATATCATTTTGACTGCATATTTGCAATTTTAGAGATTCACAACTCTACTAGACTTCTGAAGGCTGATTGAGTCTAAAGAACATTTGTGAGTTTCATACTCAAGACTTAATCTCATAGCAAAACTCTCATATCAGCAAATGAGGAGAAAGGAGGAACATTTTAATGACAATTTTGTTTAAAAATGAATTTGTAAAAGAAGTCACCCTTTGTATGGCTGAATTGAATTGGGTCTTGAGGTATGATTCTCGCTTTGGGGTGTGAGGGGTGCTGGTTTCAAATCCCGGACGAGCCCCCAATTTATTACCTTCCTGATCAATATTGATCAATAATCTTTTATGATGTTATTTTTATCATGTCTTGTGGTATTATAAAGTATTGAGGGTCACAACAATTGACCTAAATGCCATTTAAAGTTATTTAATTTTGCACATTTAATTTTGCATAGGGGTGAGTAAATGAATATTCAAGGCAAAGTAAAATGCTCAAGGTTAGCTCGATGAGAAATGGTTTGTTATGGTAAGATTTATTATGAAAATATCTCCAAAGAGTCTGGAGACAGTTATTATCTTATTTTCATGAGGAGGTAGGGCTTACGTTTCCCCCATGTTGTGCCTTATGGGAATCAAAGGATGCAATTAGCAAACAAAGAACAATTGCCTGATACATTGCCTCTATGGAACAAAGTAAATCTGTTTTGGAGTCTAAGCAGATTCATTAATCCTCAAATACCAAATGACTTGGCAACAGAGGGCCCAGTTTTGCTTCACAATTTGTCAGGTGCACAATAGCTAATGAATTCTGCCCTTTTCCCATCCTCATATCAACATGCTTGTTTAATTAAAGCTTTGAGAGAGGGTGGACTACACTGATATTTGATTAAGCATGCTGTTTAAAACCTGCACCTCCACAGCAATGAAATCCTGGACTATCTGGCGTACTTTGCTAATTATCTTCAATCAATTTAGCTCCTAAAACATTGCTTGGTTAATACTAATCTTCTGATAAGCTGAAGGAATGTAATTACAGAATCAGCATAAGTAAAGCTGGAAAATTCATAATGATGGTCTATTTTTTATATATATATTTATTTGTTGACTCATTGACTGCTGAAACGGGGTGGCTCATGTATCATAATCATTCACAGAGAATGTTACAAAAATTAGTGCTTTACTGGGACATTATGACAAAATGTCAATATTTTGATTACCAATTATGAGCTGAAGTACTTGTGAATGCAGACACTCTAATAGAACGCATGCGGGACTGGATGTTCAGTTAACAGGAACCCATTTACTTCAGTAATCTGACACAGGATATTTAATGTGGAAAAAATGTAGGGTGGGACTTGATTATATCAATGGGCATTTGATTGGATTATGAATGCTGCGTGGGACAGTATTATTTTTGTATGTCAGTGTAATGATAACAGGTAATGTTTTAGCACATTAACTGCTGTAATGTGATAGCAGTGTAAAGCAGTGTCTCATCGCATCGCATTCAATGGCACAAAAGAACAGCTGTCCATATTCTCACTATTTTGAAAATAGATAAATAACTATAAAAGCTATGAATGAAATTGTAATTCTTTCAAAACCCTTCCCATAATAATCTATTTGTACTATAAAAGATAGTTATTTGATTGAGTTTTCATCCTAAATATTTCTAAATACTTCCAAAATAGAATTTATACATTGTAACCACAACAGTCTGCTATTGTGCATATTGGCTTGTATTAAGTATAGTTTTGAGTCTTGTATTTCAGATGTACTTGCAGACTTAGTTATGCCAGGGGACATTCTGAGTTGTTTTATTTAAAGTCTAGTCTCCTAATTTAATCTCCTAATTAACATGGACAGCTATGATAAAAATGAGCATGGGCTCAGGCTGAGGTCATAAGCCACATATTTGACTGTAATTACATAATTGCCCCTAGTGTTCAATGACAGAGATACGGGCAAACTGCATGCAAGCAAAAATTAGCTTTTAAAATTGTCAAAAAAGGAAGCCAGATGGGGGAATAACTAGATTTGGTGTATTACATTCTGTATTACACAGTGTTCTTATGAAACCTACTTTACTGCAAACTATGATGTAGTGCAATTTATATTTAGGTACAGATCTGTACATTGTCAGTAAGAAGTCTCTTATCCTCACTAATGCTACTTTTATTTGATCAGAAATACAGTAAAAACAGTAATATTGTGAAATATTATTACAATAGTAAATATGTTATTTATATACAGTGCTGGTCAGAATTATTTGCCCCCTTGGTAAATATGATCAAAGATGGCTGTAAAAAAAAAAAAAAAAAAAAAAAAAATCTGCATTGTTTATCCTTGTGATATATATATATATACAGTATATATATATATATATATATATATATATATATATATATATATATATATATATTATTATTATTTTTTTTTTTAAATGCAAAATTATAACCTTTCACTGAAGTAAAATAATTGAAAATGGGGCGGAAATTACATTATGAAATAAATGTTTTTCTCCAAAACACATTGGGAACAATTTTTTGCCCCCTTTTATTAAATACTTTTTGCAACCTCCTTTTTCCAAGATAACAGTCTTCTCAAAACTGTAATGTATTTTTATGCATGTGGTGTATACAAATACAGATATGTATATTACTGTTCTAACTGTAGTATTATTATTATTATATTAGGCAAAAGTAATGTTTTTATCAGACAGAAACAACTGCACACTGTATGTTCTTTTTACAGCTTATATTAAAAAGTGCAGTACCAAAAATGCAGTGCTTTTCCCATTACAAAGAACAAATATGCATAATTATCAAATAATTGAGACTAATTATCTTTCCATTAGCACAAAGCAATCATTACGCTTTGAAATAATCACTTAAATGTTTCTTATTAATGTAATGTATTAATTAGTGTTCCTCCAGCTAAAATGTACTTCAACAAATCCAAATAGCAAATATTTAGTTTGTTATCTGCATTAACAAGTAAAAAATATTGTTTTAGGCTCACCATGACACCATGGCTTAGAATACAATGTTTTCAGCTACACCATCTTGTTTAAGGGCTCTGCTCTCTCCACCTGCAGGTTTCATAAATCCCGGTCAATGGGAGATTTTAGTTCAGACGGAGAGCTTCATGTAAATTGCAAAGCACAACCAGTCCTGTGTTTCTAAATCTGGAGCAGACGGCCCAAGCATCCTAGTTGGCAGTGTCTATTGGTGATTTTCTGAATGCCATAACATGCCTGTCTGTATTATGGATCAGACTGACTATTGCCCACGCTGCGAGGGCTTTGACTTGGCAAGAGGGAGCGATAGAGGCGAAGGGGTTATGCTCAAACAGAGCGCTGAGTCGTTTTAGCACTGCGATGAGGGAGAACTCTGGCTTCCTGATTTTTTTGGCAAACTCTCAAACGTCACACGGTCTTGCCGCAACTTCAGCTCCTGTATCTCTCCTATGCTCTTGAAAATAAAGATTCTTTATTGGCATCTATGGTTCCACATTTAACATCCATGGAACCTTTCCATTGCACAAACGTTTCTTTATAGTGGAAAAACTTGTTCAGATTATTAAAATGTTCTTCACGCTAAGAAAAAAGTTGGTTCTTTTAAGACCTGTTCACTGAAAGGTTATTTGGGGAACCGAAAATGGGTCTTCTATGGCATTGCTGAAAAAACACCAGCATTTCGAACCTTTATTTAAAAAAGTGAACACTACGATCAAAAGATTAGAATTAAACTTTCTAAAGGCGGGCGTACACGGTGCGAGTTCGGACACTCGGGAGGTCGTGAGATATTGCACACGTTACGAGTCAGTTAACCTCATGGCACGGTACATGGCACGGCTGTCCTGCACAAATTGTATCCCTATTTAATATTTGATCAAATTTTATCAAATTTTAGCATCAAGATTTCTGAAGGATCATGTGACTGAAGTCTGGAGTAGTGATGCTGAATATTCAGCTTTGCCATCACAGGAACACATTCATTTTTATTTTTATTTTGTATATTAAAAGACAGGTTCTTTTAAATTGTAATAACATTTCACAATATTACTGTTTTACTGTATTTTTGATCAAATAAATGCAGCCTTGGTGAGTGTAAGAGACTTCCTTCAGAAACATTTAACAGTAAAAAAATTTACCGGTAGTAAATATTGTGCCCATGCTTTCTGTTCCTCTTTTCTACTCTTTCGTTCTACATCCTAACGCAGTGTGAGGCCAAGATTTGACCTGTTGTGTTTTGTTTTATGGAGGCCTGTTTCTAAAGAAACAGAAAATCCATTCCATTCAAACCGAATGGCAGAGAGATGAACCTTTGATGGGGCCACTCTTAGTTTGGGTGATTATTGCGTGTGCTCGTTGGGCCAATTGTGTAGCGTCAGTGGATTTGATAGAGTTCTGTCAAGGCGCAATCATTGCTGCATGGTCCCTCAGGGTTCAGATTCAGAGCAACCTGTATTTTTCTAGAGCTCAATGAAATGGCTGTAGTAGATTGAAGAGCAAAGTCGCAAGAAAAAAAAACATCATAATGAGGGCTGGTGCTGTCCAAAGTAGGACGCGAAACTGGGTCCGGCCATTTTCAAGTGTTGGAGCGACATCAATAGAGAAAATCCCAAAGAACAAATTGTTTGTTTGGGAACAGAGGACATTTATGTAAGTATTGCGGATAAACTGGAACACCCAAACAAGTTCTTGCTAATTGTTAATTCCCTGTATGAACACATTCATCTATGCTAACATGTCTGTTGCATCACTTATTATTCTCCGTGTCCTCTAATGTGACGGTTGGAATGTGGCACATTTGCATGACATTAACTTTCTGCAGTACCTAATCTGTTTGTACACAGCTTCTGATGAAAGGAAGCTGTGTGATTTTTATTTTATTTTCCCCTTACCTCAGCAGGCAGTAAGTAGGCCCAGCAGTCCACAATGCCTCATTGAAATGCCAGACTTGAGAGGGGCAGTTGCTTTAAAAGGCTCTCTGATTACTCGCATCAATAGGACCCTATTTGTTGTGACTCCCGCAGCAACTGCCAAAGCAGATGGGGTATAATTCAGGCCGATTTGCACTGCTTAAATCCTATAATGATTCCTCAACACTCCCAAAGGCAAATGCTAACTGCCATCTCAGAAGTCTGAATGCTTCCGTGATGGACTGACTGTAAAGAGTGCAGGTACGGGTTGACTTGCTGTGAAATCTGGCTAATTGTCAGATCCGTACATCGACGCCATCCTACATCTATGGTACAGTTCTCCCTTGCGCCAAATAAAAAAAACAAATCAGCTATAATGCAGCACTTGGAAGAGCAACTCACAGCCATTTGTTTACAGGGTTCTACCATGACCAATTCGATGCACTATATTTTAAACATCAAATGTCACTTAAAGGTACAGTTCACCCAAAATGAACTTCTTTTGTGAAAGAATGATTTTCTTTCTTCTGCTGAACACAAAAGAAGATATTTTGAAAAAATGTCCATACAGTGAAAGTCAATGGGATCCAACTTTTCTTTTGGACCCCACTGATTGTATGGATGGACAAAAACATTCTTCAAAATATCATTGTTTGTGTTTCACAGCAGTGTTATTTCCGCACTGTTTATATATTGTAATACATTCTATTAATATTTTAGTTTAGTTTATTTTTATTTTATTTTAATAGTTTTTTCTGTTCATTTTTTAAATATTAATGTTTATTTTATTTTATTTCAGTTTTTGTTTATTGTTATTTCCAGTTAGCAACTTTAGAGCTTCAACTGTCTTTTTTACAACTTAAAGTTTGTATTCTAATATTTATATTTTATTTCAACTTTGTTTCAATTCAAAAATGTTTTAATAGTTGTAGTTTTAGTTTAAGATAACCCTGTTTGGAACGACATGAGGGTGAGTAAATGATGATCAAATGTTCATTTTTGGGTTAGCTGTCCCTTTAAAGCCGAAGTGTGTCACCAAAGGGATACTCCCGCCCCCAAACTCACCCCATTGGTTGAGCCATTGTTTGGGGATGATCGGGATGCCTAAACAAACTTTACACAGTTTTTCACTTTTCACAGAAATCAACCTATAAAAATGGCTTACGTATAGCTGTCTCTATATGGGATGGGATAGAAAAGCTTAGGATCAAAAACTTACCTTCATTGAGACCCATATGAATACTCCAGTAGCTCTGCAGACATTGTAGCTCCCTCTTCATGCCCCTCTTGCAGCGGCAGTCATACAGGGGGCTGTCCTGCAGCACCTCAAGGGCGGCTTGACACTCCCTGTTGGCCAGCATGGTAGTCCTGTCACGACCTACCAGGCACTGGCGCATGATGCGAAAGCGTGAGCTGCACTGTGAGTTTTGGTTGCACAGCTCACTGGCCCTCAGGCAGTCCATGGGGGCTCTCCAGCCATGAGTTCCCAGCCCTGACAAGGCAGAATGGCTGGCCATGGAAACGACCACCTCATCTGTGGGAAGGGCATGGGTGTTATTAGACTGTAAAATAAGTTTTTTATTTATTTGTTTTTTAATGACTTCACACTTGTTTATCTGGCACATAAAGTCTATATTTAAGAAGAAAACATTTAAAATGTACAATACATGACAATACAACTTGAAAAATTGAGATGTAAAAAATCCTAGGTGTATAAAAGTTAGGCCTATTTTATTATATAAGTGGTTTTCTCTGCGCCTCTCCTTCCCGTGTGTTCAGCACCGTGGACAGTTCCTCTTTAGCACGCACACAGTACATGTCAATCTCTGTGCTTTTTCTCCCAAAAGCATCATTATCTAATTAGCACGTAAAAACGTTTACAGGTTATAAAGAGACAAATGCACACCTAAAAAAATCTTTGGCTAATTTACAACATTTGCGAAGGCCTAAATTTAGCTGTAATGTATTCTAGTATAATGTGTAATATGACAACAAGTCGGACAACAAGCCATAGCTTTATGTAGGCTTACTTTAAAGCATAAATACAGCTAATGATAATGAATGGGGCACAATCTGTTGAGGTTCGCTTTGCGTACAGTAAGTGTATTTCTGGTCCTATTTTTTAAATTGCTGTTTTGGTTATAGATAGCTGAGATGAATGTTTAATAAATTATTTATGTAACGTTAGGCTATTTGTATTTCTCCAAGGTACTGTTTGGTAGACAACCAATCCAAACTGAAAGTGCTTGAACAGCGTACTGTTGCTATGGTTACCTCAAGCGAACGCGATTTATGTTTTAAAATATATAAATATTTATATAAAATATATATTTATTTTATAGGTAAAAACGTAACTTTGGGATTGTTTTTTTTTTGTGTGTGTGTTTTTTTGGTCACTGAAAAGTAATCAGGCTATGTACTTTTTATTAATGTATTCCGACTCCCTGATCCCAATATGAACCCTGGACCAAATAAATAAATAAATAAATAAATATTCGATGGTCTAAATGAATAAACGACCAAATAACTGAATAAATAAACAAGCAAGCGATTATTTCCCACAGCTTTTGTTAATGTTTCGAATATAGGCTATTCATGTGAGCTTAATAGACAAGTAGTACCGAAGCAACCTTTAAATAAAATCAGAATCGTTTATGTTTCAGCGTCTCGAAAAATATAGCTTTTTAGGTTTTGGCAGCATTTTCACGTTATTAAGTTTTGACATTGGTCTTAGTTCAGCACCTTTGGACCTGACAGCTCCCGTAACATTGCCCTAAAGTAAACGAGCAATCTACTGCTAGTTGGGAAACGCGTTTCTGCATCGTAATATAAGCATTGCATTGCAACATTATGGGTGGGAAACATAGCATCTCTAATATTACAGTTCATTTAATCCTGATCTTTCCTCTGACTGAGTTATGTTGGAGCCTATATGAGACTATCAAAGTATAAAAGACTTCCAGCATGAAAGAAGAGTGAGTTCATTCTGTAAACTGTAAACTGTCAAAAGCCTACTTTACTCGGGCAGTTAAGCCATACACTCTCTCTCAATATGATAAATGATTGTCTGCGTGGGTTTTCATCATTCTCTGGGTTATTACTTTTTGTCTCTAGTGTCATTTATGAAAAATTTGATGTAGCCTACTTACCCAGTAAAAACAGGACGCTCAGAATATTCAGTAAAATCATGATAGATCCCATTCGAACTACCAGTGAAGTATTATGATCCCAGATTCCCTTAATGTTCGCAGACAAATCCAACGGTTATTTAACGGACGTCCTTTTCAAACCTCAGGTTCATTTCCAACAGTCAGTCGCTGGTTAAAATAGCGTCAGAAATAGTTTAAACCTTACAATTCCAGGACTTGGATATTTCCTTTTGGGGCTTTTGAGAAATAAGAGAGTAAAAAAAAAAAATACTAATTGACGTTTATTTGATGAAACTGTTCAACATATCCTTTCCACAAGAGCGTCGAAGCATTCCTCTTGTTTGGGAAGAAAAGGTAGCACGAGACAGCGTTTTAGTCCACGTTTCCAAATGTGAATAACACTTGACTATACGAACGTTAGATAATCTTTAAAAACTTTTATTTCATAGATGTTATGATGCAAACGACAAAACTTCGAACGCCAAATAAGTCGGTTTTGTCTGTCATATGACCGGTCATTCCTGTATCGTACAAACGCATGTTTTAAGCACGTTCAAACTGAAGTTGGTTGTTTGCGTAAACTAAAAATCTCCCCGGACTCCTGTGAGTAGCAATGAATCTTCCAAGCTGGACAACCTTGACTTTCATCAGAAAATCCTTATGTGTCCACCAGCGTGCCTGTGGCTTTAGAACTGCCTTCGTTTTTCAGAGTCTGTGATAATGAAGAAAACAAACAGGGAAAAGGGCACTTCCAGTTCCACTTATCTTCTGTTTTCTGTGGCGCATGCAAACGCTTTCTCCCACGAAACTGAAGTTACATGTCCGACCCTAGGGGCTCTGTCGCTCTTCACGTCAGAGAGGACGCAATGAAAACATATCACCGCATGAATCTGACCGCTTCGCACTGGCTGAGTGCACAAGGGCATCGACGCACCACAGCACAGTCATGTCTGAGACGACCTTGTAGGCTACTACACAAATATGACTTGTTGGCACTCTTGTTTGGATTTTTGGATTAGTCCTCCATCATTGGATTAGCTTACTTCCCTCACATTTACAATTGTCATTTAAATATATATATATATATATTATGTTAAGCCAATTAAGTTAATGGAGGACAATTTGCCATTTTTAAGTGAGCACTATTATTTAGAATGGGATGTGCTGCGAATTACATTTACATTGGTTAGTGTGTAATGTGTGCTAAAGTAGCCTACTTCAGTGGCAGTGTAATGGAGACAGGGGCTAGTTGTCACAGGGGCAAATTGTCGGATTACAAAAACGTTGTAATAATGTGTTGATTAAATAATATTTGATTATTATATTATAATTATAAAGTATCTTTCACCAAAACAATTATATTTTTGTATAACATTTTGCTGTGTCAAGAAGTGTTCTTATTTCATACGTGTTTAAAAATATGTTGCTACAAACCGTAGGCTACAATACACAAATTATTTGGCAGTTTTCTAATGTGACAACTAACCTCTATATTGTGATGTTTGCTATAGCTTGAGGAGGAGATGAGGAGGATATATTCGCATCAGCTAGATTGTATTAACAATGACTCAAAACAAAAACTCTGTACTTGAAAATCAGAACAACCATGTTAACCTGACGAGAACAGAAAATTATGAAAAAGAAAAAAATACAAACAAAACAATTAACGAAATAAACAACAGCTGTGCATGATAATGAAATTAACAAGAAACCATAGAAACAAACACAAACCCAGGAAACAGGGCAGGTTACAGACTGTTTGGTTTTGCATGTGTTCTACTTCTGTTATATATATATATATATATATATATATATATATATATACAGTGTATATAAGTGTGTGTGTGTGTGTGTGTGTGTGTGTGTGTTTGTGTGTGTGTTTGTGTGATGTGATCTGGGAAACATTGTACATTTTCAGTAAGGTCTTTAGCCTCCACTCCCGCTAGGCCACCGCAGCAGCCTCCAATCAGGCCTCAGCATGGAGCCGGCCGCAGGCAGGCCACCCAGCCCGTCTCGGGCGCTGCCAAACCAGGTGGCAAGTGTCAGACCAAGCGTCCCTGAGACAGACCACCCAGGGATGGGGGAACGATCTCTTCAGATGGGTTACCATTCCGCCGCTGGCTCCAAGTTCAGCGGTACCTGAATTGTCAAAGAAAGAGCAAATTCTTCTGTTCCTGGGTCCCAAGAGGGCCAGACTGGCAGTGTACGACCCTGTAAAGCCTTACACCCCTCAGCCACCTCTTGTAGGACCACTCTTTGCCACTCCTGCCAGCCGGCAGTGGGGTGCGGTTCGAGGACACGGTCACGCCTTCTCACGCACTCTCTGTCATTATGTAGAGACAGTTAAGTGTTGCACCACACACTCAGACCCGGCTTCGGGACGCCTTCGGGCCTTCCGAACCAGGTCCTTGTCCTCTACCTCGCTGCCCCGTACGTCTGTGGTACCTTTGGTCCCCCTGGGCCGGTTCGTAGAAGCCTAGAAAGTGCTCCCAACCGATCCAGCTGGCTCCTCCGTACCAGCAGACCCGGCTATACGAATAAGTTTGGCCGGCGTCTACCCATGCTCAGCACTATTTGTTACACTTCGGTGTTCAGCAAATGTGCGTCTGTCATGTGCGCGGTCATAGCACTCCTACTGGCGAAGGATGCGATTGAGCCGGTCCCTCCAGCCGATTTGAAGTCCGGCTTCTACAGCCCATACTTCATTGTACTCAAGAAAGGTGGTGAGTTACGGCCAATCTTGGACCTGCGTCTCTTGAGTCGGGCCCTTTACAAGCTTCCGTTCAAGTTTAAAACTCAGAAACGCATTTTCGAATGCTCCGTCCCTGAGATTGGTCTGCAGCGTTCGACCTGAAGGACGCATACTTCAGATCTCTACCCTTCTGCAACACAGGTCATGCCTGTGTTATTGCGTTCGAGGGGTCGAAGTCTCAGTACAAAGTCCCACCCTTCGAATGCTACATAGCCAGTTGGGTCTTCAGGTCAACTGGGGAAAAAGTCAACTCTGGATCTCTTTTCTAAAGGATCTGTTTTTCCGGTATGGAGATTGACTCAGTCCAACACGTCCCTCAAGAGGAACGTGTCCGGTCGGTGTTATACAGATGTGAGAAAGGGTCCCACTGGAACTTTTCAGAGGCTCCTGGGGCATATGGCAGACGCAGCTGCAAATAGATCGGCTTCCTCCATATGAGGACCGCTTCAGCACTGGCTTCATGGCCGAGTCCCGAGTTGGCCGTGACCGAGCGGCACACTCCGTGTGACAATCACCCTGTCCTGCCGCCAAACTCTCAGCCTGTGATCAGACCTTTTGTTTCTCCGGGCCAGACGCCCCTAGAACAAGTGTCCACTAACACCGGCTGAGGGGCAACGTATAACGAGCATGCAGTAACGGGAGTCTGGGCTAACCTCCAACTGCATTGCCTCGTCCTGCCAACATCCATTGCCTCGAGTTGCTAGCAGTACACCGCTGCTCAGCAAGCCTGTACTGCTCAGTACAGCGACCGTTGCGCTACACTTCCCTCGCATGTCTCAACTCGCCCGCCACCTCCTCCTATAGAGTCAGAAGCTTCTGAGGTTGCTTCATCCACTTAACCTTCTGGGGCCGGCGGTCGCGCCGGCAATACCAGCTCGCTTTTTTTCTTATCAGTGCAAAAGAGACTCAAAATACTTGTTTAGAGGTGATGGGGCAATTACAGGTCTGCGTTCCTTCACGTGGACGATTTGCATGTCAATTGCTCTTGCGCACGTGGGTGTGGTCACATTAGAGTTAATGAGCACGGGCTGTAGAATCTGTACACGTCGTTGCTTTCATGCGTATTACTTAAACAGAGAATATTTGCTTTTGATAGAATTTACATTAGGGATGTCCCGATCAGGTTTTTTTGCCCTCGAGTCCGAGTCATTTGATTTTGAGTATCTACCGATACCGAGTCCCGATCCGATACTTCGATAAAAAAGAATAAAGAAGAGCAAAAAAAAAAAAAAAACAGATCCAGGATGTTCCTTATTTTTTTATTTAATTCACCTTATTTTAACATTCAACAACTCTTACAAACACTGTAGAGCACTTCTGTGAGGTAGCTTGAACAATCATTTATGTAATAAATAACATAAATTCTTCACCTTTGCAGGGCTTGAATTTTCGGTGCTTGAATGCGGGGGTTGCGCATAATTTAAACCATTCCCGCAAGGTTAGCTTTTATAGTGCGAGAAATTCCCGCACAAATATATTTGCTTCATCTCAGAGCAATTGATTTTAAAAAAAATCACAGATGCGAGAAAAAATGTCAAACTGTCTTTTATTTTCGAATTTAATTCGAATTTAATTCCTCAATCAGCGCTGGACCGGCGTTCTCTGTCTTCCGCTGAGTCCTGGCCATAGACAGATCAACATTGAATGCTCGGCCGAACAGCTGATCATAGCTGTACAGGGCGACTTATTATTTTTCATCTCCATAAATATATCTAGTAGTAAAGCTAATGCAAGGGCTAGAAATCTACTTTGCTGATACTTCCTTGTCATCATGGAGAGCGCAGTTCATGGTTGCATAGCTTCACTTTCATTTTCACTTCACTTTCACTTGGTTAGTTTACACATCATACGTCTTTGCAACAAAGTGATGTCATGCCGCACGCGTTGCTGTTACGTGGATTCTAACTCTGTGCCACCGCATAACTATAGATGTGTTAAAAAATAATGAGAATATATACATATATATCCGAGTCCTGATCGGGAGGTAACGTCCGATCGAGTCTGAAACCACGTGATCGGGCCCGATTTCCGATCACGTGATCGGATCTGGACATCCCTAATTTACATAATTTAAAAATAGAGACTTTGTAAAGACCACCCATTGGCCCAACAACGGAATCCAACGATGTTGGCGAAGGTATAATGCGTGTATGTCTTTTCAGCTCTCAAGTGAAGTTCACTTTATTTATTAGAATTTAGTTTCAATATTACTTTAGCTCTATGCTTATTCTGACTCCAATTTCAAATGATAATCAAATTTAGATTGTGTTTCTTATTAGAAAATAATAATAAAAAATATTGATTATGACTTAATTTAGATCTTTGATTATTCTGAGTATCCCATACTTTCAATTCTTTATTCATTAAAGGACCCGGTATCGTGTTGAGACGTCACGTTGCGAATGTGCGCTCACGTTCACAAACAAAGCCAGTTCTGATATAGTCAGAGGATGCAGTGCGAACTGTTTTACCCTTAAGCGGTCGCTCTCTGCTTACTCATAACAAAAGGTGTCATTTTTTTAATAGTCGCAAGATGCAACGTACTTAGTCAGTGAGTCAGAAATCGGAGGGTCTCCTTAATGATGTGCTCCATGCTCTATTCATTAGTGCCTTCGGTTTGATCTATCCTGGAAGAGATTTGTGGAAACACCAGACTACACATTAATCTACTAGAAATAATGATTTCAGAATAATGCAGAATAATTCAAATATAACATTTTATTTGTCAGGTAAAAATGTATCATGCCAATTACACAAGTAAATGATTAAAAGCCAATTCAGAAATAATAAATACATGACATCAATTACTCCACGTTACCTCCCTATGGGCAGGATGTGGCTTCCGCAGCATATTCCTTTCCAACGAAAGGGCACGCTTTCCCAGTGTTAACAAATCTGACTGAGTGGGTCTTGCGGAACAGCAGTGACTTCCCTGGCCTAAGCCCTGTCCCATCTCCGCCTCAATAATGCAGGGGGATCAGAAGGCTTTTGTCTAGGTACTGGAAGTTGGCAGCTCTAGTGGCGTTTTAATAGGGATCCCGATCAGTCGACACGTTGACTACATCGAACGTGAGCGACTGAAAGGGAACGTCTCGGTTATGTCTGTAACCCTCGTTCCCTGAAGGAGGGAACGGAGACGTAGTCCCGTCGCCACTATTGCTGGACCACCATTGACTCCGGGCTCCGCTCGGCTCCTCGGCGAAAAAGAAGTGGTGCGTGCATCCACTTCCGTATTTATACCTGCGCTGCGGGGCGGAGCGTGAATGCAAAGCTCGCCCGCCAATGTGTGTATTGGCTCGTTTTATAAATACTCTAAGATGACAGGCTCCCTAAGCATAATCCCGATCAGTCGACACGTCGACTACATCTCCGTTCCCTCCTTCTGGGAACAAGGGTTAAATACCTTGGTATATAATTAGGCAAAGGTGTAGAGTTACATTCAAGCTATTTTAAGGCATGAAGACAATAAAAAAGGCAATAAAATCTTCAAAAATGTCATTCAAGTAGACACGCTTCAGAGTGACCCTATTTATTTATTTATTTATTTATTCATGAATGATTGATCTATTTGTTACTAATTCATTGACCTAAAAAAACCCCTCTTGCTTATGTTTGAACAAATCTATTTGTATGTCTAAATGAAAACAAGAGGAAAATGCCATTTATATAATGGCGTGTCTAAATGAGTTGAGATAATTAACCATAAACGGAGATAAATTTGTAATGTAAATCTGTAAATGCACATTGCCTGTCATAAACAAACTGTTTGGGATGAAGCATAAATGCATTACATTCATTCAGCTTAATCAGATATATCACTCCAAGTAAGTACATGCTAATTCTTCTCCAATTTCCTCTGGGGAAAAAAAAAAAACACGTTTTTTGCATTTATAGTCCCTATTACATAAATGACTATCTTGTAACTGTATAAACTGATAATAAATTCCATTACATCATCAAATATAGCTCTGAGTAATATAAATAATAAAAGTAAGCACTAACATGTGCAAATGGCTTGTTTCAGAGAGAAATGGGCTTTAACAGGAGAGTTGTTTTTCTGTCTGGTAAAAGCATATTCATGCACTTCAAGTAGCTTGATATTTGCCCCGTCATCTGTTGCATTGCTCTGCAATTCGGAATGATACAGTTATAGCTTTTTTGAAATCGACAGTCAGGGAAGAGAAACATGGCTACTTTGTCAACATGTCATTGTGCAGGTTTTCCCCCTAAGCCTTTTTAAAGTAGAGAGAGGAAACAGGCAGTCGACATAAAAGACGGCAGTCCCTCTTAGTGAGCAGAAAGCAGCTTTTGACAAGCCCATTATGAGAAAGAAAATAATTGTCTCGCTTCTCGTTGTGCAGAACCCTTCAAGGTCCTTCAGAATCCTGCACAAAGCTGAGACATTTTGATGTAGTTATCTAATGCAGTCATCAGTAATGTACATTTCATCCTATCTGCTCTGTTTGCTCCAGCAGTGCTTAACAGGGCCGCTGCATAACCATGTATTCCTCTCACCTGGGTGCAAGCGTCTGTAAAACACTTTGAATGATTTAACTCTAATGGGAAACGATTGGTTTGTGCTTTAAGCAATAGTGTAGGATTTCCTGCTTTCCGCTAACAGCTAAATGCTGATTGCAGATTTGTTGTCTCACACACTAGAAGTTCCCAGTCCTATCAATATTTATGATATACAGTAGCTCAATGTTCTGTGTAAAACCGATGGAGGTATTCAAATAAGCCTGAACGAGGCAGGCTTTTACTGCAGAGGAGGATAGAATATCATTATCCCGGCAGGCTGTTGTGGTGTTGTCGTTTATGTGCATTTGATATTTTTTGGCTTGTCTCTCAATCTCCCCATCAGCATTCGCTCTGCAGGATCAAACTGGCACGCATAGTGGTCTCATCGTTCCGCTATCCTGAAAAAAAGTAACTGGCTGTGTTTTGGTCACTATTATCTGATGTAATTATCATGTCCTGTTTTCATATTTCACACACAAAGGCATGAGCCACCATCTTTGCCATCGTAGATAATGCGAACCGAGCCAATCTATGACTCAAAATGTGAGATTCTCAATGAGGTGAGTCATTTGAATCCATGTAGTGTATTTGAATGATGTCTTCACTGTGTTTTGCTAAAACCTTATCTGAGTTCCGGCTGAAATGGAGAGCGTCATTAAATCTACATGCTGTAGGCGACTTGCTTTTGTTTGTGTGTACGTCATAGATACGAAAAACAAAAAGTCGCCTTAGCAGCTCTTTCTAATTACCATATTTGAAAGGTCAAGGGCCGCCTGTGAACACATGAGTGTGAATCGACAGATACTGTCTGCAAAAGGAAGTTGTCTGTTCTGCATATATGCAAGGGTCAATGACTAATGAGAAACAACAAAGATGATAAAGGAAAAAAATCTTTAAAACATGAGATAGTTTCATAGGAATTTACTTTTTGTACTCATGTTGGTTTCCTTTGTTTTTGAAAAACTTTTATTTAAACCATTTTTACAAATGTTTAAATGTATTAACTCGAAAAAGGTCATGTGATATTAATATATTTTCCTTTCACCTTGTACATGTGAGTGAACAAAATGTAAAAAAATGTTTTTCCAAAACGAGAAAGAAATTAAATATATAAAAGTTTATTGTATAATGATTATTTAATTAATTTAAATTATTATTTTATATAATTCGTAAGCATCAAGTTTTAGGGATTTATACCACATGGCAATTTATAACCTGAACTAAACATGTCATAAAAAAGAAAAAATTTCTGACACTTTTACTTGACGACCTTGACGCACAGTCACAAGGGTCTGTGGGGGTCTTCTCTATGGTGTCATTTCTTGTTTTATAATTTTTTTAATTCCTTTTTTTTTTTTGTGTTGATTTGGTGGATAAAATACTTTTTTTTTTTTTCTTCTTATTCCCATGGCAACAAAAAATGTATAAATAACCTAAAATGTAACACAAATCACCCTAATTTACATTAAAATAAGAATAATCAAAACTATTGAAATAAAATATAATGATGTGATGGGTGTCACATTGTCTGGTTTGTGTTTCCCTGGGTAAACACTAGAGGTCCTCTTCCCCCACGGTGTCTTTCACTCATACTACATTTCCCATCATCCTGTTCTGTCACTCATTGATCATTGCACACAGCTGTTTCCCGTCACCTTGTTAGTTTCTGTCTATTTATACCCTGTCTGTTTCAGTGTTTGTTACGGAGTCCTTGTTGAATGTCACGCCACTTCTGAAGTCTGTTGGCTTGCCTGTTCTAGTTTTGTTTCTTGTGTTGGATTGTTTATATGGATTTTGACCCCTGCCTGGATGACTACGATTTTGGATTTACCCTTATAAAATATCACCGCATTATTGGATCTTCCCTGGTCTCTTTGAGTGTGGATCGTGACAATGGGTCAATCAGGGACTTTTGAAAATGTCCTTTTACTGTTTTTCATTGTGAGGTATATGGTAATATTATAAATTTTTACTTGCAAAATAACTACACATTTGACAGTATTTTACATTAATGTACATATACTTTCATATTAAACCATTTACAGTTTTTTAATATGGTAAGGTAACTTACCGTTTACCATTAAACAGGTTTATTGCAGTATTTTTACAGTATTTTTCTGTAATAAATCACAAAACATTTTTACAGTGTATATATTAAATTCTATACATGGTTGTGTATGTATGTGTATATATATATATATATATATATATATATATATATATACAATTTCTATATATAATCTTAAACACAACTCTTACCCAGCATTCTCTGCTCTTCGACCTGGAGGCTCCCAAGAATCTGCGTGGGTTTGTTTGCTCAAACCTCATGCCCATAGACTACATGACAAGGTTATTCTCTCAGACATACAATAGCAGCAAAAGCAATGGCATATTTAAACAACATCACCCAGCGATCACATAGCAACAGTCCTTGCCCGAGCTTCCAATCTGAAAGCACTGACCTTGTCATCAGCAGAGACAAAGGTGACTTTAAAGTGAAACGAAAAAGCGCATTCCACCTCCTAATCTGTCATAAGCGGTGCGGCGATGTTTGTGATGATGGGAAAGGAAACGATGTGACAGACTTTCCTAGTGGAAAACTCTCTGTCCACAGAGACTGTCCACATTGTTCACATGTCAGTGGGGCGGGACAGGCTGTTTGTACGCTAATGAGAAACAACTCTCTCTTTTTCTTGCCTCCATTTGACAGCATTATGAATTCTTACATAATTCTGCATTATATGTTCTATATTTCAAGATTGAGTCCAATGTCTGCAGGCTCTGTCCCAAATGCAGCTTGACAAGCCTTTAGACAACATCTTAAAAAATAAATATATATAAAAAAAGAGTTTGCATAAGTGTTTTTTTTTTTTTTTTGAGAATCATATTTGATACATCAGGCTTTTATGGCACATACATAATCCGAATATGGAGAATATGGAGCTCAGTTTTATTCAGAGGCCTAAACTGAGCAAAAAATATGCAGATTGGTGCAGTTGCTGATATTATTATATGGCCAAAAGTAAGATGAAATTCTGGTGGCTTATAGAGTTGTCGCTCTATAACTCTTAGTAAGATGATATTTATGATAGTTTTATGATCAAAGCGCTGTAATTATCAATCAGATGGCAGAAGGCTTGTAAAAGATGTACAACAGGTTTTTAAGCAAAATTTTGATCATGTCAAAAATGTAGAGGCCCTGTTTGCATGGATCGCATCAGATCATTACCGTATGAATAGCGCTCGCTCTCCGTAGGCGTGTTTACATTAGCGACTGGACATCTCTCTGTTTTCATACAGATTACATAAACAGAGGATATTTGTTTTCGTTTTTGAATTTGATCATTTAAAAGTAGACACTTAAATGTTTATATAGATATATGCTCATGTCTGTGTGACAAGTATTCGCTGAGTTTTGTTTCAGTTTAGAGACGTGCTCCAGAAAACGTTTCACAGAGAACACCCTGTTTGTTTTCTTTATTTTACAAAAGCACAATGTTTTGTTTTGATTGTAAGAGGACACAAAAGTAGACCATTTACAGTTTCAAAATATGTATTGCTTTAATCTGTATGACAATACATTTTAAGATGATTTTGCTGCAATGTCAGGGAGGTTTAGGCCCGTTGACACCAAAAACAATGACCATGAACATAACTGTAACAGTAACTAAATTAGGGTCCACTCCAACGCATGTTAAACACTTTATTTATTATTAGCGTATGATATCGTGCTTCCGTGTAGTTATCGTTATATATAGTTTATTATTAGCGCACAATATCGGTCTTCCATGTCGTTATCATCATCGTTTATTATTACCGTGGTGTTATCGTTATATATCATTTATTATTAGCACACAGTCTCAATCTTCTGTGTCGTTATCGTTTTATATATAGTTTATTATTAGCCCACAATATTGTGCTTCCGTGTCGTTATCGTTATTTATAGTTTATTATTAGCACACGATATCGTGCTTCCGTGGTGTTATCGTTATATATCGTTTATTATTAGCCCACAATATTGTGCTTCTGTGTCATTGTCGTTATATATCGTTTATTATTAGCACACGATCGCAATCTTCTGTGTCGTTATCGTTTTTTATCGTTTATTATTAGCCCACAATATTGTGCTTCCGTGTCGTTATCGTTATATATAGTTTATTATTAGCACACAATATCGTGCTTCCGTGGTGTTATCGTTATATATCGTTTATTATTAGCGCACAATATTGTGCTTCTGTGTCATTATCGTAATATATCGTTTATTATTAGCACACGATATTGTGCTTCCGTGGTGTTATCGTTATATATCGTTTATTATTATCACACAATCTCAATCTTCTGTGTCGTTATCGTTATTTATCGTTTATTATTAGCCCACAATATTGTATTTCCGTGTCATTATCGTTATATATAGTTTATTATTAGCACACGATATCGTGCTTCCGTGGTGTTATCGTTATATATAGTTTATTATTAGCGCTTCTGTTTTGTTATTGTTATATTGTTTATTATTAGCTCACAATATCGGTTTTCCGTGATGTTATCGTTATATATTGTTTATTATTAGCGCACGATATCTTTCTTCCATGTCGTTATTATTATATATTGTTTATTATTGGCACACGCAATTGCTCTCCCTTGTCGTTATCGTTATTATTGCATATCAAATGTGATACAGCAGGGTCCTTATATAGGGTCCTTGCAGTCCTTCTGTCACACTTTGTTGACACAAGTAGTGTGTAATCTGACTTTTCCACTGTTAAG
Organism: Abramis brama; assembly: GCF_963993115.1. Lineage (NCBI taxonomy): Eukaryota > Metazoa > Chordata > Actinopteri > Cypriniformes > Leuciscidae > Abramis > Abramis brama. Next base: position 9,979,842 of record NC_139987.1, read on the forward strand.
TGTAGGAAGTAGAAAAAAATTAAGTAGAAAGGGTGAGAATGCTATCAGATTTGAACCTGTATCTCCCGCATCTCCAAAATCCCTTAGTGGTTTGCATATGTGCTAACCACTATGCCAAGACAGGTGTTACATCTAAATTTGCATTCATCTAGTGTTAAGTTCCATCAGTGCAGGTACAAGGTTGTTTTCAAGTCTGAAGTCATTTTTGGTTATCCTTCAAGGGCCACAATTAATTCACTTTTTACCTCTATAGATAAAAAGCAGTCATTGTTGTTTTGTGATTGCTGTAAATGGGAAAACACAATCTTACCTGTCAAATTGTCAGAAAAACAGGCATCCTCATTTGTGCACTGCAATGAAGGGCATGCCATGCAGAGAGGGAATTCTTAAGTAATTTTCTGTGCTTCAGGTAAATTGATTGCTGAACAACTGCTGTTTATGTGTGCATGTGAGTGTGTGTGTGTGTGTGTGTGTGTGCGAGAGAGAGATAGAGAGGTCTCTGCGGCTCCATGGGGAGTTTTGCACTTTAGTGGCTGAGGTTTATAGGTCAAAAATGATTAAAGTTCGGGATGCCCCATACCGTTCTGCAAGTAGGTTCTGATGAAAGATCAGAGCAGCGAGATTGTAAGGAAAAGCATGGCTGGGATTGCAGGGATGCAGTATTGAAAAAGCCAGAGCAATTTACCTGTGCTAACCCTCTGAAAGGGTTCATGTTAAAATGTATGTTTTTAATGTAACCTTCTACCTTTAAATAGATTGGTCAGTTCAAGAACAATTTATGCAACTTTATATTATTTATTTGAAACAATTAAAAGAGCAGTTTCATGTCTATCCCTATATTGTTCATCTGGTTGAGGTTGATTTAGGATTTGAAAAGTAATCAGTAATAAGTAATGCAATTCTTTTTAGAGAGAGTAATTAGTAGAGTAATCTAATTACTCTGTTGAAGATGTAATTAGTAGAGTACTAATTTATAGTAACTTACCCAACACTGACTATACGTCCTCAGATATGTATTTTCAAATTATTATTGCCTTAAGACATTTACAGTAGTCAATTATAGGAATTAATAAACATAAATATTACAGCATAACTGCTGAAGCTGCTGAAACTTTGAGTTTTTCCAAATGACGTTGCAGTGGTCTGGTGTTACAAGTCGGAGCGCTCAAAAAGTTTGCAAGTTGTAATTACAAGTTGTACAAAGATGTGAATGCTTTTTACAAGTCAGAATCTCGTAATTACGGTAATTTTGACATGCCGTGAACTCACCTTTAAACCACCACTACTCGATCTCTCTTGTTTCATAAAAAAAAACAAAAAAAACAAAAAAAACAGACGGATTGTTTTGTAAATTGGTAATGGACCAATTGGTAATTGGTAACAAGCAAAAACTAGAACAGCTACTGTAGGAAATTGGTTGCTGGAAAACAATCAGTTAGCTTTTTATAAAAAAAAATATTTGTCTTCGGAATGTCATGACTGACCAATCAGAATCAAGTATTCCAGTGAGCCGTGTAATAAGTGTTGAGCCAGCTTCACATTCTCCAATCAATAACATAAAAGACAATTACCATGCAAATAGCAAAAGACCTTTGAACTTGATACGTTACTTAATTAGAAATGGCCAACGATAGCACTGTTACATGTTTCTCCAAGCATGCCAAGAACTCAAACTCACTGTCTGTGCTGTTTAATTAACGTTAAGCCAATTTAAATAGCCTTTCCCAAAGGACAACGCCTCAGTTAGCACTCATCCTCTCCTCTGATATGTCTCTTGCCATAATATCCTTGATCGCAATAAACTAACAATCATGATGATATTGTTGATAATATCAGTGATTTTTGGGCAGCATATAGTGGGACACTGCTGATTATCCGCACCTAATGCACAACAAAAAGTACCATAATGAAACAATTGATTAACATAACATAAGCTAGGCTACCTACAAAGGCAGTATTTTAAGGCTTCATAGTAAAGCGAAATGGATTATAGCTCAGTAGTGAAAAACATTGAAATCTCATTTGTTATTATCTATGAATTTAAAAACAGGCACTATACTTTTTTTTTGACAATTATTTTTAAATTATTATTATACTATTGTTATAATTAATAATTATTTTGATGCCTGTTTTAAAACTGCTTTTAATACAGTTCACCAAAAATAACACTATGAGAAATAGTAAATATTAACCTTTACAAATAGCAAGCATATCAAAGCAGTATTATATTATAACAAAACAAAAAAAAAATTTCTAAATTTAACACAGATTTATTTTTATTTTTTTACATTTTCAAATTGTATTTAATTATTTTCACACATAATTAGGCTTGTTATTTAGCATTTTAGGCTTAGTTTGAGCGCAAAATATGTGATTTCTGCTAATGTAATTGCTGCAAGTGTATTTGTTTAGTTGATTATTGTTTTATTATGCATACATGGTATACTTTCACCCATGTGGTAGTAAAATGTGTGTGGGAATTACTGCATTGTGAACATTTACAATTGTGTGCAAAACAATCCTGCACACTGTTCAGGTCCTGTTATATCATACAAATAGTGTAAAAAAATATATGATCATTAAGTTATGACAACATATGTTTTTACATTCATCAAAACATATCAAGCAACTTTTTTACAACTTTTTTACAAGTTATACAGGATTCAACTCATTTTTTTAAGTCAGTTTAATGTAATTTGAGTTGAAATGACTTAAACATCCAAGTTGATTGTACTTAAAAATTTAAGGCAGCAACTTTTTCTTTTCTTTTTTTCTTTTTACAGTGTATTACTTTCATTTATCATGAACAGCTAACCTGGCATTACCTTGAACTCGAAAACTTGGTCTTTTTTGATGATCATAGCAGTGCTCATGTCTGGGTTAAGTTCTTCATGTAATCAGACTAGTTGCAAGCACCCCTTTTGGTTGGGCTTATTTTCTGTATTTGCATGCTGTAAAATGGGGACATTTCTCGAGACAGCCAGGACACCAAAAACAAGGACTGTCCCCGGAAAAACATGGATGTCTGGTCACCGTACTTCATTGACACGAAATGTTTTAAATTTGTATGCTTAATAGACTATTATGTACTTAGCTTAGCAACAAGCTAACACCAAATTATTTTTGAGCCAAGTGTGTCTGTGATCTATTTCTGTTAAATGCTGTCTTAAAGGTCAGTGATCTATGTACAGTAGTTATAGCAATGCAGCTCTTTTGGTTTCATATCAGAAAAATAGTGAAGTCCCATCTCTGTTTTTATTTAATGAACAAGCTTCCTCTCAAAAACGTCTTCTTTATTTCATCCTCTCCGCTAGATTTATCAGAACAACGAAAATAACACTTATGTCTAGAGTTGCAGATGCTTCCATTTTCCAAACCTAGATATTTTTGGAGGGGATGTATTTTTATACCTGACCTTGTCGCCTCAACACATCTAAAACTGGGTCTCTTCATCCAAACACTCACTCAAAACAAAAAGTCTCGCTCTCCCAGTCAGGAAAGACACAAAGAAGTACAATCTCTTCTCTCTAAGCCTCCAGTCCCAACCTATTCTTATAAATCTCCCCTTCAAGCTCGTTCACGTCCCCCAGAGTCTTAGAGTTCTCCATCTACACCCTGCTCTTCGCTGCCAGTGCACCGCATCTTTAAGTTGGGGACAAGCATAAAGTGAACCATAATAACTGCAATTTCCCTTGCACAAAATGTTCTTTTCCACGACTGCTGCAAGCACTATTTAACTTGTCAGGCGGTCTGATATCTTCCAGCAATTCTTTCAGAATCCTGTTGCCGAAGCTTTTTTTGCCATCAATATAATTAGACAGCGCAAGAGCAGAGAAAAGGAGCCGTGGGACTGTGGGAAATATGAGCTGGGTACAATGATGGGGTTGGTCCGTGGCTCAGAAGATATAGAACTCGATAGAAAAGTTCTAATTAAAATGCATTTCAGCACATTTGCCTTAGCGACTAAGCTTTAATTTAATTGAACTCATTCCCCAGTGAGAAAGTGAGATAAAATTAATTAGTTTTTTTTTTTTTTGTTTTTTTTTTTTATATGTAACATATATAAATCTATATTAATTTGTTCTTATGCAGAAACTTCTTTAAGTTGTGTACAGTTTAAGGTGTTTAAGTTGCTCATTTTATGCCTATAATCAATAATGCAGCAATGGAAATGAATTACAATAAATAATGTTATAATGTTCACACACACACACACACAAAAAAACTTTTATTATTTATTTATTTATTGTTGTTGTTTATATTATGTGTTAGTTAGTTAAGTTGTTAGTTAGTTAGTTAGTTAGTTAGTTAGTTAGTTAGTTAGTTAGTTAGTTAGTTAGTTAGTTTGTTTGTTTCTTAGTTACCAAGGTGACAAAGGTGTAATTTTTTGTCAACATTAATTAATTAATTTATTTATTTATTTAGACATTTCAAAGAATTGCGAAATTTAATTTAAAATTGTATATTTGCTTTTAATATAAGTTTTTACACTATTTTGATCTCATGACTAAAACATTTTTAACAAAAAACAACAAAAACAAAATGTGTTGATGTAATAAGTAAAGCATACAAAATGTCAATGTGACAAGCTCTGCCCTCAAGTTACTTAGGACATTGGACGTTTCTCTCAGAGAAAAATGAATTCAAACAATATCTTTAGAATGGCCCCGAGGGTTTGTCCTCTGCTGTCTGCGAGACTGTCCTCTGCTCACCCTTATGCCTTGAACAAACATTGTATTTTATTGAGCTGATGTATGGAAGTTTCTGTAAAATGATGACCATGAACAACCACTAATCAATTGTAACAACGTTACGCTGAGGTTATACCGGAATTTAGAATCTCTCTCTCTCTCTCTCTCTCTCTCTCTCTCTCTCTCTCTCTCTCTCTCTCTCTCTCTCTCTCTCTCTCTCTCTCTCTCTCTCTCTCTCTCTCTCTCTCTCTCTCTCTCAGAGAATCAACTGGACAAAATTAAAAATTGGTTAAAGGCTCAATGCGCATCAGGGTAGATGAAACCTGCATCTCCTGCATGAGAACCATTGCTCAACATTTCGGAGTGCTTGTAGGTTAGTCTTTATTTGAGGCCTATATCACAGACGAACAGTAAGGAGTTCTTGTTCCAAGGACTATCTTTTTCCTTAGACGCAGCCGGATAGACACTACTTCTTGTCTTAGACACAGTCTACACAAGAAGTAGACCTGTAATAGCATGAGCCATTACAAAGACACTCTCCAAGTCTGTTGTACAGGTAACATACAATGAAAGGCTTTGGAAGGACTTGGAAGTTACAATGCTCTGGAGATTAGAGCAAACATTTGGATACAATGATAACTACTGGATGAAAAATGTATACTGATAAACGGAAATATTATAAATATGTGCACACATTTTTTTCTAGCAACCAGTACTTTTAGATGTATACATTTAAAGAAAAATAAAAAAACGATGTCTAAAAATAATTCATTAATCTCATGATTTCTAACTAGCATTGTGAATGTATGGTTTCATGGGGTCTGTGAATGTATGTTTTAGATAAAATGCTCTAATTCATTTTCATGTTCTCTCTATGTCTTCATCAGCCACACAAACACATAGTCTGCAAATGATGGCAGCATTTAATTAAAAATACAGACACAGTGCACAGAGTATTAAAGGTTTAGGTCACCCTGGTTCTTTAATGGCCTTATACCTAGTGTAGCCTGACCTGCTATATTCAGCCAAACTATGAGAGGTGAATCTTTGGTTGAGTACTTTGCACACATTTTCATCATTATAGTCTATTAGCCTGAGCAGAGTCTCTCCACGAGAGCTTGAAAAATGTCATCTGTGAGTTGTGTTAATCGCTTTAGTCAGTCCCAACCATGCCAAGATTCATTACACTCATTTATTCAATATCCTCTCCTGCACATAATGAACTCTTTGCAGTGGACCTTGGTAAAGATGCTACCAAAAGATGAACTATTGAACTACATTTGATACATCATGGTTTCATGGAACACATCATGGCTGTGGAGTGAAACAGCCCTCAGAAATTCATAGTAAAGCCTTTGAAGATGAAGATACTGGCGCCAACATTAAAGTCATGGCTATTATTCATAGGCACATTGCTATATTGCTATGATAATTTCTTAGTAATGGGAGGGAGACAGAGAGAAGCTAATTGGAGTCTGGTCAAAATCAATGTGCCAGACACTGTACAGTAACTGTCCATTGTCCAGTTTAGGCTTAATGCTGAAACCCTCAGGATTCAAATCACAGCTTAATACAGTTCAGATGGCTCATAAATGTCCACCTGTAATGAAACAAGATTCATTTCTTTCATTAGCTTACCTCCATGCTAATATAGTCTAGCACTCTTCAGTATCCAATAAGACTAAAATGATCCCTATAAGAGTCACTAGGCCAGTTTGATCTGACATATAGGAGTGATTTTGTTTGCCTTAAAAACCCATTAAATAAAAATGAGAGCTTTGTGGCTTCTAGTCCATGTCTTTTTGCTAACACACTCAACAAAATCCACTCTTAGCAAATAAACACATTTACAATATTTCTCTTGGAGCAAAAAATATTGATGACTAGGGCACTACACATATTTTTTTCCAATCAAATGCTCCATTATTGTCAATAGTATTGTGATGTATGAATAACAGCTCACACAAGTCACTTTCAAACCAAGTAGTTTTCTTTTGGTCAACATAAATCCGCCGGACTAACTTGAATCCGTTGGGAAATACTGTATTTCGCCCTCACACGAAGTTGTAGATTCCTATTGAAATGACTGGATTTCGCCCATGAAAACTCAGCAAACAATGTTGAATGACACCGCTGGTAATTTCCAAATAATAACTACTTTGTCATAGTCCATGCTCCTTTTACATTTTATGGATTCAACCTTGTCTCCTGTTGTGATTGTGCCCGTTTCCCATTTTAGGAGGTCTGAAATGGACTGAAACTGAAAAATGTGTGCTCATTTAAAGAACAGCAGGATGCTCGCATTTCTGTGGACTAAGTGTTGTGTGTGTAAAGCACAATTAGCGTAGCCATATGTAAACACAACGCTTGTCCTAGCTGCTGTGAGCCAATCAGTGAGTGTCATGTACTGCGCAGGAAATAATGGGGTCTCAGTTGAGCTCTTTTGCATGCTTCGGCCTACATAATCATACACATCTACCATTACAACACACACAAAAATTGAAAGTTAGTAGGGCAGTTATTTAACAACTTTTCCGGATGTTAAATTTTCACTTTTTGGGAATATCAGCATTAGGGTCACCACATAAAAGCAATTTCTTCAGGGCACTGGTTCAGCTGCGGAAATAAATTTGTCACATTGTGTATAATGAGGATATCCTTAACCGAGACATAATGTAGGACACAAAGGCACAGTGTGTCCTTACACAGTGTGTAAGATGATTTACAAGCCCATTTTGCAGCTCTGGTCCTCTGTAAAGTGGTCACACATGCTGTACATTTTATAAAGCTGCACTGCAGACAAATGCTTGTTTTGTTCTTCACCTCACATAGGTTAAAAGGCTATTGGAAGTCTTCAGATGTTCGATTATTAAAGGTATTTGCTAGTTTTGTGCAAACATGAGTGGTGATGAAGGCTGTTAATTACTGTGAAAGCTTAATAGGGGATGAACTCTTCACAAATGATGCTTCACTATGGGGAACCTTGGAAGCATTGTTGTATCTGAGAGCCCTTTTTCAATGCACAATGATTCCCCCCTCCCTTCATCCTTTCTTTTTAGAGATATATAGTAATTATGTTGAATAGTCTGATGGATGTTTTCACGTTGTATTTGTTCAGAATGAATCTGGGTATGAGGCGTGTGCCAGTTTACTTACTGAGATGTCGATTGCTGTGATTTGGTGGTGAAATATATTCCTGCATAATCATTCATCTGTGAAATTACTAATTATCTTTTGTAATAACAGAACTTCATACTCAAAGTCGGCTAGGTTTATAATGTGATTGTGTGTCAAAAGTGTTAGTGTCATCACCCCAAAAAATGTAGGGGCGTGTTTACTGAGCTATTGCGGCACTTTTGTGTTTTTATTTCAGCACAAACATCTGCGTCTTATTCACTAACCAACCGCAATCCTGTTTAACTAGATGCTATCTGTGCTAGCACAGTATCCCTTTTAAATACATTAGGCTACAGTACATATTTTTGCTATTCACAAAACTCTGCGAAAGCGCTGTTTAACGTTGTGCTAGTAATATCTGCGGAAAGCTGGTGGGAAAGCCAGCACACAGTTCAGTCTTAGTGAATTCACCCCTACAGGAATATTCAGGTTAGTTAAACTTAATCGGCATCATCTATGGCATAGCATTGATTGCAACAAAAAATAAATCCACTCAGGTCTCTCATTTTCTTTAAAAATGTGAGGCACTTACAATGTTACAACTGTAAGTGCTAGGACCAATGTGTAAATATTACAATGTTATTTAGTTTATTTTCATTTTAATTTTAGTTTAAAGTATTTCCGTTTAGCCTTATTTTTTATTTATTTTTATGTTTAGTTTTAGTAATGTTAGTACTTAGTACTTAAGCATACTTTATTTCAGTTAACATTTCTAAAAATTGTATCTAGTTTTTCATCTAATATTTTATTTATTTCAATTTTATTTTAATCAACAAAAATGATTTTGAATTGTTTTAGTTGACAATAACAGCACTGATTAGACAAACAATAAACAGTCAACATGATTTTAATGTGAAGACAAAAATCGCCTACTAATCGTTTCTGTGTGAACTTGTTAATATATGTGATTTTTTAAGTATCATATTTCTGAGTAATTAATTACAGTAATTTACTTTTCCCTTGAAAAAGGATTACTCTTCATTTTTCCTGTAATTTAATTACAGTTACTTCTGATGTAATTGCATTAAATACTTTATAGACTATAGTACAAATATAAAACAATAGTGGATTTAACATCAGGATTTAACATCTAATGTTAAAATGTATGTTTTTAATGTAACCTTCTCCCTTTAAATACTTTGGTCAGTTTAAGAATAAGTTATGCAATTTTATATTATTTACAGTATTCGATAGAATTGAAAGAGCAGTTTCATGTCTATCCTTGTATTGTTCATCTGATCCAGGTTGATTTGGGATTTAGAAAGTAATTAGTAATAATTAATACAATATTTTTTAAAGCTACACTGTGTAACTTTTTAAGTTGATTCTTAGCAAAAAACACTTTGTTCTATCAAAAATATATGTGCTCATTCATGTGTAATTACTTCCACCAACTAATAAAGTATTCTCGTAAGCGTAAAATCTGCCATTTATAATACATACGAGCGAGTCGCTCGAATGGCGGCAGCCATGTTGCTCCTCCATCTTGAAAAAACATTAGCCAAAGAGGGACATACCTGGAAATTCAAGCTTCACCTTTCGCGTTTTACACTCAGTGACACCGTGACGAATGCGAGGGGGAGACTCGCGACTGCCGGCAGATTTGAAAGATTGCTGAAGATGGAGGATCACGCCTATTCTCGAGGACATGTAGCAGAGTCGCCAAGGAAGCGAAAGAGAGAATTAAAACGTCAACGCGACAGGCAAATCAGCAAGACCAAAGTCAATATTGGAGTAACTTTTCCCAGATGGAAAGAGCTCATGAGGAGCAAAGATTTTAAAACGGACGCCAAAGTTGCCTGCTTTCTTCTCGACAGGTAATTCAGCCTATTTGTGTAAATTCTAAGTTTTATAGTTGCTTGTCTAACCATAGCATGGTTGTGCATACCTATAGTATAACTTGCGTTACTTTTCCTCGTGTCAATGGTGAAAATGTATTGTTTACCTTGTAACATAAATCTGTGCTGCAACGGATCACAGGTGATGAATAGTTCTAACCTCATCACTTGAAGGAACACTCATGGACGAAGTCGAACTGGAAGCCATGTTAATCTTGGAATAATACGGCCACCGTAGGAGTTAAAACGCCCTCAGAATTGAAAAGAACAGAAACTAATATTCACTGGGTAGTCATATACAATTTCACCGCTAGATGGGGGAAAATATCACACAGTGTAGCTTTAAGAGAGTAATAAGTACAGGAAAGTAGTCTAATTACACTGTTAAATATAATTAGCTAGTAAATTCTTTTTTACAGTAACTTACCCAATACTGGTCACTGTGATCTCGATTTTTGCTTTTTTATAAAAATTTAAAAAAAGTAAACAGAGGATGAAACTAAAATAGACTAAAAATGAATGTATTTTTTGATAATCAACATTATGCTTCAAATGCTGTCGATTAAACTTAACTTGTATTGAATCAGTTGACTTAACTTTAAAAAAAAGTGAGGAAACCCATTGCCTTAAAATTAAGTAAATTAACGTAATGCGTAATTGAAAAAATTAAGTTGTGTGGACTTGTCAAGTTCACACAACTTAATTTTTTCAATTATGCATGAAGTTTATTTACTTAATTTTAAGGCAACTTTTAAGTTAAGTCAACTGATCACTTTTTACAGTGAACTAAGTAGGCTCGTACCTTGGTAGCACTGTTTGAACACCCATATGGATTCACAATTAGTAAGAGCCATCACATTTGTGTCATTATCGATCTGAAGACTTGATCTTTCTTTCCGCAGCTTATAGCCAGTCCAGTGTGCTGGATTCATTTCGGTATCTAATAGATTGTTGCCTTGGGCGAGTTTCTCGTGATTCAGTCTCCAGCTCACTCAAGTCTGGCTCTTAGCTAAGTATTGACCGTTTAGTGTCCGTGTGTAGACTGTTTAAATGACTTTGTACTGTATACTGACCTGACCTAGATAATCGTAATAGTTTTTGTATTGCCGTGCGCTGCTTTTCTTGCCTGTGTGACAGGCTAGTAGTTCATTTGAAAAGGTATCAATATAAGCTGAACAGAATGAGATATGCCAGGAAAATTAACATGGAAGAAGGACGTATGAATAGAGGGTAGTCATTATAGAGATTGACATTAAGGCATTGAAAAAATTACATTTAAATGTATGTCCTTAGCAAACACTCTTCTCGCCAAGAAGTGCACACATTGTGGCAATTACCAGAACAGATAGCTCGAAAAGATTACCATTAAATTCTCGCATTATCTGACGTTTCCTGTCACTTACTGTGAGATTCTGCTGACAACCTGCAGGTATGTTGAAGTCACAGATTTGCATAGAGCAAAGTCCCTTTCACGTGGATTGTGACAGGGTTTTAATGTACCTCTCGACACAAACGCCATGCATGCTTTGACCTGCGCATGAAAAGAGGACAAGAATAGACAAGATAGACAAGAAAACCCTATTGAGTAGCTTGGCATCATTTTTTTATTATAAATTCTTGAAAAAAATATTTGAACAAAACTGCTTCACTGCTTATTGATATGTAAGTTAAAAAGTTGAAATGTGTTGCGTCATGAGGTCATGCGGAGCGACCAACGCCATCTCACAACCAATTCGTACGAGTGAGTATGAGGTGGCTAATTCGTACGAATTCGGGGTCAGGAGTAGGTCATTCGTACGAATTCATACGAATTGGGCAACTCGTAAAATATGTACAAGTTAGCAAAAATCTTACGAATTCGTACGAGTGAGGTCTTATGAATTCGTACGAATTAGCCACCTCGTAAAATACGAACGAATTGCCGTGAGATCGGATTGGAGCGGCCTACATGCAGAAAAAAATTAAACAGGAAATTATGTTATTATTGAATTAAGTCAATCTTAAAATATCAGATAATTTGACCTTTTATTATAAGGCAAGGTTAGTTCGGGTTTTAAAATGTCATGTGGTGCAATTACCCCAAAACATTTGATTTTTATAAAGTAGTAACTCATGATATGTGTAATAAATGAATTAAGTGTATTTTGAAAAATGTGGCTTAAAGAGTTATTTAGAATAATTATTCATGGATTCAAAGTATAATGAACATAAGTTATATTGTTGTTTACATTACAAATTCACATTGAAAATTGTCAGTCAACTTTTCTAAAAGATTTTGCAATGTTTTTTTTTTTTTTCAAAACCAAATTTTACACATTTGTAGTAAAAGAACTTGCTATATGTGTTTGAAAATAGATATATATATTTTTTTTATCATGGTCACTTTTATCACAAACTTTGCATTCTGAATCAAAGTTTCAATATAAACAATTTCACGTCAGTTAATTCTGCAAAATCAAATAATCTGAGCTATGCTATATTATACCATATAGTTCTACTGTATGACAATAGTTTTCTCTTTGGTGCCTATTTTTATTACACCTGGGGAAAAGGAAGAAAGAATAACCTTTGTGCAATAAAATCTCCCATCAAGGATGGCATAATTTGGCAGCACAGACCAGATATTAATACAGTTATGTAATCATGTGTCTTGAGCTATATGAGAGATCGCTTCATGCAACTTTTTCATATCACTGGATAGAGAGTTGCTAATAGAACATTTAGCTGGAGAATGAACTAGTTAAATCTGGGCAACCATCTGTGAAAATATAGCATTACATAAATACTGTTCATTCATACATGTAGACAACGTCCAAGTGTATTGTGTTCACAGAAACATATATAAGCTGCTGTCTATATTTGTTTAGGTTATTGCAGATTAAATCATTAGTTAATCATTCATTTCTTAAGCTAGTGACATGAATTGTGCATTTCTCTGTGCGTGTGAGTGATTAACTTTGAGATTGCTGTAAATGTCAATTACTGAAGCGCCTAAAGCGGAAATATAGGGTTTTCTTCTTCAAATGATAAGAAAAATTGCACAGCAAATCTCTTGAAGCTAAGTCTATGGATGGCATATGCAATAAAGATTTTTTTTTACTAGAGAGAGGGCAGTCAAATTTCAGCCTGTAGTTTATCTGTGAGTCTCTCTCTGTGTTCGAAACAGAATGCAAATATTCATTCTGTAGTTTCAGTGGAAAAGCTCGGTAGGGTTCACTTGCTTTTTCCTCTCAGAAATGGAGGCCCCTAAAGAATTTAAAATTTCACATATAAAAGAGTCTGACAGGAGTGAATTATTGCAAACATATGCAGCATTATTTTGTCTTTACTCTCTGGCTGTGCTGGTGTGATGTAACCTGACTTTGAAGAATATTGTATTTATTCAGAGATCAGTCTGATCTCTTTGCCGATTGGTGGGATTAAGGATTAGTTCAGCTGCTTAGATTTGCTGCTCAAGAAACATTTCTCATTATTATCAATGTTGAAAACAGTTTTTGGAAACTGTGATGCATTTTTGATGAGTAGAAAGTTTAAAAGAACAGCATTTATGTTTGTTACTATAGTTTAACGTAACACCAACAAAAATCTTATTGAACTAAATGTTTGAATAGTAGTGTGCAATATTTGGCAATACTGTACTGTTTACCATGATGCCAAAAAAGCCATTTTGAATTTTAAGTTACCAAACACTTTCATTAATATCAAATACATCACTATATGATCAATATCTAATTTTATGGGCTTTCTGAATTTATAGGCCTATACGGTATGCAGGAAGGTCTTTAATATATTCATTATTTTACATATTATGCAAAACTGTGTGGCCGACCTGTAAGTATGACGGCAGCTACATTACGTTAGTCACATCTGCTTTCATTTAAATAGTGCAAGTACTGCTATGTGTTGCTTAAAAATCAACAACAGAGTAAACGCATTTGCATTTTAATGAGGGAAAGCTGAGGCATTTGTTATGTTTGTTCGATGGCAGGCCAGAAGAATTGACAAGCTTCTAAAACATTGAGTTCATGGTGAATAGCGCATTAATCATTGTGACTGGACTTCCATTACAGCGAGTGGTCTGGAAGTAGCGTTCCACTTCATTATCCGTGTGGCACAATGCGCTGTCATAATAGGCCGAAGAGAAGCGTGAAGACTTCAGATAGAGGAAGCAACTGCCTCATCTCATTCCCAACAATCCGCGTGGGGGCTCAGTGATAGTCCTGCACGCAACATGACTAGTATATCAACTTCATGGGTGGTCGAGGAAAATTTTTGGATTACTGGCATCATTACTGGTCTGCCAGTTTATATATGTGATTTACTTGATTATAAATTATAAATGGCATTAAAAAATTTGAAAAAGTAAAGTGTAGGATTTACTTTGAAACAATCTTCACTCAGAAATTGCATAGTGAATTTTACAAATAATAACAAAGCAATGGCAAGTAACACATATAAATACATGTATATAAAACACCAAATTAATCGACAGACCATTGGCTGATCTTCAACATGTTTGCTCTTAAACATTCATTTTGGACTAGTATTTTTATTTTTATTTTATTATTTTTTCACTGAAAGAATGCTGTTTTATAAGAGAAGTCACAGAAATTTTTGTGACTGGTATGATTCAGTTTACGGCATTTCTAGTAGGGGATAGTAAAGTGTCCATCGTGTGCTCACTTTAGAATCCTGCCGGCAGTAGTTGTCAGAGTTATGTTTGTTTTTCCTCTGTGTTTTTGGATTTTTTCTTCTGTTGCATTCATTAATCCCATTCACCTGTGCCTTGTCAATCACTTTGTTAATGATCTTGTTTGCTCCTTTGTTTGCCTTGTATATAAGCCCTCAGTTTGAGTCTGGTCCTTGTTCTGTATTGATGTTGTTTTTAGAGGTGTTGTGTAGCCTGTCTCCCTGTATTTCCCTGAAGTAAGTTGGATTAAAGACTGTTCTCCTAGTTTATTAATCTTCGTGAGCTCTCTACCCTTACAATACATGACAGAATACAGGACCAAAACTGAAACATGGACTCAGCAGAAGAGATAATGTGTTCCATCTATAAAAATGGCAGTGCAGTTGAATCGTACGTGGATGAATTTGTGCAATATATCCATATTTCAACCTGGATGGACCAACAATTGATGGACTTGTTGTGGAGTGGTTTGGACCCACACATTTCCCTATGGATACCAGTGGGTAATTATAGTTACAACCTAGAACGATATTTTGATATGGTGCTCTGGAGGTGCTCCCTACACAGTTGGTGCGTTCTCATCACCCAGTATCCCTTCATGTCCTGAAATCAACCTCAGGGTTCCCATACCCAGAGCATGGAAGGCGGTGTACAACAGTGCAGACCTGATAGTGGATCCTTCCATTCATATCCATCCAAGTGGCTCTAAAGATATTTTCCCCTCTCCGGTCCCCACATTCAGAGTCCACTCCAGCCCTTGAGCATGCTCCTGAGTCCATTCCAGTGATTGAAATCTTCGAGTTTATTCCAGTGGTTGAAAACTTCGAGTCCATTCCAGTGAGTGAAATCCCTGAGTCCGTTCCAAAGACGGAAAACCAGGACTCTGTTCCAATGGTTGAAATCTTCGAGTCCGTTCCAGTGAGAACTTCCTGAGTCTTTTCCTGTGAGATAACTTCCTGAGTCTGTTCCTGTGAGAGAACTTCCTGAATCTGTTCCTGTGAGAGAATTTCACTAGTCTATTCCCTGAGAGAAATTCACCAGTCTGTTTCCAGTCCTTGAGTCAGTGCCTGAGAATGCTGTCCAGTGATGGCTCCAGCCCCTGAGCACAGTCCAGTGATGGTTCCAGCTCCTGACCAGAGTCCAGTAACGGCTCCTACCCCTGAGCCCGCTTCAGAGTCTTCTGCAGCCCATGAGCCCATTCTAGAGTCCTCTCCAGCCCAGCCTTGTAAATAAGCCCTCAGTTTTAATTCCTTGTCCAGTACTGATGTTTTGAGAAGTGTTGTGAAGCCTTTCTCCCTGTATTTCCGTGAAGTAAGTTGCATTAAAGACTGTTCTCCTAGTTTGTTAGTCTTCGTGATATCTCAACTCTTACAATATGTGACAGTTGTAGGTAAGCTGGGTACTTTTTTCCTCTTTTGAGTACTGTGAATTCGAACATACTACTTTTGTTATATACTGTTTTTCGCCTACTATATAGTGGGTGAAGTATATGATTTCAGATGCAGCCCATCTCTGTTGTTATCGTTCATCAGCTGAAAAAAATTGTTCTGAAAGTGATTCCAACTATATAGTTTCACTGTGCCATTATCGTTAACATGATGTGCCATTTAATTAATCTAATTAATCGCACATCTAATCTTTCTGAGAAATTACCCCAAAAAGTTCATTTAAAGTCATTATAATAATAATAATAATTTGTTACATTTATATAGCGCTTTTCTGGGTCCTCAAAGAGCTTCACATATGGAAGGGGGGAATCTCCTCAACCACCACCAATGTGCAGCATCCACTTGGATGATGCGACGGCAGCCATATTGCACCAGAACGCCCACCACACACCAGCTTGCTGGTGGAGAGGAGACAGTGATGAAGCCAATCAGTATATGGGGATGATTAGGAGGCCATGATGGACAGGGGCCAATGGGCAAATTTGGCTAGGATGCTGGGGTTACACCCCTACTCTTTTTCGGAGGACATCCTGGGATTTTTTTAATGACCACAGAGAGTCAGGACCTTGGTTTAACGTCTCATCCAAAGGATGGATGATTGTGTTAAATGAGAAAAGCATTAAATAAACTCTGCTACTCCATTATATTTAGAAAGATTTTTAGAACTATATTGTTATCGTCCTTGGTGTGACTGGGTCTTTTCAGTACCATAGTATGTATCAAGGTATGTTTTGTTTTTTTTTGTAAGGGAATTGTGTCTGAAGAATTAAATATGACATTACTGTATCTAGATGGGGACACTGTGTTTTTTTACACCGTTTCAAGCATTTACTCAACTCCCTCATTAACCAGGGACCAAGGTGCACCTATCAAAAATCAGGCAACATTGGTTTGAAACAGAATGTATAGTGGAGTAATCCCTCATCATTGGGCTCTTTGGTAACTTTTCATTCACTTAAAAGTGAATGAACTCAGCTGTATTTGAAGTGAGTTTCAGCTAAACTTTAAATTTTAATCTAGTCAAGATTGTGTAACGTACAAAGAATTAAAAATATTGCTGGTTTGCCAAGTTGCAAATTTGCTATATTGGTCAATGAATGCAATGATAATTGTTAGAGCCATTTTGAAGTTATTTTCTGTGCTGGAATAAACATTTTTAGTTGAAATTATTTATTGTGGCTCCATCAGACTGCATCAGAAGTTTTGAGAGATAATTAAAGTGATAATTTCAACACAGCAGTGTTATGTTATGTGGCTTGAACTAAAGTTAATTGAGTAATCAATGTGTTTTTAATGAGTGACTGTCTCCAGAATATTTATATTATCATTTCTCTCTCAATGCATCAAGGTGACTTGCTCAGTGTCCTTGTGGTGAACACGGACAACCGGACCGTCGGTTTCGGCTGTCGTCGACACAGTCTACTGCTAATCTGATTGAGGACCAGGACTTTGACCACAGGCCATTTCCGTACTACTAGAGAGACCCGTTTACTGATCTAGACAGCGTCTAATGGGTTGCTTTAAATAGATGGTGTCCTAAAACAGGTCCTGGGCGGCCCCTATGGGTCCCTGTACCGATATCCTGACTATAACAGATGACAACTAGTGTAACAGCAATTAAAGTGGTGCATTTGTGGGCAGAGTGGATTTTCCACTTCCTGTGTCACATTAGTTTTTTCCAAGAGTCTAATATTCTGGTATTTCTAGCATTGCCTTATGTTACATTTGCCTTCTATTTGGAAAATAAATCACTTTCAGAATATGTTGTCATGGTAACAGGAATGGTTGGCAGGGTCATCACTCCAAGGGCATGGTGTTATGAGAGAGAAAAATAATGACACAGTAGATGATCCTTAATGGCCTTGACTATTAAGTCAAATCACTCCAATAATAGGCAGGTAAGTGCAATGCAATTTTGCTCTGTTGGTGGCCTCCCTCTTCGCTCTCCCATTTTCATTAATATTTGTATAGCCTAATTTTTCCCCAATCACTTATTTTTGTCTTTTGTAACGCTGAAACAGATGGATAAAATGTCTGCACCTCAAAGAAAATCCAGTACTATTGACTCAGCTGTCATCATTATCATGGATGTTGACATTTTTCAGTGTGAAAGTAGAGTGAGTGATCAGAACTGATTCTGATATATTTGGGAAACATGCTGTTTTCAGCAGTAAGTTACACCTATACATAGCTCTGCATTAGCCTCCAAGATACTGGATCCATGGCAATTTATTTATATAAAGCTGTGAATATACAATATTAGTGCTAGTGGCTGACTGAAATGAGGAGGAAGTGTTTTCTCGTTTTTTTTTGTTTGTTTTTTATCCAATTCATGTTCCAGCTCAATTGAACATTTCAACAGTTTATGGAACTGTATTTATTTTACACTATATAATAAGCGACCAAACTATAATATATTTTTATTTACACTTTACAATAACCAATAAATGTATGGGAGGGGAAAAAGATTTTCAAAATCTCAAAATGTGTGCATTTTTTTTCAAACCAAATATACTGTATACTAATCTAATCTTTGGCTGAGAAATTACCCCCAAAAGATAATTTAAAGTCATTATTGTGTTAAATGTAAATAGACATTGCAAAAAGTAGCTTTAGAAAGAAATATTTTATTTGATTCAACATAGAATTTATTACTGTCATAAACATGAAGTGATACTCTAAATAAGAAGCTAAAACTGTTAGTAGGTGGCGGTAAATGTCTAAATGAGTAAACCATTTGCTGAAATGGGAACCGCATATTAGCATACCACTACTACTTTTACCATATCTTTCTATGGCAGAAATAGTAAGAGTAGTATGCTAGTATGCAGTTCCAAATTCAGTGAGAAAGTCATTCATTCGATTCAATTCGTTCAAACGGCTGATTCATTCAGGAATGAAGGAAATGGCTCTCTTTATGAATGGTTTGCCCGACTGATTCGCTCAAAACACAGATTCATTCAGAAACGAAACACCGCTGTGTGTTGCTCAGAGTTCTGCTGTGGCTTTACAGGAAATATTTTGTTGGCGAAAGTAAACAAAAGCAGACAATATTGTGTTTAAAATATAAATCAAAATATGACCTTTTTATTTATTGAACTGTTGTATAAAATCAGTATCATTTGCACTCTTGCTATTGAGGACAAAAACAGCACTCACATATGATATATTGCACGTTATTAATGTTATATTGCTTAACTATATCATAAGATATTATGAAAGATCATACTGGGGCATTTTTGCCCTGATATCTTGAATTTTATGTGCATTATAACTGCATTTTATAGCCTACATCA
Organism: Abramis brama; assembly: GCF_963993115.1. Lineage (NCBI taxonomy): Eukaryota > Metazoa > Chordata > Actinopteri > Cypriniformes > Leuciscidae > Abramis > Abramis brama. The sequence continues at coordinate 9,998,982 of NC_139987.1, forward strand.
CACTGAGCTGTTGCCCTGCTTCATGTTCGTCACCAATCAACTGTATGCAATGTGAGATTGCTCACTAAGGCTGCATTTACTTTATTTGATCAAAACAATAAATACAGTATGAAATATTATTAAAAAATTTAAAAAGCAGTAGCCATTACTCCAGTCTTCAGTGTCACATGATCCTTCAGAAATCATTATAATATAGGCTATGCTAATACGCTGCTCAAGTAACAGTTGTGCTGCTTAATATTTTTTTGTGGAAACGGTGATACAATTTTTTTTCAGGATTCTTTGATGAATAGAAAGTTCAAAAGAACAGCATTCATTTTAAATAGCAATCTAAGATCACTTTTGATCACTTTATTATATCCTCTCTGAATAAAAGTATTAATTTCTTGAAAGAAATGTCAAAACGTTTGAAAAAACCCTGTTTTAAATGCTGATGTCACTATTGGACAGTGTTCCTTTGGAAAAGTGATTCAGAAATTATTCAGTCACGTTTCTTAATATTTGTGTTGTCTTTTTGATTGTTATATCATCCAACTAATTTGTTTTATTGTTTTGAGAGGCACTTTCTCCCTTGATTTCTCTGTGAAAATGCCCCTGATAGATGTATTTTGGCAGGTTATTTAGATGATCAAGTGATGTACATAAAAGAAGAAAACGCTTGCTGAAAGATGACCTTCCTTGACTGCCATCTAGGTTACTCAGATTCCAGGATCTAACATAGAGTCTGACTCCTGAGAGAGACAATGTGAAATGATTGCTGTGGAAAATTGCAGCAAACATATCAGTCACATTCCAGCAGCAGACTGAGATTATGTTTGCGTACATGTGCCAATTTGAATTTCTGTATATATGAAGAATGACTTTCACTATCAACACACAGTAAATCTGTTCATTTCCCCTTGAGTGTGGAGGCAGAGACTGAGATATCATGAAACATTTTCCACGTTTCCATATTCTGTGATGAATCCTAAGGTGCATCCCAATTTGCGTACTTAAGCACTATTCTATGATGTTTTGTAGTATAAATAGTGTTAGTGTGTTCTCACTGAAAATTCCAAATAGAAAAAAGTAAACTTTAATGAAGTGTGGAATGTTGGACACTTCATGTACTCAACTGTTGCCTTATAAAATGTATACACTACACTATGAGTACATGGTGTATAAGTATGTGGTGTAAAGTGCGCCATTTGTGACACAACTCTAGAGTACATGGGTTTGTTCCAAACCATATAGAAATATTTTCTTGCATTTATGCAGCTTTCCCCTTTTATTCTGTCACTGTCAGCAAATTATATTTAATATTCAATCAAGAACACCTTTTAGTCATTTTGTTTTTTTAAGGTAAACTATTTTTTTTGGTTCTTTTTTATCTGTGCCAACGTATCATTTGAATCCCATGAAAGAAAAGCATCAACATTTTGCTAAATTTCATCTTTTGTGTTCCACAGAAAAGAGAAAATCATGCAGACATAACATTTGCTATGATATTTAACTTTATTTTTCAGTCCAGCACAAATATGTTCAAGTTAATTGGCACCGCCTGTTTTATACTTAGGCAATTACTGTAGGGAATGGAGATGTTTTTAAGTTCTTATAGTATGTTCTACTGCAGCATAAATGTGTCTTCAGCCACTTTCCCATGTGATTGATTGATTGATTGATTGATTGATTGATTTTATTGATTTATTGATTTATTGATATCTGAAGATCACATTCGATTTTTAAAGCTTTTAACCATGGAAATTTTATTAACTGAGAATTGGGTAAGAGACAAACATAAATTACTTAATTGGGGAACTTGAGAGACGAAACCATGCTGATGACCTGGGTCTGTGGTGGAGTAGTGAGTTTGATGTGTAATTAAACTCGAGGTTCTGTGGGGTGCGGACTGGATCGACTCCATTCCTAGAGCTTCCAAACAAATGGGTTTTTGGGGTGCGGACTGATGGGGCAGTGAACCCGAGGTTACCCTGTAAGTCAGTCCTCCTGTCCGATTTTAGGGGAAAATCGGGTCCATCGGAGACATCCAATGGATTTCTCAGGCGTGCCAAAAGATCTCACAGACACATTGTAATCCCCATAGGAAAATCTCACAGTAAAACTGGGAGTTGTGAAAAATATGATACACTGGTGATGTGCCAGATTAGAAGTTTATCTATGTATCATCTTTTTACTCTTTTAATTCATTTTATAACTGTATCAAATATCTCTTTTAATTTCTTTTATAACTGTTTTAATTTTCCTTGCTTTCATTTTGTGATTATTTTAATTCCTTTCTGTAAAGCACTTTGAATTGCCATAGTGTATGAAATGTGCTATATAAATAAACTTGCCTTGCCTTGCCTAACTGAATAAACTCTGTGTAATTTTCAACAATGTATAAAGATAGTATCGTATAGTTACCAAGGAGAAAAAAAAGTGCAAAAGTGTCAGAAAAGATCAGGATGTGTTAGGGAAAATATGAAGTATCAAGATAAAGCAGCATTCATTCATTCATTCTCTTGTCTCACTCTCTCGATACCTTCCCATCTGTCTCGTCACCGTCTCGAAGCTTCCTGCATGTAGATGGCCATTGGAAGAACAGAGATTTACACATTACGCTAATATTCCGCCTGATTAACATTTATGACTAGTGAAAAATCCTGCTGTTTTCTCCTCCACTGTGCCATGATAATTAATATCGGGCTCATTTTGATAAGCAGAGCATATCAAACAACAGATGCATTGTTTGTTAAACACAGCTGCACCTACCAGTGGTGGTGTGGTGACAGAAATTTGCATTGGCAATGATTTTGTCCTGTTTTTTTACTCTGTGTCACTGTCATTAAAAATAAAAAGACATTAAAAACTGAAAAAAGAAAATAAGATTGAATAAATGTTTTCACTTTAAATTAAATATTCACATATTTTTGGCATCGTTTGCAGAGAAGAGACGCTATTTTATTTCACTGCATGATAATTTGATGTTTTCACTGTAGTTTTGTAGCCTGGCTAACGTCAGACCTTTCTCATTGAGACGTGGTCTGGGAACCACGTTCATTTTCTCGTATTTGAGGCGTGGTTTACGAATGCCCAGAGCCGTTTATTGGGCGCTACGAATGTCTATCAAATGCGCCTGTACGTAGCTCATAGCCAATCATTTCAATTATACCAGATGACGTATGTAGAGCGACAGAAATTCGACGAGGAAGAAGACAATGGGTCAGAGATTTATGTGTACACGATGGCGTTCAGCGACTATTGCCGTTTGTGCAAGACAAACATGAGGGTAGAAGGTATATATGGACACACCAACCCATGTTGGATCCATAGATATAAACAAACTGCTTCGGTGTGTCGCATAGACGTCGTCATCGTCTTGCTGCTCCCTCCCCGTTCTGTGATTGGTCCCCTCGCTGAGGCGAAAATCTGGTCCATGGAATCCAGGCTGCCTAGCAGCGTGAATAAAATCGCGCTGCGCACAAGGCAGCATGGGGAAACCCAGGCTAGTAGTTTTGCAGAATTCAGTGTATCTGGTTACAATGAAAACAGTGTCACGCACTGAGAACTCGCTGCTGCTTCAGCCGACACACGGTAGAAATGTCCAAACAAAACTAGGTGTTCAACAAGCTGAAAGAAGTCTAGCCATTTCTTTGTTGGAAAATTTTAAATGCAACTGAAGATTTATTGTTGTCTGTAATGAGGTTTAATTTTTCAGGGAGGAAGGAGGCGGGAACCTGCGAACGTTTAACACACTTTAATTCTAAAATAAACAAACAACAAAACAAAAGTAAAGCCCCTCAAGGACGACTGCCGCACAAACATAACAAAACACAATGTGAATAGCCTGGTCCTCTCTCGTCCTTCACTGTTGTCATTCCTCCTTTTATCCATCTGGAGCTCCTGCGTGAGACACTCGCGGCCGGTTCCAAACACGGAGTTAAACTCACTGGCAGAAAGGCAAGCGCGATCCTCCTTATATGGCATCTAAACAAGACAATTACACAGAACTCAACACTTAGCTTGACGTCAGCTTAACATTCTTTATTAAATAAACATAAGACTGAACTTCGACACATCTCAGAATAGCTCAGAGAATAACAACTGGCACATTGTCCTCTTGTAATCTGCAATTGGTGAGTAACTATTTTAGTAGCCACAAAACCCTGATTATTGTCAAATTCCCCTGATATTTGTGTTATAAAGTTATAAACGTAATATAAAGTAATATAGATTTTAATATAAATTCTTGCACTTTATATAATTAATTCGCCCTAAGCTAGTGGGGCCTCTGCTTTTTCAGTTTTTGAAATGCCATGTCAAGTTAAAGGCAGGGTAGGTGATTTTCTTAAAAAAAATGTTTTGCCATGCTGGTTGAAAGTCTATTCACATCCCGATAGCAATTACTAAGTTAAGTGGTCTAATGTATTTATATGTATTTATATATGATATATTTATATCGTCTATGGAAGTTGTAGGACCATAAAATGTTCGTCCAATCATAGACCTCGTTCCGTGGGCTATGATAGGATGTCCTACCTGCCTGTCAACATATGTATACCATACCTCCGCGCACCTGCTAGCGCAGACATCACACATCATCAGTGCGTTTCATGCTATTCAGAGTTAGACAGACGTCAGTCACCGAGTACCGCAACCGAAACAGCAGCTGCCTTTTACAGTTCCTGCTGAACAAAAACAATGAGCTTATGCTGCGTTCACACCATAACCACTGTAATTTGTAAGAGATGGAAGCGTGACGTTATACTCAGAGTGGTCTGTGACTCGAATTTATGCGTTTCAATGGCAACACCATCAACGCTGAAATGAATATGCAGCAGTCACGTGATACAGGTCTGTGCTTTTTAAGTTGTTGGTGTTCATTATTATTGTAATGTTATGTGCTCTGAGAAATGAGGTAGTTTAATACCATATCTTGTGACGCTTTTGTTTGCTCCCTGCTGTACGCGTTCATGTGTTTAGAAGGAGGCATGGCTTTGGAGACACTCTGAAGGTAGGGTTATCTTCAGCCGCCTTTCCACTATCTCATAATTTTCATTGGAGTGTAGTATGGGACCTGCGTGGAGTTCCGACCATATGCGTATGCATAATTTTAGGATCCGATTTGAGCTTTGGATGCGTTGAAATATTTGAACTTCTGCGGATAGACCGAATTTGACCGCCAGATCGGATGTGATGCATTTTAATAAAAACTTTAAGCTCAAGGTGAGAATTACCAGTATTTTTCCACTAAAATGTTAGGTAACACTTTAGATTAGGGTCCAATTCTCACTATTAACTAACTATTAACTGATGTTTTCCTCAATAAACTCCTAAATTACTGCTTATTAATAGTTAGTAAGGTGGTTGTTAAATGTAGGTATTATGTAGGATTAAGGGATGTATAATATGGTCATGCAGAATAAGGCATTAATGTTTGCTTTATAAATACTAATAATCAGCCAATATCCTACTAATATGTATGCTAATAAGCAACTAATACTGAAAATTGGACCCCAAACTAAAGTGTTACCAAATGTTATTCTTTAAACACTGTATCTGTAACAATGATGGAATAAATAATTATTTTAAAATTATTTACGTTGATTAGCCCTAGAAAACGGACTATTTTTATTTTTATTTTTTTCAGAAGTATTGGGGTAAATTTGCTTTGAGCAAGTATATTCATACAAGCATTAAATTCATTCAAATTATTAATTTTACCATGGTGAATAAGCGGAGAGTAACTGTTGTTTCACGACCAATTTGAAAGTTCCATCGTCTGCCGCCAGGGGGCGAAATGTGACAATCGTATGCAACTGTCGGATATGGTGAAAAGGCGGCTTTATGCTTTCAAAGCTAGCTCGCTATTGCTAGCCGCTCCGAAAATCGCCTACCATACCTTTTAAACTTCAACTTTTAAAAACGAGCCTTGACACAATGCACTGTGTTCACAAATACGTTCCTTTATTTAGCTCACTGCAGTTTTAAGCCCTCTGTTCCAGCCAGTAGGTAGGACTGTCCAGACATAGGCCCCTATACATGGGATTGTCAGTCTGCAGGTTTCAAGAAACCGTTTGATTCAAAGCGCTGATAAGGTAATAATAAAGATGTTCATGGAAATCGATAATGTGCTTTACAGTTCACTGTGACCTTTTTAATGTATAGTTTTATACATTAAAATAAATGTTTTTTTATAATAATAATAATAATTCAGGATATTGAAGTTATTGATGCACTTGAAAAATTTCTTTGCACCCCCAAGAAAAAAAAAAATCCTGAAACCGCCACTGGCACCTGGAGAAGATTACACCTTTTTCACAGACATCTGCCTGTATGTTAGTTCAATGGAGATATCTCAGAAGGAAAGGCTCTTTCTCTAAACTGGCATGCTGTTGCAAGCAAAAAACGTGTTTTACAATTCACCTTTTACATAAAGATTAGCTTCTGAGTGGCATTATAATCTGCAGACTTGTTTATCAGTGGTACTCTATAAGAAAAGGATAAGCAGCCAGTCTGGTTAATCACAATTCAGATTAAAATGAGGTTTTTAATTATTTTTAAGGTCATTTGGCCCTTATCTCTTCACTGATTGGTATGTCTGCCGCTTATTATTTCTTCTTTTTTTTTAGAGGAAATCAGTGAGTCTTTATAGCATGGCAAGATTTGTTTTCGGTCAAGTGTATTTTCTCTTAAAGAGCAATTCTTTTGCTTTGTCTTCTAGCATTTGACTTCTATGAATGTCACTTGCTTTTTATATGCGAATATGGGCAGGGAACGATAAAGACCTTGCATCAAATGGACTTTTCAAACATGTATATAAAAGCTTTTTGATGACAGGTAAATAGTTGTAAATTGCATTTTGAGCGATTGTTTGTCTTTGTTTTGAATTCTGGCTGAATAACGTGTGTCTCTATGAATGGCAAGAAAATTACTTTAAAATATGCTTGTGATGATGTTGTATGTTTTCTCAAGATACCCAGTCAATATTTATCATCATTACTTTTGTTGCCAAGTGCCATTTGACAAAATAAGAGCCAGACTCATTTTCCCCCAAACTTTGGCATGTGTTACTTCAGGAATAAAACATTGTTGACTTTTTCAGCAATATTTATTAGCTGTATTTCTACGCATTGTTTTCCATGGGATGTTTTTATATAAGCAAATTACATAAACATTAAAAAGGTATTTGTGACTTTTTATCTCACAATTCAGACTTTCGTTCTCAGAATTGTGAGTTTATATCTCACAATTCTTAGAAAAAAGCTTTGTGGGATACAAACTTGTAATTTTCGCTTTTTTTCCTGAGAATTGTGAGATATTAACTCAGAATTGCAAGAAAAAAGTCAGATGTGTGACACAAAAGTCACAACTACCTTTTTAAATTATTATTCTAAAGTGGAAGCAAGCTTCCATACAAATGGGTTTGAACAACCCAGCTCTATTATTTTCATGTCTATGAAACTGTGCGGACAGATTTAAAATGCTGACGTACTGGTGGGGAAAATCGCAATATCAGCCCACATCTTAAACACACCCCGTCCTTATGACTCCAGCTCACAAACACACTCCAGTTATTTGGTGCCAGCTCCCATCAGCATTATTTAGTGCTTACTTAAGAGCATTTTAAGATGCAGAATGCAGATTTTTCAAATGCCATCCCTGTTTAAATATTCGTCTTAAACCAGCCTAGTTTGCTGGAACCAGCTTAGGTTGGTTTAAGCTGTTGGTTTCTCATGGAGTTTAGATTTCTACTTATTTCTTTTGTTTATAGACCTTATGTAGCCCCGCCCCTTTTCAGCGCTCGTTGTCTTTTGACTTCCGGTCTGTATTTTCATAGCGATTTTGCGTATTTATGAATGAAAGTCTCGTTTTAAAATCTTCCCGGTCTACTGACATTTGTTAAGACATCTGATTTAAACATCACAATCCTCATGATAACTTTCGTTAACTTTACATTAAGTAAATCAACTTCAAAAGCTAATTACTCCTGGACAGCAATGCCATAGAAATATACAGAGCGACTGCAAAAACGGAAGTTAAAAGACAATATTCTAAAGATGGCGGCGCCCTTGTTTCTCTGGTGCATAAGGTCTATAGTATATCATGACTTGGAATCCATGATCCACGGAAATATCTGTGTAGTTCTAGCTCTAGAATAGCGTGATGTCAACAGAGCTGAACTGGCTGTACTTTCCTCTTACAACTTGTAAATATCTGTAATGGACTGGGATCCATTTTTTTTCCATCAAGATCCAAAAACCCACAATATGGGGGCTGAACAGTGCATTGCTGTTGACTTCAATCGATCATGAATTTATCACAGATAACATCTCTAAAATCCTTTTTTTGTATCTCATAGCTATTACACCCACAGCTTGGCTTTCAAACTCACAATCACATTGATCCACAGTGCTGATAAACCATTCACTTTTTTCCTGCTGAGAATGTGTAACTTTCAGTACATAAGCAGAATTTTACCCTATAAACTCTATACAGTGGCCTCAAAATGTGTTTGTACATTTAAAGGTGCAGTAAGCAATTTCTGAGAATCATTGTTGAAAACTGTTGATATTTGAAATCAACCCAAACAAACACACCCCTCCCTTCATTGCTCCGCCCCAAAATTGCATAAACACGCAATGCAAGAGTGGATGTCCCTTTATCATAGCAGAATTAAAGCAAAATTAAGAGAAGATGATGACCAAATGACAAGGAAGAACAAAAATTGAATGTACAGTGCATGAGTATAAAAGCAAGAGTTGGTTGTTAGTTGCCAGCAGCACACACTCAAAACCAATGTTACTCACGTATGGAGCAGAAACAACGCAACTACTGCGTATGTTTTCAGGCCTTCCCGCTTAAGTCTCTCCAGTGCTGGAAAGCTTTTCTAATATTAACATGGGTCCTAAAGCCCGGGACACACCAAGTTGACATCAAAGAACCAGCGGCGACAAAAGCTGATTGTGTTGTCGCCTCTCATCAGCTGCGTCTCGGCCAAAAAGCTGCGCTTGAACACACCAGCGACTGTCAACAGGAAAAACTAGGACTGCAAATATACAAACCATAAACAAAGCAGCACTTGTTTACCATTTTGAATATCAATCACACTGATAATTTTTTTTTTTATTCCAGTCGGCTCATGTTACTATGAAAATATTGGTGCATTCGAATGCGCAGGTAAGATGACGTAAAATTATAACAGCCTTCTGTCTGTACCGTCTTGACTTCTTTGCTCGCTTTCATCAATTTCGTTTTTATTCTCGTGCACTGACTCGTTAGCTTAGCTGAACAGCCAATCAGAGTTCTCTCTCTCACCGACGGCCCGACACGATTCAACATGCTGAATCAGCCCAAAAAACCCAGACACCGTCCGACTAGAGCTAACAGTGTGGAAACTACTGTCAGGATTTACTTAAAGGGATACTTCAGGATTTAGCATTAAGCTTTGTATTAGTAGAAAACCTGTAGTATTTTCGAATTACCGTGCTTTCCACCCTCATATCCCCCTGAGACGAGAGATTTATGTATTTTTTGTCTGGAAAAAATCCTCCGATGACGCAAAAATCGTCATATTGCGTCATCGGAGGATTTTTTGGCCAGAGGCTAAAGACTACAGCCAGTAGGAGGGGCTGTCCCGCATGTTTTCAACCCGCCCATAGAGGGTGGGATCTCACTCACAGAATGTACACATAGTGTCAGCCATCTTTTTTTGGAAGCTAAGCTAGCAGGCTCTTGTTCTGTGGAGAAAGCTGAGTAGTAGGAGAAAGCCGAGTAGTAACGTTAGGGGTTACCATCCTCTTTTTCCCAGACATGTCCGGCCGTCGAGATCGTCCAAAATGTCTGGGATTCGGCTTTTGCTTTCTGCAGTCGCCATTCATTGTTTACATGCACACCTTTTGTTTCAGTCTAACTGAATTCATTCCAATTGGTGAATCTGAATGTAGTGTTTACATGAACGCTAAACAAGTGATCGGTTGATGTGCGTTTTAACATTGCTAAGAAAATTCCCACTCCTCCGTGAGAGATACGAGACCGGTGCGTCTCACAGGTGCTCATCGGTAATCACGCCACCGGCCTCTCATCGTTCTCCCACGGCCCTCAGTCTCGTCCTGCTCGCCACAGTAAACATAATGAATGGCGACTGTAGAACGCAAAAGCCGAATCCCAGACATTTTAGGCGATCTCGAAATCCCCGGCAGACTCGTCACAGAGACTCACTAGTAGCCTAGCCTTGTTGTTTAACTGCGCGCTCTTACCGGTAGGCGTGGCTTGGGAGTGGCCTCAAAGAGCAGCGAAGCAAGTGCATTCTGGGAGTTGTTGTCTTTCATCCACATAAGCCAAAAATACATTTTCTGGCTTTTCTCAGTCTAGAAAGCTCCAAATTCAAAAATAATTTCACATTTCTTCTACATAAATTACCCATTTTAAATACACATTCATCTTTCCAGAGGTGAAGTATCCCTTTAAGATACGCAGTGAAAAATGAGCGCAGAAAAGGCGTGGTTATTTTTGCGAGTGCTTTATTGCATATGCATTTGTAGGAGTTTCCATTTCAGACGCAAAATTTATGGGAGGAGAGTATTTAAATGAATTATGCAGGGTGATTTACTAAAGTTTGTGCTTGTCAATTTACTGTTTTTTGCGCCATTATTTAACAGCCAAAAAGCATGGCTTACACCAGACACTAGTTTGCACTACTCTTGGTAGATTGCGTTGGTCATTATGGAAATTATTTGGCTGCGTCTGTGTTCTTTAATTTGCGTGTCATCAGTAGATCATTCACAGAACTTTCCACTCCCATCTGCGTTTTTTTTTTTTTCAGGTAATAAACATGCTTTGACATGATCTTTTTTTTTTATCCTCAGTTTGAGCCACTGATGCTGAGATGAATAACGGATAGCTCTCTCTAGGTATTATAGACCTCGTTGACATTGATATCACCTCACCAGGTTATTCTCTCCCTTCTTTTCACAACTCAGCGGTGGCAGCAATGAGATCATTCCCAGCAGCGTTGAAGAAGTGCAAGGTGGTAGCACCACATTTCATTCCGAGAGTCCTGAAGCATCGCGCTTTTGCACAACACGGCTTCATCTTTCTTATGAGGTTCTGGCCTCTATTAGCCAGCTGCCTTCACTGCCATCAGGTGCTGTGTGGTTTTCTGTGGAACTTTAGCAAACTTTGGTTTGTTTCTGGAACAAATTACCATGCATCTTTTTCAGAGGGTTTGGTGAAGGCATGCAGTACTATACAAATGGGCCGCATCCACAATAATTGCCCTTGGACGCTTGATTAGTCTGTCCACGGCAGTGGATGTTCATTTCTTTCAAACGGAGCATAAAGAAACACATTAAACTAGCCTCCAAAAGCAGTGTTTAAAGGAACAGTCCACACAAAAATTGTATATTCATTCATTTTGCTCTATGCCTCTATATGGCTTAATTTCTTCCATAGAACACAAAAAGGAGATCATTTGAAGAATATCCTGGCTGCTAATTTCCATAATATGAAAGTGAATGGGGACTGGGGCTATTGAGCTTCAAAAGTAGGGTTTATAGGAAAAGTCTACACAGAACATTCTGTAATTTGCTATAATGTTGTTTATATGTCTATGTGGTGTTTTTTAATATGCTTTAAGACAAACCATGTGCAAATTCATAAGTCAACACCATTGCGGAGTATTTTCTCCTTAAAACTGCAGTGAACCAAAGAAAGCCTCAAATACGCGGTTTGAAATCGTTTCTGACGCCACAAAGGGTTCATCCACTGTACAAAGGGAACATCCACTGCCTATTTTACTAGTGTTTTACACTAGCTGTGTGCTTTCATGTTGTCATGTTCTGTGTGAACACGTGGCTTATGAGTGTTCTCATTAGCTGTGTGTTCATGTCTCGTTTTGTGTGAGCACATGGCTTGTGTCTGGCTTGTTGTGTGAGCACATGGCTTGTGTTTGTCATGTTTGGTGTGAGTGAGGCCATATCCACACTAATAATAATAATTTCGTTTGAAAACGTATGTTTTTCTCTCTGTTTTGGCCTTCCGTCCACACTGAGGCTACGTTTACACGTGGATGGCTATTTTCATAAACGGACATTTCTCCCCTCTTCGTTTTCAAAAATAACATTGTGCACACGAACCTGTGTATATGCTGTCAAGAGCATGCCAAACCTGTAGGTGGCAGTGTAACGAGAAGCTCAAGCCCACCTTAGCCAATCAGAATCCCGAAAATATTCACATTCTGTGACGTCGCTGCCTAAAACTCCGTTTTTCTCTGTTTACATGCAAATGTGCAAACGAAGATTTTCAAAATCTCCACTCTGGCCGGAGTTTTTAGAAAGAATCGGTTTCATTGGCGAATCCTCCGTTTGCGTGTAAACGAAGGGTGCAAACGAAGGGAAATGTCTCCGTTTTTCAAAATAACCATGTATGTGTAAACGGGGCCTGAGATGGTGTTTTTATTAATGAAAACGAAGCTTTTTGAAAACGCACTCCAAAGTGGATACATTTGAAAACACCGTTTTCGCGTTGTAGTGTGGACTGTGAAACCGGTGGTATTTAAAAACGATGACGTAAATTTAGTTTATGTGCCTGTTATGTGCTATTCACTTTCACACTGTTGCTAAAAAATATTCTACATTGCACACTCTTCATATCACAGTCCTGCAAAGATGACAGAATTTACTCACATTTGCTGTCCTGCGGCAATACATGAGAGCAGTTGCATTTTAGACCAAACATATGGTGACTGCGTGCGACCTGGACCGCATCAGTGAATGGTGAGATATTTTACTAAATAAAATGATCCTGTCAGAAGAATTGCGCGATAACTTCATTATTTATTTTTCCATCTGAATCATATCGGTGATCTTTTGTGGGGTTTTACGCATGCGCAGTATGGTGAATTTAGCGTTTTCAGGCATTTTTCAAAAGTTTCTCATCCACACTGAAACGTCCGGAAACGCCTGAAAACGCTAGTGTGGACAGAGAGCGCTTATAAACGAAAACGCTGTTTTCAAATGTATCCGGATTAATGTAGACGTAGCCTAAATGGCTTGTCAAGTATGCCCATCTTGTTACCCGATTATTAATTATTTTTGCCCCACCTGTCCTCCCTCCTTACCTGCCTTATTTGCTCCCTATATATTCTCCTTATCTTTGCAGGCCTGTGTTGGTTTGTCATCGAATGTTTACCCTTGTATGTCAAGTCAAGTCAAGATAAAATGATTAGAATAGAATAGAATAAAAATAGGAGAATATTTGAAGAATATCTTGGCTGCTCTTATCCAAATGGGGACTGGACTGTCAAGCCTAAAAAAAAAAAAAAAATTAAATTACAATCTGTTCCTCACACAAAACTACCTTTTAAACACTTGAATTATAGCGCACTTTATTATTATTATTGCACACATGTTGTATGGACCACTTTTATGGTCCTTTTTGTCATTTTGCTGCTTGACAGTCCCAGTCCCCATTCACTTTCATTATATGGAAAAGAGCAGCCAGGATATTCTTTAATAAATATCTTCTTTCGTGTTCTACGGATGAAAGAAAGTCACAAAGGTTTGGAACGTTATGACAGTGAGTACATAAACAAGAATAATGACTCACCCAAGAATTATCATTTTTTGGTGCACTGTTCCCTTAAAACTTTTTTATTCTTCCTAGAGATCATTTCAAAATCTCGTTCAAAGATTCTCATTCAAATTTCGTCAAAATCTGGTTCCATGAAGAACCTTTAACATCAACAGAACTTTTCCATTCCATAATATAATAGTATAATATAATATATAGTATGCCTATATCATTTTAATATCAGCAAGTTTTCAACCATGACACGAAAGTAATTATTGAATTATTTTTTACAATACATCTGTGCAGTTAGCAGTTATAATATGCACTTCTTCTAAGAATAAAATAGTGTTGGATTTGCCAAAGTTTGCAAGCGTCACGGTGGGTTGCAGGAAGGTAGACGAAGAAGATGATCATTTCAAATAAGTTTTAAATTACAATCTAGAAGACAGGCAAACAGGTTGATCCACACACACTTAAAATAACAGTGATCAGACAGAGAATGGATGTGAGGGACCAACTTATATAGCAAACACAAATGAGGATGATTAATCAAACACAGCTGAACTAAATTAACTCATAATGATGGTGACCATGTAACAAAAGAGTGGCGGGAAAACTGAACTGAAGGAAAACATGTGACTAATGAAAACAAACTGTGACAGCAAGGTTCATTATGCGCTAATAAAAGAAAAAATATATAAATGTACTACATAACACTATAAATGATTGATTGATTTTAGCTTTTAATGTTTTTTTTATTTATTTAGACAAAGTAATATATAATTTTAACATTACAAGATAAATGGCTGATACATTTAATTAAAATGTAAAGAAATTGCATTAACAATATTAAAATAAAATAAAAATAATATATGGCATGAAAATAAATATTGTTTTTATTTATTTTATTTAATTTTACATTGTTCAGAACGGCGTTGTTCAGAACAGTTAGCAGTTATAATGAACACTTCTGAAAATAAATTATTTGTAATTATTTGACAAGGTTTGCAAGGTTCATGGCATTGTGTTCAAATAAAAGATAATTAATCAGTTGTTTGAGCCCAGCTGTATATTCTTTCTCTGAAACACTGTAATTGAAATTGAATTCTTAATGTTTCTTTGGTGCAGAACAGAACACTGCAACAGCATTTAAAGGGGACCTATTATGCAAAATTCACGACTGTCACAGAATCGTTTTTTTTGCTCCAGGCAAATAAACAAAAGGGTGGAAATATACAAGACAAGCATCATACTTACTAAATTATTTAAAAACACAAAACAATGAGGGTTTTTATGACTGTCTCTAAAATAAATTGCACTTTCCGTGCTGCATTAACTCATTTGTAGCACCACACCTGCTTCTGTTTAATATGCGCTACAACAGGAGCTCGAGCGGCCTTGTGCGTTTCAATTAGCTGAGGGTTGGAGGGGCTGTTCGAGTTTGTTATTTTACTCACTGTGCAAATAATCAATGGTGTCATCACACTGTAAACTTTAACCTTGATTTTCTGGCCTGTTGGCTTGTCCATTAAGTAGAATGTGTTCTGGACCTGTAATACTGATGATAATTTGGCTGCATGTTTGTTTTTTAGATGTAGAATCAATGAGATTTAGTAATTAATTTAAATAAGATACTTGGGTGAGTGGGTGTTAGGCATATTTGCACATCCCATAATTGCATCTGATATATTTATATATATAGCCTTTAATGAGGGTGTTATGTAAGTGAATGCATTGTGGGCCTGTCCAGCCTTTCTGCACATTATCTGACGTGTCTCACAACACTAAATTATGAGCAAAAACTAGACGTCTGACAGAGATGCCTGTCAGTGACTGTTAAAAGTGCTGTAAGCTATTTTTTTTAAATACCACTCTTAAAATGTCTCCACTTCCTTACATATGTCACTGAAATAGGTCTCCTGAAACAAAACACCTGTCTCTGTGACAGGTACATGTTCTGTAGGCAGCAAAACAAAAGAAAACTAGCCAGTCTGAAATGTTCTGTACCCATGATTCATTTTGTGTGCTTAGGTTTGCTTTGGTGAGTAGGTTAAAAATGTTGTTCAGACCCTAATTTTAAGCCCACCACTAAAATCTGATTGATATGTTGAGTAACACTTTATCATAAGTATACAGTAACAAAGCGCTTACAGATAATTTGCAGATTAGTTAAATGGCTTAAAGTGCCCCTATTATGCTATTTTAAAGTTTCCTAATGTTGTTTTGGAGTCTCCTACAACAGGTTTACTTGCATCAAAGGTAAAAAAAACTGTTTAATTTCTCATAATATACATTTGCACATCACCACATTTTCTTTGATTCTCAAACGACTCGTCAGATGAATCAATCTCTCTAAATCCTGCCTTTCCGCAAGCTACTCTGCTCTGATTGGCCAGACAGCTCAGTCTGTTGTGATTGGTTTACCGCGTACAGCGCGTGTCGACAACAAAAAAGGCCATTGCCATAACAACGTCAGCTGTCCAGAGGCTTCCTGCACCATAAACTAAAGACAAGACAGTAAACGAACAATGACGTCGATTTTACCATAATAATGTGAGCGCGAGTCCGATGATGAAACATTGGAAGAACTATTTTTCAACCCGAACCTCCATCACAAGGACAACTCGAGCAGGACTTTTCTCAGTGATACTACTCAGTTTGAGGTACATTATGAGATGTTACAATTGTAATTCCTCACCATCAGCATTAACAAGTGCATGTCCATCAACAAACCGATTATTTTACTTGTACTAATTTATTTACAGAGTATTTTTGTAATATTGCGGTGAACACGTGGAAACTGTATCAATAACAGTGCATGTATGCGATGTATACTAGCGTGAATGACTGACGTAACATAAACGTTGGTAAAACAAATCTTGCTCCATGCTTAATCTTTCCTCAAAGTAAAGTTAATGAGAATGACAGACAATCTGTATTAGACAAAGTTTTAGGTAATCACATTGTAGAGCACAGCGTCTTCTCGACATGATGCTATCCAGTATCCACAGGAATCAGCAGCAGTGTTTGAGGTTCAAGTTTTCCCTGGTGTCTGCGTGTGCAATAAGTGGGCGAGCAATATGCTAATGTTTCGTCTTGACGTCACAACGAAACGGCTTATGACTCGTTTGAAAAACAATTAATTTCATTGACTCAGAGTCGACTCTTACTTTTGAAAGACAATAACTTTATATACAGATTTAAAACTTTGCAGGATGTTTTCATTCACTTAGAGCTGTGTTACACACTACATGAAAGGTAATTTTCAAAAATCCATAATAGGGGCCCTTATCAAAATACAGGTGTTGGTTTTCCTGCTGGACATCACTGCCTGACGCACCTCCTCCAGTGCCTTTTGAACTGGTGTGCCGTGACACCTCACTGAACACTTCTGTGAGCCTGAGCGGGTCATCAGCTGGGGACCACCACTCATCGACGTTTCGCTCCTTTAACCCCAGTACGTCTCGTGGTGGCGGAGCGATGGCAGGGATCTCTCCCTGCCACCCCCTGCTGATGCCCTAGGTGTTTGCCCCCCAACCCTTCTCCTTCCTCCTTAGCCACAGCCAGAAGCTGCCTTTCTCTGCCTCCTCTGCCAGCTCTTTCATGGCTTTCCGATGCCTCGCTCCTGTGCATCCCATGTCGCGGAGTAGGCGAGCGGTTGAGGAACCTACGAAGCCCCTACACCCCACTTCCACAGGGCAGATAACGGCTTTCCAGCCCGCTTCCCTGCACTCTGCCGCCAGATCAGAGTACTTGGCTCGCTTCCGCTCATACGCAGCCTCCACACCTCCCTCCCATGGTACAGTGAGTTCCACAAGGAGGACGGTCTTGCAAGCCTCTGACCACATGACGAGGTCTGGCCGCAGGGATGTTTCCACTATCTCCCTGGGGAACTGGAGCTGCTTTCCCAAGTCGACCCTCATGGTCCACTCATTTCCCGGTGAGAGGAGCCTTGCTATATCTCTCTGGCGGGAGGGTCTGACACTCTCTCCAGCCCTCGCGAACTGGATGGAATGTCGTCCTCGAGCGGAAGGTCTGCTGTTCGCCTCCTTTCTGCATGACTCTGACACCTCTGCCAGCTTCTTCAGTACTTGGTCATGTCGCCACCTGTAGCGGCCTTGGGACAATGCTGTCGTGCAGCCCGACAGGATGTGCTGGAGGCTTGTGTTGCTGGTGTTACAAAGGGAACAGGTCTCTTCGGCACCAAACCATTGGTGGAGGTTTCGGGGACAAGGCAAGGTGTCATAGGTTGCTCTGATCAGGAAGCTGAGTCTAGCTTGGGGGATCTTCCATAGGTCGGACCATGACATAGACCTGTCAGTGAGACCTTCCCATGCCGTCCAACGTCCTTGCTGGCCCTGGGACACCGCTTTGATGTTAAGGCGTTCGTGCTCAGTTCTTGCCACTTCCGTCACCACCATGGCTTTTCGGTCTTCTTTGGAAGCCTTTGACCAGAACAAGGGAATATCGCCCCTCCCAAGGCCTGCTCGACCCTCCTGGACTCTGCCGACCACCTCGCGGTGCTTCAGCCTGCCGATTGCCATGTCGACCTCTTCTTGGGCTTTCCACTTTCTTCCTGTTCTTATCTGGGTGCCCGCTGCTTTCACCAGCTGGTCAGTGGTTTCCCTCAGCTCCAGCACCAGCCGAGCCTTCTCTTGCTTGTATCCCACGCTGATGGATCGCAGTGGTAGTTGCAGCGTGTTCCTCCCAAAGAGGCCTACCTCCGAGAAGCATCTTGGTAGTCCCAGCCACTTCCTGATGAACGAGTTTGCCAGCCCGTCCATCTTGTTTACCACTGATGAGGGGATTTCGCTCATCTTCAGTGGCCACATCACCCTTTGGTACAGTATTGCCTGGTAACACCAAACTTTGTACTTTCCGGGGAGTTGGCTTTGGTTGGTCTTGGCCAGGCCATCTGCGAGCTGCTTCCTCACCGTCTCCCCCATCTGCCTGTCTGAGAGCTCTGCTGTGTAGGTACGACCCAGGCTACGAACAGGTTGATCTTTCAGCAATGGGATATTCTCACCGCCTGCGACAAAGATGGTGTTGTCATTTCTGACTCCTTTCTTGATCGACAAACTGCGTGACTTGGGGGGTTTGATCTTCATCCTCGCCCAGCCCACAAGCTCGTCGATCCTCTTCAGCAGTCTTGTTGTGCATGCCGCTGTCCGGAGTATGGTGGTGATATCATCCATGTAACCTCTAACTGCTGGTAGCCTTTGTCCTGACGGCAGTTTCACTCCTCTGACCATCTTCCTAGCCCCTATGAGGATGATCTCAATGGCTGCGACGAACAGGATGGGCGAGATTGAGCATCCCATGGCAATGCCTACTTCCAGCTGTTGCCAGCCTGTTGTGAAGTCCTGGTGGGTGCAGCACATCTGGAGGTCTCCAAAGTACTTGGCCACCAGGGCTCTTATACCGATTGGGACATGGAAGAAGTCCAAGGCGAACTCGATGAGTTGGTGGGGGACTGACCCGTATGCGTTAGCAAGGTCGAGCCACACTACATGCAGGTCACCTCTCTCTCTTTTCGCCCTTTGGATCTGCTCCCATATTACTGCAGAGTGTTCCACCACCCTGGGAAGCCTGCCACACCTGCCTTCTGGCAGCTGGTGTCGATGTACCCGTTTCCTGTGAGGTAGCTGGTCAACCTCTTGGCCAGGATGGAGAAGAAGATCTTCCCTTCGACATTCAGGAGGGCGATACTCCTAAACTGGCCGATCGTACTGGAGTTCTGCTCCTTCGGGATGAAAACTGTGACAGCTCTCTGCCACTCTGACGAGATGACTTGGTTTTTCCAGGCCACTCTCAGCAGATTCCAGAGGTGTCTCGAGACCCCTGGGCAGTACTTGTACAGCATAATAGGGGCCCTTTAATATATGGTGAATTCTGGTTGACAATTGTATTTTTGGCCATTAACATTCATGTTATTCTCATGACGGTGCAGTGATGCATTTTTGGATGTCACTGGTTCTTTAGGGGACATGTGTCTCCCCATTTGTGCATGTTTCTGGATATTCACAGATACCCAGGCTTATGCTGAAATTGGCATAGACATCTGGCCGTCACAAATGTGACCTGCTAGCACATAAAGCTGATTGATACAAAGCATTAGAACAGTATAATATTCAGTAGGGTTGATTTATAAGCTCAACACATTTGAAAGTGCTTTTTTTTCTTTGTAAATTGCATATATAACAGACTGTTAGATAGACTTTTGTTTGGCACCTTCAAACCATTTTAATTTGCTCGCTGTGTAGAAAGAGACCATTGTGTTGTGGAGATCCCAGAACTAGGCTGCTGTACAATAGCATATACAATTTTCCATAAGTGACAAAAGCTTTTTGTGTGCTCATACAGAACAGGTGCTACAGCTGTAAAGTGCCTCTCCAACATCTAATGGATCTGTAAAAGACTTGAATGTATGCATGCATATTCATCTATTTAACTATTTTCTATTTCATATTGCTTGGCCAAAAGTTTTTGCAGTTGTAAATGTGGATATTATTACAGATTGTCAGTGTTCTAAACATTCAGGATATGTATACATTTTTAATGGCATATTTAGTTAAATTCAATTCACATTAATTTGTATAGCACTTTTCACAATATATATCAATTCAAAGCAGCTTTACAGAAATTGCATGTTTTTATGTTACAATTAAGAGTAATCTGTTATCAGGTGCCTGTCAAAGTAATGTCCATATTACAGAAATGTACAGTTCATGGTTGGGTATTGTTTGAATTTTAACGATTCCACTTATGCTTATCGATTCAGATTCTTATTGATTCCTAATATCAATTCCCAATAAGGAAAAAAAACTTATATCATTCACATTTATTCTATAGTGTTACAAATATAGTTACAAAAGTTATGGGGCCCTATTTTAATGATCTAAGCGCATGGTCTAAAGCGCATGGCGCAAGTGCACTTAGGACGTGTCCGAATCCACTTTTGCTAAAAGGGTAGTCCCTATTCTCTTAATGAGTAATGGGTGTGTTTTGGGCGTAACATGCAATAAACCAACCAGAGTCTCATCTACCATTCCCTTTAAAAGCCAGTTGCGCTCGCGCCATGGCGGCTTGCTATTTACATGGCAGAATTTGCAATCAGAAAGACTGAACGCGTCTCCAGAGAGGAAACGGATCTGCTCATGCGCAAGGTTAAAGCGCGTATATGCAGACCATCTACAGGACAAGCCGGATTCCACCATATCTTTATGTAGACAATAATAATCTTTTACATTGTAATCCTTTTATTTTTTATATTTGTCATGTTTGTGTGCTGCTGCACGTCCCTGTTTGTGTAATAAGCAGAGTGTAAGCATGTCGTGGACCCGCATATAGGCGCATATTACGAACGCGCTCTTTAAATAACAAAAAAAATACTGTCTATTTCTGTTGCCTCAAAGTAGTGACGCGGCAGGTGCACAAATGGGCGCAAATGCATTTGCTATTTAAGCAAAGTGGCGCAGGACGTGAAAATGATAACTGCGTCAGGCTGAAACTAGCAATAAACACTTGCGTCGTGCCTGACGCCGCATTGCGCCAGGTGTATGATAGGGCCCATTAAGTCAAGAACAGCGAGTGGATTTTCTCTTTTTGTTGTTTGATAAACATTATTATAGAGACTGCAGGAGGAATATTGGGCTACTGTCACTTTAAGAGCTGCAAGGATCCAATATAGAAATTAGTTTTTTGGGGGGGTTTTGTCAACTGTTTACGTTCACTTCAGACATAACCAACTGTGTATACAAGGATATTTTTACATTTTTTTGTGCGTATTTGTAAAAAGACGTGGAAGAGAGATGTTTTATTGTGTGCACATTTTGGATGTGTGTGCAGCACAGAAAACAGTGTCTGTTTGCAGGTGTAGTGCCGAATTCTGTGACCCACCTAATTATGTGGCGCTTGAGCTTGCTGTAAAAACAGAGCAAATCTTTGGATTTAGCTGTTCTTGCTATATATTGTAAATATTGTATAGTTTCATGAACTTTCAATAAATCACCCTCAAACCTTACTCAGTGGTTTCCCTCGTCACTTCTGGCCTCCAACTGCAGTGCAATCTTAACATTATCAAATAGTCTTCTTAATGGAATCAGCATACATCTTAACAAGGCACTCATATAAAACACCTCCAAAGTCTGTCCAAAGGTCTGTTGAGGGAATATGGTTTTCTAATGGTGTCAGAGAGGCGCACTGTTGCAAGGCGAATGCAGACTTTGAATGCAGACTTTGTTGAAATTTACCTGCAATGCAACACTGTTGACCCTGAGGGCCAGACTACTCACCTCACCACCATTCACAGCTGTCCTTCCTATTTTGCTCCTGTTGTATCCATTCCTTTTCATCCAGGTTTTTTTCACCATGAATTCCTAATGTTTCTTTAGTGCAGTACAGAACTCTGCAACAGCATTTAAAGGGGACATTTATGCAAAATTCACAACTGTCATGGAATCTGCCCTAGTTTAGCTCCTCCTGAATGAGCTGAACACAGTCCGCCATGTTTATCTCCTCGCCAGAGCCTTTAACAACAGCATTCAAGTAAGAAATGTATTCTTATTAAAGCTACTAAAGTTATTCAATCAAGAACAGTGAGTGATTTTCTGCTTTTCTTTTGTTGTTTGATTGATTTCATAATCAGCATATACAGTTTGCATAACAACATATACAGTATGGACTCTATATTACATTGTTTTCATTTTAATACACAGATCTAATATACACATGTGATTTCTTTCCCTGCTGTTTACATTTATATTGTGTTTATGTGAAATTTTATGTGATGTGTTTGTGTGAATTGTTTTTGACATACCCTTGTGTGTATTTTACAGTTTAAACGCAACAAGACGTGAAAGAGAACTTAATTGAATGCTTACAGGATGCGTTGTTTGACATCCAGCTCTCTGTGCGTGTGCTTCGGGTGTGTGCGCTCAGAAAACCATATATCAGAAGTTTAGATTGATATGGCTTTAAAACGCATGCAGATAATAACTTTCATAATGACAAAGAACTGCAATGTCACCTGAGAGTGGATAGAGATAGAGAAGATGATAATCAAAACCCAAAATATGTTTTGTTAGTTTTTAGCAGAGTATGCGAGGCACAAGCTGTACAGGCTCCGCCCTCTTCTGGATAGGGGGCGGGGAACAGCAGCTCATTTGCATTTAAAAATACATGCATGAAAACAGCATGTTTTTCATTTCACTCAAAAATGTTGAAAATTGTTTTTTTTTAGCTGGAACTTTACATACACATTCTGACATTCTGATATTATATCTTAAAGGGGGCATAATTGGTTCCCTTTAAATGAGTTTCCATTTTGCTAAGCTACAAGCATATATGGGTATATATACAGGCGTACGAAATTTGCATATGAAAAAAATACATTCTATATGATTTTTGTTCTTTTAGTTATCTTCAGTCCTTAAAGAATATCTATCTATGATTTTGGTACCTTTATTTAGCGCCCCACACGTCACATGTGCTGCATATGTCAGTTATTTTCATGCATCATCAACAGAAGAGGAAATCTGATCTCATGTTCCATCCTCTGCACCAACTCAAGCTATTGACCTAAATCTTGAAGAGGGATTCTTTTGGGGTCTTTTCTTGAACTTGCCAAATCCCGTCGGAGGTTCTGCAGCAAAAACAAGAAATTTAAAAAGCTTGAGCATGTCGTTATATTTCGCCCTGAATTTATCTCTTTCCACTTATATGTACGAAAAATATATTTTATTGATGTCTTCTCACATCTTGCTTTCACACTAGAAATGACAAGCCATGCTATATCAACCCACATCTGTTTATCCACCTGTTAGTATCGTAATGAAATGTTTACACCAACTGAATTAATCATGTCAAATCCCATGCTGTTTTAGGTAATTGCTAGGCAAAATTTGCCAAAGAAAGTCTTTGTTTGTGCTCATAAACCAGGCAATGCTTGGCTGGAGAGACAGTTGTCAGACTGTCGACAGTCTCGGCACCACTGCAGGCATGTTTAATGATACAGAGGGGAATAGCAGGGCTGCCACTGCCAGTACTTCCCTTTAGAAGACACATGTTGAGTGGATGAAGAGGAAAAACAACATGGAGAAGCTGCCCAAAAAGGGAATAGGTTAAAGAGAAAGGACTTATTCACAGATGGTTGCCATAGCAGCACAAATTGAAAAGAGGGTATTTAGTGCAAACAGCATCTGGCCGTAGTTATTATTTTTTATATCTAGCGGATACACGCTAATTCCTGCATTATTTCAAATAATGTTTGACATTTTCAACAGCTTCATTCAGTCCTTTAATTTTTCAGTTGGAAATATAAATATAAATACCTGGGATGCTTAAATTAAACCCAGTGGGAGCTTTGATAATCTGCCAGAATTTGGGAGATGCAAATGTGTGCTTCGCTCTAAAATGAATGTGGGGCTTCCAAGCTGTCCTGTCTATGTCCTTGCGGTAATGCCTATTATTAGTGTGAACGGCTGGAAAAATAGATTGTTATCTGTGTGTGTGTGTGTGTGTGTGTGTGTGTGTGTGTGTGTGTGTGTGTGTGTGTGAGAGAGAGAGAGAGAGAGTACTGTGCAGTATATATACAGTAGGGGGCATTCAAATATTGTGTTGGACAGTGGTGGGCCAAGTCAAAAAGTTTGAGAGCCACTGTTATGTTAAGCAGATCAACAGATTTCAACATTGATAATTAGTTTCTTAAGCAGCAAATCAGCATATCATAATTATTTCTAAAGGATCACATGACACTGAAGTCTGGATTAATGATGCTGAAATTTTCACTTTAACATCACGGAAATAAATTACATTTTAAAATAAATTCAAATTGAAAACTTATTATAAATTGTAATGATATTTCAGATTATTTCTGTTATTTTTACTGTATTTTTGATCAAGCAAACCTTGTTGAGCTTCTTTTTAAAAAAAACAAGCTTTGTTATATTATTAGAGAATAAGTGACTGCATTTTCAAACATCAGATAATATCGAAGCGGAGTACCTCAGGTAACAGTCAGTGTTATTGTGCATCATCTAGCTAGAGTCACAATTGGCGTAAGAGAGCATCTAGCAATAATAAAAGTGCCTGATTGCCTAGGGGCTTAATTGCACACCCCTGCTGAACTGCCTATTAAACGATAGCCGAAAGAAAGCTGAAAGAAAGAGGCAAAATAAATACGGCCAGAGGGTTCGTCTTTGCGCTTTGCAGTTTAAACACACATGCTGCAGTATTTCTCAGAAGAACCCCTATTGCCAGAACATATACACATACAGAATGGGCGGGAAAAAAGCCAAGCAGCATGCCGGTCGTTTGCACCCAGTTCTCTCCGCTGTTGCTATTGAGTGTTTGAAATTATAAATGAAGTCAAAGCTGCAGGGAGAGAAAGTGCTTCAAAGGGTCTGATGACAGGATAGTGGGGGGCCGTGCATGTCTTGATACTTAAAAGCATGACTGCAGGCAAACCTACCGTGGGGAAACAAAAACCTTCCTTTCTGTGATTTTTAGCCTGCTTAGAATTGAAGTAAAGGGTGAGACGATGAAAATAAAAGGTGAGTTCTTTGTTGTCAGCCTTGAAGTGTATGATAGTCGTTGAAACTCAGATTTCCGGTTATGAATCAACACCTGAAATCCGCAGATGCATCTCGGGCGAGTTTGAAAATCAACAGTTGCACACATGACTGAACAGACTCCACCGCTGGGCCCGGCTTCAAAAGATCTACTTCCTCTTACACACTGCGCTTTTCATCCGCAGTTTACAGCAGGTCTCTATAATAAATCCTCCCTTTCCCTGGGTTCCCGACCCCAGCAATTCGGGAGCGCTTTCTCAAACTCTTTGATCGGACTTCAGTTTGAAAAGTTTTCAGCTAGTCTTTCTGATAGCGGTATTAAGGTGTTCTTTTTAGGCAGATTCCATTTTGACTCCCAGGGTCCATTTAGGTCAATCCGTTGCACAATGAAAGCAGTGCTGACATGCCAGGCCTGTTGAAAAGCAGGAGGTTTGGGAGCAGGGTCTTTCTGAATAATATCATAATTACAGCCCCTACAATCATTCAGGAACACTCATTCTCCTCTGTGCGCTGCACCTGGTGGTGGTACAGGTCACTTTTCATTTGCAGATCAGATGGCAAAAGTAAAATTTTCTAATGGCACTTTAAATATGTGGATTCTGAATTAAGGTTTCCATGACATTATGTGATGTGATTAATTCCTGTGAAGCTGGGCAAGTACTGTAAATAATATGATGATTTACTCTGGTGAAACTGATGTACAACTATGTGGTTTTACACTTTTTGCAATTTACTGTATGTACAATGTTACACTTTTTGTTTTATTTTACACATAATTATGTAAACTTAATAGTTGTATGATTAATTGTGAACATTCATGAATTACCTTTAACATTTAATGACATATATACACATAAATAACTTTCCAGTGTAGTATAATTAATACTACAGTATTTATTAAAATTTTGAATTCATTTTTATTCTTATATTTTCAGTTTTCCCTTTACTTAAAGTTTTAGTAATTTTAGTCTACCCTAATCCGACGCTTCAGGGGGCCAGGGCGGATCCGACGTTTCTGGGGGCCAGGGCGGCAGGGAGGTGCCGGCTGGTCAGGCGCAGAGGCAGCTATCTTGTCCGATGACACCGGCATATGATCAGGAGTAGAGGCTGTCATCTTGTCCGAAGACACAGGCATAGAGTCGGCCATCTTGTCCGCAGACACAGGCATAGAATCGGCCATCTTGTCTGAAGACGCAGGCGTAGAGGCTGCCATCTTGTCCGAAGACACAGGAGTAGAGGCTGCCATCTTGTCCAAAGACTCAGGAGTAGATGCTGCCCTCTTGTCCGAAGACACAGGCGTAGAGGCTGCCATCTTGTCCAAGGGCTCTGGAATGGCGGCCATCTTGTCCGAGGGCTCTGGAATGGCGGCCATCTTGTCCGAGGGCTCTGGAACGGCGGCCGCCATCTTGTCCGAGGGGTTACGGGATGGAGTTGATGTGTGTGCTGCCCACACACACAAAATAGCCGTGGCCATGATGATCAGCGCTGTAACATCCGGAGCTGACCCAGGCACAGTGGCCATCTTGTTTGAGGACTCTGGAAGGGCGGCCATCTTGACAGGAAAAAGCTTAGGCTCGGCAGGCATGACGTGAAGAAGCTCAGGCTCGGCAGTCATCTTCAACATGGTGGTGAACTTTGTGGGTCCACCTATGCTTGGTGCATACTGCCCCCTCCCAAAAAATGTCTAATGCTGGGTACACACCAAAAGATTTTTTACATCTTATCAGATTTTCAAAATGTGATAGACCACAAACATGAGGACAAAAAATGCTAGATTTAACCGTTTTGCTCCTATAGTGTGTGGTGTGCCATGATTTGACAAAGACACCACACCACATACGATTTTCGACCAGAGTCTCGACTGTGAACACAGGAAATCTCGCAAAATCTCGCAAGACTTCTGATTAAGCATTGCGGACGATATGCAGGAAGAAACTGCAATGATAGTGTTTGGAATGATTTTCACAGAACACGTTGTATAAACATTCGTGCTGTTGCCACAAATCAACAAGCTGATCCTCCATCTCTGCTGTCCACATAAATTTCACTTTATGCAGCGCCATGACTGCATTTGTTATGCTTCCGTCTTCCATCATCTCGCTTTATGATTGGATATTGTTTCGTTTCACGTGATAATCTTCAGAGGGTGCACGCGTTTGTCCTCGGGGTTCCCCCCACACATCAGGATTTCTGATCGTAAATATTCAACATGTTGAATATTTACGATTCGCGATCGGGGCGGCTCTGACGTTCTTCCAAGCAGATTCGGACACTCTAAACACACCTAACACCAAGGGAAAATCTGATAAGATAATCTGTAGAACCATCAAGATAATCGGGACATAGCTAGGATTGTCGGAAGGGGGGAAAATCGCCCAAAATCAGCCCGATTATCTTTTGGTGTGTACCCAGCATAAGGGAAACGTCCTCCTTAAACTCCCCGGCAGTGAAGGAGGAACCAATCAAATGAAGGGCATAATCTAGGAACTCGCTCAGTGATCCTCGAGGACCATCACGGATTAGTGTGGATTGTAAAGTGTTGTTGAGTCCATAACAAAAGAAGTCAATGAGAGAATAGTCTGGGAGGTTAGTGAAATTGGCAAAACCTAAAATGTCCTGAAAGTGGTCCTCGAGCGAACGAGTTCCTTGACGAAGGCGGATGAGACGTACTGCTGGATCCATAGTGGCAAAGTCTTCTGTCACGTACTGCTCTAAAAACACGAAGGTTGAGGAACCATATGCAGTATTTATTTAAAGGGTTATCCACAATCGTAATCCAAATCCAGGCAAGGGTCATACACAAACAAACAACAGATGAGCTGAGGCAAAGAGAGAAATCCAATGGGACAAGCAGAGAATCAAGAAAACGGGGAGACGGTAGAAACAGGATACAAACACGCTCAGAAATGCAGTGAGACACATACAAGACTTCGCAGGGAATGAAGGAGTGTACATGGTTTAAATAGGCTGAGACTGACAAGGTAATGAGACACAGGTGGATGCAATCAGGGATGATGAGTCCTGGCAGTGAGTTATGGGAAATGTAGTTTGTGAGGGAATGACAATAGTCTGATGTGGAGTGCCCTCTGGTGGCTCTCAAGGGAACTCCAGCTGGTGATGTAACACCATGCATTAAGTCAACAAAATATTAGCAACAAAACAATTGACACACTGACATCACTATTAACCCTTAAACGCATACCTCGGGTCTCTAGTGAACCGGGGCGTCATTCACCATCCTCCTCATTCATTTTTTTTAATGAATCAACTCATCAACCTTCTTAGTATTCCTCAATCAATTCATTATAAAAAGAATGCCTATTTTCCCATTCATTTTTTGTAAAAATTGTATAGGGTTGTTAACAACCCGAGGTATGTGACAGTGTAAGTATATATTTTTTTCTGCACAGTAATAATTGAATCTTTGATGACTGAATAAGTGCAATTCACTTTTATTCCATGAGGTGGCAATGTCTGATACACAATGATGAAGTGACGTTTCACTCATAGTTACCAAAGGCAGAAAACAAAAGAATAGGAAGCATCATCAGCAAAACTTGAAATGGTTCAGCAATTTATTGCAGAGCAAGTACTGAACGCAATCAAATATTAGTGTCACTGTCACTTGGTGGTGGATTTGGTGAAGGAGCTGTCAGCAATCAAAATATTGAAGATGTTGAAAATGATAGCTTTGAGAATATGTTTGAGATCGCAAATAAGAGCCAAATGCTGAATGTACTGGGAAATGAGCTCTGACGAGGACAGTGATGATGGTATAAAACATCTGCTCAAACTGAACCCTTCCAAGCTCCAAAAGGTAACAAATGATGCTTTATTTCATTCTTCTGTAATTGTTACTCTAATATCAGGAGAGTTTTATATTATCGCGACAGGTTAGATATAGATCACTAAAAACCTGAATGTATAATAATGATTTGCAAAACATTCAGGCATTTAAGGGTTAAGCGAAAAATGCTTATTGCATTGCATAAGTATGTATTTACGTAATGCATTTCAGATCCAGGTTATAGCTTTCAACTAAACTTTATACAGCTGTCAGTGACAGACAGTTGACCGTACCTTCCTCTCCTCTGACTGCCATAATCCCTCTCTCAAAATTTTCTTCTTTTGTAAAATTGTATACCCTTATATCCTCTTTGCTGTTGGAATAAAAGACAACAATGCAATAATATTTGCTATGGTCTCCCATTGTACCTCTATACAGCAGCTGTGCCATTTTCCCTGCTACTCTTTAACTTCTGCATCCAAACCTGGAAATGTGAAAAGGGTCCATTGAGGACACATATTGCTTTTGCCAAATTTGATAGGAAACATTATAAATGCTCATGTGGTTTTCCACAATTTTGATCTGCACATATCTTCCATTAAAAGAATCTTCTGAGTCCATTAACCCCACAATGCCTAGAAGACAACAGCCTTCGATTAGCGCTGTATTATTTCATAATAATAAGCTCCATATTTCATACTCCTCTAGTTTACATACAGAGGCATGCCTGGGGGAAACGAGGAACAACCAGGGCTAATTACAATTACAAGTCTTTTCAATATGGCTATTACATTATGAGGCATTATCAGCACTCTCGACGACAGTGTTTACCCAAATACAGCAGTGAACTTTACATTTCCTCCAGATAAGATTTTACTTGGAAACCAAAATTTAAATGTCACCTACGTGAAGACTCGGCTTAATCATTTTCCTGTCCCTTGTAACATGACTCGCAACTTAATGCCAAATTGCACATCTTCATTTCTTCTTGATACCGCATTTGTGATGCTCCAACAAATTGCATTAGCCTGCAACTCCATCACATTGCAATAACAGCTGCCCAAGATGATGATGTGTAATCAAAGGGCAGGGTAATTAAAACCCATCCGCTGTGTCTTTCTGTGAGCTAAATTATATGAGGAAGGTCAATAGTGGAGCTCATTTTCTATTTACAGTGTCTGCCCATTGAACGCAGTGTACGTTTGTTTGATGAAGTAGGCTACGAGAGGGCAGCCAAGCTAGGATGCACTGAACGCATGAGCCCCGATGCTTTTGGGCTCCAGGCTGCTCATTTCTAATTATGTGGTGAGAAGTTAGAATGATGATGAGTGTCAGGAAACATTCGAGAATGCTAGCGTCGGCAGCACATAATTGTCTGAAGGACATTTGCATTGCGTCTACTTGGCTGTTCTCCACTGTAATTAGAGGGGTCTCTTGGGCCTCACTGTCCCAGTCTGTTCGATTCCTCGCCTCCTCTAGAGTTCCCTCTCTCTGTCTTACTACACCATATGACAGGCATTATGGTAACGCCAGTGCCGGTCCTAGACTTCTGGGGGCCCAAAGTAAAACTTTGTCTGGGGGCCCCTGTCAGTGCGTTCATAAAAACCTCAAAATGAACCCAACCCCTTAATCTGTTCTTTCAGAGCAGTTTCACAGTCAACAAACAACAGTCAGTTGAAACGTTCAGTAATAGAATAAAAAATTAAAACAATCGGACAAATACAACAGAAAAAAAAAGATATATGAAATTAACAGTTTAGCCTACTACTAATAACATAAATTTAATAAAGTAATCAAATGGGGAAAATAAATAAATAAATAAATAAGACATTGCATTGTCTTCACTGTTATAGATTGATTCTTATTAAAGTTACTAATGTTATTCTCTCTGATTCTTTTGTTGTTTGTTTAAAGTTAAATGACAGAGAGAGCAGCGGGTTTATAAGGCTGCTGTCACTTTAAGACCGAATGCACAGACCTAATACTCTGACAAGCATTTGATTGCTTTCCCAGCTGTTATGTTCACTGAAGACATGACTGAATGCGTTTAAATTAAAAGTCTAAAAAACTAAAAGATGGGCATTTAGACACATTTTTGCGTGTATTTGTCCGTTTAAGTGCACAAAACCCAAAGTATCCTGTATGTGTCCGTGTTTCTCTCCAACTCGAATCGCATGGACAGAAAGCCGCATGTTGTACAGCGTCTCTTTCGCAGCTCAATATGCTTTTACAAGTGACATTACATGATTCGACTGATTTGGATGTTACGTATGGGTGACAGCCCACCACTTTAAAGGAAAGCTATGGAAAGCGGCATAATGTTTTCATAATCGTTGGAAGCCAAAATCAAAAACCCTAAATTATTCTTGAGGACAAGGGGGCCCACTGGTGGTTCGGTGATCCTACGCAACTTGCGTACTTTGCATATAGGGAGGACCAGCACTGGTTAACATGGCATGTTCATTTATAGGGGAATTTACTGCTGGCAGTGAAACATGAAATAAAAAATCACACAAAAAAATCGGGTGGTACAGTATATGATTGGTTTTTGCCAAAAACTTCAACACCTATAAGATACTTTTGATTTTGGCGCCGCCCCTCTGTTGATCCAATTGTAGTTGGGCGTGAATACAAAAATGCAGAAGTTCGATCTGTAGTTTTAATAAAAGCCCCGAAGTTGTCAAAAGACTATCGAATGACACAAAATTATGCATTTTGCACAACACAATCTTATGGCAATTCATAACTATTTTACGTTTTGTTGAATTGGTGGCTAATTTGAACAAATTTGTATGTTTTCATATGATCTGCTACCACCCCAGTGACGGGTATGTTTAGTGGTGGACCTTCATGCTTACTTTTTTATAATAATTGTACGTGTTCATACAAAATCGTGATCTTTTACACTTTCCCGTGAGATCAGGTTGATTTTGCGCCATCCAGCTATCTTTTTCTGACAAATAAACGGGGATGTCTGGGTGCAGGTAACACAGAAAAATAGGGGTCACATTGTTCATTTACATATACTACCGACATTGTAGCAATATGTGTGCATTGTAGCATTTGTGTGAATGATATCAGATCTAGAAGGTGCTGTTTACAGTATATGTTACATGTAAAAATGTGAACAGCCATATTGTTTCTTACTGGAGAAGGCAGTATGTATCTTGTAAAAAAAGTGTCAGAAAAGAAAATCAATCTGCATTTTTGGCACCGCCCCTCTGTGAATCCAACTGTTCTTGGCCGGGAATGCAAAAATGCTGAAGTTTGGTCTCTAGTTTTAACAAAAGCCCTGGAGCTGTCAAAAGTCTGCCAGATTCCCTTACAAAAAATAAGTATTCTTCATGTTCATTTTTTTAAGTAGGCCTATACTTAAGGAAAGTCCAATTATATTTTTAAGTATACTTTATGTAGTAAGTATACTAATATCAATGTACTAGAAGTATACTTGTAAGTTTACTGTTTCAATACTACTTGGGTCTAAATTGGCCCACTTTTTAGTATATAAAAGTACACTTTTAAGTAGACTTTAAGTGTAACAGTAGTAAACTATGAGTACACAAATAGTTTTTTGTTTGTACATACTACAAGTGAACTTATAGATATACTGATAGTTTACTAGTCAAATATTTGTAGCACATTTTTAGTACACTTTGAAGTGTACTCTCAGTAAACAACTAGTTTAGTTTTACCCTGCAAGTTTACTTGCAAGTTTTCTTTAAGTGAACATAACATCATACTCATTGTTTTCTATTTATAAGGTATTTTTGCACTTTAAGTATACTCTTATATTCCTATTTAGGAGTAAAAAAATTGTAATATACCTTTAACTGTACTTTAACTCTTTCCATTTTAAAAGCATTTTATACTAGCTTCATGCATCCTTTTTTATCAATATGGGTAAGTTTCATTTTTTTTTAAAAAATTAAAACAAATAGCTGTGAAAATAACATTTTTGTCAAAGACTACGTCCGAATCGAATTTAGAACGATGATCAAAAGATGGAGTAGATCGAGTCCATCAACACCCCCTAATGTTGCATTATTATTATAAAGAATATTTCTTCTTATAAGGAATATTCCTTATTTAAATATAAATAAGGAATATTTCAATAATTCAATGAATAATTTAAATATAATCGGGCTAAAATATAATTTGGTTCAGAGTCAAAGCATTGTGCAATAGCTTGACTGCAATTGTACATCATGCAATACGTGACGTATGAGATGACAAGAGGTGGCCATGTTACATGTAAAAATGTGAATAGCCATATTGTTTCTTACTGGGCACGTATGTATCTTGCGGAAAAAGTGGCAGAAAAAAAATATATCTGCAATTGTCACATTCCAGAATGTCTCCTACATTTGTATGTCATTTTGTGCTTCATTCCAGATGGACAGAGATGTTACCTAGCAACTGTGCTGTCTGAAAGGGGCTGCACTTTGTGGTTGTGTGAATTGCTTTAATTGTTAGTATTGTGAAAGTACAAGCAATCAGTGAATGGCACAAGGAGAGGACTTTTTTTTTTTCAGCTGTTGAGACATTTTAGAGATAAAAGACATCATGTACAGATATGCTGTATGACAAGGTTTTCATTATGAAACCACTGATGGCTCTAAATGCTAGACAGAATTTTATGATGAATAACACAATGATGCTCAAGGCCTAAAATAAAAAGGCATAACTGAAAAAAATAGTAATACATCAACACTCACCTTGATGATTTACTCTGTACAGAATTTGTTTTTTATCCAGTATGCATTTAAAATTTGCAGTCTCTTTCTTCCAGGAAAAAAAAAAAATGCTGACTCATCCTGCACTGCACTGATTTCTGTCCAATCAGATGCTCTCTAGAAAATGAGAATGCCCCACCCCTAATTCCACCTCCAACTGACTAGAAAGTAATAAGTTCATGACTGTGATACAACAAAATTTTAATGGTCATTTTAAAAGAAAAGGGAGTCATTAAATGTGTCCTTCCTCCACTTCCTTTTTCAATAGGAAATACATCAACACAGGAAGAAAAATATGATTTTATGAGGCGGAATACATTGAAACCAACATTTTATACTACATGACCTGTATGTGTTGCAGTACTGTATCAAATAACCTTTTCCTCCACTGTCCTTGGTGTTGATGCCATGCTTAATTGATATTTTAATCATCTTAGAAGGTGACTGCATTCCAGACCATTAGTTCCAGTCTTTTTGACACCATGTTACTGAAACACATGCTCAATGTGATTTTTGACATTGCATGTAATCAGTTTGTTCTTTGGATGCTTCAGAAATTTTTCAGTTGAATTGTGAATGTCTTTCTACAAATTGTGACATCTAATAATGATAGTCCGGTTACACATGCTTTAAAAACCACATAAAGAAAGTCATAACATAATTATTTAAAGCCAGAGCAACACCTTTGAAGTAAACACCCCTTTTTCTCTTCAAAATGTTAGTGGAGTAAATGTTGTGACCCTTGTGTTATAGACTGCAGTTTTATGGGCCTTCATATTAACATATTGAACTATCTGAATATGCATAATTTCTGCATCTCTAACTGGTGACCTTGTTTGTGTAAGTATTCCCCTGATTAGAGACACACCTCAGGTTAATGAGAAATGTAAGCTGTTTATGCTGTAGTGTGCGTGATTAAATTCAAGTGGGCTGCCGTAATGATTTTTTTGCCTGCTTCCAAGTGCATAATCCTGCCGTGATAGAGATACGCACCAAGAGAGAAATGATTATTAGATCTCACTCAGTGCCATTGTTGCACATTTTTTTTGTTGCGTAATCAGTTCTTTCCATTTGTTTGAAAAGGTGCAAATATATTTTGCATTATAAGTTAACTTGCAAATTTTTTTATTTTTTTTATGCTTTGTCGGTCAAGACAGTGTTGATGAATTTGTGTAAACCTTTTTATATCCACTGTATAGACAGACAGACAGACAGACAGGATAGACAGACAGACAGACTGATTGATTGATTGATTGATTGATTGATTGATTGATTGATTGATTGATTGATTGATTGATTGATTCATTGATTCATTGATTGATTCATTGATTGAAGGAAGGAAGGAAGGAAGGAAGGAAGGAAGGAAGGAAGGAAGGAAGGAAGGAAGGAAGGAAGGAAGGAAGGATTGATAGCATATCAGGATGATTTCACTAGAGAAAATTCAGTTTTGCATCACAGGACAAAACTGTTGTATTTTAACAGTTATTTTAAATTGTTAACTGTTTTTCTGTATTTCTTCTGACAAAAACCTTTTTAAAAATCTTACTGGCCGAATACTTTTGAACGGTAGTGTATACTGTACATAGAAAGAGTTTATAATCAAGTACTAAGTTATTATTTTTGCCCAGCAAAGTGAGACACTGATACCTAAATTAGTCATATGAGACAATTGCAGGTGGCCATTTTTGTGTGTTTATATTGAGCCAACTGCTTCCTCTCTTTCCTTTTACTTATCTGCCTGCAGGGAGGCTTGGAAGAGGCTCCATTTCCAAAATTAGTTTTACGTCATCTTCACACACCTCTTTGAATTACTGTTCTCACCATGCCTGCTTTATCAGCAACAAGTAACGCCAGCAGACTGGGGATGCAGCTTATTTCGGATGTCACAGTCAAAATGCAGCCTTGAGAGTAAACAACATCCGCCAGAGCTAACAAAAATAAGATATGGGAGGCAGATCTGGCCTACTGAAATGTTTTTCTTATGTGTCAAAATGAGATTTCAGAAGTTCCATCAGCTCGTTGTCGGGAATTTTTGATCACAGATTGTTAACAGAGGAATCACTGTTTGAAGCCATACATAAGAGGATGCTCCTGCTTTTCCCTCCAGCGGAGGAATAAGCAAAATGTTTGCATTCTCACAGCTGTGATGTGTTGTACTGTCACAGACGGACTTAGTCAAACCAAAAGTATTTTAAAAAAGCTTTGACACAGTGGTAGTTCCAACATGAGAATCTTTATTTTAAACCCTTGTTTCACAAGTTAGATATGTTTTTACATTTGGCACATTTCATTCCATAGACATACGTCAGTGTAACTGGGTTGAAAAAGAAATCAATCTGAGAAGAGGGACAGAAATGGCATTTATTTTTAAATTATTTAAAATTCACTCCTATAATGTTGACTTAACTATGATATTGTGAAACAAGAATGGTTTTCATATGGTTTTATATTTTATTTAATATTTTATCCAATACATTAAGACATACTGGCTTGAAAATGTAGAATGACCCTATAATATTCGTGCAAATTTTGAATTTGTATTCATTTGGAGCTGTTGACCCATGATTACCTTGACTGTAGACATTTCATTATAATTCCTTGTTTTCAAAATCACAGACCACCATAATTCCTGCAGTACGTTTGACTCATATTGAATGTAAATTACGCTTGAATCCAGGAGTAACTGGAGAGACGGGGCTTCAAAGAGTGGAGATAATTACTTGTGTTATCACTGCTGAAACAGACAAATCAATCCCCGCCTGAAAGCTTGGACAATTAGCTTAGTTATTGAATTCATGTAGATGAGGCCTCTCAAAAATCTATGCCATTGTAGATGTCAAGTACCAGCAAATTGAGGACCTGACAAAATATATTATTGGCCGGAACCAGTGTGTAAATGGAGGGTGAATGAAACACGAGTGGGACATTTAATCGCTCTGATAAAAACTAATTTCAACTGTTTCATTTAGACACTTGATATTCCTGGCATAAAAATACACCATTTTTAAATCTGTGGTTTAGTGTGATGAATGAGGATTTGTATGTCTGTGTCAAGCCATTCTTAAGTTGTTGCAAGTACAAATTATGGTATTTAGATCTTCGAGGGGATAGACTTGACTGAAGTGCTCTTTGACATCCTGTGCCGGCGTATAACGTTTGGAGGAGTCTCTCTGGGAACATTTCACTTTTCAGTCTTTTTTTAACTCGCTGAAGAACTTTTTTGTGCTTGTGTGGACAAAAGATGTTAATCTCGAGGGATTGTGTCCTTGTGGCTGTTGAAACAATTCCTCCACGCTGCAGTTCAGTGGCGGTGTAAAATATAAAACTCACCTTGCTCGTATCAGTAGATCAGATGAAGAAGGAGATACTCTGGTGTTCCTCACTGCAAACAGTTGTTCCAAGACTAGTCTGGTACTGGTCTAGCTAATGGTCCATGCTGTGGCTTGCTGGTTAAGTTCGTTAAGTTATATTCAATCTTCAAGCAGAAGGAGCTGGATGAAATATTCTGAATGAATTTCAATCCACAATCTGACTTGTGATGCAGCCTGAAATTATGTTGACTTGTTTGGCCAGAGGAGAATGGTCTCCTGACTGAGCCTGGTTTCTCCCAAGGTTTTTTCTCCAGTTCTGTCACCTGATGGATTTTGGAGGTCTTGCCACTTTCACATCTGGCTTGCTTTATTGGGGACACTTAATATTCAGCAATATTATTGATCTGACTGCACTGACACTATAGGATGAGGACTGAACTGAGCTGGACGGAGACATCACTGTTTTCTACAGAGCTGCGTTATAGATGAATTTAACTCATTTCTTATTTAATGATCTTTACACAATTATTGAACAGAACTGAATCAACACTGAACTGACCTCAGTTGAACAATGAAAATATGTTTAGCATGTAAAGCTGCTTTGAAACAATCTGTATTGTATAAAGCGCTATATAAATAAAGGTGACTTGACATGAGTTAAGATGTCTTGTTGAGATACTACACAAATTATTACAAAAAGCACAAAATATGCTGACCAGAGTAAATTAAAAGTGTTAAATTAAATATAACATGTGACAGTTTATATTTCCCGATCGCAACTTTGTTTCTTGTATTTTCTACTTAATTTCTTACAATGTAACTTTAAATAATTGCACTGGCAACTTTATTTCTCATAATTGTGATTTTGCACTACTGTTCAAAAGTTTGCGGTCAGTGTGAATAAAATAAACAAATTAATACTTTTACTCAGCAAGGATGCATTAAATTGATCAAAAGTGACACTAAAGACATGTATAATGTAACAAAAGATTTCAATTTCAAATAAATGCTGTTCTTTTGACATTTCTATTCATCAAAGAATCCTCAAAAAAAAAAGTATCATGGTTTTCACAAAAAAATATTAAGCAGCACAACAGTTTTGAACATTAATGATACTAATAAATGTTTCTTGAGCAGCAGATCAGTATTAGAATGATTTCTGAAGGATTGTGTGACACTGAAGACTGGAGTAATGATGCTGAAGATTCAGATTTGCCATCACAGCAAATCAGTGGAAGAGGGCCTAGAGACCGAGGCGGAGCAGAGAGCCAGTGTGGAGTCGGGGATCCGAGAGCCAGTGCAGAGCGGGCAAAGCAGGTGGCTAGGGTGGAGCCGGTGACCAGCGTGGAGCCCACGGAGCAGGTGACCACTACGGTGGAGCCAATGGAGCAGGAGACCACCACAGCAGACCTGATGAAACTGACCGGTGAAACCACCGTTAAGCTGGCGGAGCAGACAACCACCCAGGCGACACAGAAGGTGCAGGAGACCACCACAGTGGAGCTGGAGAACACCAAGGTGGGACAAATGGAGCTGATGACCACCACAGTAGAGCTGGTGGAGCTGGAGACCACCATGGTGGAGCTGATGGAGCTTGGCGCCATGGCGGAGCAGAAGACCACGGGAAGTCAGGATACCATGACAGAGCAGAGCTAGGGAGTACACAAAGACTGGGTCCGGACTCCATGGACATCACAGAGCACACAGAGAGTTTTAGAGCGACCTCCATGGCCGAGACAGGGCCAACAAAGAGGTAATGGCTCCGTGGCTGACAAAGGGCACAGGAAGTTCATAATTCGCCTCCGTGGCCGTAACAGAGCCGGCAGGGAGCATAGAGAGTTCAGGACAGAGAGTCGGCAGAGGGTGCAGAGAGTTTACAGTCAGCATCTTTGGCCATAGCAGAGCCAACAGAGGGCACAGAAAGTTCAAAATCAACCTCCTTGACCATGGCAGGGAGCACAAAGAGTTCAGAGACGGCCTCCATGGCCAAATCGGGGTCGTCAAAGAGCACAGAGAGTTCAAAATCGGCCTCCGTGGAAAGGAGTACAGAAAGTTCAGAGGCGGCCTCAATGCCCGTGGCAGATCCAATACACATAAAACTACAGTTGCCATAACTGAAAGCACTGAGGACAATGGAAAGACCTCCAATACCCCCAGGCTCGAGAGTTTGGGATACCAGCCACTTGCGCAGACATCCGTGGAGGATTCGCCACACTGGATACCCGTCCGCCCCGAGATGGATCCAGTTGCTGGAATGGTACTGGCCAGTGATGTCCTTCCTTGGTGGATCAATCTCCGCAGCCATTTGCAAAACAAAAACGACTTGATGTACTCCGTTTTCATTTACAGAGTTAGTAGTTCAGTAGTTTTCAGTAGAAAAAAACTTTTGAAAACTGTGTCGGACCGACTACCAAAACACACTTGTAACCAATCAGCAGTAAGAGGCGTGTCTACTAATGATGGGGAGGAGAGAGCGCTCAGTGCACACAACACAGACATTAGCCGGACGACAACAGAAAGAGAGAGATGGCAGATAAATTTTAAAAAATAGGAAAATGTCTGCGGAACTAATATATGCTGACCATTGCTTGAATTTGCTTCTGTGTCATCTTTGCTTGTTTTTTCATTTGCGATATTATTGTCATTCGATTCAGCTATGAAAACGACACATATAAGCCTGGCGCGTTTAAACCTCCTCCACTGTCTGTTTCAAGCGTCGGCTCCCAAAGTTTGTCTGAAAAGTAAGATAATATACTCCTAATGTTTGTTCCCTTTGGTTCCTCATTTAGTGATCGATATAACCCCCAATCTTGTTATAGTTGCAATATATTTGTTACTATGTCTGTCGTGCTCGTGCTATCGAGTTGATCATGATAACTTTGTGGGTGAGCGCCGTCTTCCACGTAAAACGGAGCAGAAACATTGACGTATTAAAACACACATTACTACTAAAACACATTCAACATGGATTACCATAACACATTGCTTTCACTTACCCTCGGTGGGCAGGTACTGCAGATTTTGCCATAGTCGTTGCCTGGGTTACGGGCACATACATAAGTGTGGGGTGGAGCTATCATATTAGGGGCGAGATCATTTTGGGGTAGGGGCGTATTTGTTTTGGTGATTTCAAATATCAACATTGGCCGAAAGTGTTTTTCAAAAACTACTGATCCCACCTTTAATATTTAAACATTTAAAACAAAATAAAATGTTTATTTTGTGAGATCTGGATCTTTTTAACTCTTTGTATTTATTCAAGAGCAAGCTATTTACATGCATTTCCTTCCCTGCTTATTTAAAAAAATCTATATACTCCAAGCTCTTTACACTCTCTGTTGCTTTGTGAGCAGAAAATGTACTGCTGCACTCCCCAGAGGAAGATTATAGTAATTTATACTAATCTACCAGCAAATCAGACTCATCCTGCACTGAACAGGGCAAATCCCATCTTAAATTGACATGTCCCTGAAGAATTTCCTGCAATCAGAACCCCAATTCACCTCTCTTTTCTCACTTCGTTCACTTTTCAAGTTCCTCACTTTCCGAGGTCTAATGTGAGCTTTCTAGTATTTGTGTCAGTTTGCAATTAAAACATTTTGCATTACATTTTGCAATTATAGTTTTCCTGTTATCTGCTATTCTAATATGAGCTGGTAAATGAGCTTGGTTAGTAACATGTTTATTTATTGCATGTTGTATTATCACTAGTCTCGCGTAGCCAGACCTTCAGACTGACGGCTGAAGGTCTGGAATTCATAGCAGCTTTCTTTGGCCAAGGCCCGCCCATAAGGCCGTTTGACCGACATGTCAAACAACCAATTACAGTTCGTTTTGTTCAGCGTCACGTTTCGGGGCGTGGAAATGTCAACAACAGACCGGCGTGCAACAAGTCAGTCAGCATAGAAAATCAAAGAAGGAGAAGAAAACAAGATAGATAGGAGGGGACACACAACTAGTAAAATTGGATCTGCTGGGAATCCTTCTAAATGCTGACAAAGGGTCGGCCAGGCTTGGAAAATAATACTCTTCCCAAATCCCGTCGGCAAACAGGCTAAAATATCTCTTTTTGTCTCCACTAAGTGCCTCAAACAAAACTCCTGGACATCTCTTAAAGAGTCTATGCCGTGAACCTCGCATACTTTTGAGAATCCTACGTTTAGCTGATCTTGATAAATGCTCATTGTCACTCATGTAAACACAACAGTTTTTCTTCTGCAATCACACGTCTGCGCTTTGTTTCCCGGCGGACCGAAAATAAACGCGACACTCGCGCCCCCCCGGAAATCCGATAAAATTCAACCAATCAGATGACGACTTCGACATTCCTGAAGTGTTTCCAGTTAAGTGTACCATATGCATCAGACGTTTAGCCAACGTTCCGTGGGCGTGACGTCTGAGGCTGAGACTATATTATCACAAACAACAGAAACTCCCTCCAGGCCATTCTCGCATGTAGCAATTTATGTAATCAAGTAAGTTGCGATGACATTTCAGTTAACTAAAATGTAAGCACAAATAATGCAGGTATGAATTTTCACACAATATAGGTTAACTGTCGTTTATGACAGGAACACAAATACATATTATGATAGGAGTGCCATAATAATGGGGTTTCAAGAGGGTATTTCAAAAACAGAAATAGTGAATAGTGTTTTTCCGTACTGTCTGTATTGAATTGAATAAATTAAGTGAAATTGAATTTCACTTTATTGTCATTCCTCTGAGTTTTGCACACATCAAGAAACGAAATACTGTTCCTCACCAGCTTACTGCAGTGCATTAAAACATACAATAAACCAATGCAAATATTCCACCCACAGTTTAGCAACCACGCTAAACGATTACAAATATATTTACAAACACTTAGTGTCAGCATGCAGAAAGTACATTTAATGTCCTTGTTAAAGTGCTTCATAAGAAACACCTTGACAGATGACTAGCTGTCAAATGTGCTGTATCAGTATTTTACAGTATTGCTGTATTTTGTATGTTCATACTATATTTTTGTAAGATCATATCATGTTTCAGTTTATTTAATTTTGTTTCGGGTGTGACCAAATGTAGTGACATCCACGTATAATAGTTCATCCATCCATTCATCAGTCTTAAACATAGGATTTTACACAATATACTTGTATGTTTGCATAGTCATAGATTAGTTAACAGTTAACGGCGTTTGAAATGTACAGTAAGAATTTAATATGTGAAAAATATGCATGTGATACAGTTTATATAGGCAATATATAGTTTGGTCTGATTTTTGTGCTGTTGATTATTTTCTCATTCAAATTTTTGGGGGATTCACTGATCCTCCTTACTGATCTGAAACAAATCCACTATTGACAGTTTTCATGTAGACTTTTAACAGGTATCAATCATAATGAACTGTGATGCCACACAGTGCCACACAGTGACGTGCACTATAGCTGAGTGATAACTTCTCAAGTCAGGTTGAAACTCATTGGTGAATGTGAGGATGGTGTGAAGATGATGTGAGGAGCAAAAACGATGCCTAAACCAGCATTAATATCGCAAGAACTCATTTCTTAAAACATACTCACATACTTAAAACTTATTTAACCCTGTAAAGCCTGACATTTAAATAATAGTTAGAAAATCTTTTTTTAAATGAAAAAACAACAAATTTGGTCCTGAAGGGTCACTGTCCTGCAGAGTTTAGCTCCAACCCCATTTAAACACACTGTCTTACTA
Organism: Abramis brama; assembly: GCF_963993115.1. Taxonomy (NCBI): domain Eukaryota; kingdom Metazoa; phylum Chordata; class Actinopteri; order Cypriniformes; family Leuciscidae; genus Abramis; species Abramis brama. Next base: position 10,041,649 of record NC_139987.1, read on the forward strand.
GGGCTTTAGACAAAATATCTTTAATACATCAAGCTCTTATGGCTCATAGCATTATATGAGAATATGGAGCTCAACCTAAGAAAAAAACCCTCAGTTTTATTCAGAGGCTCAAACTGAGCAAAACTATGATAATTAAATGCCTAGTTTTATGATTAAACCTCTGTAGATTTGATTGTGGAGGCAAAACATATGATGCAATTCACTGCAATGCAGTGTGTGTGTGTGTGTGTGTGTGTGTGTGTGTGTGTGTGTGTGTGTGTGTGTGTGTGTGTGTGTGTGTGTGTGTGTGTGTGTGTGTGTGTGTGTGTGTGTGTGTGTGTGTGTGTGTGTAACGATATTAAAATGACTTGATAATAAACGTATATAGATCTCTGACAGATTTTCCCTAAAGAAACTTAAACATGGCTGATAGATTATTGACATTTACTCATAATAGAAACACTCAACTCCGAGGTTCAAATTCAACCCATTTCTCATTGCAATATTGGCTAAAAATCATCCTGCCCACCTTCTCAGGAAATAGAAAAGAAACAAGAAGTTCCAGTAAACTTCTATCAGATTGTCTAAGCCCACAACGGCCAGACTGTCTCGCAATTTGCTGAACAAACAAAAAATAATGGCCGATCTAAATGGCCTTGGGGCAGATAATTGCAACGCTTTGTAATGGCCATTGATTTTTGACTCCCCCTCCAAATGACTGGGATGGTGAAAGGTCTGATTTGGTGTAGGAGTGATACAGTGGACATATGATATGGTTCTTACACACTCCTGCGCCTCACGCCCCTTTCCAATCGATGCTTTTACCAAGGATGTCAAAGCCAAGACTGATTGTTTCCCACCCCTGGCCGTAACTGCAAAGAAAATGCCTTTCGTATTGAATCGGAGGCAAATCACGGCTCGGCTACCTCATCTTCTTATCTGCTTCTGTCAAGTGTGATCCCAAATAACGAGTGAGAACAAGGTTGACTTTTAATTTAACAACTGAACTGACATTAATGTTGAGCAGCTGAGAGAGCATGCGAATCTCAGTTTGAGGATGTGTTTGTCAAGTGCCAGGAAGGTCAATCTGTAAGTGGTTTGCAAACCCTGAACATTTGCGTTTAAAGCTGCGTTCATTGTGAATGCAATTTTACAATGTGTTAGATAGATAAAAGTAGGATTAAGAAAAACTATTTGTTTAAAAATTATAGCAGTCCACTCCACAATCACACAAAACCACTCATGGTATTGAATTTTGACTTTTATTGGAATTTGTTTTGTTTATTGACATTTATGCAATGTCATTTTCTTAAAATAGCTTTCCTCGTCTAAGCCTAGAGCAACAGTGTGAACCTGAGCAATTGGGGTTGTGATCAAGTTGCAATCTGTTCACCTTCAGAGAGAAACCAAAGCGAGACCCCAGTGATACAGATCATTCCTCTAGGTTCATATTTTTCATTTCAGGTCATATACATCATGATGGGACTGTCATTTGTAACGGGACTAATGTTCTTTTCTGTTGTGTCACTAGAATCTTTTTTTTTTTTTTTTTTCAGTAATGTCAACAACTCTGACAAATAATTAACGTTTTTGTTCATTAAAAATCTTAAACATTACGTGGGGTCCAAACACAAAAGTTAAAATAGTTACGCTTAGATTTTATTATTATTATTATTATTATTATTATTAAATACCTTTTTATTACAAATTATGTCATCATCATCATCATAACAATTCCAGTGTAATGTTAATTGAGTGAAATATTACTAGAAATTCAAAATTAGGATATTGTCACAATCCTGGTTCTGTGTCTTTTGTTTTTATGGACTTTTATGTTGTGATGTATTTCCGTTTTTTTGGTTTCTGTGCTCGCTTTCTGTTTTGGTTCTTGTTTCTCCTTGTTTTCTTAGTTTATATAGTTAGTCATTAGTTACACCTTTCATTAATTATCACTGATTTCTTTGTGTACGTAGTTAAGCTCTTGTTGTCACATGCCTGTCCTGTCTTGTGTTGCACATGGGTGTTTTGTTATTTTGGGCCATGTGCTCATGTCATTGTCTGATCCCTCCCCCTTGTTATCTGATTATTGTTTGAGTTCTTCCACCTGTTCCCTCTTGATTAGTTCCCTTTATAAGTCCCCTCTTGTTTGCAGTCTGTGTCGGTTCGTTGTCTAATGTTTCCTGTTCCCTGTGATTCCCCAGTAAGTTCTTGTTCAGTTTTTGATTTTGTATTTTCTGGTTATGTTTTCCCCCCTCGTGGGTTTTGTTTTGTATTTGTTTTTCTTTTATAAATAAATATAATTTCTCTGCACTTGAGTCCTCGCACCTTTTTGTATTTATCCCGTTGTGACACTTGTGTTTCAGTTGTGTTTTGTGAGTCATTGATTGTCATCTATTCGGTCGGGGGTGCCTCTGAACCACGCGCACAGAGAGCTGGATGTCAGACGGCGTGTCCCGTGAGTAACTATTAAACCAAGTTCTCTTTCACGTCTTATTGCGCTTGAACTTTCAAATTCACACAAGGTTGTCAAAAAACAAACAATGTTCACATAAACACAGTCGGTTAGGTCTATGAACGTAAACAGCAAGAAAAGAAATCACATGTATATATTAGATCTGTGTATTAGAGTGAAAGCAGCGTAATACCTACTGCTATATATGCTGTTAATATGAATCAAACAACAAAAGAAAAACAGAAAATCACTCACTGCTTTTGATTGAATTTAGTAGCTTTAATAAGAATAGATTTCTTACTTGAATTCTGCTGTTAAAGGGGAACTTGGCAACTCTAGCCATTTCTTCGCTGATTTTCACTTTTGTTGTCACATGTTTTCTCAATGAGCTCCCCCTACAGCTGTGGGGCGTATATTTCACAACACTGTCGTAAAAAAACTCACTTGCAACACCCTCCTCCCCCTTTCTACCGCTGCTCTTGGTATGTTGTTATTATCGGAGCCGGCCAACTTTATCATGTGGAGCTATGTCTACCGAGGTGGGTAATACATCATACACAGTATTATAGAACATTGTGTTTATGTCGATTTGCCATAAAGCACTTCGTGTTTCTCGCTCGTTCTCGCTTCTCACGAGACTTCCTATTTACCGGGACGTTAGTCCCCATGTTGCAAGGTTGGTTTTCCGCCTGGGAACGCTGGGGGGAGTGGGGAAAGTCACCATTTTCACAAGAACAGGTTATTTAACCATCCAAATGATATCTAAACGGTTTTATTAAGTTGAAATAGTTGCCAAGTTCCCCTTTAAATGCTCTGGCGAAGTGATATGTGACATCTCATTGCATAGAAACTGCAAACGGCTTATTCTGAGACACTGCTTATGTTTTATGGGGATTATAAAAAGGAGTGGGTGGATTTTTAGATTTATATTTTTATAGAATTCATTGCGATTTTCTTTTGTTTTAACTTTCTGCTAATTTTCAGGTTTAAATAGGATTTTGAATGCAGATTTTCAGTGTGAACGTTTGGACCCCACAGTTTTGTATGTTTTACTTTCATAATCTCCACACCCTGTATTTCTGAAACTTTGTTTCAGTCTCTGTGACAGTTTCAGGCATTTGAAAGACAAAATATCACCACTTGTCAAAGTTTCTTGTGGATTTTCTTAAAATGTCACCTCTCTTTCATTCTCTCTCTCTAGCTCTCTCTAAAAGTGGCTGAAATTACCCCAGGGCAATCCATCACAAAATCTGAGAGCGCTCAAAACAGTGAGATGAAAGCTCCACACAAAGTGCGCTGAATGTCTTCCTTCTGCATCTTTTTTATAAGTAACTTTACTGTAAAATCCTTTGTGTGCACGTCCTTACTGTCGTTCAAAGGGATTTTCAGTAGCTGACCTAGTTTATCCCTTTTACATTGATAAAGTCATATTGTGTTTTTTTGATAATTCCAAGAACAGTTCAATATAATGCACTGATCGGTCATCTACCGTCCTGTCAGTCAAACCATTGGAAAGTTGTCAACGTTTTGATGCATTGTAAGCAAGATTTGTGCGAAGAAAATAAATAATTGCTGTTAGAAGATGATAAATTATGTAAATAATTTATATATAATTATCTAAGGAAATTTAGATATTTTTTTTAACTTATATGATCAATAAGTCATGACATACTTTTACATTACTTTAAACCATCAAAATAAGATAAACCTCTGAACTGAATTTGCATGCATTCCAGTGTTGACCTTTATCATCTATACATTTTTATTTAAAGACACATGTAAGTAAACCACAGGACAAGTTAATCATCATGAGGTCCTGTGATCAATCCCCAGCATCTCCAAGCAAGCTTTCCTGTTTCTAAAACCTCTGAAATTTATATGCATGTATTCAAATGTTGGACTATATATATATTTCAAATATAAGGCACATGTATCTACACAAAAGAAAAAGGGTAGCCTCGTCTGGGGATGTAGCTCAGTGGTAGAGCGCATGCTTCGCATGTATAAGGGTCCTGGCTTCAATCCCTATACATCTCCAAGCAATGTGGAACTTTCCATTAATCTCTTGATTAATTTTCAACTTTTTTTATAAGTTAAACAAGATTCAACTCATTTTGTTAAGTCAGTTTAAGGTAATTTAAGTTGAAATTACTTATACAGCTTGACTGTACTTAAAAAAATGTTGATTGTACTTTAATTTTATTTTTTACAGTGTACTGGAAATCAAGACAAAATACTAATACTTTTTCCCAGTATTTACATGGCACAGTTTACCCCTCAGGAAAATTGATAGCAGACCCACATTTCCTTTTGCCCAGAGAACAGCTTAGACACAAATTGGCACATCTTACCCTGGCCTCCATTTATAATATGTACGCTATCTTCGAAAATATGCTAATATATCATAGGATAGCGCTGCATTTGTAGCTTGACAATCCTTTTTGATGTAGACATCAAGAAATTATTAACGCCACTCTCTCGTGCTAATCGCACATCCAGGGTTCAGTCATTTAAGCCATGGTGTTCAAGAGAGTCGCTTCGTGGAAATGGGTGTTCCGATGTACCCGGAATCCTTTCACAGTCGTTGGTCCTGTCTCACATGCTAATCCCACAGTGGCCCAGATAGAACATTTGAACCCCTGCTGAATGTTCCTTTCTCAAGGTGAGGTCTCCTGGTCAAAGCCACCAGGCACTGATGCACCGTAATCCCCCGTGAAGGCCTTGGAGTGTTCGGGTTATCTCTGCCAAGGCAGCACAAGCATAGATTCCCTACACAGGCTGTGTTTTGAGCGCAGACACAATTCCGAAAGCCAGCTTGATTTTTTTTTTTTCCAGCGGGCACCTCAATGTATCGGATGTGACAGAGATTTAAAAGGATTAAGCAGCCTTTAAAATTCATCACAGTTACAGTTTGCTGCTGATAGGTGCGAGCAAGTTGTGAAGTAGTAAACTTTCAGCTCTAAATATAGCTCGCGGAGTATAATCCCTTTCTGTCGTGGATGTGGATTGCATCCCATTATGCAGGATCTTGACTCTTATAAAATCTCTGGAGATTATAGGAAGTAACAAAAGAGATGGTGAAAACAAAATAGCACATAGTTCAAACAGGCAGTGAAATATCGCATGTGATATGATCCAATGTTGGAAGACTATATAGTTAAAGACCTTGACAATTGCAGTTTTCTTTCTCGCTCTGATGTATTTCCTTTTGAAACAGGGAGTTGGGCTGGGACATATTAAATGGCTCAACCCTCTTTTTCCATTTTTTTCTTCTTCTACATATATAGAGCCAATAGCTGAATTATTAATGTCTGCTGTCAACCCTTATTGGCTGCTTGTTGTTAGAGGGAGGGAGAGAGATTCTCATTCTAGAGAGCTTTTGATTGGACAAAACATTGGGCACGCCCACACGTGCATGATGAGTCATCAGTATTTTTTGTCTGTTTGGTCTGGAATTTTAATTGTCGGAAGTGTTTATTTATTTGTTGAAGTTTGTATACAATATAAAAGTTGATATACTTGTATTATTTTACGCTAGAAAATAGATGCATCAAGGCTAATACACAGACTAAAAGTTAGAAAGCTAAATGGTCTTTAAGTCGACTGTTCAAATTATGTTAAAGTATCAACCACATAAACAGTGAAAGATGTTTGGTTACGTCGATGATGTACCATAAAATCACTGGGTGGGCAAAACTGGATCCCATAAAAGTCTCATTAAATGTTACAAGAATTTTACAAGCAACCCAGGGCTAATATTCATAGACCAAACCATCTACTGAACCAATAAGTACAAATGTGCAGTTACAAAGATTATTATCAGCCTATAGCATTCATTTATCATAAATTTTTTCATTTTGCAAAATCCCTTATTTCCACTGCAATAACATGCGCTGATTAAATGTGTTCAAGAAGTCCAGGAATATGTATCTAGAAATTAACCGGGTCATTTATTTCACGCTGGTTTTAACAGTAGTCAGTTGTTTGAAGTCTATGAGATTTAGTGTCTTGCTAGAAATGAAATCAAAGAAACTCTCAATGATTTTTTTGCTGTTTGCTGCTCATGCTGATGTAAAAACACATTTTTTTTCTATTCAGCCTGAAGGCATGCACAACAAAGCACAAGCTGCCTCTACAGTGGAGCCAAATCTATTCATCAAATCACTAAGGCTAAAAAAAATAAAGAATGTTTTATCTCCAAAATATCTATCTATCTATATATCTATCCACATACAATAACTGTGCAACTTGAAATTTGCATTTAAAATCCACTTGCCTAAAAAAATACAATGTAGCATGTGTCCTCTTCAGTTTGAATTAAAGAAGATCATGTAATATGCTCGTTTGCATCTGTTATAGACCTGAACTCCATGAATGTAGATCCATCAAACACAATTAAGCTAAAGTTTATTTTAAACATGCATAATTTGTTTTTTTTATTTAAGTTTCGACAATGCAGTTTATATACCATACTTTTTGTCACGATCGCAGTGAATAAGGCCCACAGAAGAAGATCAGATGAAGATTGTAACCGTTACCAGCTGGAGTGCCCTTGAGAGCCACCAGAGGACACTCCACAACAGACTATTGTCATTCCCTCACAAACTACATCTCCCATAATTCATTGTTCACTCATTGTTTTCACCTGTGTCTCATCTTCTTGTTTGCTCACCTTATATAAGCCTGGGGCACGTTCAAGTTCAAAACGGTGCGCAACGTTTTGCTACGGTTTCCGGATTGAACGTCATGTTTCCTGGAAACGGCGTGCACCGGTGTGCAACGGGGTTTGAGATACGTTTTCTCTTGTTTGGTGGGTGTGTCAGAACTGCAGTCCAATCAGCAGCAACATGTATATAAAGCACGCGGTATTAAAGTGAACTCGCACAATGGGTTCAAGGAAAGTAATTTACAAATGTGTTCGATGCAGCTCGGTATACGCAACAACTGAGGATAGAAGACATGTTTGTCGTAAGTTTTATTGTAAAATATAGGATATCAACATAATGATGTAGTTATTTATATGTTTAGCTTCATTGCAAGTGTATGACATTTGGTATAGAAATAAACAATGGTAATTAAGTGCTTTTCCTAAAAATGAGAAAGAAAATACAGGGTATTAAAACAGTATGAACTACAAATAAAGTCAGTATGTGAGGCTAAATAGATGTGTTTTAGTCTGAATTAGGTAAGATGTGTGCTTCCATTTCAGTTTCAGCAATCCCTTCACTCGATTGGGATGTTCTCTTTTGTTCTGGGCGGCAAGTGCAGTAACTGTAACATCGGGCATATTTTGTAGTATTAAACACATATTTATACCGACTTCATCAGGCTCTGAAAATTCTTCACAAAGAACACAAAGAATGGCCTTCTCAGCTGCCATAGTTGCAACTCTTGCGTCATCAGAACAGTGTGTTCAACGCATCACCATTTCTGTTTAAAAAAACGTACTCGGTTACTAACGTAACCTCGGTTCTCTCTAGAAGAGGGAACGAGTACTGCGTTTTTGTAAAAACGCTATGGGAAAAACTCTTTTTCACGAAATACTGAAGCAAAAAATTATCCTTAATTTTGAAGTAATGTAAAGCGCATTGCAGCAAAATAAAAACGGACACGCCACGCAGCTGAGACGCTTACGCCACGCATCCAGTGTGTCACCGGCCTAAGCCTATCGAGCGAGGCCTGAAGTGACGTCAGGCCAATGAGGGCGCTTCGCGCCCTCCTTGCCACTTCCCGCCGAAACGGGCGTGGCTTAGCCCTATAAAGGTAGCTCGAAAAGGCTGATTCACTTGATTTTCTTTTCATCGCCGAAGCGAACCAGAGTGAACCGCACGCACGGCGAAGAGCGTCACAGGCGTGACGCCTATGTTACAGCACACCGAAGCACTTCTGTCGCCCAGCGAACAGAGCGCGAACCAGAGTGAACCGAAGAGAACATCCCAATCGAGTGAAGGGATTGCTGAAGAGTTCCCTCGTACTGCGTTTTTGTAAAAACGCTATGGGAACACAATGTAAAACGCCGTGCGTGCTGGGATAAAGCACCAATAAGCCTGGAAGCGAAGCACAGAGCTTACAGTGCACAATCACCAGATGGACTCACAGAGAGTCTGGAAACAGGAGGGGAATCCCTCCGTCCCTTATATGGTGGCGTCCGTAGACGCAAAACATGACGTCACATAGACAAGGCGGGAGCCTGAGCTAATGTGGGAAAATGCGGGTCTTACGCAATACTGCCCATATGACAGTCGGCAGCGCACTGCGCTCGCGATCTCAGTGTTCTAATCAGACAACTGATTCGGTTACACCGACAGTAGCTTAGCCTGCAAAGCGGGAACCTCTAGGTTATAAAACCTAATAAATGTAGACGGTGAGGCCCAGCCTGCCGCCATACATATGTCCTGTAAGGAGATCCCACTAGACCAAGCCCACGATGAGGCGACGCCTCTCGTGGAATGCGCTCTGACACCCAATGGGCATAGAAGGCCCTTGGTAATGTATGCTAGCGCTATAGCGTCGACTATCCATCTGGATAGGCTTTGTTTCGAAACAGCCATTCCCTTGGAACGTCCACTGAACGAGACAATAGCTGCTCAGTCTGTCTGAAGACAGCAGAGCGAGACACATAAGCTCTTAGGGCCCTGACAGGGCAAAGCGAGCTTGAGTCCCCTTCCTCTCCTGACACCGGCAGGGCAGACAGGGAGATAACCTGAGCCCTAAACGGTGCGTTGAGGGATTTTGGCACATAACCATGCCTAGGTTTGAGTATGACTTGAGTCTTTAGGCCCAAACTCTAAGCACGCCGCGCTCACTGAGAGCGCGTGCAGGTCACCTATGCGCTTCACTGAAGCGAGAGCCAACAAAAACACTGTTTTGAAAGACAGATGATTGAGGCTAATTGTTTGGGTGGGCTCGAAAGGGGGACCTTTCATGGCCTCCAAAACCGTAAAGAGGTCCCACATAGGGACTGAAGAAGGTCTGGGAGGATTCAGCCTCCTAGCTCCCCTGAGGAAGCGGATGACTAGACCGTTCCTTCCTAATGACTGACCAAGCGTTGTTTCAGAGAACGCTGCGATAGCCGCCACACAGACTTTGAGCGTGGAAGGGGCTCTGCCCTTATCCAACAGCTTCTGTAGGAAGGAGAGAACCTCCGTCACCTCTCAATCGAGGGGTGATTGCCCCCGAGCTGTGCACCAGCCGGAGAAAACCGACCACTTTGAGGCGTAAAGCCGTCTAGTCGACGGCGCTCTAGCCTGAGTGATAGTATTCAGCACTCCCACTGAGAGGTCAGCGGGTACCCGTTGAGCGCCCACACGTGGAGGGACCACAATTCCGGGTGAGGATGCCAAAACGAACCCCTGGCCTGCGAGAGGAGGTCCCTCCTCAATGGCACTGGCCACGGGGCAGTGTCTGCTAACTGCATCAGACCTGGGAACCATGGTTGGTTCTTCCAGAGCGGCGCTACAAGCAGCACTTAGCATTTCGTTACCCTGCCCCGTTCTATCACCTGAGGGACGGGGGGAAAAGCGTAGAGCGGACAGCGCGCTCTTGTTCTTGGAAAAGAACGCGGGGCAGTGAGCGTTTTCGTGGGACGCGAATAGGTCCACCTCCGCTCTGCCGAATCTCTCCCACAACAGCTGGACTGTTTGCGGGTGTAGAGACCATTCGCCCGTGGGAATGTTGTTTCTGGACAGTCTGTCTGGACCCAAATTCTGGAGCCCAGGCACATGCACTGCTCTCAGCGAGCGCAAGTTGTGCTGAGCCCATATCAGGAGGCGTTCTGCCAACCTGTACAAGTCTCGGGATCTGAGACCGCCCTGGCGATTTATGTAGGACACCACAGACATGTTGTCCGAACGGACTAAGACATGTTGGTCCTTGATTCGGGGACGAAAGCGCGTCAGCGCGTTGTCCACTGCCAACATTTCCAGGCAGTTGATATGTTGGAGCTTCTCTCGTTCTGACCACAGGCCGAAGAACGATCTGCCCTCGAGCAGCACTCCCCATCCCGAGGTGGAGGCGTCTATCGACACCACCATTACTCTCGAGGAAGTCCCCAGGCTTACACCAGATTGGTACCAGTCGCTCGTTATCCAAGGTTTCAGAGCTGTCACACAGCTCTGATTGACCTTGAGACGCAGCCGACCGGACGCCCACGCTCCGCGCGGTACTCTCGCTTTCAGCCAGAACTGCAGAGGGCGCATGCGGAGCAGGCCCAGCTGCAGAACTGTTGATGCTGAGGCCATGAGACCTAGCATCCTCTGAAATTTCCTGAGCGGGGTGGTCGCGCCGCAGCGGAAAAAGTTTGCTGCGTGCTGAATGTCTAGCACGCGCTGCGGTGACAGCCGTGCCGTCATGGACTGTGAGTCCCGAACTGTACCTGGAAACGAAATCGTTTGACTGGGGTTCAGCGAAACTTCGTCCAATTGATTCTGATACCTGTGCTCCATGAGCTCTGATCGTGATTGAGCCAGAATCAGCCAGTCGTCCAAATAGTTCAGCACTCGCATGCCTCTGAGTCTGAGGGAGCGAGCGCTGCGTCCATGCACCCCGTAAATGTACGAGGTGCCAGGGATAAGCCGAATGGCAGGACTGTATACTGGTATGTCTGGCCCTCGAAGGCGAATCTCAAGTATCGCCTGTGATGTGACGCTATCTGTATTTGAAAATATGCGTCCTTCAGATCTATCGACATGAACCAGTCTCCTCGGCGAATATGCGCAAGAATTTTCCTGGTCGTGAGCATTTTGAAACTGCGTTTCGTTAATGCTTTGTTCAGCTGCCTTAGATCCAGTATGGGTCTGAAAACACTGTCTTTATTGGGAACCAGAAAGTATCTGCTGTATAGCCCCCCTTTGCTTTGAGCTTGAGATACAGGCTCTATAGCCCCTTTGCTCATTAGTTTTGATATTTTGGCGTGAAGTAGGTGTGCTACTTCTGAATTCACCGTAGTTTCGACGCGCGCTGTGAAGCGGGGAGGGCATCGACAAAACTGTAGCGAGTAGCCTCTCTTTATAATGTCTAGCACCCATTCCGAAACCCCTGGAAGCGCTGACCATGCTTCTGCATGGATGGCTAAGGGTTGGATGCGAAGCGCGCTCTGTTCGCTGGGCGACAGAAGTGCTTCGGTGTGCTGTAACATAGGCGTCACGCCTGTGACGCTCGAGGCGGGGAGCGCGCTGATCACAGCGGGCAGAGCGCTCGTCCTCGACCCTACTACAGTGCTTAACCGAGCGAGGGAGGGCTGAGCGAGTCTCGTGGGACTCATGTTGTCTGTGAGTAAGTGTGGGCGGGAAGCGGGCACATTTACTGCTTTGAGCGCGCTGTCTGCCTGAGCAGAGCGAGCGTGCACAGGTTTCGTTTTTACAGAAACCCTGTGACATGTGTGACATAGTGTTTGTGGGCACTGGGAAGTGAGCACATTTACTATGTTGGGTGCGCGATCGACCTGAGTCGATTTTATAGGCGCGAGCCCTGTGAAGGGCTGTGTTTGGCATCAGTACTACATTTATAGCACCATCGGCTGTGGCCGGGACACCAGAAAATACATCCCTATGGGATTTTTCTGGGTAGCCGTAAAAAGGTTTTAGCAGAATAAACATCTGCAGTCGCCTCTCATGTATTTGACGGCATGTATTTTCCTGCTTGCAGACGCGGGAATCAAACCCGGGTCTCCGTGCGCGAAAGCCTGAGAATCTACCACTGGGCTACAGGGGAAGACACATTGGCTTTCAGTTATTGTGTTTGTGGCACCAGGCATCGGACACGTTTACTATGTTGTGCGCGCGATCGACCTGAGTCAATTTTATGAGCGCGAGCCCTGTTTTTGTGAAGGGCTGTGCTTGTGTGTAGGGATGGGCACTAGGCAGTGGGCATCTTTCTACACGTATAGCACCATCGGCCGTGGCCGGGACACCAGACGATACATCCCGTGGGATTTATCTGGGTAGCTGTAAAAGGCTTTTGTGTGCAGGCAAGCGGGCAGCTGTGCACTGCAAAATACACTGGAACAGTCATATTTCTTGGGACTGAACGAGCGGCTAGTCGAGCGCGGGCTGTACCACGTGCTCGTCGGCTGCAAAACACATCTGCAGCTGCCGCTCAGGGAACTGACAGAGGGATTTGCATTTGGCAGCATAAAATATTTTCTGCTGGTTGACCTGGGATTCGATCACGGGTCCTTTCACGCGAAAGCCTAGGAATCTACCACTGGGCCACAGTGAAGATACATAGACATTCAGATAGGATTCCCTTTTTGCATCTGACCCCTGCCTGTTTGTTTGGACTGCCTTCCTGTGCTTAACCCTTTGCCTGTGTTTGATTACGATTCTGGATTACTCAAACTGCGTTTGGATCCTCAACCTTTGTGTCTCAGAGCAGTACGTAACAAAGATGTATTCAAAAATAAAATATTTTTTTAAAAAGTATATAAACAAACTCCGATAATCCAGTTAACACACTGTAAAAAAAAATTACATCCCCAAGTTATAAATTTCAAGTGACCGATAACATCTAAATTTTTCAATTAGTCTGACGTATTATTTCTCATTGAGCCAATGTTAACAGACTATTGCAACAAGAATTTCACTTGGGCCAACTGAAAAATTTAGATGTTATCGGTCACTTGAAATTTTTGATTTGGGAGGGTTAGAAATTTTTTACAGTGCATAATAGTTTGTGATACACAAACAATAACCGACAATCAAGACAGAGAAATGACGAACTTAAATACACACTGATAACAAACTAAAAGACTAACAGGTGTGATGATCAGATGAATTGCCATAGTAAAGAAGGATGGTGGGAAACATGAATAAAGACAACAGGAAATAATGAGAAGCTCGTGAAGAGAGTCAAAGGTGTCCAAAGATGTATTTACAGCATGTTTTGTAAGCATCATGATCATCACAATGTCAAAACATGCACTTAACCTTTTCACAGGCCTTTTTGTTCATAGTTAGACAGATATCGTGATGTATCATTATAGGATTGTCTAGCAATATATTGATTATTGCTATTGATATTAGCAGAATCGTGAGCCATGTATCGTGTATCGTATCATATCGTGAGGTACTCCTACTAAACGAGCAAATGACTGAATATCCCTGATACTTTCAGCATTACTGTGAATTTACATGAGAATGGCATTAACATGATGCTATTTGAACAAGAGAATAACAGGATACAGTATCACACTAACATGTTGTACAGAAAATGACTTTGAAAAGCACTGTGCTTGCACTGCGGGGTATCACAGCTGAAGATGAGGATGTATTATTGTCTGTGCTGCCGTACTGTAAGAGTTTAGGTGAGGAGATGAAAGATTCACAGAAGGATTTAGAATTTAGATTCAAGGTTGTACTGTTATTCTATTTTGAGCCTGTTTTATTTATTTATTTATTTTGTACAGCTTTAGTAAAAAAAAAAAAAAAAAAATTAAAATAATGCAGTGACATTGATTTGAATATTATGGGGGGGGGGAAGTAATTGCAAGGTTTTTTTCTCACAATTCTGACATTTTTCTTACAGCTGCGACTTCTTTTTTTCTCACAATTCTGAGGGGGAAAAAGTCAGCATTGCAAGTTATAAATTCATGACTATAAATATACATGAGTTGTGGTGGTTTTAATTGAATGTATTTAATTAAAACCACCACAACTCATGTATAATGACAGTAAATTCCATGTCATCTGCAGCCATATGGAAGTTTTTTGTGTGGAATAGCAATTATTCTCTGTAAGAGTGACTAAAGCCAGGCTGAAGCAGTAAAGCCTGGTCTCTGTTGGTGCCCAAGGCAAGATCACACTCAACAGCAGAGGTTAAAATATTTAATACTTTGTCAGAACCTTTTTCAGATGTCTTTTCATTGATAGCCCTTGGAGCACATTTTGTACTTTAGCTTGTTTTACTTTGTCAGGAGAAAATGCATCCAGCCTCAGAGCTGTGTTACGTAACAATACAGAACAACTTTATCTCTCTCTCTCTCGATGTCTCTCTCTCTCTGAGGGCAGTTCTGTGCTAAATCAGCTAATTATGAGTGTTATTTCAGCATGGCTTGAGTGTGGGGCAAATGAGGTATAGATGGAATTTGTTTTTTCTAATGCACAAAATTCATGAACAAGAGGAGCAGAGGAGGTTGGCCATTTTAGCTGTGATCTTTATTTTATTTTGGACTAACTATATTATATTGAATAAGAATGCATATTTCTCCATAAACTCCCTTGAAACATGGCACTATATCTGTTTCATTGTAAAACGAAGATCTTTCATCATTTATTCACCCTTATGTTGTTCTAAACCTGAAATAATCCATACAAGTTCCCTAATGAACTCTTGAAATCCTCACAAACATCTGACATATTTTTCTATTTATAAGCTAAATTAACGTTGAGGCTCTGTTGTGGATGTCCAGTGAGATTACCTCAGTTTTGCTTTAATTTTTTGTCTGGGTCTTTAGACAAAAACACAATTTATACAGTTTTATTAATGAATGCATTGATGTGTTTAAGAAAAAAAGCAAAAGACAAGAGCGAAGGCTCAAAGAATAATTTTCATCAGTTATGATTTTTGTGTCTTCTCCTCTTAAACGCTGAGATCAATACTGTTTCACACTGGCACGTGCCTGAGGTTATGTGCAGCCGAGCATGATGAGATAATTACTTCAAAGCTCAGTGGGTCTTCAGAGGTATGTTGATTAGGCTGGGCCGTATGATTGCTTTTGTTTGCATCTGACTCTAAGTGCCCTATTATGATTTGTTTAGCATATTTTAGACCTAAATTAAAGTAGTTACATTTTAAACCGTATATAAAAAGTTTGAAAATACGCATACTGTATATAAATTAGTGCAAGATAAGACAAGATAAGTGTGTGTGTGTGCGTGTGTTTTTGCTTTTTCTTTTTTAAACAATTATGAAATGTGTATTTTTTTATAACAATAATTATAATAGTTAAAAATATTTATAATTATTGAATATATATAAATATAAGATTTTTTAAAGGGATGGTTCGGGGTAAAATCAACCTAGGGTCCTTTGCACCATGACATCGAGCCAAACACCCCCCCCCCCCCCCCCGCCAAAAATTACCCCACTAATAATGCCCAGAATGGTACCAAACTTCTACAGTAGTACAAATAGGTTCTGTACTCATAAAACGAGGCATTGTAAAGTTTCTAAGTACATCAGGAGTTTATTTAAATAACACTTGCTTGATGGCTCATGCTACATATCGCACTTTTGATGCACTGCTAAACACAGGTATGCAAAAGTTATCAAACCAACTGTACAAAATAAGCCAGTTCAGAGTGCACAGGCGCACTGAATGATATGAACAATGGAAACAATCTGAGAGGCAGAAGAGGAAGAGTTTGTGTAAGAGGTGGTGGATGAAGAGGATGAGAAAGAGAAAGGTTTCGTGTTGTCAAGGATGGATTTGGCACACTTGAGGGATTTTCCCTTTGTCTGGCAACAGATGACATTGCCTGTTACAAAGACGTAATGCTGAGACTGAATCTCTCACTGACTTTGATTTTGCAATTGAACAACTCTTTTGAGTGTACCGTAACATGCTTTTCATTTGCAGTTTTTAAAACTTTTTGGACTACTGTATTTTTACTGTATATGCAAGCGCTGACATGGTCAGTACAATACTATACTTGCAGTGCATACAGTATTCACCTTACTACTGCAAGTTGCGATTACTATACTTTTTTTACGTAATTGCGAAATTTGTTTACTGTGTTACAATATACTTTTTTTCTGTAACTGCATGCTTTGGATGTTGTTTTCTCCATTTTTTTGATGTAGTATCTAATGAATGATCTGTAGTGTTTATATTTTGGCTGGCTGTGTGTATGATCTAAAAGCATTATTTGATTTTGATTACAGATCAAATGGCTTTGAGGCAATTATTTAATTTTGCATGAAGAGTCAGATGTTCCCTGAATGTAGTTTAAGGATTTGGTTTTGTGTTTAAGGTTTTGAGAAAGTGGGTGAAGGTTTAAATAATAATTATAATTATTAAATACATATCTAATACAATTATAAGATAATTATATATAAATAATGTATTTTTTTAATATAAATATGCCATATATCACAACATAATATATACATATAACATACATATCCCAATGTGTGTGTATGTGTGTATATATATATATATATATATATATATATATATATATATATATATATATATATATATATATATATATATATATATATATATATATATATATATATATATATATACATATCAGTATAACAGTAAATGTCATTAAGAGGCTTATTCTTTTATTATCAATTATGAAATGTGTTTTTTTTTTTATAACACAGTAATTAATAATTGGTTCGTTTAATTTAGTATAATTAATCACACTAACTTAAATTGACATTTTTTAAAATATAAACATTCAAAGTAACAAATAGTGATGTTCTTCACTGCATATACGGCTCTTCAGATCCACAGAGCCATTAAAGTCCCTTGAGGACCCAGCCATAGAAAAGCCCTTGATGCTGATAACACAACACATTATAGCCCTGGGAGTCACTCTCTGTAAATTTCATATGATAATTTTTCATTTAAGAGGATGAATTGCACAGAAAGTGCAATCAGTCAGATCTATTTGTTGTGTAAATGAATTTGCTCTCAAATATTCCAGATTCCACATGCTAATGTTTCACATTGTTACATTTTTGATAGTCACCATTAACACCAGCACAGCAATTGAGTGGCGTTGAATTAGCCGCCGAATTGCTCCAATATTACGGACTTGATGGGAACATTTACTGAGGATATGCTTGAGTAACTCCTCATATCAGTTGGACTGGGATGATTTCATTTGCCGTTTAGATTTCAGGTTTTGCTCATAAATTGGAACCGAAATAGCACAGATAAAAGCTGCCAGAGCTAATATTCCTATTGACTAACACTATTTGTGTGTTGTAAGTGTTCTGTTGAAACCTTGATAAAATCATGTGATGGATTTCCACGAACTCTCTGTGTAGGATGAATTTAGCTTTTGGAAGGCCATTACCTTGATGTATACCCTCCGTTGCTGCCGAATGTGAGTTAGATAAAGGTTTTTTTGATTTCGAAGAAAGGTTGGCCATCTCAAGGCCATCTGTTAGTGCTGATAGCAACTCTGAAACTGACCATCAGCTCAACAGCGTCAAGTGCATTTCATAATGTATTGGTGTTGGGGCAGTTCAAGATGAATCTGTAGTGTTTGTTCCCAGTGGCTTTCCGTATAGTGTCTCCAGAAACCCTGTGGGGTGCATTAGCTGCTACTCTTATGTGGCAGGACGCTCTCATGTGCTGCCTGATGTTACGTCCTGTCGTGAGCTATCAGGATCAAGGCTTAGCACTGCAGGGAGGGTGAGCCTGAAATTGCATCGAAATGTTGATTGCATAGCTAATGTGTTTTATCTATTCTTTTACGCATCTCTATAAAATGTTGTTTTTTCTCAGTTTATATTCCCTCTGGTTTATTATGCCTTTTGATGGTTGGTAAACTTCTTTTATGGCGTGTTGAATGTTGTCATCCACTGCAGATGGCTACACATGGTGTAGTGTTTGATTAATGGTGGTTTCTCAGTGCGGTAATGACTGAAAATGATAAATGGCAAAACAAACCATATATTGATGTGTTGACCGTGTAACTGTGGAAATATGCTGATTGTTAATAATTGTAATTGCATATTTATCTACAAAGCACATCCGATCTGCTTCCTTCATCTGACATTGCATTGCTCTTATAGAGTAACTTGCCATAGATAGTCTGTTTTATCAAGACCCTCCCACCCCTCAAAAAAGTTTTTGAACACTTTAAATTGAGGTAATTTTATTTTATAGATCAACAAAATATCAAACCATTTGCAAGCAAATGATGCAAGACAATGATTTTGTGATAATCTTTTGCAATTACAGTACTTCAAAGCAACTTTAAATTATTTTAACTCTGAGTGTTTGGCAAGGTGACAATGGATATGCCAATGTTGATATGTTTGGTATGTCTGCTACGCTGCTGCTGCTGCTGCTGCTGCTGGTTATTGCTGCTGCTGTTGGTTATTGCTGCTGGTTATTGCTGCTGTTGCTGCTGCTGCTGCTGTTGTTTTAACTACAGATTAAAATATAGAAGTGCCGGTGTTGTGACGAATTCTGACCAACAAATAAACGTATTCATATTTGAGAATTCATTAGGATTAGCTAGTTAGCATTGCATCATTAGCCACTGCTGGTAGATACTCTAGCTACACACTCTGGTTCTAAAATTACTTTGTACGGGCATTAAAAAAAAATTCAGATTTATGTTTTAAATACGCTCTAGAGTTCTTGCACTAGCTGAGCAGCTAAATTGGAATGCTAATGGATAGCATTCATGTTACAAAACATTACACCAGGCTTTCTGAGCGCACATCTTGTTCTCATGATGTAACCCCAAACGAAGCCCCCTTTCAGACATTTTTAATCTGTGGTTACATCATATAAATAAAGGATTAATGTGAGGTGAAGTTTGTCGACGTGTTCAATAGCAGTGCTAGCCCAACATCTGCCCACTCCACTCCCACTCAGCACAGCTGCTGACTGGCCTTTCCCTTTCTATATCTCACATACTGCCCGAAATAACCAGATATCAGTTTTCTCCTCTCCATTATTCTTCTGTCACACTGATGCTCCCCAATACAATACTTTAAAATTGTAATTATGCAGCAGATGATTGTAATTACGGAGAGCACAAAGTGAGAGGATTATTGTAGTGGAAATTAGTGAAGACATGCACATATTCAGCCCAATCATGCAATGTGAAGGGAACAGAGCAGGTAATTTGCATAATTCATGGCCATAATAGAGAGGAACGTTATTTTTGCGCATACGTTCCTCCCCATTTGCGGTTTCCCATGTATTGAAAAAGACCAATGGTAAATTGCTAAATGACACAGCACATCTCACTGCTATATCCTGAATGGGGAAAAAAACAGGTGCATAAATTACAGTAGAAGATGGGTGCTCAGAAACAATGTGGTTAAATAGAGTAAATAGATGAGTGTTTTCTTTGGGTCACAAATCAACATTTTTCTCATAAAGATGGAGCAGGAAAGTAGAACCAGGGCACCCGTCTTCATTTTCCAGATGGGCATGAATATCAGGGAGATCTAAGCTAATTTCCCCTCTTTCATAGATCAGACAGACGGCTCATGGCACCACATCACTCCCGTTTCCTTTGCCTGAGCTGAGGATTCATGTTTGGACTGACCAGCAACCCTATAGCCTTTGCATCTGCTATGGCTTGTCAGACACTCAGCTTGGATATAACTTCATTTAGCATCCTTAAACATGGAGAATTCAAGGTAAGTCTCAGAAAACCGGTATGTTTTAGTTACAAATGCACCAGTCGGATGAGTTCTCGGCCATGAGGAGTATTGATTTGTTGAATATTTAAAAAAAGCAGGAGGTTTTTTAGGTTTCAAACAAGATGCTTATTGCAGGAAACACCGTGGTCTTAAAGGGATAGTTCACCCAGAAATGAAAATACAGTGTTGCTGGGAGGATATTGTAGGCCAAAAAGTACTTCAATTTTAGTACTTCTGGTTGTGGTTCAATTAATTCTTTTAATGAGTCTTTTGTTTTTTTGTTAAATGCCTGAAATATGTGGTGAACACAAGTTCAAGATATTTTTTTATGTTTTTTTTTTCTATGACATAAAATACATCAGTAATACTTGTGATTTTTTTTATAGCTTTTACTTGTCTTGAAAAAGGTGGTTGCTAAAAAAGTGCTAAGTTTACAGCCTTGTTGTGTATAGCTCTCTTGCAAACTGATCAAACTCTCAGGGAAAATGTTTTACGAAATAAAGACTGAAAGAGTTATCGGAAGCTTAGTGATGGTGACATTGAAGTCATGCTAACGTGGTGTAATTCATTTATAGCCTATGTTTAGCTTTTTATTCTGCCAATTATAATTAGGCTGCAAAATGTATAAAATGTATAAAAGCTGTTAATTTATGTTCATTTGTGAAGATGATCATGATGAACAAAACTTTTGTTGGTCACAGAGCTTATACTTTCTGCAATAATCTAAAATCCAATGAAAAATCCCCTGTTTGGATTTTCCTACTCACCCTTGGTCTTTCCAAACCTGTCAAACACAAAAGAAGATATTTAGACAAATTTCTCAATGTTTTTTTTTGTTTGTTTTTATGAATAATGAAAGTCACATAAACCAGGGTTATGTGAGTAACCATAAACGTTTTTAAAGTACTATTTTGGTCCACATAATGAAAGTCAATGGAGTCCAAAAAACATAACATTGGACCCAGTTGACTTTAATTATGTGGACCAATATAGTACTTCAAAACGTTTATGGTTCCTCATATAGCCCTGATTCCCTGAGATAACGAGAACGAGCATTGCACTAGTTCACGCTTATAGGGAAAACTCTGAATTTTCTCTGAATCCAGAAGCCTGATTGGTTCACATCTGTTCAAGTGCACAGACAAATGGCATGCACAGACAAATGGCATTTCAGCCTGCCGAAAGGGGCAGGGTTGGCTGCCTGTATAAGCCATGCAGAATCTTTCGACTGAGGAGCGGCTAGCATGACTCGCTGCATTTAGTCTGACAACACCCGTGCTTGCAGAGCAGGGATGTCCAGGTTGTAAAATCTGATGAAAGTGGACCACACAGATATCTGCGATAGAGATTTCGCTGGACCATGCCCATGAGGAGGCCATACTTCTAGTGGAGTTGGCTAACCCCTAGGGGGCACATCAAGTCGACGGACTTGTACATTTCTATGTATTGCCTGGCGGCTCCGCTTCTTCTTCGCCTCGGCTCGAGAAGGGAAGAAGATGAGGGAGTGGCCTGTTCGCTGAAGAGCGCGATCCAGGCGCACAGCGTCACAAGGTTCAGCTTCTTATAGTGCGGGCAGCTGGAGTCCAGAAGAGCCGCCTTGGCATGTGTGCGGCCCAGGCAGGTGACATACTCGGGATGCTCATCTAGAGTGGGCAGGTAAGCCCTGCACTGGTTGCATCCACGGCATGCCATGACATTTGCATCAACATCGCTGTGAAATTTACTCTTAAATTTGCTCTTTTGTTAATGTCGGATGGCCGCAGGGGAGATCACTGAGTCAACTTGCTTGCAGAGCACGTTGAATCGGCTTTCTTGCAGAGGCTTGTTCAATGGTGAGAAGAGGCGAGGAGAGTGAGGCTTCAGCCTTCTACGGAGCAGCGAGATGAACTTCGCACTAAAGGAGAAAGATTCTGATGATTGGGCATTTCTGCATGACTTATATAGGCAGCCAACCCCACCCCTTTCGGCTGGCTTAAATGCCATTTGTCTGTGCACTAGCACACCAATCAGGCTTCAGGATTCGGAGAAAACTGAGTTTTCCCCATAAGCATTAGTGAACTAACGCAATGCAGTGAGCCATATCAAAAGGGAATATCTACTTAAGAAGAAAAAATATCTTACAGGTTTGGAATCACATGAGAGTTAGTAAATTATGTCAGAATTTTATTTTTGGGGACCCATCCCTTTAAATCCCTTTCCATGTGACCCACACCCACAGCGCAAAGATTCCTCGCTTTTATTCCAGAAACACATTTATTTAGGTGTAATTTCAACTAGGATTGAGTCTTTTCCCCCTGCCCTTTACATACTGAGGACAGGTTTGAGTGAGACTTGAGAAGATGGAAAAAAAATTAATTGCGTTGTTACCGCCTGAGGTTAATGAAACTGTATGGGGCTGTTTATGGATGACAAGAGCTTCAACTGATGTGTGCAGCTGCAAAGAGATGATACTGAGGTATTGGTCAAGATAAGAGATAAGCCATAAAAGGATGGAGGCAAGGAAGAGAGCTACATACGCACAGGCACACATACACACGCTTTCTTCTTTTATACTTCTGATACACACACACACACACACATACCAAATTGCTTTTCCCTGGGAAGGCTCATAGTAACAACACACATGAAAGCTTATTTCAGTTTTTTATAGATTTGGGATTGCAAGGCTTCTCCGTATTTTTTTAATGCTTCTAAGATGAAAAGCAACAAGAGCTCACCTGTATAGCTTCAACTATTAGAACTAAATTATGTTTTGTGGTATCTGTTTGTGCCAAAGTTGCCATCTATGCTGGGCTGTTCTTTGTGTTTGCTCGGTATTGTCTCAATCGTCTGTGTTTTACTTTCGTTTACTTTCATGGACTTTTAGTTTGTTGACTACTAGTTTACATGATATTACATTGTTCGCGTACAGACGACAATGTTGTCAAAATGATCCAGATGCAAGCACGCACACACACACACACACACACACACACACACACACATTGTGTGCATATATATATATATATATATATATATATATATATATATATATATATACAGTGAGGAAAATAAGTATTTGAACACCCTGCTATTTTGCAAGTTCTCCCACTTAGAAATCATGGAGGGGTCTGAAATTGTCATCGTAGGTGCATGTCCACTGTGAGAGACATAATCTAAAAAAAAAAATCCAGAAATCACAATGTATGATTTTTTAACTATTTATTTGTATGATACAGCTGCAAATAAGTATTTGAACACCTGAGAAAATCAATGTTAATATTTGGTACAGTAGCCTTTGTTTGCAATTACAGAGGTCAAACGTTTCCTGTAGTTTTTCACCAGGTTTGCACACACTGCAGGAGGGATTTTGGCCCACTCCTCCACACAGATCTTCTCTAGATCAGTCAGGTTTCTGGGCTGTCGCTGAGAAACACGGAGTTTGAGCTCCCTCCAAAGATTCTCTATTGGGTTTAGGTCTGGAGACTGGCTAGGCCACGCCAGAACCTTGATATGCTTCTTACAGAGCCACTCCTTGGTTATCCTGGCTGTGTGCTTCGGGTCATTGTCATGTTGGAAGACCCAGCCTCGACCCATCTTCAATGCTCTAACTGAGGGAAGGAGGTTGTTCCCCAAAATCTCGCAATACATGGCCCCGGTCATCCTCTCCTTAATACAGTGCAGTCGCCCTGTCCCATGTGCAGAAAAACACCCCCAAAGCATGATGCTACCACCCCCATGCTTCACAGTAGGGATGGTGTTCTTGGGATGGTACTCATCATTCTTCTTCCTCCAAACATGTTTAGTGGAATTATGACCAAAAAGTTCTATTTTGGTCTCATCTGACCACATGACTTTCTCCCATGATTCCTCTGGATCATCCAAATGGTCATTGGCAAACTTAAGACGGGCCTTGACATGTGCTGGTTTAAGCAGGGGAACCTTCCGTGCCATGCATGATTTCAAACCATGACGTCTTAGTGTATTACCAACAGTAACCTTGGAAACGGTGGTCCCAGCTCTTTTCAGGTCATTGACCAGCTCCTCCCGTGTAGTTCTGGGCTGATTTCTCACCTTTCTTAGGATCATTGAGACCCCACGAGGTGAGATCTTGCATGGAGCCCCAGTCCGAGGGAGATTGACAGTCATGTTTAGCTTCTTCCATTTTCTAATGATTGCTCCAACAGTGGACCTTTTTTCACCAAGCTGCTTGGCAATTTCCCCGTAGCCCTTTCCAGCCTTGTGGAGGTGTACAATTTTGTCTCTAGTGTCTTTGGACAGCTCTTTGGTCTTGGCCATGTTAGTAGTTGGATTCTTACTAATTGTATGTGGTGGACAGGTGTCTTTATGCAGCTAACGACCTCAAACAGGTGTATCTAATTTAGGATAATAAATGGAGTGGAGGTGGACATTTTAAAGGCAGACTAACAGGTCTTTGAGGGTCAGAATTCTAGCTGATAGACAGGTGTTCAAATACTTATTTGCAGCTGTATCATACAAATAAATAGTTAAAAAATCATATATTGTGATTTCTGGATTTTTTAGATTATGTCTCTCACAGTGGACATGCACCTACGATGACAATTTCAGACCCCTCCATGATTTCCAAGTGTGTATATATATGTATATATATATATATATATATATATATATATATATATATATTAGTGCTGTCAATCAATTACATTTCAAAATTATTATCATGATAGAATCTTATGAGGGCGCCTGCTCTAGCCTGTTAGTCCTCTAAAATGTTATATAACATTGGGGAAATGCATAAATGATTTAGAAACGCACAACAGCAGCTACATATAAAAATTACCAAAAAAAAGTATTTTTTATTTTTATTTTTTTACCACTGCTTTGGCGCCCCCATGGTGCTGCGCCCCTCTACGCCGTATATAGCGCATACCCACTTTTTGCCAACTGCCTATCAGATTGTACGGTGTTATGCCTTTGTTTTACTGTCCATTAAAATATTAATTATGGTGTAGCCTGTGTACTTTGTACAGCTGCCATCAGTCCCTGTAACTTATGATGTCCCCAGAGCTTTGTCCTGCACAAACGCGGTCAGAACATTTAATGTGACACTATCCCTTACTTAAACCTTTATGTAGAATAGACTGTAGCTGTTTTTGACTAGCTCATTTCCTGCAGCACTTAAAAGGTAGACATAACCTTTGTAATATCTTCATTTTCTTGAAATACATACACTCTAAAAAATGTTGGGATGTTTCAACCCATGTTTGGATCGAATATGGACAAACCCAACCATTGATTTAAACTCTTAATGGCTGAGTTTGTCCATATTTGACCCTAGCATGGGTTGAAACAGCCCAGCATTTTTTAGAGTGTAAATAAATACTACAATTCTGTGTATTTAGCCCTTCAAGATTGAAAATAATACTTGGAATTATAACAAATAAAATCCATATTATAGGAAATAACCTGTGTGCCATTACTATCATGTCCTTCTGTAATTGAACAGAATGTTTTTCTCATGGCCTGATTGTTGCACTCAAAGAATGATTGGCTGACCCTGATGAATGCTTTGACCCTGCTGCTCTCGCCGAACTAATTGCACTGCCACTCTGATAAGCACATCAGAACCACAATAAACACTTAAATGCTGAGTAGAAATTAGTATTGATTGAATCAAATTATATCTGCTATTAAACTTGATCATCTAGCCATATATAAGACATAGAATGCTCTCAATGTGCCGTTATCAGCTGTCGGGAACATGCATGGTGGCTGGGTGGTATTAACCCACTAGGGGAGAAGTAAACCACATGCACACTTGAATCACTCTAACAAATTTTTTTTTTTTCTTGAAAAAAATAAAAAATATATTTTTTCATTAATATTACATGTCCTTCGAAATGTACATACATATTTTTTTTTTACCTGTTGATAATATTCAATATATATTTAAATATTAACATATTTGTTCCAAAATAAAATCAAAAGATTTCATTACAGGACTTTTTTTCATTAAGGGAACTCTCATTTCAACCAACGTTATTGTTGCCAAGTTTAAAATGTTTATTGCAATAAATAAAATACAAAGTTCTGTCATGAAACTCTTTTTGCTCGTAATCACATCATTCTCTATAGGGCACAGATGATTGGTTCCTGCTGTATCAGCAGCCAATGAGCTCGCTGCTCAATCTTCAAATACTTGGTCAGCATTTGCTGTAGCAGTTTCAGCATGCTTTCAGAAACCCTCCACCTTCCCCAGCTCCACCTGTATAGATCTGCTACGGGTAATTCATCTATGCTATATTGTACAGCAGCGGCATGTCTAACAGCAGCGTGTCGTGAATGGTAGTAGCAAGTCCTGTATTTGCTCTGCAGCAGCAGCAATAACAGCAGCAGCGTAGCAGGGGCCTGTTTCAATAAGGAGGTTCAACCAACTCTGAGTTAAAACTTGAACTCTGAGTTGATTTACCCTGAGTTGGGAAACTCTGAGTTTTCGGTTTCAGAACATCTGAATTGAGTTAGTTTAATCTACTCTGAGTAGGTTGACTCTGAGTTAAGTGCGTGCACCATGACTATGAAAAGCCGTGATCAATGGAGCTCCGAAATGATGATTCACCATGGCAACAGCACCCGACAAAAAGACGTCTGCATACTTCCGAGTCAATACACAGGTATAATTCTCAATCACTGTTACATTATCAGGTGAAAACTGACAGAAAGGCAAGTTATTGAACTAATACTCATTTTCATGGTATCCCACATAAAAATAAAAATAAAGAATGTGACGGCAATTAAAAATGAACATTAAAACCATAATTCAATCAGTTAAATCTTTAAGCATAAAAGGTTCATGGCTGTAGGCTACATTACTTTACAAACATTTGACATATTAAATAAATACAATTCAGTGTCTATTTCAATGTGCCACACGTTTCCATGTAGTATAATGCTCTTTTCACATAATTAAATGTTCTCTAATCCAACCTGTTACATTTTTTAATTAGGCTAATGAAATTAACATTTGACTTCTACTCCACCAACAGAGGCTGGACCTGCACAACCACTGATAGATGAAGAGGAGATACACAATACTGGAAGAATATTCAAATCCAACAGGAAAAATAATTACTGTTGCTTCTGTATTTGAAGGAAAAAAAAGATGACCAAATAAATTGTGAATAATTACTTAACAGCTGTGGTGGTTAAGGCATATATCTCTACCCTTCCATCTGGCATCCTCCCATTCCATACAGTAATCTGGTTCATTTTCGGAAGGTGCGATGATGGTATTATGTGTGTCATCAATACATCCAACCACACTGGAAATCATAAAGGAAATTCTAATAATTCGGTTACTTTCAGAGGTCACAGCAAGATGTTATCAAGTGAACATCATAGCCTCATTTAAACCGATTTCTCCATCACTGACCTGCAATCCTGTGAATCTCCTCTTTGATGGATCTCACGGGTTTGTGTCCAGGAAACAACACAAAAACTCTCAGAAAGAGCGTGAGAGCGAGGCACACTTTCCTTCCCGCTCTGATACAGTGGCCTTCCTAATGTGCTCTGCATCTCCAATGTTATATAGAAAAATGCACAATAAATGAATGTACTGCACTGCAAAAAAATGCTTTTCTTACTTAGCCTTTTTGTCTTGTTGTTTCCAGTCAAAATATCTAAACATTCTTAAATCAAGATGCATTTACTACATAAGAAAAACTCTGGGTTTATCTAAGAAAACCTGCTCCCGACCAGGTTAGGTTCACAGAGTAAGTTGTGAGTATAAGTTACCTCTCTTTCAGAAACGAGCTTGACTTACTGCTTTCTCGGGTTTGACATACCTCCTTTCTGAAACAGGCCCCAGATCTATTCCGCCAAGACCAAACATAACAACACTGTCATATCCATTTCCATGTCAAACACTCCAAGAGTTATCATGACAGAAATACAGTTGTTAAAAAATAATCAAGGTGTAGTTTTCCAATATATAATCATGAATAATTATAATTTTGAATATTTTATACATGTTTTAAAATATTTAGACCAATAACAATAATCAGCCATATTTGCATATATTTGTACTAAAACATTTTAATATGCGTGAAGTGCCACACAAGGACTTCCATGAACATTTTTGAGGGATGTCACAAATAAATCTATCACTGAGTTTTGAATTGACTTAAACCATTGACTCAATAAGTGAGTCAATTTAAAACCCTGATTCAATGCGTCACAAAAAGGAATCAAACTACTCTAGAGAGCTGTTAAAGTTCCTCTATTATGCTAAACATTCCTAATTTTGTCTCCTACAATAGTTTTACATGCATCCAAGTTCAAAAAACACTTTAATTTTCTTAAAATATACATTGCACACCAGCTCTATTCTCACAATGTCTGAAACGGTTCGCTAAAAGATTCGGTCTCTCTAAAGCCCTCCTTTCCGAGAGTTTCCTCAGATCTGATTGGTCAGATGGCCGCGGAGAAAACAGCGTCTACTCGAAATGTACACAACACAAACCAAACTTTTCCTGTATTAAAAGGTGATTTTGGAAAAAGCATGGTAGGGGCACTTTAACACAAAGGAAGATTCTGGATCACTCATCAGCTGGTAAAAAAACAAAATCATTCTGAAAATGATTCCACCATTATCATTTGTGTCATTATCGTTATAACGTAGATATCCCTATTCTCAAAGAATTAGAGCAATTATTAAAACCTTTTAGTCATTGTTAGTTATAGTATCCTTGGTGTGACCTTTATGGCATATTTGTTAAATAAAATACATTTGAGATTTGGTTCAGGTCTTGACTCAAAACCTACTTTTTTTATGTCCAAATTATGCAATATTCACATTTATTGTGTTTGAAGTAGTACACCGAGCCCCGACTTGAACTTAACGGATATTTTTGGATCTCTCCATGCTGTGATTTCTCCCTCCAGTTTACAGTTAGTATACTTCTTAACATCAGTAAGCGAAGTATGCTGTCTGTCAGCTCTGCTGTGCGCCCCCCTCCAGGACGACTCTAGCTGACAGAATATTGTAGATCAACCAGAGGCTGCTCCGCACCGCAGTCAAGCAGAGAGGAAGTTGAGAGAGCTAATGATGATGTGTATTTTCTTCCTCACATCTATAGTGCGCTCTTGCTGGCTCGCTGTTGGCTGCTTGTGTATATGCTGAGGTTTGTGCTAGCTGAGTGAATATACTTTAAGCATTATTGAGATATCCCGCTGTTGGCAGCTACATTCATGCTAGGGCTTCAATTTCCTTTGCTTCCAGTTGCGGAGTAAATGCAGAGTCCCTGAATAAAAATACCAACACCACTAACTTAACTAAATTTTCAGTGGCATGACAGTTAACTCGACTGTTTTTAGTACCAAGTAACTTTTTTTCCAACCAGAAGCAGTGTAATACAAAATTAATATACGAAGAGTTCAGAAAGCCGCTAAACGCCACCTCCGTCAAAAATAAGATAATGATATTGAGCGAATGCTCTCTGCACATAATATAAGTTCATCAAATGCTTTCGCTTTAAATCCGCAAAATTCCAGCGTCAGCCCATTCAAAAATACCAGTTCGTTTCAAGTCCACAGAAACCAATCGGAAGACGCGAATTGAATTGAATGACGTTGTGCCGGCTTTCAATAGAGTGGTGCACACTGTAAAAAATTGTACATGTAAATTAACGGTAAAATACTGGCAGCAGGGTTTCCAGCTGTGTACCGTAATTTTACATTTTTTATTACCGTAATCTAAATTACAGCTTTTCTATAATTTAATAGTAAAATACTGGCAGCAGGGTTTGCAGCTTTGTACCGTAATCCTGCAGTTTCATTACTGTATTCTAAGATACATATTCTTTATTAACTTTAATATCTATACTTGTACAAATGTAATTTGTATACTTGTAATATTTCATTTAGAAGATTTTCCCAAGAAAAAAAAAACAGCTCAAGAGGGTATTTCTTATAGCACACAATTTATTGACAGTTTAGTGACAAATAATCTGAATGCTAAGAAAAAAACAAAACAAATCATAACAACTGAACCACGTCCAATAGAATAAGCAGTCTTTTTGTGTTTTAAAAGCAGCCTTTAAGAAATAGTAAACGGTGCAAATTTATTTTAGTTTAATAAAAGTCAAAACCTGTATTTGGTACAGGAACAGGCCAAGAATGTGCTTGGGGTGCCCATTCCCCTAAAACAGCCTTTAAGAAATAGTAAATGGTGTGAACATTTTTAAACTTGAATTTAGTTTAATAACAGTCAGTCAATCGAAGTCAAAACCTGGCAAATATTTGAAACAGGAACAGGCCAGGGAGAGGCCAGGAATATGCCGTAATCTTCAAACTGATGCAGGTGTAGTCTGAAAGATAAAAAAAAAAAATGGGGGGAAAAAACTTCAAATAAATTTGTATGTTGTTTGCTTGAAAATAAAGTGTCAGAAGAACATGTCAAAAAGCAACATAATGCTACACTACAAAAATAATGACTAAGAAGAATTTAGATTAACTTAGAGAGAGTAAATGGGGAGACAGTTTGAGCTTGAAGAATAGGCGACTGGCTTTTTTTTATTAGCAGCAGCATGGTACAATGATGCCCGTCACAAAAAAAGGGCTTTACTTAACTCTGGGTTATTGTTCTTTCTAAACCCTATTTTTACTCAGGTAAACTTAAGAATCCGCAATATCATAGCCTTTGGGTCATGAGCAGCATTCAAAAATCAATGGCAATGACAAATATGCAAATAAACCCTGGGTATATTATGAGCAATGCTAAACATTAATCAATATAACATAGGATGCTGTTTATCTGGGGTTTAGAAAAGGCCCAGGGTTAAATGGCTAGTTTACCCAAATAATGGAAACTGTCATTAATTACTCATCCTCATGACTTTCCAAACTCGTAACACTTTTGTTTATCTTAGGAAAACAAATGAATATCTTTTAATGAAATCTGAGAACTTTCTGTCACTCCACGGACAGCCTTCACAGCACTTTCAAGCATCAGAAAGGTAGTAAAGGCATCATTAAAATACTCCATGTGACTCCAGGGTTTAACCTCAATTTTCTGAAGCGAAAAAGCCAACACAGTATGTTTAACACGCATGCATCATGGCGCAAGTGTTAATTTTTTTTCCCCTGCACACAAAAAGCACTTGCGTTTCTTCATCAAACTGAAGTTAAACCGCTGGAGTCTCCTGGATTACTTTAAAGACCTTAACCCCCGGTTTCACAGACAAGCCTTAAGTTATTCCCAGACTAAAATGCATGTTTGAGCTGTTTTAACTGAAAGAAACTTGCACTGAAATTTCTTAAAATATGTCAGAGCCATTGTTTTGTCTCAAGATGCACACCAGTAAGGGTGTCACGATTCTCCAAATCCTCGATTCAATTACATTTTCGATTCTAAAGTCACGGTTCGATTCGATTCTTGATTTAAATTTTTTTTTAAAGCACAAGCTATGCCATTTTTAGACTTTTAAGCAATATAATAATATCTGACCTTTGTTTGCAATGTACCACACACTACATTGTCAAATTTAACACGTTTATTAACAACATAATGTAACAATATATCTTCAGTCAATTGGAAACTTAAACAAAATAACCTGCCATCTAATTTCTCTATTGTAACATGATGACATTCAAGTTCACAAAAAAAAAAACAAGTTCACTTTTTTTTGCAGTTTCAAGTTCTGGTTAAAGAGGAATATGAAAAGAGAGAAAATTCGTGACACCCTTACACACCAGTAAATGTTTTTATCTAAGGCATGTTTATAAAAGCTACTTAAATACCCTAATTGAACTAAGGCCTAATCCTGACTTAATCTAAGCCCTGTCTGTGAAACCGGCCCTAAAAGTAGTAGTTTTGTAGGCTGTGTAGACAGAAAGATTTCATTAAAAAGATCTTCATTTGAGTTCTGAAGATGAACAAGTCTTACGGGTTTGGAAAGACACACACTTTAGTAATACATTGTAAAGCACATCTGAAATTAAAATGAAAAGAGCTTTTAGTAGTGTATTGTAAACTGTTCTACAAAAAAGCTGGTATACTGTAATAACTTTAATGGGAAGCAGGTACATAAATTAGTGTGTATGTGCAAATTTACTTACCTAGATGAAATCCCACTCGAAATCCGCAAGATTTCTCAGTAGGGAGGCAACCTTTGGATTAACTGTGGAAGACTTTTTATTCACCACCTTGCCCGTCTTCTTGGAGACCACCTTGCCTCTGCAGGTCTTTGAGCCTCTATCTGGGTTTATTCCGACGAAGCGTCTAAAGACAGTTATATAACAAATTACCATTGAATGCAAGAATGATGCATCAAAATTCTTATGAAGATGATTCTGAAAGGTAAAAAACCCCACCAAAAAACAAAGCAATAAGGACTTAAGTGTCATACCTTTGAAGAAACTCCAATGTGCAACAAGCCTCCTCTTGATACTGCAGGTTGAAGATGTAGTACACGGCAAACAGTGTTGAAAGTGCAGTCAAAAATGATGACTGGACACACTCACAAATAACACGGCCTTCTAGGCTTATCATCCATCGGACAGCATTTGTCTGCTCTCCCATACCTAAAATAAAAACAGCAAAAACAAACAAACAAAATAAATAAACCAACCATAAATATATAACAACAATAACGAAAACATTGGTGCAACTCATTTAAATATCTGCCTTTGAGAAGACTTCATTGTAAATGGATATGGATAGTTCACCCAAAAATGTTATTCTGTCTTAATTTACTGCTGAACACAAACGAATATATTTGGAAGCATGTTTGTAACCCAACAGTTGTGAGGCACCATTGCTTTCCATAGTAGGAAAAAAATACAACAGTGTGGAGTATTCAAGAGCAAATAAATTTATACAGGTTTGGAACAACATGTGGTTAAGTAAACGATGACAATTTTCATTTTTGGGTGAACTATTCTTTAACAACTGTATACAATAGAAATGTTTTATTTTATTTTATTTTATCTTCCCCATTTGTCAATGTTTCTTCTTAACATACTAACCCAGTAAAATAAGACGAGGACTTCCAGGTAGAATAAGTTTCTTCTCAACATCAGCTGCAGATGCAGCAACCTGAAGAGGACACAATACACAAATCAGAATACATATCATCACTTAATAAATTAAAAAAGAAGAAAACTAAATACTCACATCTGCATGCAACACCAGTCCATCTTCATGTTCCTGAAAATGGGACATTAGAAGCTTGATATGCAGGTGTGCCATCTCTGTGTTTTCAGGCTGGGAGTGGGACAGGACATCCTTCACCTTTTCATTCTTTGATTTGCTCTTGAAGTACTCAACGATAGCCTTTCCGCATTCTTTCATGGACATGTCAAAGGCTTTCATCACATCAATGTCAGTTAGCAACTTGAAGTGGGCACAAATAGACTTCTGATGGAAGAGGTATGGCCACTGGCTCCTAATGTCTTCTACTGAAGGTGCTGGTATGGAATTTAGTTTCTGTCGCAAAAGACAGAATGTAGTCTGAAAACTTTTTGAAACTGTTATTACAAGCAGGTAATGCACAATTAAACCTGACATTCGCGACATGAATATGAATGCGCATGTGTCTCACAAATGCAGGTAAAGTACTGCATGTGTGTGAACAAAGTTTGCAAGTAAACATTTTACACTATGGAAGAGCACAATCCAGCTATAAAAACACACATGTGTGTTTTAACTTTGAGAAACAAGTTAAAATTAAACTTAAGTGAATTTCCTCTGTTATATCGACGACGACTTAATGTATTTAACGTTAGTTGGAGCAAATGTATCGAGTGCAAAAGTATGCTGTTAAAATTATTGTGCTCATATACTGTAAAAAAAGCCAAAATAATAACACTGACATTTAATAAGTTCATATAACTTCCAATGAGACAGATGTGTGCTAAGAACCTAACGTTAGCTGTTCCACCATCCCCCACAGCGTAAAAAAAACATACTGGCGAAAGGCGGTAAATTAAAAAACCTAACGTTACTTAATACAATAATCCAACGAACGCACTTATTTTACATTTCCCTCTATATTAGGGTAACTTGTACAATGAAAGAACACAAATATGCAAAGCTGCAAGCACGCGCGAGCTCGGAGACGGACACACACACAGACACACACGCGCGTTTAACTTTGAGGAACAATAAATGTAGCTACATCCACTGTCTTAAAGCACGAAATTAATAAGATTAACAGTGAACAGAATTATTTTAGATTCACCCGTGGTCTGGTACCTGTAAATGAGTTTCAACATGAAAGCTGTGCTTCCACCGAGAAAGACGTGTGTCAGTCACTCTTGCCATCTGCCAATGTGCTTCGTTCGCGGTTCATTCCCTTCCCCACAGATCACGTGCTAATTAATGGTAAGAAACTGTAATTTTAGAAAACGGGTCAGTACTGTAAATTTCTGCTGTAAATTTACAGCATTTTTTTACAGTGATGACATCATTTTGTAGGCCAAAACGCAGAAGCGAGTTAGCATTTTAGCACTTCCCAAAGCCAATGGGTTTTTTGTATGGGGTTTTGGTTAAATGGCTGAAACAAGATCTGTGGTGAACACAAGCTCAAGACACTTTCACATTTTATTCTACAACATAAAATACATCAGTATTACCCCACTCGTGATTTGTTTGAAGCTGTTACGTGTCTTTAAAAAAGGCGGTTGCTGACAAGTGTCTAAATGGGACTACAGAGGCAGTCGAGGAGATTAAACGTCATCACGGCGAACAGATAAACTCAGTCCACTTTTACAGCCTTGTTATGCTTATAATTGTGCTCTTATAAATTATTGTAACTCAAGCGTTCTGGGAAAATGTTTTTAGATAAAAACTGAGTTGTCGGAAGCTTAGTGAGGGTGACTGTGGCGAGCAGGACGAGGCCGAGGGCCGTGGGACCGTGTTGTAGTTCGTTTATGGCCTACCTTTAGCTTTTTACTTCTGCCGACTGCATTTATGCTTCAAAACTCATTAAAGTTATGTTAATCTGTGAAAATTATCTTGATGGAAAAAACGTTTTTGTTGATCACAGAGCTTGTTTTTAGAGATAATCCAAAAGCATATGGGAAAAACCTATTGGGTTTTTGATGAGGGAACCAGTGTAATGCTAGCTGCCGATTGGCCTAAAGTGACATCATATGTCGTCAAGTGACGTGATGACACTCCCGAGCTGCAAGTTTTTATCATGTTTTGTCCATCGTTACAGTGACAATGACAAAATATAGGCTATGTAGTATTTCATACCATTCAATAGTTTGTCGGTAAGAGTTTTTAATGTTTTTGAAAGAAGTCTCTTATGCTCACCAAGGCTGCATGTGTTTGATAAAAAAAAAAAAAATACAGTAAAAACAGTAGTATTGTGAAAAAAAATTATATTTTAATATACTTTAAATTTTTATTTATTCCTGTGATGTCAAAGCTGAATTTTCAGCATCATTACTCCAGTCTTCAGTGTCACATGATCCTTCAGAAATCATTCTAATATGCTGTTTTGCTGTTCAAGAAACATTTCTTAATATTATTATCAATGTTGATTAAAAAAAAAGTCATGCTGCTTAAACATTTTGTGGAAACACAAAACACAGATCCTTTTTCTCAAAAGAACAGCATTTATCATAGAAATCTTTTGTAACATTATAAATATCTTTACTGCCCCTTATGACCAATTTAATGTGTGATTTAAGTGTATATTTTATATTATTTAGTGAAAATAATGTTTTGATTTAATAAAAAATATATATGACTGTGTTTTTGAAAACTCTGACCAGTATAACAAAATTTGTACAACAAAATTTAAATTAAATATGAAAACAGTAAGTTTGTAAATGATGAATACGAACTGTAGTGTTTCTCCCCTGTAAGTTTTGCAAAATAAAAATGTGTACTTTTTTTTTTTTCAAATTAGTAGCTTCAAAATTATGAGGAGCTTGTAGTTTGACAAGCTACAGTTTCAAAGTAGCTTCCCTGACGCTGCGTCTCACATTGCAGAAGTATTGATGTTTGATGAATCCTGCAGATATACAGTAGGATTGTGTTTTTATTCTGCATGGCTCCTTCTCAGAGTTTTGATTTAGATGATACGTTTCCAGCATCTGTTAACGCTGCCCTAGTTTGAAACATGACAAGATAGTGCACTTCGTTAATTTAGTTTATCTCCTGTAGGGAGCACTCGAGTCTGCGTCGCATTATCATACAGTGGCATTTCGCATGCCGTAACTGGCATGCAGTGGCGTTGTGAATTATTTGGATCGGCTTCTCACAAAATAGTCACTGAAAATGACATTGTTTTCCAATGTGTGCCATTTAATTTAGAGTGTGGGCCTCGATTATGAGTAAATAATTTCTTTCACCAGCTGAAAATTGGAAAATAACAAGCATGGCACAATGAGTTTGGATGATGGATGTGTAGGATGGATAGCTTCTGAAAAGGACACGAGCGGCCCCTCATAGTGGCAGGATGACAATGATGAAATGAATAAAAAGAGGGAGAGAGAGGCTCTTGCCACCCCAGTGAAACAGGATATGGATTTAGATGTCAGTGGTTTTGTGTGCATAATAACAGACATTTAATTCACCCTTTTTCTAAGAATGAATAATAAATCTGGCTGTTTGTGAGCCAGTGCCTTTGGGCACAATTTTTAAAGCTTTGTGATGTATGAGTCTTTGTAATATCACTCCTTCACCACACATACACATCACAGCTCTAGATATATATCTGACCATCATTTCATACATTTGTCTGTGTTTCTTTTTTGATATTTAGTTTTACCACCTTTAACATTATGTTCTGTTAAGATTAGCTATCAACCTTAAAGCATAAACTTTTCAGAAATGTGACTGTTGTCCAATATATTGTTTCTGCTTGGATGAATTTGACATTTTAAACATAAAATGAAACAAATCGAAATAGACTATTGACTGAAATGGATAGAATGTGTATAATGTTTGAGTATATTAATATATATGTTACCGGCAAAGTGTGTTATCCGGCATTCTATAGAATGCTTAGGTAATGTATAGAATTAGGTAATGTATTTTTTGCAAAAAACATCAGGAATTCTATACATTGCCTAGGCATTCTATACAATACCGGGATTTCACACTTTGCCGGTAACATATGTACTAGTAAACTGCTCAGAATATGAAAGTGTATTGAATTTATTTTTATTTTATTAGTTGGGTTCTCTTGACATACGTAGTCAAATTTTTCATGGTGGATGTTTGAAAAGTATTATCGAATTTTGTTTATAAAATTTTTTTGGTCATTAATCAGTACTCAACAACAGTATTATCCTGATAATTCAGCATTAAGTATGTGTTTGTAGATATGAGAAATAGAGTGTGAAGTTTAACAACAGGTATAAAGTGAGAGAGGAAATGATGGGTAAAAACAGCATGTGGAAATCACACAGGCCAGATTCAAACTTAATTGTCCAAATGAGCAAGTTCATCTTCACCTCAAAGGAACAGACTTTGTAACACATTGTTATCTTTAACCTTGAGAGTCACTGCTTAGTCACTTTACATAAAGAAGCCTCTGTATGAAGATGTGCCTGGATGAGAGGGAGTGAGATCATTGTTTGAAGAATGCACCTGCTGGGTCCAAATCAATTACAACACTCATGGTTTCGCTTACCATTGATAATTATAGGAGTAATCGTTTGCAAGTCAACCATGCAGTTAGATTAAATGTGATACGCAGATACATGTGACACTCTGAAAGACAGAGAGAGAGTGGTTATGGATATCAGTTCCAATGCAGATGCATTTGTGGGCAGCTTGTGTACATACTGTAGCTGTATGCGAGTCGTACTTCTCAAAATTTGTGTTTTTGTGACTCTGTTTGTGTGTTTGATGCAGGCCGCAGAAGAAAGGCACCAGCCAGGCAGTGGTGTACTGCAATCACACATCCAATCATGACCCCCGTGAGGCATGGCATCAGGCATCAGCTGTGTTTGCGGTTGCTGGCGGGGTGGGCGGCGGGGGCGTGGGCCGATAGGGATGAGAAAACGAAGGCCAAACATGGGGCTCACGTCACCGGCAGGTCCTGCCGGTGAGTGAAAGGCAATTACAAAAGGGCCCATACCCCAGCTGATAACAGTTTGTTATCTGCCAGAGCTGACATCTAAAAAGAACTGAAACTACAGGGAGGGAAAAGGCGCTTTTGCCAAGCCTGAAGGGGAGCAGGTTGTTCGGAGGTTTGAGAACAATACACTGGCAAGTTTCCTTCATGCAATTTCTTTATTTTTCCCTTCAATTGGTAGAAACATTGACAAAGGGCCTATTTGCACTTGGACACAGCATGTGTTTTCTTTGATCCGATGTGTAAAGCCCCTCAGAACTCATTTGAAACTGATTGCAATCCAATGCATCTGGTTGTTAAAGCAACATATGTGAATATTACTTCTCCCAAAATGGTTAAAAAAAATAAAAATAAAGGTATGATAGCGTATTATAGCTCCCATTAGCCAGATTCATAGAACTACTACAACACTCATCTCCACAAATATGGTCTACTGGGCCCAAATAGGCCCAAAGGTACTAGCAGGGAAGTTACAGGAGCATGTGCAGTCACTAGGTTGACAAATGAATTGGTTTTAAGAAATATATATTTATGAGACAAAGCTTTGAGACCACTTGCCTCGGGGTTGGTTAAAGCATCGTTTTAGTCTTCCACAAAGATCTCGTTGGCCTGGGGGGACTATTCCCTCAATCTCAGTTTAAGTGGTTTCATATTGCATGCTGTAAGGTTTATCCGAGTTTCCAGGGAGCAGCTCAATGCCTCATTGGCAATCAGATTAGAATCCCAACAGTATGAATGCACACCGAAGCATCGGAACACTGCGTTCAGCATTCCATCGCCTGCGGATAAGGACGAGGAGACATTTTGCTCTCTGTCACACATCAGGGTCCCACAGGGAGTGGGGGAAAACCCAGAGGAACAGCCTGGGCCACGTCATGGCTCATTATGGCTTAGGAGTTGCTGACACTGGTCCTCCTCCAGCTAGCCTCTTGCCTTATTTGCCACCTCATTACTGTCCTCTATCATGCATGGA
The DNA here is from genome assembly GCF_963993115.1 of Abramis brama. NCBI lineage: Eukaryota > Metazoa > Chordata > Actinopteri > Cypriniformes > Leuciscidae > Abramis > Abramis brama. The sequence goes on from NC_139987.1 coordinate 10,080,458, forward strand.
TGATCGCTGCTAGGATAAGGTGGATGAGAAATCCTCATTTGGTTTCTTGCATGACTCCACAATCAGGAGACTAGATTCTGTCATGTTCGGACCCCTCGGTTGGATAGAGAAGTTGGCCGGTCAAATAGACGTGACTCCAATTTGATTTAGAAGTTCACATTTAGAGCTTATTAGCTTTGTAAGTTGAGGGCAGCCATCTGCCGGTGCAGTGTCCTCATTGCATAGTTGGCTTTAAGGCAGGGATGAGTGTCTGGCAGTAAAGGCGTGAATCAATAGAGGCCTCCCATACGACCTCATTACTTTGCAGAGCGCTGTAACTCAAGGCGAAAGACCCATGAAATTTTAAACAACTTTATGAGATCCAGATGCTGTTCTCCTGCCAAATAAATTCCCCCAGCAGTAAAAATCACAGGCTCCACCTTTGCTCGGGATAAACATTTGTAGAGGAGGGTGGAAAGACCACTGGAAAAGATGCACTTTTAGTTGCACCAAAGCCTTTTGATTTCCACTCTCTTATCTTGAGGAAATAATTTGAGAAACTCATAGTACTCTGGCGGAGGACTGTGAAATGCAAATACGCTTGGGGCTCCAAGTACAGTTTAATTGAGTCATGTTCCGCCAATAAACAAACAATACAGCTCTCCACCCACTGTCATGTTCTCAGATAGCTTTTCTGGTCGCACTATCAACCATTTGTGACTTTTTCAGAGGCATCTGGCACAGGTCGCATTTTGTTGCATGCATGTTAATACCAAGGGGTCAGGGTTTGGCTTGTTAACATGGTCCAGTTAGCACACAGGGGTGATACAATATCATCTGGTAGCACAAAGCATATTTGTTCATTGATGGCCATATTACAAATCCAACACAATCTCACAGCAATTCGTAACTATTTTAAGGTGGCTAATTCGTAGAAATTCATACGATCTTACTCGTATGTTTTCGTACGATCTTAAACCCCAGTGACGGGTAAGTTTAGGGGTGGTCCTTCATAATGAGTTTCTTTTTAAAAAATCACACGTTTTTGTACAATTCAAATCATATGAATTCATACGAAATCGCCACCTTGTAAAATAGTTACGTTTTCCCATGAGATCAGGTTGTAAAAATCATACGTATTTAATTGTATGACAGTGGATGTTTATACAGTGATTGTTTTGTCTTTTTTGTAAGAGGATTCTTTAAAGCATGAAATGAATATTTTTCCCCTGGTAATGCAATCTGGAATCCACATCTGGTAATACAAGAGATCCAAACTTTTTTTTATTTTAGTTTTTTTTAGTAAATTCAATTTGTAGCTGTAATTTTAATTCTACTTGTCTGACATTCAAAATAGAATTGCAATTCTGCATCTTGTTTGCTAGCACAATTCAAATTCGGCAACTGAATTGGTATTTAAAAGGCATTCCGATCTGAATGGCGCACAACCTTTTTTAAATGTGTTTGTATCTGGTGACCTACACATCCTTACATGATTTCTTTCATGAAAGAAATGAAACTGTGTGAATAAACAAGTGTCCAAGTGCATGACTGTCTATAGGTGCTTCTCAAACGGAAGGCTGCATCCTAGTGAGGTTGTGTCCTTCCTAGTCCAGTCCTTCTGCAAAACAGTGAATGACAGTAAATGACTGTGGTCTCCCAGTGGCTTACATTATTGGCAGTTTAGTGTTTAATTTGGTGATTCATTTACATTTACATTTACATTTAGTCATTTAACAGACGCTTTTGTCCAAAGCGACTAAATTAAGCGAGTCAATTTACAGCAAAACAAAAGATAACATGCCTTAATGTCCAAAAACATTATTTTTGTCCTACATTTCATAATGAACTCAGACAAGCTCAGTGCTGTCTCGTTTAGTTGGAATGTGTGCAAAGGATTGTGGGTGATTGAAGGAGATGCATCCTTCAAAATTAGTTGAATAAAGGACAGGAAACGAATGCTGCCTTTAAGGATCCTTTAAACTGAGATGACCTTCGGCAGTGCTTGATGATGTTGCAGCCAACATACACAGCCTTAGGACACAGCCTTCCGATTGAGAAGCATGTTACTAGCATGATCCAATGAGTCTGTTTCTGTTGGGATATTAATGTAAACAGTCTAGCCTATTATGTCTAGTGAACGTAAACAAATTGAACAAAGAATTAGATGTTAAAATATGTGTGTTTTGGGGCTTGAAATGGGCTTTTAGCCCACTTCCTTCTTACACCTTTGATATCTGAGGGAAAAAAGTACACAGAGATGTTGCAGGTAAAAACACTTTAAAAATTTGACATGTTTTTTTACTTTCTCTCACAAAATGGCAGCTTGGCTTCAGTTCATGCCTGTTTATTGTATTGCCAGACAACTGTAGACTCGAGCAGAGAAGCTGACAGTTCAACCGAGTCTGTGCTGTAGCCATTAGCGGAATGTGTGGTTCACACGAAACAGGGAGTCTTGCTCAATTGTCTCAAAAGGTTGCAGTAGAAAGATGTCTATCTGTCACTGACTTGCTGAAGCCAAAAGCAGTTATTTCTGCTGGATCTGAAGATAACTGGTAATCTAGAGCTGAGAGAAGCCTCATGCCTCACCAGAGTGTTTGAGTGAAGCACGTTGACTAGCGCTCTGAGCGAGCCTAATTACCAGAGGATTGGTGAGTGTAGTCAGATGGTGTGATGCTCTTTTGAATTGTTTATCCATGTCTCAAGACACTTTTCTTCCCCAGAAAGAGATTGCAATCATATTGATGCTTTTGATGACCAATGATAAAGGAATGTGAAGGGAATTGAGAACGCTTCCTAGTGAATTGTTTCAGGCTCATATAAACAAATCTAGAGCAATCATCATCATTTCTTCTCTACGGGCAAGAGAATGTCTTAGAAAATTTTAATTGTGCTATCATGTGAATAGTGAAAATTGACAGTAAATAGATTTGGTGGCTCAAACTCAGAACAAAGGCTTTGGTTTGGCATAAGTTTTCAAGACATCCTATACGCATCTTACACCAAAATGGACCATTTATGTAATTTATTCATAGATTGTGGTAATTTAGGGCTGTCAATTGATTACATTTATTTAATTGTGAATTATAGGAAATGCTGATTAATTATTTGCAGATAATCAATATTGTTGGGAAAAGCTCCCAAATGACGATAATTACAAGATATTATTGCAGATAAGTAAGTCATTGACTAGATATTTCAAAAATGTATTCTAAAAAAATTATTATATAACATCTCATGGCTGTAATTTCATTCCCCTTTACAGACTAACCAATTCACAATGTCGTCTTTACATTCTCCTCTGCATTCTAGAGATATTTTACTGCGTCTGATCATGTTTTTTATGATCTCCAAGTTTTTAAAAGAATCTTACAGACTGTTTTTGAGCATTTTTTCTTCCTCTTGGTTATATTTTAAATGAGATTGCACATAATGTAATTATATTGGCCACTTTTCTTTTTGCATTTATGCTTGTTTTCCAAGGCTACTTATTATACTTCCCACCACTCATTTTAGTCTGCCTCACAGCACTTTAGAGATGGTTTTGTAAAATGCTATGCTAATATTTGAATGTTTAATATTATTATATCATTATTGTTATCATTATTATTATTATCACTCCCACCCCTTATTTTGCAAAGATCCACAGATGTTGTAAATTCTGCAGACAAAATTTTTTGCAGCTTGTGAAGAAAGATGTTGACTTTTAGATACCATTTATCTATTATTTGTGCTTTGAAATGAATTATATTGTGTTTTATCATAGGTTTCATGGTTCTCTGGCTGTAGAGGCTGTAATTCATATGGAAAAACATAAAGTACATATGGGGGCTGTGTTACGGCTTTCAGAGCCCATGTAGAACGGTTTTACTCCACATAAAAAGACAGATCAAAGTGGCCTAAATATATTTACACAGGAATCACAATCACAAGAAACACTGTATCACACATTTAAATGCTGATTATTGATTTGCATTGATAGCAGACCAACAAGACTTAGATTGACATAACGGAGTGGCAGCGTCTTTCTGACAGCAGTGCGACTGCTGAATCTTTACATAAAAAATATAACAGCAAATGTTTCTAGCCCACCGACATGTTATATTTAAATGTCTCAACCCGTAAATTGCATTATTTTCATGTAAATGTCACCACGAAAGCCTATTCTATGTTAATAGTGCACCTTTAATGCATTTTACTTATACTTTATGTTTCATATTTCATTCAAATCCATTTTGTCCATTTAGATTTGAATGTCATTAGTAATGCTATTTCCAAGCCCTTTCCCTAATGGACTGGGGTCATGTGGTCCAGAATGGTGCAGCTGATAAAGTGTCACCTGGAACTTTAGGCTGGTAAAACTTGACTGGCCTGAGTCACATTGGCTCTGTTATTACTGATGTCTTATGTGGGGAGGGTGGGCACAGCGGAAATGGCTTTCGATCTGCTCTAAAACGGTAGCTAGGTAAAGAGTACCATGACTCAAGGATTTATTTGCTCTTTTGGGAAGAAACAGACAGCTTGTGCTCAACACAATGATGATCACTGGGACGCTCTGATTGAGCTTTCATTGTTATTTTGGTGTTCATATCACTGATCATAGAAGAATGTGAGGAATCTCCTTTTTTTTTAAAAAGCATTAAACAACATTCCAAAAAAAAAAAAAAATCATATGATTTTATGGTTTATTTTGTAATCGGTATATCATGATAAACACAGGAAATCTGGTGACTTAATTATCTATGAAACTATTACAAGGTTGTACAATAAAACATTAAATGAAAGTGCCTTTGTATTGTGCTTTTTCAAATATGTGACCCTGGACCACAAAACCAGTCACATGGGTACATTTTTTTATATTGAGATTTATACATAATATGTAAGCTGAATAAATAAGCTTTTCCATTCCATTGTTAGGATAGGACAATATATGGTCGAGATACAACTATTTGAAAATCTGGAATCTGAGGGTGCAAAAAAATCGAAACATTGAGGAAATCCCCTTTAAAGTTCATTTATGTTCGCGATTGTGCTTCATTAACTCACAAAAATAAACGTTTTATATATTTACAGTAGGAAATGTACAAAATATCTTCATGGAACATGATCTTTACTTAATATCCTAATGATTTTTGGCATAAAAGAAAAATCGATAATTTTGACCCATACAATGTATTGTTGGCTATTGCCACAAATGTACCCGTGCGACTTATTTGTGATCCAGGGTCACATTTTACCTTTGTCGTCGGCAATCCCTGTCTCTCTTCCTGATACCTACGTAACAATGTAACAAATTTGCATAATATCAACCTATGCTCTTCGTTGGCTGCCGGAGAACAACGTCTACTTAGACCCGCCCTCAAACAATGTAGTTGTTTGGAAAGGAGGGGTTTAAAGGAAAGGAGACTGAATCTTCGAATGAACCGTTTTCAGACTTTAGGTGATGGTGCAGTTATTATGAGAAAATTAAAGTGTTTTTTTACCTTGGATGCATGTAGAACTATTGTAGGACACATCCAAAACAAAATAAGGAACCTTTAAAATAGCATAATAGAGGCACTTTAATAATTTTAAAAAATAATAATTTTACTAATTGTGGCATAATACTTTAAATCAAGATACTGTTGTGGCACAGTATCCTGATCTTAAGTATTTAAAGATTCTGTCAACTTGCTGGAATAAATTTGGTGTAGATTTAGGCTACTTGCAAAAATTGTATTTCTAGAAATAACATTTCTAGTATATTTTTCAGATAATTGCACAGAAATGGCAGTTAAACATGAAATTTTTAAGTAGAAAAAAATCTAAAATATTTTCTTGTAAAACGTACTCCAGATCTTCAGTTCAAAAGATGTTTGTTTGAATTAAGAAGAAAGAAATGAGTGAACTATCCTTTTAAAATGTCCATGGAATATTCCAAAAAAATAAATGTATTTATATAAATGAAAATATAAAATCTACATAATGTTTATTTGGCAGCTATACTTCTAAAATATTAATGACTATTTTTTATTGCAATGCATGGGAAGATGTATAACGCAAAATACTTAAATTTGAACAAAATAACTTTTTACTTCGTTTTTAAGTAAAAAGTAATATAAAGGTATTTATTTTTTTGCCTCCAGTATATAATATTAATGCTCTTTTTCTGCAGCATCTGTGCGTGGCATCTGTCAGGAGTTATTAAACAGCGAACACACGAGACAGGAGCGAACTTTATCCATCATGTTTACACATCACTTCTCTTATTTATACACATTACGTCATTACACGACACTTCAACAGTTCAGACTTCCTCTTCAAAATAGTAGTCCACATTCCACATTATTTCATATTTTTATATTTAATTACAGCATACTCTTTTTGCTTATAACACTTGGATTTTATATTCTCATATTTAAATCCACCTATGAGAGATGAATTTCCCAACTCTATTATAATGTTCTTCTGCTCGCTTCTTTAAATACGTCTTTTTATTCATCTACACGTTCTGCTATTTGCGTTTCCATGTACAGATGCCAGAATACGAATATATATATATGGCTGTGACATCTATATTCAAAGTGCAGAATGGTGTTCTAGGGATTTTACTATATAACTTTCAACTCCTACATATATTTGGTGAGGAAAAATAACTCCCATTCCAATAGCATCACAGCAAACAAACACGGTAACAATGAAAACATCTCAGTCAGCAGCGGATTTCCCAGCCTATAAGGATGAACCATTTATCTACCTCAACAAACAACATTCATCCCTCTCTTGGTATTCTAGTAGGAAGAAACCACAGCTGTAATACACCCTTGTATGCTGTCTGTGGTGTGTTTGTGTGTGGTGAGGAGAGTTTTAGCAGCCTCCACATTGCCCTGGAGTGCAGCAGGGTTATCGTGAAGCCTCAGGCACAGGCAGTTTTCTGTCCTTTGTCAATGAGCCTGATGCACACCACGATATGCCTTATTCTGACATTCAGCTCTGGTCTTGCGAGTATTTTGTTGTATCCTAAAGCCCTGAGATTCTGTGTGAAAGAAGCCTTTGATAACCGAGGAAACACACACACACAAGCATCTTATGAGTTGTAGAGGCTTTTGCAAGCATAAATGTGTTTGTGGTCAGACACCATCTGAATTCGCCCGACGCATTGCTAAACCAAGTCGAGCAAAAACAGGTCTATTGTCATTGCAAAAGTTGATTAAAGACAAGTTTTAAGACAGCATCACATGTATATTTCAATGGAAGCTTGTTTTCACCATGCACGGGATAAAAAAAAGGTTATTGCAACTTTATTTCACTATTCTGATATACAATTCTAAGAAAAAAGAGAGTTCTTACTCTTTTCACAATTATGAGGAAAAAAAGTCAAAATTGCAAGTTATAGACTTATCAATTCTGACTTTTTTTTCGCAATTCCATCTTAATCCATAATTTGTACTCATTTAACAATTCTTAGAAAAATTCAAAATTGTGAGATATAAACTATAAATTCTGACTTTTTTTCCTGCAATTCCAAGTTTATAATTCGTAATTCTGACTCTTTTCACAATTATGAGGAAAAAAGTCAAAATTGCGAGATATAAACTATCAATTCTGACTTTTTTTCTTGCAATTCCAAGTTTATAATTCATAATTCTTACTCTTTTCACAATTATGAGGAAAAAAGTCAAAATTGCGAGATATAAACTATCAATTCTGACTTTTTTTCTTGCAATTCCAAGTTTATAATTCATAATTCTTACTCTTTTCACAATTATGAGGAAAAAAAGTCAAAATTGCAAGTTATAGATTATCAATTCTGACTTTTTTCTCGCAATTCCGTGTTTATAATTCGTAATTCTTACTCTTTTTCTCAAAATAAACTTGAATTTATAGTTATAAAGTCCAAACTGTAAGAAAGAATGTTCAAAATTGTGAGATAAAAAAGGGTAAAGTGAAAGGGTGAAGGCCAGGTATGGTGACCCATACTCAGAATTTGTCCTCTGTGTTTAACCCATCCAAGTTAGTGCACACACATTAGGAGTAGTGAGTCCTGAACATTTTTACTGTTGCGCCTGGGAAGCAATTTGGGGTTCAGTGCCTCGCTCAAGGACACCTCAGTCATTTCCTGCAGATATTGAGAATCGAACCTGCAGGTTACCACTCTGACTCTCTAACCATTAGACCATGACTGACAGCAACAACCCAGAATGCATTGCTGTGAATGAGCTCAGTGAAAAATAAATTCAAGATAATTTAGTTTAAAAAAAACAAAACAAATATTGTGTCTTATTTTAGGCTAATTAGAGAGTCCCAATAATATCCAACCCAGCTTTATTGGAAAAACTGTGCCTGTGGCGACATTTCTAAAAAATATGTTGCTTCTTGCACATTTCATGACACTTTCGGAGAATCCAGCGAGTTGTGCATAAAGCGTGCTCATTTTAAGATGAAACGGTTGCGGGATTTGTACCTAATGTAGTTATTACCCAGTTGGTGGCATTACTACAAAGTACATAGTATGTGCATGCAAAACAGGACTGTAAAATAAAGTGCTACCGATAAAACAAATGTGAGATTTTAAAAAGCATTTGCTGAAGTAACAATGCCATTTTAGCTTACTTTAACAGGTCTTTCAGCTCTTTTATCATTACTCGTGCTTGAAGGGACAAGTGCTGTGCCAAGTGAGAGACGGAGCAAGTTTACCAGCCTACTCCAGAACAGCTGCTTATGTCAAAATGACACAGAGCCTAAATGTCACATTTAGCTTGGCTGTTATGACTGATTTTGCATCCAGAGGTGTTAAGATGAGCATGAGTGAAGTGTTAAAATGATTATAAATTTTTTTCACATTGAAGCTTTTGATATGCATTTCATTACAGGGTGAATGGAAAAATATGTGTTGGTATTTAACACTACATTTTTTATAAACTTCAATCATCACAAGACAACCTCTGTCACGAGGTTTATCAGAAGTAAAGATATTTCAAGATTAATTCACCTGACCCATCCCTAGTGAAAATTTTAAATTTGCACTTATTTTCTTATTTTTTGCATAAACCGAAATAAAGTCATGAATAGATTTCTGCATGCTGGCTCCTTAGAAATTCAAACATTGACTCTTTTCTGAAACACATAGTATAACCTTTCCTTAAGATGAGGTATGGTATAATTCGATTATCAAGCATAAAAATTGCAGCCAAACTTGTGCTTGAACCTTGATTTTAATAACACATCTTGTATGCAGGCAGAGAGATGTGATTCCAAGGATGGATATATCTTTGCTGTCCTGATTCAGGGTTACAGGCAGATTGCAAAATGGATTAGGATAATTCTAGTTTACAGATTCACTGCACTATCTCTTAATCTGATTATCACTGTGCTGCTCATTCAGGGCCGACGTGCATGACTTACATTTTAAAAATATGCTCATTAAAATACACATAAGAATACAGCATCGAGCCCTGTTACCATAGAAATTAAGACCAAAACTAACATCTTTGATGTTGCCCCACATTGTGGCTTTTATTTGGCTGATAGGAAAAAGTATGCTATGTGTATTTATTAAAAAACTTACAATAATACACAGACACACACAAACAATGAAGCATCAGAGTGGGAAAAAGGTTCTCAAGATTGTCAGGACATTTTTCTGCCCATTTGTCCACCAATTGAAGTTCAGCAGAAGTTTTGGTGATGCAACCACACAACAACCCAAAGCAGTGAATTAAATGAACAACAAAATGGCTTTAGCAGAAGAAAATGTGCTTTCTGGAGTGCCCCAGTCAGAGTCTTGACCTCAATCGGATCGAGATGCTTTGGCAAGACCTCAAGAGGGCCATTCACAGCATCCATTCAAAAATATTGCTGAACTAAAAACAGTTTTGTACAAATCTAAGGGTTCACAACATAATAAATCAGCATTAAAACAAACATTGTAGTGACAGCTCTATGTCTAACCATTCTGTCTTCGCTAAACAGCCGGTGGAAATGTGGCTTCAAGTGATTGGTAGTTGCGAATGATCCTTTTTGTTAACCTCAGAAACCTTCATTTGTCATTTGTGTTGAGGTTTAGATGTGTTCTGAGATGTCTTGTTTTAAAGATGGACAGAATTCTATTAAAGCGCTCCTGTTTAGCCCCTGCGCCCCACTCCACAAGTCGCTGTCAGGAACGATTCAACGGCTCATCAGTTACGGGCCTGCCACTGTCATGTGGCCCTCGATGAAGTCGTCACTTTGGTTCACTGTCAGCTCTCCCCTGGCCTGGCCACAAGTGATAAAGCCTCAGCGGATCCTGGTCCTCACAAGTTGACACAGAGCAGAGCTGACGTGCCGTTCAGTGGCATCTCGGCAAAGCACATTAAACAATTCACACTCCTCACCACCCATCCTCTAGATCAGGTCAGATCACGACCAATCAAAGCCTTAACTTAACTTCACATGCAAAGGAAAATATTAGCATAATATTTGCAGGGAGTGGAATGCTAATTCTATATACATCAAAGCATCCTTTGGAAAATTGAATGTACACAATATAAAATTAAATGTGCATCAGTTGACCCTATAGAAAATTGTGCATGCATCAAAGGATCCTAATTGTTTCTAAATTGTACATACATCAAAGAATACAAGTGATTTTAAATTATTCACACATCAAAGAACCCTATTCATTCTCAATTCTACATACATCAAAAGATCCTATATTACTGTTTTTAAATTGTGTATACATCAAAGTATCATATGCAATTGTTTCTAAATTGTAAACACATCCGAGGATACAATTGATTTTAAATTGTACATACATCAAATAATCATATAGAACTATTTCTAAATTCTACATATATCAAAGGATCCTATAAAAATGTCATCAAAGAATCCAGTAGGGATCTACAGGATCCTATAGGTATAATTGCTTTTAAATTGTGCATACATCAAAGAATACAATTGATTTTAAATTGTGCATACATCGAATGATCCTATAGAATTAATTATCAATTCTATATGTATCAACAAATCCTATAAATTGTACATCAAAGAATACAATTGCTTTTAAATTAAACATACATCAAAGGATCACAGAATTATTTCTAAATTCTAAACACATCAAAGGGTCCAGTGGAACTCTTTTGAAATTGTTCATCACAATATAATTCTCTCTAATTTGCACATACTTTCCAAAAGATACATCCTATGGAACACTATTTCTAAATTGAACATACATTTTAAAACAATTCTATGCAGTTTTGTCTGTATTCTGCATATATGAAAGGATACTTTTACATATTTTCTTTTCTTTTGCTGGAATTTCACTGTACCGTCACTGACTATACCATATTATGCCAACATATGCTACAGAGCAGCAAGTGCGGGCGAAGGGTCTTTTCTTTTTCACGGGCCACCTGCCAAACTCAGCATCTATTGTCCCTTATGACCTCCCTTTAAATCACGTGGCTGTAGTTTTGTGTCCTCCCTCACTTACTGAAGGTTAAACTGGCAGCATTCCTCTGGAGGTGTATAGTTGGGAGAGTTATTTCAGACAGAGGGTGGAAGACCAGAAACATCAAGTTCAAACTACAGATTTTATAGAGCTCTTACAGAGATTTCACACCATTGTGGTCATTTAACACAACTCTTAGATAAACCCTTGTGGTTGCCGTTGTATGTACACAATACCTCTGAAATGATCAATATTATCTGTGAATATTTAGGTGCATTTAAAGAAAGCAAATGAAACAACCCAGACATATGCATAAAACATGAATACATTCACCAGACAATATCATTCATTTTGAATTCCAGGTGTTGATGCAACGCAATCATCAGAATCTTATATCTATCCTGCAGTGAAAATCAATGTAGGCTACAGTGTGTCAGAAGAGAATATGTTGTTTGGTTTTATCTTCGATTTTCACACCTTAAAATATATTTCACACCTTCATTTGTAAACTAGTTCTGAGGAAATTGAAGTCAGACTACATCTGAGCAGCACAGAGGAGGAAGTTAAGTATGTGTATGTCAAGCAAGGCCTAGATCCAGTTTGTAGATACAATGATTTGAGCATAACAAAGCAGATGTGCCCACATGCATGTTGCACCGCGCAAATCTTACAGCTCAGTTTAGACTAATAAATGATCAAGGATGTAGAAAATGACAGTGATCTGGTGTGCTTTATTGGAGTGTAAAGCATCAATCTAATACTCTAATGTGAGTTAGTTGACATGTAGTTGCAGTGGTGTAGTTACACTTTTAATAAAACGTAAATTCGTCCCACACACTTTTTTCGGGCAAGTGTGTTCACATGAAGGGAAATGTGAATAAACCTAGATTTAAATTCAAAGAGACAAGATAGTCTATTCATGACATGCCGAATTATTTTTATCCAAAATGAGGCGATCAGAACATTATGAAGAGCTAACACTCTTGTGTAATGCGTTTCATTCATTCTCGAAGCCAGAGGGCGCTCTCTCACATAAAGTCCAAAACGGATTCGTAGAAGTAATAATTTATGATGTTCCAGGAAATCCCTTATATGGAAAAAGGCATCCAGCTATTCTGTAGCATAGACATCCATATAAGGCTAGATGTCTTAAAGGAACACTCCACCGTTTTTTGAAATAGGGCTTATTCACATTCTTTCATACATTTAGATAGGTGGGTAAATGCATTTTTGTCTCAGTGCATGCATTGTTTTAGTTTGACAGGGTCGGCGCTAGCTTAGCTTAGCACAATGAATGGAATCCTTTGTTGCCAGCTAGCATGGCCTGAGTAAAAGTGATACATTTTTTTTTTTTTAAACACGTAATTACTTCTTGTGGCCTGCGTATTCACAACGAGTACAAATAGCGATGCAGATTAACACTAGGCGATTTCCTAGGCAGATATTGACTTGGGACTATATTATGGGGAAGCACAGGTGAAGCACGGCTACTTAGGCGAAGCACAGCTACTTGGGTGCAGAGATATCACGCAACACATGAAATCCCACGACTTCCGTCAACATACCGGTGTGAATAGTAGCTGGCTATTTTTCCTACAGTACATGAATGGCAATGAACATGGCTGATTTTGTGTGAGCCAGAACCATACCTATATGTACAAGAGTTTACAGAAAATGAGTGGAAATAGAACGACAGGCGGAGGTTGCGGTCGCTCAACAGCCCGAGGACGTGAGGATGAGAGCCAACACGAACTGGTGGTGTGAATGTGGGGGAATATGCCGACTGAAATAGTGTCTGTGCTGTGGCGAGTGGGACAAGTTACTGCCGTCGATGACCAGGCTCAACGCGTCAGATCAAGATGAGCGTGCCCGCAGTTGTGTAACAGCTACTGAGGATTTCACGGCGCTGATCCATCCGGCAGCACTCGATTTTTTTTCCGGTGTGATAAAGTGAACTGGAAAAAACGCTCCACGCCGAATAGACCAAATGGACAGCTGTCCACAGAGTAAGTGATTATTTTAAACATGACACATGTATAGTAAACTGCTTGTAGCCTTCTCCTCATAGTAGTTGTACTAAAACTCCTGAGTCAAAAGAACCAGGCTAACGTTAACTCGGTGAGAGAATAGCTAACTTAGCCCTCTGTCATTTCATTTTACAGGTAACGATAACAGCGATTTTTATTTTAGTTTGGTTGTTCATGCTAAACAGGTTGAATTCAACATGAGGTTATACTAGAGGAGGCTAACGTTATTTGAACCGTAGTCTATATACAGCTTCTCAGCATCTATCTTACAACTGAATAAAGACACAGATTAACATAAGGAAGAGTAATAAAAGACAACTTACATGTGCACTTTGCTCTGCCTGTGCTTTGAAAATAGATGGGATGGGACAGCCGTATGTTTCAGACGTAACTTAGTACCGTCTTTCTGAGCCCATATTCCATTTTTTCAAAGTAACTTAGTCCTCTGGTGCAAAATGCTCTACGCAAACACGATACTGTTTAATTTTGTAGAGAGGCGTTGAAGTACAGATATCCAGAGCAGCTAGCCATTTATTTCTCAGTTCCACATTCGATGGAATTCTGTGAAACATTACATTCGTGTATGTCCTTTGCTTGTTCTCACAACCTTTTGCTACGCAGGTAATTACCATGTTTGCTGTAACTATAGCTGTAACTTCTCAAAATAAACAATCCAAAAGCGAAGACACTCGGTGCAGGTCACGCGTGTTGTTCTTCTTCTTCTGTGTTTTGACTCGTTGCAATGCACACCGGTATGTTGACAGAAGTCGTGGGATTTCATGTGTTGCGTGATATCTCTGCGCCCAAGTAGCAGTGCTTCGCCTAAGCAGCAGTGCTTCGCCTGTGCTTCCCCCAATATAGTCCCAAGTCAATATCTGCCTAGGAAATCGCCTAGTGTTAATCTGCATCGCTATTTGTACTCGTTGTGAATACGCAGGCCACAGGAAGTAATTACGTGGGGGTTTTTTTGTTTTTTTTGATCACTTTTACTCAGGACATGCTAGCTGGCAACAAAGGATTCCATTCATTGTGCTAAGCTAAGCTAGCGCCGACCCTGTCAAACTAAAACAATGCATGCACTGAGACAAAAATGTATTTACCCACCTATCTAAATGTATGAAAGAATGTGAATAAGCCCTATTTCAAAAAACGGTGGAGTGTTCCTTTAAGGCGGAGTCTCGAACGGCATCACCGGCAGCCATCTTGTCACAGGGAAGCTTTCTGGCGAGCTCTGTGGTATCTGAAGTAAGGTGAGTGATCAGCACGAACACAAATCCTCTTATCTCGCTGAAATCTTGACGGATTTACAAACGGTTTGGTTTCTTACAAACGTTATTAACGTGGCTATAATTCTGAATGCTGGAACATGTTGAAATTGCAGATTATTCATATGTATGCAGTGTCATAACTACATCTCTGACGTTTATAACAAACCAAACCGTTTGAAAATCGGTAGAAAATTGAGCAAGTTATGGTTATTTAAAAGTACATGCACCATTAAAACACAATGTTACGAGTGAGCGAGCTCCCTGTGGCAAGATGGCCGCCGTGTGCGGACGTCGACCTCCATTGGCCAGCAGCGCGGATGAGACATCTAGCCTTTATTATATGATATCTATGTTCTGTAGCAGCAGCTGAATAAAAAGCAGAAACGTTTTTATTGATGGAACGTGAAGACAATAAATACACAAATGCGACAATAGCCTATATGGTTTATGTGTATTTTTCAAGCCATCTCAAGGTATTTATTGACAATAAAGTATATGAATAATGCAATTCTAATTGACAGCCTTTTTTTTCAATGTTTTTGAGTCTCTTATGCTCACCAAGTCTGCATTTATTTAATCAAAAATACAGTAAAACCAGTAATATTGCGAAATATTATTACAAATTAAAATAGCTTTCTCTTTTTCTATGTAAAAAGCTGGATTTTCAGCATCATTAATACAGTTTTCAGTGTCACATGATCCTTCGGAAATCATTCTAATACGCTGATTTGATACTCAAGAAACAGTTCTTATTATTATCAGTGTTGAAAATAGTTAGTTAGTTAGTTAGTTAGTTAGTCTAAAGTGGACTATCAATGGTTTTCCATTGTAAACAATTTCTCAAAAAGACATTTCTCTGAATATCTTCTATGATGTCTTATGTACAATGGAAGAAATAAAGTCATATGGGTTCAGAACGATATGAGGGTGAGTAAATGGTGACAGAATTTTCATTTTTGGGTTAACTATCCCTTTAATGGCAGTTATTTAAATAATGTGCATTCTATAACAACCAAAATTTGCATAGAAAGAAGTCGTGTTTACTGTAAATAATGTTTACTGTCAAATTATATGTTTATCAAATACTCCGACTGCAAAAGCACATTCTGTGCTGAAAATAATGCAGTGGCTTAATTTAACCCGTTCAGACCTGGAATATGTTGCAGAAAAACAAAAATATACAGCTTTAATTCCTCTCTCAATCAGCTGTAAATGATAATAAAGCAGCAACAACAAAATGATTCAAAACATATTTAAGTTATTTACAATGTACAATTGGTTTTGAACAGAATCAAACATTTTGTGAGCAAAATTGTCTAATTTCAAGAAAACTTTAAAGTCAGCATGAAATTAATATTCCCCCTATATATTTTCCATGTTTCTTTTTTTGTTTTGACCACATAATTCTTAATCTAAATGTCATAACTCAGTCTACTGATGAAACAACGGACTTCTCCCCTTTCTCACAATTGACCACTAACTCGCATACATAAAACGAAGTCTCCACCCTTCTTATTATTTCCTTTTTAATAATCTGTTTCACTCAGCTGTACGTCACTATATGGAAGAAAAGATCTGTCACTATTAATTTCATTGCAACTAAATAAATTACAAGTAAAATCAAAGTCATTTGTCAGTTTAGCAATAGTATGATGTTTACATTGAGATCCACTGTCTAATGTAGGGTGGTTAAAGCTACACTGTGTGATTTTTTGAAAAAACACTTTGTTCTTTCAAAATTATGTGTTCATTCATGTGTAATTACTTCCACCAACTAATCAAGTATTCTCGTAAGCGTAGAATCTGCCATTCAGAATACAGACGAGCGAGTCGCTCAAATGGCGGCAGCCATGTTGCGCCTCCATCTTGAAAATACATTCGCCAAAGAGGGACATACCTGGAAATTCAAGCTTCGCCTTTCGCGCTTTTACACTTAGTGGCACCGTGACGAATGCGAGGGAGAGATTACTCGTGACTGCCTGCAGATTTGAAAGCCTGCTGAAGATGGAGGATCACGCCTATTCTCGAGGACATGTAGCAGAGTCGCCAAGGAAGCGAAAGAGAGAATTAAAACGACAACGCGACAGGCAAATCAACAAGACCAAAGTCAATATTGGAGTGGCTTTTCCAAGATGGAGAAGCAAGGATTTTAAAAGGGACGCCGAAATTCAGCCTATTTGTGTAAATTCGAAGTTTTATAGTTGCTTGGCTAACCATAGCATGGTTGTGCATAACGCTAGAACGACGTCCAGGATACTTTTCCTCACGTCAAATGATGAAAAAGGATTGTTTACCTTGTAACACAAATCTGTGTGCTGCGACGGATCACAGGCGATGAATAGTTTTACTGGCGCCATTTGTAGGCTATTTCAAAGGGCACTGTAAATTTTAGTTAATAGTTTTCTAAAGTAACCTCATCACTTGAAGGAACACTCATGGAAGAAGTCGAACTGGAAGCCATGTTAATCTTGGAATAATACGGCCACCGTAGGAGTTAAAACGCTCTCGGAATGGGAGGTGCTAGAAAGTAATATTCAGTTGGTAGTCATATACAATTTCACCGCTAGATGAGAGAAAATCTTACACAGTGTAGCTTTAATAAATAAGAGGCAGGTTTTAGCTCTAAAACGCCACCAATAAAAGTGGCGAAACTACTTTAAATTTGCTATAGGCTACTGTAAATGATAAATGTAAATTTGCCCTTCTGTGGGTGGATAAGATTGTGGATTTCTGGATTACTGATTAACAAAGTGATTTTTACATTATGCACATAATGTAAATCTAAGATTAAGTCATTAATTCAACTTGTAGTTCATTTGCATATCCGTTTAAGTAATCCCACTACAATCCGCTCTGCCAAGTAAATACATAGTGTGTGCGCACGTTTATGTACTTGACTCTCCTCTGGTATGTTTCCAACAAAAGCGATAAAAAACATCCATCATCTCCTCTCCCCCTGGTGTAAAGGAATAGGGCGAGGGTGAACACTTTGGCTAATCAGATTACCAACCCACAGACTACAGCAGTGTAAGAAAGCGACCGGGACGCCTTAGCACTTTCCCACTGAAAACTTGAGCGAAGGGAGGGGGGGTTATACACGCTTTTAGCAAGTGCTGTGAAAGCCTGCGTGGAGTCTCAGTGCGACATTCACATCCAGGGAAAGCAAGAGAAAAGGCTCATTAAACTTCTAGCTGGTTTTATCAGCGAGATCCTTCTGAAGCTGTCGGATGACAGGGGTGGAGGAGCTCCTATAGATCTGACTTCTAATTACGGCCACCTCCAAGCAGGAAGGAGACTTTTTTGGGGGGGGGACTTTAAAGGGATAGCTCAACTAAACATGAAAATTCTGTAATATCTCTCATCCTCCTGTCTTTGCAAACCTGAATGACTTTCTTTCTTCTGTGGAACATTAAATGTAAATTTTCTAGCAATATTTTGACCACTCTTTTTTTTTAATGGAAATGAATTGTCCAAGCTCCAAAAGGTCAAAAAGCAAAAGTGTGTGTGCGTGTGCGTGTGCGTGTGTGCGTGTGTGTGTGTGTGTGCGTGTGTGTGTGTGTGTGTGTGTGTACTTTACACATTTTTATGTTAGATGCGATTAGTCATAATGAATCGATTTGACAGCACTATATATATATATATATATACATACACAGTGCTGGGTAGTTACTGATTATAATTATGTAATCTGGATTACATTATCAGATTCCAAAAATGAAATACTTCTACTTAGAGTATATTTCTTAAAATGTTTTATTTGAAATACTCATAATCAGAATACAGTTAGTGGTTTATATGATTCATACACTATATTCGAAGTCTTTTGAAGTCATGTGATAGTTTTGTAACAAATATAATGCATTTTAAGATGATATTCTCATCCTGGTGCATTAATGAGAAAAGTAGCAGCATATGATGCACTAATCATTCTTTTGAGTTAAATCTTCAGTTCAAGAGCGATTTTTTAGGACATTTTTCTAAGGATATTCTTGGGTCCTACCTTAAAAACAGATTAATATGGGTTTGAAATGATGTGGGGGTGAGTAAATGACAGAAATGTCATTTTTTGGGTGAACTGTTACTTTAAAGTAGAGATGAATGTTCAGTGTGAGAGCACATGGTGAATTGTACTGACAGACCCCGAGGTACGTAGGACATGCCACATTTGTCCCTAGATGGAGAGAGAGTATGCAGAGAGTGCAAAAAACACAAAGCGCACGCTCCAGAATATGCCAAGTTTAAAAGAAGATACTAGATTCCCAGAATGGAGCTCATTATCAGGTAATCTCATAATTACAACGTATTACATCACCTTGTGTTGAAAGAAGGATTTATATGATGTATATTCATGCGCATTGAAAAAATGGCACTGAAAACAATAAGACTTTTAAAAGGTGATATTATATGCTAAAATATTGTAATCAATCCTCTTAACAAAATATATATTTTTAAAAATAGTAAGAAGTCCCTTATGTTCACCAAAGCTACATTTATTTGATTACAATAAAACAAAAATGTTATATATATCATTTGTATCATGATTTATTCCAACAACATCATAAGCAAGAGTTCTCAGACCTGTTGTAGATTACCAAGGTCACCCATAGAAATAACTCTCTGAAGATTAATGATGTCTACAGGATATAATATAACCAGGTCTAATATTTTTCGTGCAGGATGACGAAGTGAAATGAGTTACCTTAAGTTGGTATCATGTTTACAGCAAGTCTGATGAGGGTTTGCTGTGTTTCTTAACAGGAGGCATTTGATGGCCTGAGCTCGAAGGTCAGCCGCTGAAGCAAACGGTGTCACTGAACATCCTCTGGCCCGTGAAAGCGCTCCTCTGAAGATAATGTGTTGCGTTTGCCTTTGGGCTGTTCTTCCACAGTCTGCTCTCATTTACACTTGTGGTATTGCCATTTGTCTAATTAAGGCACTGGAATTCACTAGTTTTGGTCGAAGTATACATGATACAAAAGCATTTTGGCTTTTCATTTGGGAAGGAATGTTCATATGGTTAATATGGTTTGTTCATTTCATAGGATTTCACAGGTGCAGACTAACCTCACAGATTCTTTTTGCAGTTATGCAGCTGTATTTTCGCCTGACCGAACCCTGTCAGGGGAAAATAGAATATCAAACTTCAAGAAAGACTAGTTTTCATTGCAATGTCTCCGAATGCAAAATCACATCAGAGCAACATATCTCATTGGTTTCTCTGGAGACTCATATCAAATTGATCATTTCATATTTTACATCTGCAAAATAGTATTCTGCAAAATATCAGTCATTATGTGTTGGGAGAGAGAGACTGCCCCCTAGTGCCAGTCCATCAAAGTGGACATTAAAAGGTGGGTAAAACTTGTTCTTCATTTGAATTCCAATATTAAAATTCAGAAATACGAAGCACATCTATAATATTTGTGTTGCAGATTAGGGAATTAAATATTGGTGCTAAAAATGCTGTTTTTCCTTGTCTTGTCAAAATATATAATGTGAACATGAATATCTGTATGTACGATACATGTTCATGATGACTATCTGACTGACTATTTATCCATCTATCTGTCTGAGATAGATAGATTACTGTGAGAGACTGTGTTTCAGTGCTACATTAAACACTGAATATTATGTATAATAAATAATGCAATGGGGGAGGAATATATATTTGTGGGTCCTGATAACGCCAAATGTCTTACAGTATGTTAGCAGTAAAAAGTGGCCTACATTATTTTAAATATCTAGTCCAGTCAGTGACAGAGTGCAAGCATATTAGTCTCAAATAATTCTGTATTTTCAGCTTCAGAATCATGAATATTTTTATTCTGGTGTCACCATTGTCCTGTGCATTGGGTTACCAGTACCAAGTCCAAGCCTATTCATTTACACCCCCAATGT
This sequence comes from Abramis brama, assembly GCF_963993115.1. NCBI lineage: Eukaryota > Metazoa > Chordata > Actinopteri > Cypriniformes > Leuciscidae > Abramis > Abramis brama. The sequence goes on from NC_139987.1 coordinate 10,101,037, forward strand.
AATATCAAATTTAGCATTTGAATCAACAGTAAAAAATTTTGTTAACCTTTTATCATATGTTTTGGAGTATCGCAATAATATTGTATCATGAGTTCAGTATCGTGATATGTATCGAATGAGGGTATCGTTGCACCCCTGATAGAGCTAAAAAGAAAACATCTCCAAATGTATTTTCACATCTTCATAATAACTGCAAAAAGCATATATTAAAAAGAAAAAAATGTTTTTTTCATTTTTATAATTATCAGTCATAGCAAAATAAAAATGTGTCTACAAATCCTGGTGTGTACGTTATTTAATAATAGATGATTACTTTTATTTTTTACAATTGCTTTTATTAACCATCCGATGATTAAATGAACACACACTTTTTCAGTAGAGTATGAAATTTATTAAATTAAAGCCCTCCAAACGGCATCATTCTGCACACTCCACATCAGTCTGATCCAGCAGGCGTCATCTCAGTGGAGAGATGTGACAGACAGCACGAGATGAATGAAGCGCTGTGACATCTTCATACTCAGGCGGGTCGGGATCCCAATCAGCTTGGAGCCGCAGGTCCCTTCGCACAGTTAATTAAATCAGTCTGCAAGAGACAGACCGCAGCCAATGCATGTCCCACCAACTGTTACTGTTCCATTACAGTCGAGCGGATTTCATGAACATTTCTCCAGCTAGCAATCAAAGATTTCCTGGAAGAGGGTATTAAGTGGAAAAACATGATACATGAAGTGACAGGAGAGGTTTTGTTGTTTTTCACCAAGCGCAAACCCAACAATGACCCCCATCCAGACTCTTAGCCGAAGACACGGCATATAAAAAGAAAGCATATTTTCTCAGTAAATAATGTTAATAATGTAAAGTAAAACTATTGCTGCATTGTTCAATCACTAGTTTAAAAGTTATTAAATTAGTTAATAGTTAGAAATGGTAATGAAGGGAAAACAACACACGTATCTGACAGTATAGGAAAAGCAATGTACGCTTATGAATGAGTTTGAAGCACTTAACAAAGAATGTCTCTGTTTAAGACAATTCAGATATGTTTTAGATTCATCAAAGTATATCGACATAAACTATACTATCCCATCCTAGTAGGGGGCAAACTCAAGAGTTTGAAACTACATTCCACACACACACAAGTTCTGCACATGCAGTGGTTAAAACAACGCTGTATTCATTTGGTACACAAAAGATCTGTACGAATATGTGTACCATTACACCCTTTATATACACTTTATGGACAGAAGTATTGGGACACATGAGAATGTGGGAATTTTTTTGAGCATTTGTGAGGTTCAGGTACTGATGTTTTTTTGTAAATGCAGACTGCATGGATAGGAGCTTGATTTTATACATTGGCAATGGGTCTGATTGAAACACCTGAATTCAATAATTAACCTGTTCCAATCATGTTGTCCATATAGTGTACATTCAAACAGGTACAATTCTTATTAATTACCTCCCTTGATTTTGAATGAGAAATGCCATTATATGCGCCTCCCCGTCAACATCAAATTGTCATAAGTTGAATACGTATCATCTGGACTTTGCATGTGGTTGGAGGGGGCAGCCATGGCCTGTGGGCTGTAGAAGAAGTCATGCTCAGCTAGGTGGTCTGCCCCATCATGAGCTCTTCGATTAGCCTCGATGACCTCCTCTGATTCACACACAGCACTGACAACCCACTCAGCTCTGGCTTGGAAATCCTGTGGATCTGCATAAATTGGCTCCACACTGATGTCCTGTAATGCGCTATTAATTGCTAATTGCTGGATGGAATCACCCAACAAGTCAGTCAAATCTTCCGTGGCCCTCGTCTCTTCACGTGCACCCTCTTCCCGGGAGATCTCGAAATCAGGCGACTGCGAAATGTCAGCGTTGGTCTTGAAAGTGTCTTGGAAAGAAGCAGACTGCTGGAGAGCTTTTCTCAGGTTTTGCCAGTGCATTTTAGGGTCTGTAGGGGAAGTGGCTTTTGGCTGAGCTTTTGACACCGTGGCGTAGACAGCTTCCTTATTCTCGAGGTCGGTGTCAATCACTTGACTTTCGCTTTGTAGCTCTATTGCATTCAAAGAAAAGCTCCTCCAAGCAGGGTTGAGCATTTTTGATGGACGCTGAACCGCTCTCTGCATCTTGCCCTCAGGTAAAAAGTCTGAGTTTTGAGTTTCTATGGGGTAGTTGTACGTTTCATCCGTGGCCACGGTTTCTTGAACTCTACTTTGTTCTGCACGGTCAAGGCTGTTCGGCTTGGCTGTGGAGGGTCTTGGCAGATTCTGGATGGATGCACTGACAACATTGAACAGTCTTTCACCCTGATGGGTTGCAAACTCGAAATTCCCCTCGCCGGACTCACATCTGCGACCAGCCTCAAAGGAAAAAGACAGCTGAGGGAAAGAAAAGAGAAGGGAAAGTTATGAAATCTATTTCAGACCAGAGATGTTTGTCCACAATCACTCGGGCGTTAATAAAGAAAGGCTGTTTGTTTCCCATGAGAAAAGGCATGCAAATTAAATTCAATATGTTTAAATGAAGAAATTGTTTTCAAAAAAAAAAATCTCACACCTGCACATTGACAACACTAACGCTCTTTTGAAATTAAAGAGTGAAGAAAAATGACACATTTACATCAATGGATCAATGACAAGATAAAGGAAAGGAAACATTACAATGGAATATTTGTATTCATGTTGGTTTCAGTTTAAAAAAAACTTTTTATACCATTTTCAAGAAACATTCATTTAAAAAATGTGTAGGCCTAACCAAGTAAAAACATTTTCCTTTCATCTTTATACATGTATGCACAAAATATTGCATATGGTGACGCAAAAGTGTGTGAAATTCGATGTAGTATGCACTCAAGACGGCTAGGTGGCAATGTGAAGCAGATCGTGAGCAGATCGGTGCCTTCACTGTCTAGCACTGTCTTTTGCGTTTTTACCATAGACTGTAAAACAAGTAATAAAAACTCAGTGAGTGTTTTAGCGCAATTTTCTGACGTCATGGGATCACAACACTAAGAGATAGTAAATCTTTTTATGTTTTTTTTTTTTTTTTTTTTTTTTTTTTTTTTTGTGCGTTCCCGAGATTAGACCTTCCTTAACATAATGCCGAAAACCCGAAGTCTCTAGGTGGTCTGGTTGAGGAGGAGACAGAAATCGTGAGTTAACAATCGCAATTTTGTCCGTTGGAAAATTGCGCTAAAAATAGGTTTTTACCCTTTAGACGGGAACGCGACAGTGAAGCGCTTTTAAGATTTCCAAGTTTCACTTTTTTGCATTTTTAAGCCCCAAAAACGTCGTCGCCGTCTAAACGAAAGGCACATCTGATAAAATATTTTTACGTTTTCACCCGCGAGCGCTCTCGTGTAAACAGGGCCTCGGTCTTGTTTTCATTAGTCATATGTCTTCCTTTGTTCTGTTTTCCCGCCACTCATTTGTTTCCTCAGTAACCTTCATTAGTTCATCTGTCACATCTGTTTCCTCGTTAGTCTTGTCAGCGGTGTCTCGTATCCCTGATCTGTTTCCCTATGTATTTAAGTCCTGTGTGTTGCCTTGTTCATTGTCTGATCTACGTCGTATTAAGTGTGTGAACCTTCTGTTCTGCCCGCCTTCGATGTACCTTTATGATTTATATTGCAAGAACTTCTGACTCGTCTTTGTCTTCTGCACCACACCGTGACAATGGTGGCATTTCCTGTTAAGGATTTTTTTTTCTGCATGTTGCTTGCACCACATGTGAAAGTTGTTCATTTTAAATTTACTGTAATACATATAGTAAAAATGGTAATATTGTGAAATATTATTGTAATTTAAAATAACTGTTTTCTACTTTATACTAATTTATACCTGTGACAAAGTTGAATTTTCAGTAGCCATTACTTCAGTGTCACATGATTCTTCAAAAATCATTCTAATATGTGGACTTCATGCTCAAGAAATGTTTTTATTATTAATGTTAAACAGTTGTGCTGCCTAATATTTCTGTGAAAATATTCTTGTTGTATACTTAACTGTAAATGTTACAAATTCCTGCAATTTCCATTTTCACATACAGGATTATCCTGACAGCAAGTATATTTTCAACTTAGACTTAAACGTACTTTCAATGAACGAGTGCCAGCGTGTGTGTGCACGTCAGATAGAGCGTTTAAGAATGGGAGCGCAATAATTCTAACCTTATTTTAAAATATTTTGCTAACATTTTTCACTTCCAAAAGAGTAAACACTTATACTATAAACACTATAAACTGCAGTGTGTTGCTGCCAATATTGACAGACTATTTAAAATGTAATTACAGACAGTTTGTTCATTAAGCCACTGTTTATTAAAAAAAAACGTTTTAATTAATTGTTTTTCCCCCTTCTATACCAAAAACATTCAGAACCGTGACTGTGAGGAGGTACAAGGTATCGTCATCATTGTGAATATTACACCCTATATATATATAAAATAGAAGATATGAAAAAATAGCACCATGCATGTCATTAACAAATTTAAAGTGACACCAGCTTACCGTGTCTTGTCCAAACTTCCTTACGTAACAGTACGGCCATTTGAAAAGCACTTCCTTAGTTTTGACGTCCTTCAGGATTAAGCAGTCATGCAGGGGAGTAAGGATATAGTCCCCATACAGATTGCAGCGAATGGCAGCCTCTGTGCCCACTGCTATAACCAGAAAATCTCGAACTGCAAGACAAAAGAAACTTGTGAGTGTTCGCACAAAATGAAATCAAGAAGAAAAAAACAACATGTGAATATCTTGTCGTGTGCAGTTTGAACAGCCCCTAAAACACAATAAAATAAGGAACTGTACAAAATATTTGTTCACCCTTTTTTTCCTTTTTTTTTTTTACACTTAATTGCAGTTTGATGTAATTTATGCCAAACAGCCAAAAAGCCTTTGGTGTTTGCGTGTCATGTGGCTAACTGCTCTATTTGAAGCTTTCAGTATAAAATCACCAACTACTTTATTACATGTAAAAAAAAATTATTTTGTATTCAACAGAAGAAAGAAAGTCATAGGAGTTTAAAGCACCATTTAGGATGAGCTGTTCCTTTAATAAACATTTCCATCCACTCCCACAATTTCAACTTATGAACTTTCATGGGTGCAAGTACAATATAGCTGAATCACAAGTCACTGAAAGGTATTGCACCCGAAGTCAGCAGGGAACACAACCCATTGCTTTTCCTCTGGAGAAAGCTTTGAAATTCAAAATTGGATGTCCACAGGAGCAGGCAGAAGCCAGAGAAGGCAGACACGTCTAACTTCAGCCTTTGTTCCTTCGGTTGATGTTCACAGCTGTCATTTTCTGAGCCTCTTCCTCCTCGCTCTACATCTTCCAGGATGAAACAAGCTCTCAGACTGTTGGCTTGTTGCCCTGTGAGGCCTCACCCGTGACTGTGAATGTCAAATGTACTTGTTTTCTCTGTTCGCTCTCGTTCGCAGTGCCGCTAAGGGAGAATGTTACATGCAGCCAGCAGTACACAGTTCTCATATCTGGAGATACAGGTGGCACATGTGTCAAGCACGACTCCTTAATGACTGACTGGACACATGCTGTAGTTAGTGTCAGATTTTAAGCTTCAGATTTAACTGGATGATGAACAAGAATCATTTTATTTTGTCCTTTATTTTGATGTTTTAACACTAACACAGTAGTGAAAGATTAGATGCATTAGCAGGTGTTATTCACCAGTAATCGTGCGCAATTATTCTTATCTGTGCAAACAATGTTCTTCCACTGGATTAACAATCATTCTAGTGTATGCACACATACATTTGTTTTTACTCCTTTTGTAATGTTATTGATATTCGAGTTACTTAAAGCATAAATTTAGAAAAAAAAATAAGCAAGAACTTATTGCCAAACCTCAATTAAGTACATTTTGCAATTCTAGTTTATAAAGTTTTAAATATGGATCTTTTTCTGACAAAAACACATTGATTCGCTTCAGAAGGCCTTTATTAACCCACTGGGGCAGTATGGATTACTTTTATGATGGATGGATGAACTTTTTTGGGCTTCAAAATCTCAGTTACTATTCACTCCCATTATAAAGCTTGGAAGAGCCAGGTAATTTTTAATATAACTCCAATGGTGTTTGGCTGAAAGTCATATACACCAAGGATGGCTTGAGGGTGGGTAAATTATGTCACCTGATGTTAAAATTACAACTTCCCAACTCATTACTTTTCAGGAAGAATTGAATGCACCAATAGTAGAAAATGAAATTCATTGGCTCTGTTTAAAAACCTAGTGAGCTGACTACATAGACAGCATTTAAATACATTTAAGCTGTGTTTCTGACACGCACACACACACACAATGTTCCAAAATATAAAATACCTCATTTTGGCCAAATTCAGCATTGCATAGAGAAGGCAATCCCATAATGCCAGTTTTTACATCCAAAATGGTGACAAACTGAGATAAATGTTGATTATCAATATAATTTATTCAAGACCCATTTGGATATAAAATAGTTAAGTCTGATAGAAAATAACTATTTTGCTTGGGCGATAAGCACAATTTGTACAATGCACATATGTAGGGCGTTTAGAATCTGTCACTAATGAGGTTCCATTACATTTAAGTGTCTATGTAGGCAGCAACGGAGCACACTAGGTCTTGAAATAGAGCTATTGTCTTTTAATTGTACGCCACCATCATTCACTTGAACGCATCATTCCCTTGATTTTTAATAGAGCTGTTGACAAGGAGTTTTGTTTAGGTGACTAAGTTGTCAATTTGGAGGGGTGAAAAAATCGTGCAAACATTCTGTTTTTATCATGTTTTCCTGAGTCGTGCTTTGGTGCAAAGCAGGACTTGACAATTACTTTAATGTGTTCATTTATGTTAAACTGACTCCCGGTGCCCATCTTGATTTCAAGGGTGTCTGATGAGATCTGCCAAGTGATAATCAGCCTCTGATTGTTGGGTCACTGATTAAAAAGAGTCTTAACAGAACCAGTTCATCAGCATATTACGCAAATCAGAAGAAACTATACATTAATTAGCCATCAATTTAATTGTGCATATGTGTATAGTTATTTTTACATGTCTTAAGTGTCTTCTTTCAGTCTTCTTAAGTGCCAATTTCAAACATCGCAAACAATGCGTGATCAAAAACATTTTTAAACCCACAGCGGTATCAAAGGCACAGTCAAACCACAGCAGCACCGGGGTATTATTAGAGACCACCACAAGGCCATTGTGAAGTTCACCTCAATGTTAAACTGTAACACCTGCATAAATAAGATTCAGAGACTGCATGTGCAGCGGATTCAGTAGATGAGTCGGGGGCTTCTCGGGAAGGAAAGGCACGAAAATACGATTCCAGCTGCGAGCTGCTGATACTTGACTCTCAAAGTATAGATCAGAGAAAAAAAATACCACTTCCTTCTTATCTGGCCCATGGGTGTTGCATCTATCGACTAAAAATATACAACAGGAACTGCAATTCTAGCTTTGCTGTCCCAAAACACTCTGTTTGTCTTTAGAAATCTATTTTCATCTGACATTTCATTTTGTATGTATGGAACTCTTACTTTCTTAAATATGTAGTATTTGACAGAGCACATAACATGGAAGACTGTATCCCACAACGCAATGCATCTGACATTTTTCAGGGTGTCAAATGAAGTGGAAGCTTCAGAATTTTTGTCAAAATGTTAAAAAAAATGATTTTATACTGTTTATATAATTTAATATAATATACAGTATGTTATTTATATACTGTCTCTCATAGTAAGTTTTCATTTAGGAAATATCTATGCAAATATTTGTTATTAATATAGTATATAATGTTATAGTTATATACTGTAATGTTATATAATGTGTAGTATATAATATATATAGTGACATAATACATGCTTTTACTGTTACTTTTGAGAAAGTTAATGCATCATTGCTGAATAAAAGTTTTTTTTTTTAAATCATGCTTTTGACCGGTGACGGAGGGACAGACAGATAGATAGATAGATAGATAGATAGATAGATGAATCCTGCGTCCATAGCAACGCTCTGTTTTTCATGGCAACGGTGTGTGTTATACTTAGGAGCGGTCTGTTATCAAGAAATAACAGGCCGCATTCTACATTAGAATTCAACCAAGCCATGTAATAAATATATATATATTTAAAAAATATATTTTAATTTTAAATCATGTACTTATTTGTCAAGGGAGAAGTCAATATATATGTGATGGCATGGCGTACGGAAAAAAAGATGAGGATGTGATGCGTCACCCCTCCTCAGACAAAAATAGAAACATTTTGAAGTTCATGAAGGGCTGATTTACTGTCAAACAAGTTTCATCCACCTCCCTTCCCCATTTTCTCTCTCTCTCTCTCTCTCTCTCTCTCTCTCTCTCTCTCTCTCTCTCCTCTGCATGTAATTCTGTCTGTATGTGCTGCTAAAAACTTGCAGGAAGATTTTTTACCTCAAGTGAAAAAAAGAAGATAGAACTATATTTGCCGGCTGCTCTTCTGGCCCAAGGTGACACTTAAACAACATAATTTAAAGCTAATGGTTTTAATTTTAACACACACACACACACACACACACAAATTGCCCATGCAAAAGTCACAGCAACAATGCTAGCACAATGCTAGTGGTTACAGTTAATGTTGATGTTTTGCTAGCTAAATCGTAAGTTGCTGTTGATGTTTCGCCATAGACTAAAAAATATGGACAAAGCGTCTGTGACGTCATCCATAGACTTTCTGAAAAACGGTTTTGAAGCCGTTTATGGGGGGTATGGGCGGCGCCATCTTGGAAAATCTTGGGAAATCCTAACCCCGCCCACCGTCTGGCCAATCCATATATGGGTAAAGGACACAGCGCGCGTCACTCAGCTCGCTCTGCTACTCCGGTTATCTCTGTATATTTTAGGCAACGAAATATGTTATAAAACACCATACTAACTCTTTTCGTTTTCATTTAAAGAAATCTTAAACATTATAGCCACACAAATGTGGTTCAGGCAACGCGTATTGATTATATTCACTGCATATAATGTTTGCCTATTTATAGCAAAACGAAATATAAAACACAAACCTGCCTCTTTTCGTTTTAAATATAATATAAAAATATGAAACATTTTAATATGGTCCAGGCAATATGTGCGTTTGTACTAAATAACAGATGTTGCAGTAAACAACATTACAGATCATCTTCGTTGTATTAAAATTTAAAATGACAAAACTCAGCCCAGTCTCTTTTTGTTAAATTTCAGTTTTATCAATATTAGCCATTATAAAAGTATAAGTAAAAGGTACAAGAAGCTATACAAATAAAGCAAACAATTCAGTCAAACATAAAGTCAGCGCTCTAGTCTAACCATACAACGGTAAAGTTAAATAGCTTATAAAGTTATGAAACTTCCCCTCAGCCAAAACGATTGGCCAGGGAACAAATTATAGATTCAAGAGACCAAAAATCACCCGTTAGATATACACAAGACGAATTATATCTCAGAGACGCCAGAGTCAGCGGCAAACGTCAGACCGACTAGCCGAAAGGCTGTTCCAGGCGGGGTACATGAACACAGAGCGCCCGGTCATCGCTGGATCTCACAACCTGGATAAAATTTTCATAAATCTTTATAAATAAACCACAGATTTGAGCTTTAAACAACTACATTCTCGCCTGAAAAACTCCTTAAAACTACATTTCATGATACAGAAACAGTAGTATTATATTTCAACTGTGTTAAAAAATGGCGCTTCTTATGTTGTCATTCTGATTGGCGCAGCCTATGCTCGTTATCAGCTGTCAATCAAGCTGTCAATCAAAGTTAACCACGCCCTTATTTGTCATACATTTTATATCTAAATACGATCTAAACTAACGAGTTAGAAAAAAATTCCCCCCCCCCTCACAGTTGTCAGGCACTCGGAACCTATCGAAAAATACAATAAAAGTCCATGGGACCAACCTGTAAAAACATGAATTTATGCTGTGAAAACGGACATTTTAACGTGGGGTCTATGGACATTTGCTCCCTTTTGGGACCTCCCTCTAACGGATTTTCGATGTATTGCAGTTTTTCGCACTTCCGGGTAGGCTTCATTTTTTAGATTAGAATGTTGCCGCTTGTGTTTCGCTAGCTAATTGTTTACCGATTCAGATTCAGATATGGCCCAGGACCCTCATTCAAGGTAACTCTATTGGATGTTTGGGCTGTTTTACTGTCCACCAGGGGAAAATCACAACTCTTTTTCATTGCTTTTCAGTTATGTCTGGGATAAGTTACGCACCAAAAACTTAGTATTAGTGCTAGTGATGCTTGCCTTAGCAAGCGCCACAAAAGAAGTGCCCTGTTGTCAATGATACTCAAGGACCAATAGAAATCTTGAACTAGATGAAAAGGAAGAAGCAGGAAGTCAATAAGAAGTCGCCTTGGGTGAATTTGAGGACAGCTTGCATCCCTCTGCTTCATTTCATTTGTCGTCTCCCCTGAATGAGCTCTCTCTATACATACACCTGAAAACAGTGTCCCCTCTTTCCTGTCCTTTAATGGAATCAAGGTTGGCCACCTGTGGCCCAAATGGGCAATTTGACTCAGGCCTGAGGTTTCGCTTGAAAAAGAGGCTGTTTGTCCTTGCAACAGGACAAACTAAAATAGCTTCTCTCTCTCTTCTCTGTCCCTCCAAAATCACTAATATTATGTTAGGGTGAGCTGCATTAAAGCAGTATCCAGATATATGAAAAATAGCTAATAGACTAAGATATTAATATTGTTATTAACATTGTTTTTAGAGAACACAATTCTCTTTAAATATGTAAAACCTGAAAAAATAAATAAAAAGATTTTAAAGTGCCCTTACTGCCCTATTATGTTTTGTCAGATGTTAGTTTTCATATAGTGTCTTTGTGAATGTAAAAGGTCTGCAAAGTTTCAAAGATCAAAGTGCAGGTTAAAGTAAGTTATTGTAAAGTAATTAAGTTATTGTCTCCCGAAAGAAAGAACTGATTCTGAACTGCCTGAAACGAGTCATCAGTAATCCCCAGTCTCACTTCCTACAAATTGGAATCTGGTAATTACGACATGGAGTGAATGCACCTTTGGTTCTGACACGCACTGTAAGGAGTAGACCAATCACAACAGACTGGGCCATCTGACCAATCAGAGCAGAGTAGACCAATCACAACAGACTGGGCCATCTGTCCAATCAGAGCAGAGTAGACCAATCACAACAGACTGGGCCATCTGACCAATCAGAGCAGAGTAGACCAATCACAACAGACTGGGCCATCTGTCCAATCAGAGAAGAGTAGACCAATCACAACAGACTGGGCCATCTGACCAATCAGAGCAGAGTAGACCAATCACAACAGACTGGGCCATCTGACCAATCAGAGCAGAGTAGACCAATCACAACAGACTGGGCCATCTGTCCAATCAGAGAAGAGTAGACCAATCACAACAGACTGGGCCATCTGACCAATCAGAGCAGAGTAAACTCTCAAGAAAGGGGGGGTTTAGAGAGAATCCTTGATCGAACTGTTTCAGACACTGTGAGAAAAGAGGTAATGCTGCAGTGCATATTATGAGAAAATTAAAGTGTTTTTGAACTTGTATGCATTGAAACCAGTGGCGTGCAGTGGTTTTCTGAAATGAGGAGGCAAAGCCCTACAGTTTATATATATTCCCATTGATGCCATAATGTAGTTCATTCAGAGCGATTTGCGAATGCAAAACACGCACGAAAATGAGGCGGTATTTATCGCAAGAACCAATCATATCCAATCATAACCAATCATAGCGCGATGGAAGCATTGCCTCCTCTCAAGTGATTTTCCCCCATTCATTCTCCATTACCCCCCACTAAACCCAGCGCACGCTTTAGGGGGTCTGTTAAAAGTCAAAGGGCTCAGGGGAGGCACCAGAGACGTGGACTCTACTGTAACTTTACCTGCTGGTGTAGCTGTTGGACAGTGATTTATACAATTTTCAATGTCACATTTTTTTATATTTGTATTGTTTAATTTTTGTAATATGTTGAAAACTTGCATGAAAGGGTTAAGCTGAGAAAGTTTACCCTTGGGTTTGCAGTATCTTAAGGTCATCACATGCTTGTGCAACCTTATTTACAATGTTAAAGGTAGATGAATTGTAAAGAAAGGGTGATTTTATAATCATTTATAACGTATATGACGGTTGTTAGCGTGACATGAACTGGCTTACCGCTCTCTGCCGTGTCATAGAGAGAGTTTTCCTGCATTTCTCTGGCAGTAACAGGATCATAGATGCAACTCTCTCTCTGTAATCTTTGTTCAGCCTCGATGTTCTGAAAAGCATTAAGTGGTTTTAAAGTGTGACATCTGTAGCTGAATGTGTCCATTATGTGTTACAAGCAATTAGCAAAACGCTCATCATCATTATGTGCTGTGATTTGATGCCATTCAACCTACAGGGAACGCCTGCTCGCACAGACTCCTGATCCAGTCCTTCACCTCTGAAAGGTGGGAAGCGAAGACGTAAAGTTTATCTGAGGTCTCGAGAAGAAAGGCGGCGCAGTCTTTGGGGCGGTCCGCCATCTCGCTCTCTGATATGCGGATGCATTCTCGCAGCCGGATCACCTGTTTGTAGTCGGGTTTGCGTTTGGTGTGGCCCTGTTTGATGGAGGAGTGTTTGTGCTCGTACAGCTCTAGTCGTGCGACGTTGCGCCTGCCCTCCGCCACCACCACACACCACACCTTCCTCCATCGCTGAAGAGGACACACGCACATTATAGTCTGTTAGCCACTCGGTTGGTGCCATTTGAAAACAATATATGTAGCCTATATACACTCAAGCTGTGTTTTTCAAATGGTTTGGCCATTGGACCCACAAGTCATTAAAGGACAAATCCAGTGAAAAATGAACCTAGGGGTAATTAACACATGGTTACCGAGTCGATCGTTCCCTGCGATGCGTTTTCATGAAAATCGAATGTATAGAGTTTTATCTTTAAAAACAGATTAGCTCATAACACGCACTCCCCCTTTAATTTTTTTTTATTTTTATTTTTTTTATTATTATTATTTTTATTTTTTTATTGTAATAAATGTATAAATATATATTTTTTATTATTTTTTATTTTATTTTTATTAAAAAAAAAAAAAAAAAGACAATTTGAAAAAAGTTGTATACAAATATGTTTGTTATTGTTATCCAAGTGCCTTTACTTTGTTTTTTGTGTGCAAATCAATAAATATATGAAACAGAAACAGAAAAACAGATTAGCTCATAACACTAGTATATGGGGCACAGAGTAAGTAAAAGTAAATCGCTAGTTAATACCACTAACAAGGCTCAAAATAGCCTCACACTAACACAGTAGCATAATAAGGGTCCCTACGTGCAAACCGAAGCATTGAGAACTTTGTAAGTGTACAGACAGTTTAATAAGAAGATAAAACTCTATACATTCGATTTTCATGAAAACGCATCGCAGGGAACGATCGACTCGGTAACCATGTGTTAATTACCCCTAGGTTCATTTTTCACTGGATTTGTCCTTTAAGCATAACCCAAGCAAATGTATTTCTCAAAAATGGTTAACACACACACACACTTTACTTATCATACACATACATTGTAAGAATATCACTAACACTGATGAATAAACAACATAAGGTATTAGCAGTTCCAAACTAGTTTTTTTTTATTAGCTACATTAGTTGCTGGTTTGAGCCATAGAAAGTAGCACAAAGTGAAAATATACTGGTATTTTGGGTAAAGGTTAGAAATTGCATTTGCATTCATGGTTAGTGAGTGAGATACTTTTTATTCTGTAATTTAGTTATTTAGCCTAGTTACGAAAATAATGTTAGACTAATGACACTAACATATAGACTGACAATATTTTTTTCGTTTTTTAAACGTTTTTCTTACGCACTATTTACTTAAACTTCGTCTGACAGAAGAGTTTCACTCACGTCTCGTCTTTCAAAATAAAAGTCTCGCATAGGAAAACTTTTTTAAATTTTTATAAAGACCCCAGTTGAGAAACACAGCACTAAAGTCATAATTTATGTTACTGCATTACAAATATCAAACCAAGAAGTATTTATTTTAAAGAAATAATGCATGCAATCTCTTTCAAGCAAAACATTTCTAAAAGGGAAGGTGATACTGAACCTACAGATAGGAGACCGTGTGTGGATAAAGGTTGAGAAAGATGTACTCATCAAAATGAAGACAAAAAGTCTTTGACTTTAGCGATGATTAGCTATTAGGATGAACTAGAGTGGATAAAATATTTGAACAATAAAACATAAATTTACGTTCAGTAAACCGTAATGTTTCTTACGGTGACCAAGGCTGCATTTATTTGGTCAAAAATACATTAAAACAGTAGGTCTAATATTGTGAATATTATTACAATTTAAAATAACTGTTTTCTATTTTAATGTCTATTAAAATGTAATTTATTCCTGTGATGATAAACCTTAATTTTCAGCAACATTACTCCAGTCTTCAGTCACATGATCATTGAGAAATCATTCTAATTTACTAAAGAAATATTTCTTATTATTATCAATGTTGAAAACAATGTGCTGCTTAATATTTTTGTGGAAACCGCATTTATGTTTTATTGTAATCTTTATTATATTTATATATTGGTTAATGGGATCAGTTTTGCGCACTTGGACTCTATGCCAGTATGGCCACAGTTCTTCGCACTCTTTAGTCTGCCGATGCACGCTGAATCCACAGCCATTCAAGAGTGTGAATATGATTTTGTCTTTAGTTTACCTTGTGAAAAAAACTGGTGAAAATAATCACAATATTTTACAGCTCTGAAAAGGACATTGAGTCTAACCTTGCCGAAGCGTTGCTGATGTAAGTAAAGCGTCCCTTTTCTCCTGATGTCCTCCTCCATGGTTCTTCAGCTGGCCTTTATCTTGTTTTTCTCTCCTCCCTCTCACTTTCTTTAGGTTCCCTTGATTCCCCTTTGCTTTTAAACTGTTTGAAAGACTATGAGATGCATTGCTGTGAATGTCGGACTGACCTTAGGTACATTGTCAGACTTACTTCCTGTCTAAGATGTCTAAATCAGTCACTTGGAGAAGTCAGATGAGTGGGCGTGTGTCTGTATGTCTGTGGTAGGGTTGGTTTCCTACTCATATGATTCTTCCTGTTTGACACTATTTAGGGCAGGAGACTGTGTATCTACTGTGAAAAGTGTGAACAAGTTCAACAACATCCTACAGCTGCCACATCAGAATCAATCACAGGATCCCTGGAAAGGTTCGCTTTTCCTCAAATCTTTCACTGGTGCTCTAACAGTAAATGTAATGCAAAGTTCTTCATTACAATTCCAACAATGTCAGTCCAAATAGATCAACATGATCTGCAAGATTTTTTAAATATAATTTTCTAGGAATTTAAAAATAAATGTATGCAAATCAAATTGTGCATATGTACTTTTGTCACCTCAAGTCATGTGAAAATAACATTCAGGAAACTAACCAGGGGATGTCAAATGAACACAAGACTTTAGGCCTACAGTCTGATCGTGTATCTAGAGCGCCCCTCTGTGACCAATATGAGCTATTACAGCACATTCACAAACATTACATCACAAACACTGAAGAGCTGCTGCTGCTGCTGCTTAAACGCTACTGTTTAGAAACTCTAACTAGTTTCTTAGTCTTTCAATAACCACTAAGAAATGTACATTTGTTTAGTATCAGAACTACAGTGCGTTTTGAAAAGGGTCGGTCAAAAGGTCATGTTTCCAGCTGAAAACACCAAGCTGTGCAAACGCCATATTTGGCCATGTGACATCGTGCTGTGTGTCATCTGGCCAATCAGCAGCAGCTTTGCATAGTCATACCTTTTGAGAGGTTGGGTAGTTGACATAAAATTATGGAACGCCGTTGGGGACAATACCTATTATATGCAACGCGTGAAATTTGGACGCATTAACACGCACAGTTTGTACGTGTCTTTTTGGTCCGTGTAAACGCGAACGTTTTGTACGTCTAAACGCGAAGTTTTTTGTCATGTTATTTAAAGACACGATCGTTTGTATCGCCTTAACGCAACATTTTTGGCCGTGTATTTTTTGTTACGTGTTTCTATACGAACGTTTTCGTCGTGTAAACATGACATTTTTGAACGTGTAATATTTCTGAGTCTTATTTGATGTGCGACATACAAATTTTTCTGTTTTAGTTAAACTGGTGATAATTTAGAGTCAATGATTAAATACATTCAATGACTGCATGAATTAACATTATATTCTTTTGTAACGTTAAAGGAATTTGTCCTGTAGGAAAAGTGAGTGGTCTCTGTGATCCAACGACCATAGCCTATTTCCCCTCTGGTTAATGCATTCGAGGTGTCTATTTGGACCACTGCAAATAGCCTACTTGTTGGCAGAACTAATTACACTAGGCCAGTCTACCCTATATGTGGAAAAAGTCACCTCTTTAGTCAGCGGTTTCTGTGGCGTAACGTGTAAAGGGAGACCGGGGTTCTATTCCCACTGACAGCGCTTTTTTTTTTTATAACTTTACAGTTATTAAACGCAAAATTGTTTTCAATAAAAATGATTTGACTTAAAATTCATTTTAATTCATAAAAGTTACATTTAGGGTAAGGTTAGGGGTAGCTCTAGTCTTTAATATCTCAATAAGTTGCCATGATTTTAATATTGTTTTATAAATCTAATAATCTACTGTCAGTTAAATTGCAGGATGTTTAATGCACAACAATACTGATGAGCAAATAGTAACGTTATCTGTCACTATTTATAAGTAAATAGCATCTAACTGTCTCCTGGACTGGCTGCCCCACAGTTTACGTGGTCCGCCTGCTGTAGTGATTCTGTAATGTTTATGTGTCGTATGATTGTGTCTGTGTTTAAATGTTGAATAAAGATTTGTAAATTGTCATAGGCTACTGGTGCTTTGTTTTCTGCTTTTGTATTTGCCTTATTGTTATAATATAATTGTTAAATTTGTGATTGTTACAATATATTGTTGTTATTAGATTATTTTTATCTGACATATACAGTATACATACAGTATATGTGTATTAATTATTTCCAGTCAAACTGACATCCCGACTTCAAGGAGCATTCCAGAGTCTCTCATACCAGATTGATGCTGGCCCACTCGGAGATTACTCCAGTCATTTTGAAAAAACAATAGCCACAGTATTTAGTATTTAGCCTTTGCTAACTTTATTATTCATTGTATTTATTAAAGTTGAATGATTTATGGCATTTATTGGCACTATTGTGTATAATTATTGACACCCCACCTTGGACCTCACTAATTATTAAACCCTGGCTATGGCCGTATCCAGTGTTGTATGTTGTATAGGCTACATATGTTAACATATGTTATACACAGGGCTTAATTTGAGCCTGAACACGCCGGAACATGTTCCGTCACCTCCGACATTGGATCCGGCACCTTTTTTATTGGATCCGGCACCTACTGTGTCACTAAAATTAATTGCCTAAATGAAAAATAAATAAATAAATACTGTTTGTGTAGTGTTCAATGTTTGTGACACATGACTTGCGCGCTTGTTGTACGAGTTGAGATTGCTGTTAGCCTCGATCGTTTCACGCAGGGGAAAAATGTCAAAAAGACAGGAAAGTTTGCTTAACTTTTTCAAATACGCTGGACAGTCAGATCCCAAACAAGCAAAAATCGTTTCCGCTGATCAAAAAGGAGACCACGGTGGTCACAGTAGCCTAGTATCGACATAATATCTCGTTATTTCGACATAATAAGGGGACATTCTAATCTGCATTAAGCCACATTAAGCGTTCTTATAATGGGTTTCTATGGGAAGAAAATGCTTAACGTGTAATTGCGTTCATATTCTGGGCTCATTTGATTTGTTTTTCTGATTTGGGCTTTTCTGATTTTTGTAGGCCTACATAGCATAGCCTATTTGTTAGGATTTTAGTATCATAATGATTAATAAATGCACGCACAATTATCCGTGAACTTGATTTGAACAAATGCCTTTCAACTTGTGTGTGCAAAATTCAGAATTAAATTAATGTGCAGAAATTTGTACAAATAGAAAGTATGTAGGCCTACTATACTGTTTTAGCCATTAAAAAAGCGCATTTAGTTTCATATTTGTTAAAATATTATAATGTTATTTTTTTTTCCATTTATGTTGATTTATGAAAAGTGAACAGCACGACCGAGTAAGATAGGATGCGCAATATGAGACATGGAGCGAGTCAGACATGATTTTGACCGCTGAAGTTGAAGTTGTTTTGTAGAAAGCCTTTCTTTAAAGTGAATTTCGTTTTGTATAAATTGTATCTTAATTTTAATCAATTTTTCATCAACCAATTGCCTGTATAGGCCTACGAAACAAATATAACGGAGGCGCCCGCGCGCTCACTTCCATTGCACGTGAACTAGAGCACACCCTAACTTAACGAAACTCAGTGTATGCCTCACACAGACATGACAAATACATCAAATACACAAAGCTTGAAATGTCTTTAAACGAAATAATTCAAAACGAAAAAAGAAAAAGGCTACTCTCTGATTATGTAATCCATTAGTCTTATTTATGTGCATTTCTCTCTATAAGCGCGTTAACGGAGATGGCGATCGTCAACTTCATCTTTGCAGCCGAGTCGACACTTTTAGAGAAAACACTTGTTTATTAATAAAAATCAATACACGCATCACCGGATTTACAGATGCACGCACACATATTATTTCGAAATAACGAGATATTGTGTTGAAATAACATTATTATTAATAATAGCCTACATCTTTTAGAATAGGCCTATTTGATTGAATACTGAAAGTTGCCCTTGTTCAATTTAATAAAAATAAAACTTTAATTGTGATCATTAACATAACTGAATATTAAATATTTAGTGGCCAAGTTTTGCGCGGCTCTCCGTCAAATCTAGCACCCACTCAGCACATGCGTTAAAAATTCTCTGGCGCTGTCCCTGCAGAGAAGCTACGTAGGCAGTGTAATTTTTATTTATTTATTTTTTTATTTTTTTTTTTGTTCCGTTACCTCCAACCCCCGTTTTGAGTCGCCGGATCTGCGCTCCGGGACCTCCCACTTTACAAATTAAGCACTGTACATGTGTATATAGCCTGTTATAAGAGGATGCAAACTGAATGCAGTCTGTAAAAGTTCTTTGACAGTTTAATAAAAAATTTCTAAGAGCCATCGTAGAGAGCAATCCACTTTTCCACGTTACCGGAGACAAAAAACCTGCATGAGTACATGAGTACATGACACAGCACTGACATCACAGCCAACGTATAAATGCATCATTGACTCTAAAGTTTTACGCTTGCCTATGTACATGCCAACGTAAAATTACGATCTCATTCACGAACAAATGTTACGTGTGACGTTTGCATAGGTATTTGCTTACCTAACAGCACATCATCCCTCAGGGAAAGAAATGTCGTCTGATGTTTATATATGTATACAGCAACGTGCCATCGCATCACAAATGCAAATGAAATCCTAAATAGAGCAACGCTATTGGCTGTTGTGCGGTCTGACGCGACACCCGAACATATACTTCGTATTTACGCGTACAAACTGTGCGTGTTAATGCGTCCAAATTTCACGCGTTGCATATAATAAGTATTGTCCCCAACGGCGTTCCATATAAAATACTTATGAGAAACATTTCATGAGGTGTGACAGGGTTATTATAGTTGACTAAAACTCTCTCTGTGTGTGTGTGTGTGTGTGTGTGTGTGTGTGTGTGTGTGTGTGTGTGTGTGTGTAAATTCGGTTGGCAAGGCAACGTTTCTTGATTCTCATCACTTGAAGTACTAAATTGGAGTACCAAGTAGAACTAAACTGAAATAAAAATTGATTAAAAAAAAGACATATTTATAAATAAAAAAAATTAACTAATAAAAATAACATAAGCGCAATAAATTGACTAAAACTTTAACTACAATATGAAAAATGAAAAACATAAAAACTAAAATAGTATTTCAGTGATACTAAACTAACACTGGTGTGACACTAAACTCTAAGATGATTTTAAACCAGTGTTATTATTTATATACAATTTATAGTTTAATAATAATTTTAATTAGCCTTTATTTTGATATTTTTTAGCTTTTAATTTTAATTTCCTGTGCTTTTGTCATTTTAGTCTTTTTAAAAATATTTGTGTACCTTTATTGACATTTCAATTTTAGTCATAGTAATTTTAGTACTTCAACTTAAATGTATTTGTTTCAGCAAGTTGCCAAGGCAGAATGTCTCATTTTCATTTTAAGATTTTTTCATTTAAGTTTTTATTTATATTTCATTTTATTTTAGCTTTATTTCAGTTACAACAAAAGGTTTTTAATAGTTTGTTTTAACACCGTTTTAACCTTTTAATTTCATTGCCCCCAGGAAATTTTGTTGTATGAATATCTGCAATATACAGTGAGGAAAATAAGTATTTGAACACCCTGCTATTTTGCAAGTTCTCCCACTTGGAAATCATGGAGGGGTCTGAAATTGTCATCGTAGGTGCATGTCCACTGTGAGAGACATAATCTAAAAAAAAAAAATCCAGAAATCACAATGTATGATTTTTTAACTATTTATTTGTATGATACAGCTGCAAATAAGTATTTGAACACCTGAGAAAATCAATGTTAATATTTGGTACAGTAGCCTTTGTTTGCAATTACAGAGGTCAAACGTTTCCTGTAGTTTTTCACCAGGTTTGCACACACTGCAGGAGGGATTTTGGCCCACTCCTCCACACAGATCTTCTCTAGATCAGTCAGGTTTCTGGGCTGTCGCTGAGAAACACGGAGTTTGAGCTCCCTCCAAAGATTCTCTATTGGGTTTAGGTCTGGAGACTGGCTAGGCCACGCCAGAACCTTGATATGCTTCTTACAGAGCCACTCCTTGGTTATCCTGGCTGTGTGCTTCGGGTCATTGTCATGTTGGAAGACCCAGCCTCGACCCATCTTCAATGCTCTAACTGAGGGAAGGAGGTTGTTCCCCAAAATCTCGCAATACATGGCCCCGGTCATCCTCTCCTTAATACAGTGCAGTCGCCCTGTCCCATGTGCAGAAAAACACCCCCAAAGCATGATGCTACCACCCCCATGCTTCACAGTATGATGGTGTTCTTGGGATGGTACTCATCATTCTTCTTCCTCCAAACACGTTTAGTGGAATTATGACCAAAAAGTTCTATTTTGGTCTCATCTGACCACATGACTTTCTCCCATGACTCCTCTGGATCATCCAAATGGTCATTGGCAAACTTAAGACGGGCCTTGACATGTGCTGGTTTAAGCAGGGGAACCTTCCGTGCCATGCATGATTTCAAACCATGACGTCTTAGTGTATTACCAACAGTAACCTTGGAAACGGTGGTCCCAGCTCTTTTCAGGTCATTGACCAGCTCCTCCCGTGTAGTTCTGGGCTGATTTCTCACCTTTCTTAGGATCATTGAGACCCCACGAGGTGAGATCTTGCATGGAGCCCCAGTCCGAGGGAGATTGACAGTCATGTTTAGCTTCTTCCATTTTCTAATGATTGCTCCAACAGTGGACCTTTTTTCACCAAGCTGCTTGGCAATTTCCCCGTAGCCCTTTCCAGCCTTGTGGAGGTGTACAATTTTGTCTCTAGTGTCTTTGGACAGCTCTTTGGTCTTGGCCATGTTAGTAGTTGGATTCTTACTGATTGTATGGGGTGGACAGGTGTCTTTATGCAGCTAACGACCTCAAACAGGTGCATCTAATTTAGGATAATAAATGGAGTGGAGGTGGACATTTTAAAGGCAGACTAACAGGTCTTTGAGGGTCAGAATTCTAGCTGATAGACAGGTGTTCAAATACTTATTTGCAGCTGTATCATACAAATAAATAGTTAAAAAATCATATATTGTGATTTCTGTTTTTTTTTTTTTAGATTATGTCTCTCACAGTGGACAAGCACCTACGATGACAATTTCAGACCCCTCCATGATTTCCAAGTGGGAGAACTTGCAAAATAGCAGGGTGTTCAAATACTTATTTTCCTCACTGTATAGAAAGAACAGACTCTCAGCTTTAAAAAAAAAAAAAGAAAAAAAAAAGTTTTTATTCTAGCTTCATGCATTCTTTTTTTTTTTAATCAACATTTGAATATGGGTAAGTTTCATAAAAATAGCAACATTTTGATCAAAAAGCTGAGAAAATCATCCAGATTGCATTCAGAACGATGATCAAAACACAGATGGAGTAGATCGAGTCCATCAACACCTCTAATGCTTGCATGGTTTTGTAGCTCGTCCTGGGTCAACATTTTATTCAGTAACATTATTAATATTGGTGATCGTGTTAATTTACATATGAGATCGCTTCGCTTGTTTCGGCATCTTCTTTGCAAGTGTTTTGATCAGGAGATTCATAAGTCTTTCAGACGATGTGTAGCCTAATAGCGCCCCCTACCGTAATGGAAAAATACCGTCAATGGCGGGGAAAGAGTTAATTGCTAATTATTTAATCATTACTATGCATGCACATTTTCTGAACACATACTGAGAGACTACATGGAACAGTTGTATTTTAGAATATAACATTTTTCACAAGGAACACAGGAACACTTAAAAATTAAATGATACCTCCTGCATGGTTAACCTACAATTTTGATGTTCATAAAAAAAATTCAATGGAGATGTCAATGACTCAGTTGAGACTCAAAGCTGTTCTGAGTCACAGGTTGATAAAAAAAAAAAAACAATACAATAACTGGGAACAAACTCTGGATGAAAAAGCATCTAATCCTGTCGCTGTCTCCACGCTCTCTTTGAATGAGCTGTTAGCCTCCACAGCTTCATCCGTAATAAACTGTGAATATCTTATTGTTTGGTAGAGAGCCTGAAACATTGCCATCTTGCTGCTCAACTGACTGTTACTGATTAAAACATACAATCATCAAGTGGTCAAAGATAGTTTAATTTAAAAAAAAAAATCTACAGTTTTCAACCTCACATCATCAACAATAGCAAAATCCAAGCAACAACCAAACAACAAACATTTCTGTACATTTTTAATCACTATTTTGTACTTAATCAATAAACAAATATAACATTTTGGAGATTAATCAAGGTGTATGTAAACGTATGACTAAAGTGTAAATGTAATAAAATCATAACATTATTAGAAGCCAAAATGTTGCTATGGTTATCACGTTTTCATGTTGCTATGGTTACTATGTCAGTCATCGCAATTTCATGACTCACAGGACTACTCACATTTAAATTCAGTTATTATCACTCTTTATAATTTACAATGTGAACGTAACCAGTGGTCCTCTAAAAGCATGAAAAACAAAACTATTATTTAGATCAATAGCGCTCCCTTAAAGCCATCACTTCCTTACCGCGTTCTGCACTCTCACTAAAAGTTGGACAACTGAAGTTGTCCGCACTGCACAGTGAATCTCTTATTTATATCGCGTATACTTTGTTGTTTATGAGGGGATTTGCGAAAAGATAAAGCTCGTGCTGATTCTGAACATACATTTTGAGAGAATTCTCCGCATGGTGACTCTAAAAAACGCCTCTGATTTGCCACTGCGTTCATGCGCTTAATATACATGTCTGTGATTGGCTACAATGCTCAACGCTGAAACAACACAAGGAGTTTCGTTTCGTTTTTGAATAATATGGTGTCCTCCAGTGCCTGGACTCGACTGTACTCCAAAATGTCCGAGTCCGTGTCAAGTCCGAGTACAAATTCACCCGAGTGCGTGACAAGTCCGAGTTCATTCAAAATTGGACTCGAGTCCGAGTACCGTGTTTTCAATGGCATCCACTGTAAAAAGCTGTAAAGCTCCTAGATCACTTATAATTTTCCACAGCTGAGCTCATATTGTGTTTTTTTTTTTTTTTTTTTTGGTCTACTGACATATATTTATATTATTCGTCAGCCAATCCAAAAACACATTAAATAACTGTACAACCCACTGAAGAGATGCCTCGCTTGGCAGATGGCGCTGCTGTGAATGCACTTTTTTTAACGGTCGCAAAGTAAATTAAAATCTAGTAGTCTACCTTCTCAGACAGTATGTGATTTCGGACACAGCAATTGTTGTGGAAACAATTTTCACTCAGAAATTGCTACTAAAGTCGACAATAAAATAAATAAATAACGCCAACACACTGAATTGTGAAGCAGAAAAACTGAAATAGTATTTTTTTTAACGTAACTTACTCTAATACTTTTTGCTTTATTTAACTAACTTTTTTACCGTGTATAAAGCTACAGAAAATAATTTCTAGAAGACTGATATGTCTGGAGTCTACATTTAATGTCAGTGCACATCATTTTAATGACAGCAAAAGTGATGCATATTGTTTTATGTGTAAAATCTCGTAATAAGCAAAAGTACACTGTGCACCTTTACAATAGGTGTAACGAAAGTCCTTCAACGTAACAACGCCCGCAGAAGCCTCTATGAACTTTAAATAAGCACTGTCAATCACGCTTAGATATAATTAGAATCATAAATCCACGTGACCTCTAATATCTGAATTCGCAGTTTCACTTTAAGAAGCATGTAAACAAAGGCTCTTTTCTGCGTTAGTTTCGGCGGTGGAGGTTTGCCGTAACGGTATTCACGAAGCCTCGAACGCACATCTGGCTTTATCACTACCTGCGTCAATTGCGTATATGTTCCAGAGATTGTGGGCAGATGCGCGCATGCTCAATGTCAGGGGGAGTGAGAGGAGCATGAATGGAGCAAAATGGCGGATCATGTGCAGGTAAGTCAATGATTTTGTTTTGCTATTATTAAATTAATGTATTGTGATCCACTGCAGTCTAGCGATAGATCCCGGGGCTTATTTCGGCGATGCGTACGTGTTTGTTTTAAATGCATGCGTCGCGCGGCGGGAGAGGTTTACTCGCATGCTTTATTGGATGCGATTATCAAGTGTTGACTTGTGGCCTGTCATCATGTTGATTTTAACTCTGTAGTCCAGGCTAACACACAACTTTGCCAGTTGTCTGAAAGTTGTTTTGAAGCAAGATGCAAAGACTTTTATTTTCTGCAGCAGAGATTGGTAGATCCCGAGAGATCAATTATACTACACTGCATGTAACTCTATAGCCACAGTGATGTTTTACATTGTAAACAAGGCATCATCCCTCATCCAACCGCTTGCAATACAATAAATACACTGGCCTTGTATTCACAAGCGATAGTAACTCTCGCTCAGCGATACTTTTTCCTAGAGAAAAGCGTCTCTGTAAGCCCAAAAGCGTATTTGCATTCGGTTATCTGTCATTCTGTTGTTGCTAGACGCAAATGTGTCCAGTTTGCTGAGCTCTCGCGCTGTTAGCCTGTAGCTCGCATGCTAACTCATGAGATTCTCCCGCGCGCCGCCTCGTCAAACCAAAAGCCCGACCAGAAATGTGTTTTTCTTGCAAATTATAAATTCGCTATGCACGTTAGCGTCCTTCGTAGGTTGTAAAAAGGTAATGGTTTTTAAAGTCATCCAAATATATATATACAT
The DNA here is from genome assembly GCF_963993115.1 of Abramis brama. Lineage (NCBI taxonomy): Eukaryota > Metazoa > Chordata > Actinopteri > Cypriniformes > Leuciscidae > Abramis > Abramis brama. The sequence continues at coordinate 10,126,532 of NC_139987.1, forward strand.
ATATTACTTAACTGTATATTTTCTTCACCTGTAGCGGTTGAGAAGAGTTAAATGACTAACGTTACGCGGAATAACTGCCATTATTGGATGACGTAAATGTAGTGAACCAGAAATACCCTTTTTGAGATTTTATTTTCACTATATTATGCATTATATTTAATGCTGTATTTGGTTTATGAATGCTTCGAGGTGTGTTTTAAATAATTTAATTACACTGAAACGAAAAAACACGATATTATTAAATTCCATTGACTATCACGACATTGTTCTTGATAACAGGGGTTAATGAGCCAACCAAAATAATTTAAGGTGTAATTGACAAATAAAGGCTGCTCAGAATTTAAAGAAATTCTATGTCTACTCCTCATTCACTTTTGACAGGCTCAACACGGTTGTCATAAAAATCTCAATACCTAGACAGCATTTTTCGGGCTTCACTGGTGCGTTAAACACTGTACCATGTTTTCAGACACAGCCACTGCTTGTCCTGTGTCATCTTGTAAACAAGCTGCTCAAGACAGGTCATATTTGAGGGCAAAGGTTAAGGAGGTCACGAGGTTAAACACAGTGTTGAATAACTGCTTATTCCCATGAAACTTAATGAAGTGGGGGACGATGCAGTTGTTAACCTGACTCTCATTTGCACAGGCAACCGTAAACATGAGCTTTCCAGTGTTGTTGTCACGCGTCCTGTTACTCTGTAGGTGGTAAAGAAGCCATTCCATTTGCAGTAATAGATTATTAATTACCATCAGAGCAGCCCTATGTCTTACAGGCCACGTTAGTGTTGCTGATCACATCTTGGTAGTGTAACATACTTATTTTATGCATAAACCAACCAACCAATTCTTCAATATGTATGTTGATATAATTATCAATGCATAGGTTGTGAGGCCAGTAAGTTAATGACTCAGCAGAATTTCTGGCTTTTAACATTCAATTCCTTTCTTGTTTAACAACTCAAAAAGTTGTGCACAATGTCTTAATTTTGTGTTTTTCAACTTAGAGTTGTCTTATCTTGTCTGTGCAGTTCCTTGCTAATTCAACTTCTTTTTTATCTATAGGATGCAAATGCATTTTCTTGTATCTTTATGGGTCCTCCCTGTTCTTTTAGGGTCTCTTGATTCGGTTATCACCAGGTTGCATCAAGCAAAAATGTACATGGGCATGCCCTGAATACTAACTTAAAGTTAGTTATATTTAAACTGTTAAAACGTATTTGCGCAAATATTAAACTAGCCTACTTAACCTTGTTTAACTATTGAGCGCGAAGAATTTTGAAATAACTCTGTAGGCTGTAAGATTCAGATTTTTTTTGCATAATAAACATTAACGTTTTCATTGAGACTGTGCATTTGTTGCAGCTGCTGTTTTTCTGCTGATGCTGATTTTGTATAGTTAGTTATGCTCCACAAGGGAACAAAGGACTGTTTGGAGTCAGAGGCTTGTTGCTGCATAACACGAGTTAGCTCGTTCATTCTCCTCTATTATTACCAAAGTGTATCACTGACTTTTTCTCCAATCACCATAGTCTTTCATGCATGCACGAACCAGATACTCCCTTAGTGACCTAGAACAATAACTTGCGCATTAATTTGCCTAATGGAACATAAGTGTCTAGTTTTTCATAAACCCGCTGTTTGTTGTTGTGATTGTACAGTATGATACTGAAGCTCTCTGGCCTCTGGTTTTAGGATTGTAAGACTTGGCATCTTTAGCATTTGACAATACTTCAAATTGTGTCTTTTTTTGAGGAGATGTGCTGTGGAGTTATTTAATGACTCTAAAAATGCCATGTGGTGTAACCAAGTAAAAATTAACTACACATTTTCCTTCTAATCTTGAATACATCTGAGTGTGTTTCTTGATCTTTATTTTTTTAAGGTTAATGTATTATTATTACAAATAATATATTTTTTTACAAATAATAAATTGTTGAATTGTTAATTCATAAATATACATTTTTGTGGAGTCACACCACATGATATTTTACAACCCGAACTAACTTTATTGACCCTGATGCACAGATATAAGATTAGGCACCACATGACTGATGATTTTGCGTGCAAAAAATTTGTTCAAGTGCTTTTGTCAAAATTGTCTTTTTTTAAAACCGAGATTAAATATTATGCCAAGCTGCTGAGTTTTCTTTATTTTATATATATATATATATATATAATATCATATCATATCAGGACACTTGACCCTGACTTTTTTTAAATACTTTATTTCCCCAAAAAATGATCAAAATAGATTTTAATGCAGAAATTAAAAACATGCTTATCTCAGAAGAGGTGTATTCAAGTCGTTGTCTGTATGCGTTTTAATGTATTTTTGGATGAAAATAGTAGATGTGGTTAATGTCATTGATTGACCACATCCATCATCTAGCTTGATTATGCCAACACATTTCTGCAAGTAGAGTTTATAGAACTTGGTTTATAAAAATAGTTTAGACGTGCTTAGTAAGTTCTTGGAAGACTGCAAAAATATCAGGAATTTTATTGGTTCATCTCACAAATATCCTCTGGATGTTTTTTTATTTTTTTTCTGCCACTAAACTCATGTGCGTCTCTTTTTCAGAGCCTAGCCCAGCTAGAGATCCTGTGCAAGCAGCTATATGAGACCACAGACACCACCACACGTCTACAGGCCGAGAAAGCTCTGGTGGAGTTCACCAACAGTCCGGACTGCCTGAGTAAATGCCAGTTGTTGCTGGAAAGAGGAAGTGTAAGAATTAAACTTTTTGGAAGCTGTGAAGAGCTGAACTGATCAGCAATGTTCTCAAAAATCCTAGTTCTTCCTCCATTAGTTTGGGTTAAGCAACTGTTTAAAAGTGTTTGGTTAGGTTTCCTCGAATTGCAGATTGCTTACTTGACAGTGTATTTGCTTGCTTCACAGTCCTCGTACTCGCAATTGTTGGCTGCAACGTGTCTCTCCAAGTTGGTGTCTCGTACAAGCAACCCACTTCCCCTGGAGCAGCGCATTGACATTCGTGAGTTTATACCATCGACCAATTTGAGATTTAGACCTAAAAAAACCTTGAAGAGACAAAATTGTGAAATAAATGTCATATTGGTTCCTTAGGAAATTATGTACTCAATTATCTGGCAACCCGGCCAAAGCTTGCTGCCTTTGTGACACAAGCCCTGATCCAGCTTTATGCCAGAATCACCAAGCTTGGCTGGTTCGACTGCCAAAAGGAAGATTACGTCTTCAGGAATGTTATAGTCGATGTGACAAGATTCCTGCAGGTAAGGCATAACAAACATTGATATGGTGAGAAAACAACATCCATGTGAACATATACATGTTCTTTGGATTTGGTCTTGTTCAAAACTTGAATTTTGCAAGGACATTTTGTCCTCATTCATGAAACATGAAAACAAATGTTTTTTACATAAATCATTCCTAAAACAAATATTATGTAAACTGCTGAATTAGAATGCAAGTTAAATGCGTTAAAATGTTAAATTTCCATACAAAAGGGATTATTAACACATTACTCACATTAGCTATACTCCTGTTTCATGAATGAGGACCTTTAAACTGCACAACAGTCTATAGAAACATGGTTTTGAATTTTCACCACAAAAATGTTTCCTAGGACTGCACTCTCAGTGAATTACATAATTTAAATGCTAATGCAAATCACATCTTGGTTTTGCTTTATGCCCCAGTTTGTTTAATTTTCGGCCAAAGATTTTCATTCCAGTGCATCACTCAAGCTAAGTTGTCTCATGAGAAGTGTTTGTCACTTGTCACTCATTCTTTCATACTCATCGTAATGGCATAGATGATTACATTGCGTGTTATAGGCAAATTAGACTAATGTTCAGAAATTATGAAGATGTTTATAAGGTTTGCTTGGTTGAAAATATTTTTAACATGCTACATTTTATGATGCTTTCAGGATAGTGTAGAACACTGCATCATAGGAGTCACAATTCTTTCCCAGTTAACCAACGAGATTAACCAAGTAAGTTTCTCCGCTCACAGCAGTGTGTCTTCATTTAGTCTTTCCTTAGTGCTTGGAATTTTTTTTTGCTGTTTGTTTAGGATCAATAACTGTATGCCACATTAAAGATGAATTACTGATTCCTTGAATCTTATGTTCCCCCAGGCAGACTCATCACATCCACTTACAAAACACAGGAAGATTGCCTCATCTTTTCGAGATTCCTCTTTGTTTGACATCTTCACCCTCTCCTGTAACCTCCTCAAGCAGGTGAGGCTAATGCTTAATGACTCATGGACTGCACCATGTATCTGTATATACTCCTTCACAACTGCTAAGCCAGCGTGCTTGAACATTATGTAAAGGACTCAATGCTCTGTTCTGTTTGTCTGCAGGCGTCTGGGAAGAACTTGAATCTAAACGATGAGAGCCAGCACGGGCTGCTCATGCAGCTACTCAAACTGGCCCACAATTGCCTCAATTTTGATTTCATCGGTACATCCACCGATGAGTCCTCAGATGATCTGTGCACCGTCCAGATCCCCACCAGCTGGAGATCAGGTGATCTTCCATTTTTTGGCAAACAAAGAAATGGTGCAAACAGTGTTTGTTTAAAGTGTCTGTATTTTTTTAACCTTCTTAAGATATGCTTATAAAGTGAATTTTCTTGTTGTTGCTTCTCTTGTCTACTGTACCTTTAAGTATGCAAATTATTTTGTTATGGCTGGCTAACCAACTAGCATGTATGCTACCGTACAAAAGTTCGGGGGCAGTAAGATTGTTGGCAAAGATATGAATGCTTTTATTCAGCAAGGACATCAAATTGATCAAAAGTGAAAGTAAAGATATTTATAATGCTACAAAATATTTCTATTTCAAATAAACTGTTCTTTTGAATTTTGTTCATCAAAGAAAAAACTTTCCACAATAATATTAAGCAGCACTACAGTTTTCAACATTGATGATAATAAGTAATGTTTGAGCAGCAAATCAGCCAATGAGAATGATTTTGGAAGGATCATGTGACACTGAAGACTGGAGTAATTATGCTGAAAATTCAGCTCTGCTTCACATGAATAAATTACATTTTAATACGTATTAAAATAGAAAACAGTTATTTTAAATTCTAATAAAATGTCACAATATAAAAAATGTGACTGTATGTTTGATCAAATAAATGAAGCTCTGGTGAACATGAGAGACTTCTTTCAAAAACATGAAAAAAAAAATGTGACTGTACCCAAACTTTTGAATAGTAGTGTGCACGTTTAGTATAAAATGAGGCATTCATGTTTAATTCATGCATACTTTTGGCCTTTTTCTCTCATCTGCAGCCTTTTTGGATTCCTCAACCTTGCAGCTGTTTTTTGATTTGTATCATTCCATCCCTCCCTCGCTGTCTCCCTTGGTGAGTGTCAGATAAACAGCATGATATGCATATAAAGATAAACAAGCCTTTGCCTCATAGATACTGTTAGACTCTTCCTCTAATGATGTGAACTGTTTGTTTGTCTTTTAGGTTTTGTCTTGTCTAGTCCAAATAGCATCTGTCCGGAGGTCTCTCTTCAACAACGCAGAGAGAGCAAAGTTCCTCTCCCATTTAGTAGATGGTGTGAAGAGAATATTGGAGAACCCTCAAGTATGCTGTCCATCTTTATATTTGTTCAAGTGTCTTTATAAATACATTGTAGTATTAGATATGTAGAATAATTGTCATTGCAATTAGGCATGATTATTTCGGACTTCTGTGATTTATTTATTTATTTATTTTTTTAAATAAAGAAAAACAATTTAAATAAAGAAAAAAATGAAATTTAAATAAAGAAAAACAAAATTAAGTTAAATTAAAAACGAGATTAATTTAGATTGATAATAACGGGTAAAAAGCTTAATACATTTTGTTTCTATTATTCTATTTTCCACAATGTCAAAGCAACGCAGCTTAACCCAAAATACAAGCTCAGGCATGCACTTCGGTCCATACACACTCCGCTGTTCTGCGCTCTAGCCAGAGAATACTCCTGTTGCAGGAACACTTTAGTAGGCCAAGAAGAAGCAAATATATTTATTAAGTATAACGAGGTTGGGTTCCTTCAACTGTCCATTCTATTAAAAATGGCTAGGCTATATAAGATAATTGTAAAAAAGAGTATTTTATTACGTCAGATTTTATAGTGTTGGAACATATTCAAGCGCGAATGAGAACCGTTTCGAGGGGGATGGCAGGTGTGCAAAAAAAAACAAAAACAATATTCGAATGTCAAATTTTCAAATCGAATACCAACCCACCGAATGAATATTCGAATATTCGGATCCAGACCTTGGTAGGATGTGTCTTCATATAGGGATTAGCTATATTGGTCATTTGCCAGCATTTACAAGTTAAAGCTGACTGGATGGGTAAGCATAAGTTAATTTCCATTAGTTATTTTGATTATGGGTCATTATATCTAGCTTTCTGCCCACTTTAAATCAGACACAGAAATAAAGCATTGTGGTAAGATTGCATTTATTTGAATGAATTAGTGAAAAAGAGAGAGAGAATGTGTGTGAATTGTGAAATCTATACATAGCAATTGGTATATTGTTGATTGGGCGACGTGGCAATAATTTATTTATTTTTTGTTCTGTAGAGTTTGTCGGACCCAAACAACTACCATGAGTTCTGCCGACTACTGGCTCGACTCAAGAGTAACTATCAACTGGGAGAGCTGGTTAAAGTAGAGAACTACCCTGAGGTCATAAGACTGATTGCTAACTTCACAGTAACTAGTCTGCAGGTGAGTGAAAGACTTCTGATTTGTGATTGTTAACGAAGTTTTGAAAATGTGAAAATTGGCTTTTCAAAGACTGATAATAATTTGATGTGTCCCAGCACTGGGAGTTTGCCCCCAACAGCGTGCACTATCTGCTGAGCCTGTGGCAGCGTTTGGCGGCATCTGTCCCTTATGTGAAGGCCACGGAGCCCCACATGCTGGAGACCTACACCCCTGAAGTGACCAAGGCCTACATCACGTCTCGCTTGGAGTCCGTGCACATCATTCTGAGGTAGAGTGAGCGCTATCTGAAGTCACGGGTTAGGTCCGATCAGCGTGAATGTCAAATATGTGTAATGTTTCTATTAGGGTTGGCTAGATACCTGTAGTTTAGTATTAATATTAAATCGATACCATACAGGGTCTGAATTTCAGCTCAGGTATTGAGCATAATTTTACTCATTCCTGCAGGTTTTCGCATTGATAATGTGTGAAATTACCACGAACATTTATTAGTAAATTAATCAACACTGATTATCACATCAAATCGGCAATTTGGAAACTTTTTGTGAGATGTAATTTCACAAGCGGTGTGAGAGAATCATCAGTACCTCGTCTCCCCTCTCTCTATCTCTCAAATTGAGCAGATTGCTTCTGGCTTCAAATCACATCGCGTCTCCACTATAAGCGAGCTGGGACGCATAAATCGCTCTCAGGACGGCTGACGGAAATATCACTTGCCCACGTCTTTTTAAGCCTTGTCAATTTAAACATGCAGGCGTTTTTTTTTTTTTTTTTTTTTTTATTTAATCGTTCAGTAGTACTCGTGTGCTCTTTGAGAGATGTTTTTCTTTGCACTCATACCCACAGCATGCACACATAAAGCCGCCTCTCAAAGAGCTTGTGCGTTCCAAAGAGATTTCTTTTTCACAGCTTATTGTGGTCAAATACACACAAAATTGTCAAAATGTCTGTCTTGGTTAGTACTCACATAAACGCAGTCAGTTATGTCTTAAATGAATGTAAACAGTTGAGAAAGAAAACGCATGTGTAACAGTATATCGGATCTGCTATCTGTCACTAAATCACTTGACTAAATAACTTTTGTAACTTTAATTGTAAGGATTTATCTGTTTAATTTATACAGTGAAGACTATCCAGTGTTATTTTACAGTGTAGTATTTCTGCACCTGAATACTACTGTTACTCGAGTGCAAATATTGTGAGATCTAAACATCATTGGTTCTAGCTTTATCAACGTTAAAAGAAAATCAATGTCTAAATTAGATCCGTTTGAATGATGTACTCACCTGTCGATTTTGTACAAAGTCAGGATGGTCAAGCAACAGGTGCTCTTCAAGGCTATACCAATACTGGTATACTGCAGTCAACCTTAGTTTCTATATACAATATCCATTCTATACAGGGATGGTCTTGAAGATCCCTTGGATGATGCCGGCTTGGTGCAACAGCAGCTGGACCAGCTGTCAACTATCGGGCGGTGCGAGTATGAGAAGACCTGTGCCCTGCTGGTCCAGCTCTTCGATCAGTCGGCCCAGTCATACCAGGAGCTGCTGCAGTCCACCAACTCCAGCACAATGGACATAGCAGTGCAGGAGGGTGAGCTTGAAACACCTCACATTTCTTGATGCACACACATACGTTATGATACAACTCTTACGTTATGAATGTTGTCCAGGTCGTTTGACGTGGCTGGTGTACATCATTGGTGCAGTCATTGGAGGAAGAGTATCCTTCGCCAGCACGGATGAGCAAGATGCCATGGATGGGGAGCTTGTGTGTCGGTGAGGAATCGGGATCGAAGGCTGTTAAAGCAACACTAAAGATCATTTTTATACCTTAAAATAATGTTTCCAAAATCGTTTCAGTGGTTCATCAAGTCGTAACAGGGTGAAAGGCACTTCTGCATTCGCTTTGCGGCCCTATATCTGCTATAACCACACTATGCAAGTTTGCCAGATTGGGTAGCGTTTCTGTAGTTCAAATGAGACATAAGAAACAACAAATTTGACTTGCTTTACGGTAAGCGTTACAATAGTCATTATTTTGTTTTTCTTCGTTTCTGATGTCACAATACATCATACTTTCATAAAATCATGCAACATACTCTACCTTGTCTGTGGACATCGTTCATTCCAAAGCCGGTGCTGGATAATCAGCGAGCGTGCGTGCGACAGTAGGCTGCGCTAGGCTAAATTATTTACAACAGCGGTAATGGACAATTCCGCTTCCAACCTGTAGGGCGACCGAAGAGGAAAAGTTCTTTGGTGTTGCTTTAAGGCTGTTCACACCTTAATGTTCGGCATTAAAAGTTTCACATGCAATTTGATCGTTCTAAAATCATTCTTTGAAAGTCGGGGTTCAACGTCTTCAGATTTTTTTTAAAGTGGACATTTATGTGATGAAAGTCGAGTCGACGTGCTGCACAGCTTTCTGTTTCTGACACCCTTTTGTCAAGGAAAATAAACGAAGTCAAACAATATTTACATATTTTATTAAAAAAGCTGTTCAGATCTATGGTGTTAATCAAACCACACCACATACAAGAGTACAGAGGTAAGAGAGCTGGGACCAAATTCTTCCCCTGTAGTTAGTTGTGCCATCACTAAATAGGCTGTTTTAAGTTTACAAAGCTAATTTAATATAAGAAATAAATATTTTTTAAAAAGCATTTTTGGTTTTTGGTCTAGAGCATCCAAAAGTTTTAGTTTTGGCCCAGAATTTTAATTTCAGTGCATGCCTAGTTCAAATCCACAGCTATCATTGCACATGCTAAATGTAACTTATATAGCATGTATATTTAATGAACTAGTAAGATATAACTCGTCACTGGCATTAGCTCAGTCATTGCTTATAGAGTCAATGTAGTGTTTCCCCTCATAGTCTATTCTTCAGCACAATGGTAACCACAAATACTTCAACATAACAGAAACTCTTTTAAATGTCAAACAACAGAATTAAACACTAACAGACCTTTCCCTTCACTAAAAAACTAATGAAATAAAATGTTAATTGCAACATTTATTCTCCTTATCCAGTCCTATACAAACCATGCAGGAACTAAAAAAGCCACTATACCCAATTTCTAGTTATCTATAGCCTATATAAAGTTACATTTTAAAAACACTAGTTTAATAACAGCTAAATGTAATCTTTAGCCAATCTAAAAAACTAAATCTTATTTTTATAATGATGTGATTCCTAATTTCACGGCTGTTAAAAACAGTTGATTTATGGATTTTGTGCTTAAATTTATTCTGACAAAGTGGTAAAGAATTACATTTTAATGAATCATTTGGAGATGACTAGTTTTTGTGGTTTATTGCTTGAATATAAACTTCATCTTTTGTCATTTTCAGAGTTTTGCAGTTAATGAACCTCACAGACTTGCGGCTGGCTCAAGCTGGAAATGAGAAGCTCGAGTTAGCCATGCTAAGTTTCTTCGAACAGTTTCGGAAAATCTACATCGGTGACCAGGTGCAAAAATCATCAAAGGTAATTGCAGTTATTTTACAGTTGTAGTTTTTCTGTTTGCATGAGCACAAACTTCAAGCTGTGGTTTGTTTGGACAACATTCAGCTAGTATAGAACTGGTTATTGATCTCTCGTAACTTTCACAGGGTTTTGTCTTTGAACTTTCAGAATGGTTGAATTTGGCAATGGTGTTGTGTCTGGGCTTTGAAAAGAGACCGTCGATTCAGCTTTTTTGCATGCTTAGTTGTGGTTTCACTCTTTTAGTCTGGCTTAATTCTAACTTGACCTGTAGTTTTGAAAACAAATAGTTTTTTTGTTGGAGATGAAAGTGTCCTGTCTCAACTAACCAGTAAGCTGAAGTTTTCTCTCTTGTTGCTCCGATTCTCTGTTCACAGTTTGGAAGATAAGTGCACATAGAGAGACTAGCTGTTCCTTTAAAGGCCAATTCACTTTGCACCGACAGACGGCAACAGACACTTCACTGAGTTTTGTCAAATCGATGTAGGATCCTGTCGGTGTCTGTTGGCATCTGTCGAAGCTTGTTTTCGCCGAGTGAACATGTTTAGTCGTTGCTTGTCGTGTCGAGAAATGTTTGAGAAGTGACGTACTGTAATCTGGTGGTTATCAGCATTGGTCGGCGTGTGTCGGTGCAGTGTGAATTGGCATTAAAACTGTGTTTAGTTCCGCTTTAGCCTGTTGTCCTTAACCTTGGAATTAAACACCTTAAAAGTGCTCCTCATAACTGCAAAAATCATTATGAAGTATTATTTGATCTTGATGTATTGACTTTAATGGCGAATTTGTGTATAGTGTCCCAAATGGCACACTTAATTTGGATTGTAGAGATGCAGACTTTATAGTGTACAATTACATTTACATATATGCATTTGGCAGACACTTTTATCCAAAGCGACTTACATTGCATTTCAAGGTACACATTTACATTCTTATCAATTCTTGCTTTCCCTGGGAATCGAACCCATGACATTGGCGTTGCAAGCGCCAACGCTCTACTGTTTGAGCTACAGGAAATTACCCAACAGCCCGTGCAGCGTAGTGTAGACTCAGGGAAGGGTGCCATTCGTGACTGGGCCATAATCAGGACTCAACTACAATGATTATTTTCCTTCCAAGAATATATTTTTAGCAGTTTAATTTTAGAAAAATATGTATACTGTATTTGCCATTAAATGTTACATTAAGTTTTTAATTTGTAAATTAAACTGAACCGCTTTATCCCCCTATTCTCACCAAACACCCTGTGAATTGTCACAGTTGCTTGCTTCTCGTGGCTTTATTCCCCAGTTTTTTCAGTAGTTTAACATACTAAATGCGTTATAAAATGGATGGTTCCAATCTTGGATGCTGATTGGTTAATCAGTGTTTCCCACAGGATTTTGTGAAACTGGTGGGTGGACCTCTGTCCCTCTATGGGGGTCCGTGGGCACACTTTAAATTTTTGCTTGTTTGACAGCAATGGCGCAAAACACAACAACCTTATATGTTATCACGAGAAGTTTAAATATATTTTCGGGCCGCCACAGTCTAGTTAATGAATGGGAAGCACTGAAATCTATTTGTGGCGGTCAGTGCTGATATTGTGGCGGGTTGCCGCAGATAAATGTATGGGAAACACTGAGTTATTACATCATTCCATTTAAAATGCAGGATATATTAGTAAGAGCTACAGTGTAAAACACCTGTTCAAGATGAATTCAAGATGACATGAATTAATACTACTTTTGTTTTATCCTTAGTTGTATCGGAGACTATCAGAGGTTCTTGGCCTGAATGACGAGACCATGGTACTCAGTGTTTTCATTGGTAAAATGTGAGTATATGTCAACTAATGATGGATATAATTAATAGGAAACCTTACTTTGTCAAGAATTATAATTGAAAAACATTTTTAACGAAGAGTTTTGTTTTAATGCAGAATCACCAACTTGAAGTACTGGGGACAGTGTGAACCAATCACATCTAAGACACTACAGCTCCTCAATGACCTCTCTATTGGATATCCTTACACGCATGTTGCTTTAAATAAAAGTCCATCAACCTCAGTAACAACGCTGACACCGTTTAAAATTAAATGTAAATGTATAGAACCTTCTGTGATGTTTTTGACGGTAAATATTTTCTTGTGTGTTTCCTTAACCTTATTTGTCACATACAGCAGTGTTAGAAAACTAGTGAAACTCAGCGCTGTCCAGTTCATGCTAAACAACCACACAGTAAGTGAACAACCTGAGCTTTTTTCTTAACTGAACTTCAGCTTTATTTGACCCTGTAATATAAATCAAAATATAATTTTTTTTAAATAATAATTTCTTTTAAAAACTATTTTACTCCTTTTTTTTTATTCATTCCTAAAATCGTTTCTTCAGTGACAAGCTGACAATGTCTTGTTTTTCTTCCATGTGACAGAGTGAGCACTTTTCTTTCCTGGGTGTGAACAATCAGGCCAACCTTAGTGATATGAGGTGTCGGACCACTTTCTACACAGCCCTGGGAAGACTTCTTATGGTAGATTTGGGTAAGGGTGTACCTATTATAGTTCATATTTCAAATTCACAGTGGGCTGGCCTTAAATCATCAGATATGTGTGAAATAGAACATAAGTGTCATGTCAAAGAACATCTTTTACAATGTTCTGTCTTTGACAGGTGAGGATGAGGACCAATTTGAACAGTTCATGCTTCCTCTCACTGCTGCGTTTGAAGCCGTAGCTCAGATGTTCAGCACCAACACCTTCAATGAACAAGAAGCAAAAGTGAGATGTCATTCTTTATTGTTGCTGACCTTTATAATACATCTGTACCTCAGTGTTTTTACGTATAATAGATGATCAAATGTTTTGCTTTTTTCTTTCTTTCTTTCAGAGAACTTTAGTAGGACTGGTGAGAGATCTAAGGGGAATTGCCTTTGCCTTCAATGCCAAGACCAGCTTTATGATGCTTTTTGATTGGATGTATCCTTTTAACATGTATTTGTTTAGTTTTTTTATGTGTAATTATTTGTGTATTTGTTTATTTTGTGTGCTGCTTTATTTTTGTTTTTATTTTTTTATTTTTCATTCATTTTTATTTTAAACTATTTTAATTAAAACTGCGCATTTCAGATTGAGTGTCAATTTTAATATGTTCCTTAACAGATCATAGTTACCCCACTTACATGCCCATCTTGCAGAGGGCAATAGAGCTCTGGTACCATGTACCTGCCTGCACCACACCGGTCCTCAAACTCATGGCTGAACTTGTCCACAACAGGTACGCACAGGGCCTAAACTACCTTTTTGCCACCTGCCAGTGACTTAAGAAAATTTACCAGCCATGAGTATTTTTTTTTACCAGCCAGGAAACTATTTTTGCAGAAGCAGGCAGTTATGACACCAAAAATTTAGATACCAGTGAAAATTCACAATTTCCAGCTACAGAAATTAAATAAGTAATCAAATGTAAAATAACATTGCAAAATCTTCATTGTATAAATTAAACATAGATTAATCCATTACTTATTAAAGTTTCAAAAGTTATTCAGTCAAGAGCAGTGAGTGATTTTTCTGACTGTTGTTGTTTGATTAACATTATCAGAAGGTATATAAAGGTAGGGACACACCAAACCGACGCCAAAGAACTAGCGCTGTTGAAAGCGGTCTGTGTTGTCGCTGAGTCTGGGCAAAAAAGCTGTGCTTGAACACCGAAAGGACCACATTCTGCGCCTGCGTGTAAATGAGACAACTGTCTATTTCTGCAGATATATTCGTCATTCAAAAAGGAAAACCGACGCTGCAGATACACAAACCGTAAACAAAGCAGCGCATGCTTACCGTTTCGAATATCAGTCATGCTGATTACTTTCTCTATTCCCCTTGGCTCATGTTATTATGAAAATATTCGCCCAGGATCACTCGGGTAAAATGGCGTAAAATTAGAACAGCCTTCTATGGTTCTCTCACTGACAGCCCGACGCCGATTCTACATGCTGAATCGGCCCCCAAAAAAACCCAGACGCCGTCTGACTAGAGCCAACGGTGCAGAACACACCGAAAAAAAACAAGTTGGCCTACGCTCAAAAACGGCTTGACATTGTCTGACGGCCAATCGTAGGCTTGGTGTGTCCCTGGCTTAAAGCTACTTTCACTTTAAGAGTTAATGCACAGATCCAATATACTGATACACGTGTTTTATTTCTCAACTGTTTATGTTCATTTAAAACAGGACTGACTATGTTTACAAGGATCCTTAACAACGGGTGCATTTTCAAGTGCAAGAAGACATGAAAGAGTTCAATTCAGTATTCACGTGCTGTCTGAGACACGGATTTCTAGCCGCATGCTTCAAGTGTTTGCGCACAGAAAACTTCCCACACAGCGAGTAACGAATTGAACTCTATTTCGCATCTTCTTGCGCTTGAATATTTAACTTGCATTGTTCATGTTCTCACATCATTGCATTGTTAGGATTCATAAAAATGTTATCAGCCAACTGGCGATTGATACGGTTTCATATACTCGCCAACACCGATTTCTACTCGCATTTGGCGCTTGGCGAGTATTAATTTTAGGCCCTGGTATGCATATGTTGCATTTTGCACATGTCCTTGAGAGCTGTGTTTGAAGGTCATGCATGTTCTCTGACTTACAGTGTGTTTTTTACATGAAGGTCACAGAGATTACAGTTTGACGTGTCGTCACCAAATGGAATCCTGCTGTTCAGGGAGACAAGCAAGATGATTACAACATATGGTATAATAATGACCCAGTTTTCATGTTTTAAATTAGCTATTCCTCTGGTTTGGGGTAGAAGTAGCATTAGATTGTAAACACTTTGCCTTAAGTTAAATAATCATTTATTCACTCATCTTTTTCTTTTTTTTTTTTTTGCTTCAAGGGAATCGGATCCTGACTCTGGGCGAGGTGCCAAAAGATCAGGTTTATGCACTGAAACTGAAGGGAATCTCCATTTGTTTCTCCATGCTGAAAGCTGTATTAAGCGGCAACTATGTCAACTTCGGCGTCTTCCGTCTGTACGGCGATGATGCTCTGGACAACGCCCTGCAGACCTTTATTAAGCTGCTCTTGTCCATCCCTCACAGTGACCTGCTGGTAAGAGCCGTCAGGTATCAGGATTGTGTCCTTCAGCATTCAGATTGGTTGATTTTGGTTGGTTGTTTTTCCTGCAGGACTATCCAAAGCTTAGTCAGTCTTACTACTCTCTTCTGGAGGTGCTAACCCAAGACCATATGAACTTCATCGCCAGCCTGGAGCCTCATGTGGTCATGTACATCCTGTCCTCAATATCAGAAGGGCTTACTGCACTTGGTAGGGACCTTCTCTTCAAACATAGGATTTTTTTTTCTTCTTCAGGTGTTTGTGAACCTATGAGCCTGATCTTCGTTTCTGTTTGTCCCTTCACAGACACAATGGTATGCACTGGTTGCTGCTCAAGCTTGGACCACATAGTTACTTATCTATTCAAGCAGCTGTCACGCAGCACGAAGAAAAGAGCGGCGCCCATGGCCCAGGAGAGCGACCGCTTCCTTCACATAATGCAGCAGCACCCTGAGATGATCCAGCAGGTGAGGCTGCATCTGTAGCCATCTGAGGCTTTGAAGGACATCTGAAGATACAGAACACATAAAAAATACAGTTTTACATCATAAATTTAATTATTTGGTGTTCAAGAATTTAGTCTTTTGATTTGTTAAAACATAATTTGCAATGAAATATTCACTCTTTGTTTATTAAATACATTTTCCTCATATGCATCTATTTACTTTGACGTTTAGAAGTGTATTGGAGATATTTGATCTGACAGATTTCTCACAATCTTCTTATCCAGATGCTGTCGACAGTGTTGAATATCATCATTTTTGAAGATTGTAGGAATCAGTGGTCAATGTCACGGCCACTGCTTGGCTTGATTCTGCTCAATGAGAAGGTATGTGGGGTTTGTGTGTGTGTGTGTGTTAGAGATGTCGGAAAAATCAATTCTCTGATACTTCATGATTCTCTCTTCAATGATTCTGAATCGATTCTGAAATTTTGTATTTATAATTTATAATTAATTAGCACTACAACACTATTTGTGATCAGTGCATTGTGTTTGTAGTATTTTGCAGATCTGAGGAACAGCATTGTGAACAGCCAACCACCAGAAAAGCAGCAAGCCATGCACTTATGCTTCGAAAATCTCATGGAGGGCATAGAGCGAAACTTGCTCACCAAAAACAGAGACAGGTCATTTGATTTCATATTCTCATCCTGCTTTGCATTTAAGTTTACAGAGAAATACTAAAGCATAATAAAGTTCCTTTAAAATATAAATGAAGTACTCATGCGCGCACACAAATGTAATTTTAATACTTTTAATACTAATACTAATTTTATAACTAGTGTTTTCTGAGTCAGTGTCGTCTGCAAAGAGGATGTTGACGACGCTGACTCGTCATCCGCAGTATAGTGGATGGAATTTGAGAAAAATGCACGCTAAGTTAATCGTCATACATTAAGCGCAGTTCTATTCTAATTTAGCTTTCATACAAACATTTGGATATTTGCCTAATAATAGCACATATTTATCTAGATTAACGTTAGAGAGAGCAGCCATGTTAGATGGCTGAAGTTGAGCTGCTAATTGCAAGTTTCTAATGATAAGCTTTGTTTGAAGTGGATGAATGATAGACGAAAGTTTGGATTTCCTGCCTGACATACTGTAATTACCACATGGACCAGCCATGTTAACGATCTGTCATGGACTACTTGACTTCACCAACTGGATTTTTTGTAACCAGCCAATTAAAATTTGGTTGACGAAGCCTTCTCCTCAACTATTAGGGGGCAGCCCTAGAAGCTTCACTTTTACTATATCGTATATCCCTAAAGTTTTGAGAGTATTAAAATAATTTTTCATTTATATTGATTTTGCCATGCTAAAAGACAGAAGCTGACACTCGCACTTTCTTTTCAGATGTCATTTAAGTTTATATACTCATACATGCATGCATATATACTCAACAATCTTTCTTTATTTTGCAGGTTTACACAGAATCTTTCAGTATTTAGAAGAGAAGTCAATGACTCCATGAAGAATTCCACATACGGGGTAAACAGCAACGATATGATGAGCTGACATTCCATAGAGCACCAGGCCATGTGGCCCGGCCCCGTCCCGTACTCCCACCCGCCCCTGGCCCGGCTGCCGGGGGACCACCACTGCGCAAGCCTGCACCTCCCGCTCCCCAGTCCCTAAAAAAACCATTACCTCTCTCCCCTCACATCTCCTCCCCCACCCTTTTTTATATATATATAAATATATATATATATACACATATAAATATATACATATTTTAAAGCCAGTTTCAAGAGGTCCTTCTCCTTGACCATTCTCTTGTCATTTGGGGCTCAAAGTCCAAAGAGAGTGAAGAGGGTACGGCTGGGGAATGGTTGGGAATGGGTTTGGGGTGTGGGATGGCACCAGTGTGGACTCTAGAGTGGATGGCACACCCAAACCGCTCCAAGGGATGATGGGAAGTGGGCGTCTGCGTGTGTGTGTGTGTGTGAGAGTGTGTTTGAGAGCGCATGTCTGTGGGAGGAAGGGTTAGGATGAGCTGGTATACATAGTGCTCTGCTTTTGCCTGCCTTGTATAGAAACACATAAGGAAAAAAAAAAGTGTACATTTTTTTTCATAACATTTTCAACAATGTTTATAATTATTACAATTTAAGACAAATAATGAGTGTGATTGAAAACTTTTTACAGTCTAGTAAGTTAGTGCGGATTTGTCTGTATGGAGAGAGTTGTTTATATCCGGGTGACCATGTGGGATTGTGGCATGAGTGCTGGGATTGACACCTGTCCGCAGAGGGGGTGGGATGAAAAGTCATATAGGGTCACAAGTTGTACATTTATTTCCTCCCCCCCCCCTCAAATTGACTCTATAGAACAAAAACGGGAGATATGTAAATACACAGCCCCTCGCATTAGCTATTTCGGGAGGGATAGTTTCCTTGAAATCTTGGGCATAATGAAGTCCGTCTTGCATCAGCCTTCCCCGTTAAGGTCATCGTGACATCCCCACCACCTCCATTGCTGAGGATGTTTAGTTCTGCTCACCTCTGACTTGGAAACGGTCCCAAAATCACCCATTTTAGTGTATGATTATTTCCGAGACCTCCGTTAAAGGAGAACGCACGTGTAACCTTTTCCCTTGTCTCTGAAGGGTTTGATCATGTCGTCTGTGGATTTGATTAGATAAAGTGACTTGGTTGTGGTGAAGTTGCTCTCTGAGCTTTCGTCAAACTGTTTTCCTTGCTTTTTAATCTCACAGACTTCCAGTCTCTCGTGGCTTTATTGTTGATCTGGCGTTCTTCGGTAGTGAAGCCTATATAATGTAGCCGTGTCCTTCCAACAAAAAAAAAAAAAAAAGACCCTGGTACTCAAGTCATTGCGACAGGATCACTCTCGACAGTTTCTCTAGCTTTAACCCCGTTGTTTTTTGTTTTTTTCTCCCCCTGGATTCCAGATTTATTTTTAATCACAGAAAACGCATCGGAATATGGTAGATTTAAACAGAGGTGAATGGAGTATATTAGCAACTTGTGCTACTCAACAGATGTTGCTGCTAACTGTTTGTGAAGAACTAGCTCATCTCTTAACCATGTCCAACACTCATGGATGTTAACTCTTTTTTTGGTTCCCTGATGTGAATGTGTTTTTGGCGACTGTGTGTTGGGTCCATTGAGTGATAAGGTTGAACTGTTTGATTGTTTGTTTGGATGTCTGCTACATATAGTGTAAGCATTGTGACTGCAAAATAAACATCATTGGTTTGTATTAGTATGTGCACGTTTTGTGACCGCCACATCGTGACTAAACTGTCATGCTTTTAGTCAACATGGTCAAATTTGACACATTTTTTTAATAAATGCTCCTGTTATTAATAGCGACGGGTTCCCATGGTCATAGAAAACCTGAAATGTCAAGAAGGGATAGTTCACAAAAAATTGAAAGTCAATGGGTCCATCAACTGTTTGGTTACCCCCATTCTTAAAAATATCATCTTTTGTGTTCAGCAAAAGAAAGAAATTCATACAGGTTTGGAACAACTTGAGGGTGAGTGATGACAGAATTTTCTGTCCCTTAAACTATCCCTTTAACATTAACTGTAAATCATATTCGTGGTAGTCTGCAGTGAATATTAATATTTTTTCTAGTTATGCTCTGCTCAATATACTACTGGACTGAATTTACTATCTATTAGAATAATCTCAGTGTGGCAGTAAAGGTTATTGCAAAAATGCCAAACTTGCAAGAAAGTTGGCATTCGGATACATCAAGATGTTCTCAAGGGTGAACTTAGAACTCCACAAAAGAACCTTTGAATCTGGAATTCCTACTGCATAATTGCATTAATCTAGCTCATTAATTACTGTGAAGTTCTGCTTTTTGTTGAATATCCCGCTTTACTTAGAATGACCTTTTACAGTGAAATGTGAATGCAATTTCATGGCTTTCAAGCCATGATTAATCAGTTACAATATGATAAATTCACACAGTACAGCAGCACTTTTCAGGGGGAAATGTACTGTTATTTATTACAAAAAAAAAGGTGAGACATTACAGGAAAAACAAAACTAAATTTTATCCACCTTCCGACTTATAAGAACAGATGGAAAAAGCTCTTTTACATACATTTACATAGGACGTTTATTATGTATTTCTCCACTTTTGAACTTGATGTGTAAGATCTCTACTACACCAAGAAGGCCACTTTAAATAATACACTGTCATGATTAACTCTCATCTTTTTTAAGTTGTTTGGTTTTTGAATTGGCATTATGGACGATGTCATTGAATCCTTCTCGGTTTCTGGCAATCTCAATGGCGTAAAACTGGATTCTGGTAGCTGAAATGAAAATGGGGAGGAAAATTAGGCATTTTCCCTGTGCGTTTCCTTCTAGCAATATTTTGTTTTCTATTTCCAAGATACTGATCTATTTCTTGGGGACTGAAATGAGTGCATGTGTGGCATTGCATACCAAATATTGTGTTCTCCTCCGTGTAGTCCTTCTGACAGTCTAGACGTAATAATGTACCATAGTTGAAGTCCTCTACAACACCTTCAAACTGGTTACAAAAGGGCCTCCATTTCTGGAAACAAAATTGAAACGGAGCTTGACAGACTCTCTTTGAGTAATGTATAAAATGAAACTCTTCTCGCGTGCAAAAGTAACGTCCCAAACCTCTTTAGCGTCTGCTGACTTCAGCAGGTCCGGGTCCAGAACTCCAATACTGAGGTCAGGAAATGCTTCCCGGAATTTAGTGTATATCTGCTCGTCTGATTTAGTTAGTTTTAGAAATTTAGGCTCAACGGAGGAAATAAGCTGTGGAGAAAGAAACTGTCAGTTAAACTGGACATTCAAGTGTTCCAAAATCGCCGCACGATAGATTGTGACCATTCATTCATTCATTCACTCACTCACTTACATTAAAGTAAATTTCTGCGTGATTGTAGGCTTTCATAGCCCACATTACTTCCAACTGGGCCTGATAGGGAACAAAATACGGTTAGTGTGTTAAAGTGATGATGCTTTTAAAAAAAAATAAAAGTTTTGCTTATTTGTGCAAATATCAAAACATCTCATCTCACATCATTTCCATACGCTTCTGCTGGAAGAGAGAGCGCATGCGCAGCAGCAGTGGCTCCTTCTACCCCCTGTGTATTAAAACAGAAATATTGAATGATACATTACAGAACATTAATACATTTTAAAACGTAAAATTCGTGCCATTAAACCACACAAGACACTGCGATTATCAACGCTGTCAATACCCATGTTAGGCTACTAAAGAACTATCAAAGCATTTTAAACCTGGATTAATATAAATTTCAGTGATTATTAAGGATATTATTATTATCTGTTTTGTTTGTGTTGCCATGTGCTCATGACATGCTTGTTAGCATGCAAGCTAACTATGATTTGTAGCAATATGTGCTGTAAGCAGTAGTGAATATCCGTTAACTGAGAGCATCGGTTCGATAAAATACTAGGCTTGCATGTCGCGTTATTGTACAGTGCGTTGTGTTTGTTGATACGTTAAAATAATTCGTTCCCTACCAGAGATGCAAGAACATTCCCCGTATCCATGCTGACGCCTTTTGACCCGGATGAGCTACAAACACGTCATGACGACAGGTCATGTGATTTAAATGCGTTTTGTTGTTTTCAGTTGGCCGTTCAGATCAGGCATTGTTGCAGTGGAATTGATTTTAGAAGAATTAAAATAATTACAAGAAAAGGCATTTATATTAAGGTGTATAAAAATGAAACGGCATACTACAAAAAAGTTAGCCTATCTAGTGGTTAGGCTGTGTTACAGCTCTCTGTCGGTCATATGTTACAACAAAAGTAAGTTCACATTGTGGATGTGGAAGCATAATGTTAAAAAAATTAAATGCTACATTTATATAAAATGTCATGTATGCGAAATACTGCCTAATAATAAGAGGCTTCAGTGCGTCCTCTAGGGGTTAGGATCTGTAACCGTTTATTTATTTATTTTTTTTTTTTTGTTGTTGTTGTTTTTAAGCTATTTTAATTGATTTAAATAACCACAATAGAATATAATGAAATAGATCTAGACTGGACAGGAAAGAATAGAATAGTCCTTAAAACTTCAAAATAGAATATGACAGGAGAGAATGGGAATATATCGAGGCCAGACAGGAATAGAACATAATAGAACAGTCCTAAAACTAATAGAATATAATAATCCAGGAAATAATAAAATATGACAGAACAGTATAAAATAGGAGAGAAGGGCAGGGAATAGATCTACCAAGACATGAAAGAACAGAATAAAATACAAAATAAATTGTTAGAATATTACAGGGAATAGATCTAGACCATAATAAACTAATAAGGAAAGAATAAAATAGTATATGACAAAAAAATAATTGAATATGCCACAATAGAATAGACAGAAATATATCTAGACTGGGCAGGAAAAACAGAATAGAATAGAAAAGTCCAAAAACTGATAAATAGAATAGAATATGAGTAGAACAAAAGAGAGGGGAATATATCAAGGCAAGACAGGAAGGAATAGATGAGAATATAATAATCCTAAAAAGAAAATACTAGATTCCAGGAAAGAATAAAATATGACAGAACATAAAAAAAATAAGAGAAAGGGGAAGGGAATACTTCTATACCAGACATGAAAGAACAGAATAAAATATAACAGAAAGCAATAGAATATGACAGAATAGGAAGGAATAGTTCTAATAATGTAGACCATAATAAATTAATAAGGAAAAATAGAATAGAAAAAATAATAGAATAAAATAGAATATGACAGAAAATAATAGAATATGCCACAGTAGAATAGAATTAAATATATCTAGACCAGACAGGAAATAATAGAATAGAACCTAAAACCTTCACAATGGAATAGAATAGGAATTAAAAAGGAATTAATAGAATATGGCAGAATATAACAGATTAGCCCTATCCTAAAAACTGAAAAATAGAATAGAATATGAGAGGAAAGAATAGAATATGACACAATAGAAGAAAGGAGAAGGGAACAGATAGGCCAGACGGGAAATAATAGAATAGAATAGTCCTAAAACGAATAGAATATGATATGATAGGAATTAATACAATATTGTAGAATAGAATGGAGCAGAATAGAATAGCCCTGCCCTGCCCTAAAAAGTACAAAAGGGAATGGAATAGAATAGAATAGAATAGAATAGAATAGAATAGAATAGAAAATGACACAATAGAAGAAAAGAGAAGGAAATATATCTAGGCCAGACAGGAAAGAATAGAATAGAATAGAATAGAATAGAATAGAATAGAATAGAATAGAATAGAATAGAATAGAATAGAATAGAATAGAAAATGACACAATAGAAGAAAAGAGAAGGAAATATATCTAGGCCAGACAGGAAAGAATAGAATAGAATAGAATAGAATAGAATAGAATAGAATAGAATAGAATCTTTTTTAAGCGAGCTATAAGTGTAGTAGAATTCATGTAAAATAAAATGTAGACTACTCATATAAAATGTATTGTAACTGTCATAAGGCTTTACCGCGCCCTCTAGTGGTGTAAGGTTCGATTATAACCTTCGTGTTAGTTATTTTATTTTATTTTATTTAAATACATTTTTCAAATACCTCGTGTTATTCAGGTAGCCTATCAGTTGTATAGGGCCTACTTAATAAAGTCAGAGGCGACTTGCACATTTTGAATAATGTGAAATAATCACAGATGTATAAAGACCTGCAGATAAATAGCACAAATCCTTGCAGTAATACTGCATAGGCTCAAAGAGAGGTTTACATCTAGGGATGAATAAGTATCCTATTAAAAGGAACAGGACGGTCCCATCTTGAGTATAGTACAGTTGTTTTACTCTCATTGGCTGGCCATTTACTGTAAAAGATGCTTCAGACGCACATTTCCTCCACAGCGGCTGTGTTTCAAAAACTACACACCGCGTTTTGGGGTTTATTAGCGCGTTCCGAGTCAGCTGACGCCTACAGCGACTATGACGCACAATATGCGGTCTAGGTAGGCAGCTCACTGGTGTTTGAGACACGGCCAATGTGGCACGAGCATATGAACGCGTAATCCACGCAATGATCTTGAGTTGAGTGTTCAAGAGACCTTTGAAATTCTGCATCTCTGGACGGAAAGGACAGAATAAACCGCTGCTTTAAAATCTGAGGTACGAGCACGCGACATGTTTATTTCTCATCATATAGCTGGGATGTTAAATGTGCAGACTAGAGTATAAATGTTCAAATGACTGATGTGTAGTCATGTTTGTTGTTGTTTGATGTAGCCTATGATGGATGTATGTATTAATATTTTGCCGTAGTCGATTATGATCATCAGTAGAGGTTGTACATCATCGGTCACTTGTCCTTATACACGCACAGAGTCGAAGAGATCTCTAGAGGACAAAAAAAAAAAACGATTTTTAAATAAAATGTGTCGTTTTGTTTGGCCATGTACAGCTGTAACCTTCAACAGAATCTTGACTTCAGACAGACCTTAAATATGAATGTTCTCTGTATAGGCCTGTACGCATTAGGCTACTATTCATGACTCGAGTCATGCAATTAAAACAAATTGATTCAATTAAATGTCCGAGATATATAAACGCTTGTTTGATTTATTGGCGAATTACATTTACTTGTGCCCTACAAGCGTCACGAAATAACAGCAAACAGAGTAAATAAATAAAGAAAGGAAAACAGCAACTGTCTCAATGCTGGCACTAAAAGTCGCGCCCCCTAACAGCTGCGCGTCCCCGCGCGCGTTTCCCTGTCTAAAGCAACAGGAAACCACTGCTTCCTTTAAGGATAACCTCAGTCCTGCAGGTTCTTTCTGGGGAGCACTTCTTATTTGTCATTGGTTGTCCAAATTAATGTAATATGCAATGTAATGATGATAATAATAATTATTATTATTAGGCTAATATTGGTGTATAGACCTGTTTTTACAAGTGGGAAATTACCAGTGTTTGAGTAATACCAGACGCTCTGATTCATATTTGTAGAAATATAGAAGGATTGCCTGCACACAAAAACAAAACAAAGGAGCAATTTTCTGTCACATTTCCTCATGATCACACAGTCTGAATTGACAGCATTGATGGTGGCAGTGAAAAGGCTTTCTCATCATCAGAGAAACGTCTGTAAGATGTAAGAGTCACGTTAAGAGATTCTTCAGTTCCTGATGGCAGATTCCCTGCTGTTTTTTCCTGTTGCTAAATAAGCATTTATTTCATATTCCCCATGATGGTCGAGAGACTGTAGACAGATGAAGATGTGTAGTGATGCTGTATAATGAAACACTGAAGCAGGCTGATCGTCTGTTGGATATTATAAATCCAGTTAGACAGCGGATGACCTCCCCTTCCTGCACTGTTTCATTTAGATCCACTTTGCATGGAAAGTCAATTCTGAAGAGAAATAACATTTTTATCTAGTCCAATTCTTTTCTATTCTGCCTGGTCTAGATGTATCCCATTCTTTTCTATTCTTTCTTGTCATATTCTGTTCTATTCTGGTCTGGTCTGTTCCCTTTTGCACTTTTTAGGACAGGACAGGGCAGAGCTATTCTATTCCGCTCTATTCTATTCTACTCTACCATATTGTATAAATTCCTATCATATTCTATTCGTTTTAGGACTATTCTATTATTCTATTCTTTCCTTTCCTGTCATATTCTATTCTATTCTATTCTGTTCTATTCCCTTTTGTACTTTTTAGGGCAGGGCAGGGCTATTCTATTCCGCTCTATTCTACCATATTGTATTAATTCCTATCATATTCTATTCGTTTTAGGACTATTCTATTCTATTATTCTATTCTATTCTTTCCTGTCTGGTCCCCTCTCCTTCCCTCTATTGTGTCATATTCTATTCTATTCTATTCTATTCTATTCTATTTTTTAGGGTTGGGCTAATTTGTCATATTCTGCCATTTTCTATCAATTCCTTCCCTATTCTATTCCATTGTGAAGTTTTTAGGTCTATTCTGTTATTTCCTGTCTGGTCTAGGTCTATTTCATTCTATTCTGTTGTGGCATATTCAATTATTTTCTGTCATATTCTATTTTATTCTTTCCTTATTCATTTATCATGGTCTAGATCTATTCCCTTCTGTGAAATTCTATTAATTTCAGTCATATTTTATTCTTTCATGGATTATTCTATTAGTTTTAGGACCGTTCTATTCCTTTCTGTCCTCGAGATATTCCCTTCTCTTTTCTTATATTGTGTCACATTCTATTCTTTCCTGTCATATACTATCCTATTTTGATAATTTTAGGACTATTCTATTCTTTCCTGTCCAGCCTAGATCTATTTCATTCTATTCTATTATGGCATATTCTATTCTTTTTATTATTATTTCCTTATTTATTTATTATGGTCTAGATCTATTCTTTTCTATTCTGTAATATTCTATACATTTCTGTCTTATTTTATTCTATTCTTCCATGTCTGGTCTTCTATCCTGTCCTAAAACTGCAAAATGGGCTGTAATACTTTGTGTGAAAATATATATGTTGAATAGCGTTGTGATAAGACACTTTCCTGCCACTGACGGTGTCCTCCTGTCATTCAGTTTGCAGTGAAGTGATTCACTAAGAGAAGGTTTAATCAATGGGACACTAATCTGATTGAACAAATCCAGCAGTCAGTCTCTCTGCTGGTCTGATCTTCACAGGATTGTTGACTGAACTCTAGTCAAGACAATCCAGAGCTCTGCTAAACCCCCAGGCTTATGACCTGGATAGCTCTACATGCAGAATAAACCGAAGCCTAAAGAAATATGGCTGCCCAGAGCACGTGCGGCACATCAGTAGTGACGGGGAGGAGTTAGGAAGGGCTTGTTTTCTGGGACGTGATGTGCAGCATGGCCATTGTTCAAACAAGAAAGATCTTCAACAGGAGGGCTTCCTCAGGCTGTTTATGCCAGAAACACAAGCTCCCCAGATCCTCGGCCCGTCACACCGCGCTCCCAGTGGAGCCGGAAGGCCTCGCCAAGGTAATGGATCCTGTATCCATCAGCGCTGTGGAGAATTCTCTTCAGACGGAGCAGAGCGTTGCCCTGGTGACGCAACTGACTCGTCTGATTGGGCGTTGGCTGCTCTTGGTCTGCTGAGATAAGTGCTTTTCAGTTTGGGTGGAGAGAGAAGTGGGTGGGGTCTTCTAGACAGCGTGCAGAGAGAGAGAGAGAGAGAGAGAGACAATGTGGAATGGGAGAAGGATGACAGGAAGTCTGGATCTCTCAGCGTAGGATTTCCTCTTCATCACAGAGCTGGAGCTGAGGTGGAATCCTGGTGTGTATTGTGGCTTGTTTTGCCTCTGAAATTACCCTTTCCTTTCAGACTAATTATGGTTGGTTCTGCGATCCCTTCCTTAATTTATTTTCTTACATTTTTTATGAAGCTATGGATTTTTGGTGCTTGGTCCTGTGCAGTTTGACCTAAATATGCAATATATGTATATATATCATTTCTTTTGAAGTTTTTTCATACCATAAACTTATCACTGGTTTCTTCTGTTTACTTTGGTAAAAACAAAACCGAATTATTACTTATATTCAAGTCCAGATTAAAATTCGGATCATTTCCTTTTAAAATTCAATTTTTTATATCTATCTAGGCCTATATATATTTATATATTGTATGATTTTAACCCTCAAACACTGATGCACATGCTTGGAAGTGTGTTGTGATGATGCTAGAAGGTGGTCTTTTTGCCTCTATATGGGTGTTGGAAGAGTTCTGATCATTTTCTTAATCAGTATTTTTGTCTTGTCTTCCAGTAAAAATATTTAAACATCTTTAAAACAAGAGAAATTTAAAGGGATAGTTCACCCAAAAAAATGTACATTTTGTCATAATTTACTCACCCGCAAGTAAACCTGTAATAGTTTCTCTCACAAAAGAAGATATTTTGAAGAATGTTGGTAACCAGGAAAAAACAATGGAAGTCAATGGGGTCCATCAACTGTTTGATTATCAACATTCTTCAAAATATCTTCTTTTGTGTTCAGCAGAAGAAAGAAACTCATACAGGTTTGGAACAATTTGAGAGTGAGTAAATGGCAGTTTACATTTTTGGGTGAACTATCCCTTTAACAATTGTGTCAGATGTTTAGTTTTCAGAGACAAATGCTGATTAAGAATAAGAATCATATTACTCTTGCATGCTAAACCTCTCGGATGAGAGACAAGGGCATTCTCTGGATCTCGTAAGTGCACTGGCTTCCTTATCAACACAAGCTGGTTTCAGTAATGCTTGAAGCAGGCCCATTAACACCGGTCTGACACACTATGCTGTCTTTTACAGAGTAGTGTTAGTAATGGTATATCATTTAAGCTTTTCTGTGGTTGATCAGCGTACTTTGTAGTAGTACAGTATACTATTTTATCCCGTGTTGCATAAAAGCAACTAAGTTTGCTTATGTATTTTTTGTAATGTTTGATGATGTATTTTTGTAGGCCAAAACCAGAAAACAAGTTTGCATTTTTGGAACACAAGCCCAAGATGTGTTCACGTTTTACTCTACGATATAAAATACCTAATAATACCTCCTTGTGATTGTTTTAAAAAGCTTTTACTTGTCTTGCAGTTGCTGACGAGTGGATAAATGGGAGTACAGAGGTTGTCGGAACATTAAATGTCATCAGGACGAACAGATAAACTCATAAACATAAGTCTGCTTTCACAGACTCACTGTGTTTATAACCATGCTCTTGCAAACTATTATAACTCAGACTTTTCAGTGTTTTTAAAGAAAGAAAGAGTTGTCGGAAGCTTAGCAATGGTGACCTTGTCATGTGACTGTGGTGTAGTTAGTTTATAATAACCCATGTTTAGCTTTTACGCTTCAAAATTCATAAGTTGTGTTCATTTGTGAACAAAATGTGCAAGAATCAAGCTTTTATTTTCTAATGCGAAAGCCGATGGAAATCCTATTAAGCTTTTGTCGAGGGAACCGGTGTGATGCTAACTTCCGGGTTGGCCTACAAAAATACGTCATCCCAGCACCACTATTATTTCTGTATGCTATTAAAGTGTGCTTTTTATTAAGATAAAGTTGGTTAATGCGTTTGACATTGTCTCTGACTTCCTCTAATAAGATCAATATTGTATTACTAGTGGCCATTATGACTATTTAACAAAAGATGGCAGATAGTTTTGCCGAAGTAGAACTTCACTGTGAAAGAAAATCTCAAAAGAATCGACTTCTAAGGTGATGTGTGCTATCTAGCAGTATCCTGAAGTTCACAGCACAAAAACACATGACATCTCCACACAGTAGGTAACTGGTTAGTGCTGTTTAAGTGCTAAATTGTCTTCTCGGCATGTGAATCAGCACTAAATCAAACTTTATTTGAGCCAGATTGAACTTGAATTACAGGGAGCTTGATGCACATGGGTCCCTTCGTCTCAGATGACAGGCCATTTACATTGTGCTCAGAGTGATCAATCACGTCTTCAGCACACACACACACACACACCGTCCTTCACGCCAGAGTAAACCTGACTCGAGCCGATCGCTAACCCTACTAACCAGCAGAGACAGATGCGTATGGCTGAGGAAAGGAAGCAACAGTGATGTTTGGTGCTACAATAGATTTCTCTCACTGATTTTTCACTGAAAAGAAATCTATATTTTTGGCTTTAGAGTAAATAAAAAAGGGAAGGTTTAATATGTTGTTTAAGGGTGTCTTAAAACTGCCAAGGAAACTTGTCTGGATTACCAAAAAGCAAATGAAAATGGGTAACACTTTACAATAAGGTCCCATTAGTTGACATTGGTTAATGCATGCTAACAATAACTGGCGATGTGCAATACATTTGTACCATTATTTATTGTTCTTTGTTCATGTTAGTTCAGGTCCAACTTTTGATTTCAGTAATCTGTTAGTAAATGTTGAAATGAACATTAATTGAGATTAATAAATGTTTTAGAAGTGTTTTCATTCATGTTAACTTTATGATTAATTACTGTAAACTAATGAAACCTTATTGTAAAGTGTTATCAAAAAATGTGGTTAAATCTAGACAGAATTGGCATATTAGAATAAATTATATATAATTTATTTTTTTAATATGAAATTTAATTATAGTATTTTAATATTTTTATAATTATTTGATTTTATAATTTAAAATTCTATGTACTGAGAAGTTGGGTGGTCACATAATGTCACATTGCCCATTTGCCCGTAAATGCATTTCCCTTGACATTTTTGTGTTTTTTTCCCCTGAAGCAACACATGAGCAGTCAAAACAAACCGGAACGAAAAAGCTCTAGCTTTACCCCGAGTGAACTCCATCCAATCAAAAAGCTGTTTTTGCAAATAGAGTATCTTTGTCAGCTATTTTAATGCAAGGAAATGGATTCAAAACGCCTTGAGGCTTGTACCCTGCGTGTTACTTGCTCTTGTCATAAAATATTCAAGGCTCGTCCTTATATGAAATTGAAATTACTGTTAAAACTAATTAGCACATTTACGACTGCCAACCCGAAACCATCTGTACTCAGTATAATTCTCTGCTGTTTTCCGATGCTGGAACCTGATAAATTCTGTGGACAATTCTCTGCTCAAGGTGAAATTGGGTGAGCAATCTTGATGTCACTTCCCCTCCCCCACACTAACAGGATGTCTCTGCGTCTAATGAATTAATGTCTCATTTCATAAAGACATTAGTCCACTGATCCTCTTAGTGGAGATCAGACGGTTGGTGTAACTGCTTTCTTCATATTTAGTAATACTGACAGCAGCCTTTAAAGGCAATTCTTCCAATAATTGGGCAAAAAGAGTACCACCCCCATCTCATCCTATTGGTTGATCCAGTGTTGCTGTGTTAGGCAGTTTGGGATGAAGGAAAATGTTAAAAGTGTCAGAATCAGTGTTATCACTGTTAACTAAACTATTAAAGATTGTTTTTGTTAATTGAAATAAAATAAAATAGAAATATTAGATGAAAAACTTACATTAGAGCTGTTGCCTTGGCAAGTTCTAAAATTACTAAAACTGAAATAGATATAAATGAAAGCGAAATAGAATAGAAATATTGGATGAAAAACTTAAATTAGAACTGTTGTCCTGGCAACTTACTGAAATAAAATGAAGTACTAAAATGATTAAAACCCAAGTAAAAAAAAATAGATATAAAATAGAAATATTGGATTAAAAAAAACATTAAAACTATGGCCTTGGCAACTAACTGAAATAAAATGAGCTTAAATACTAAAATTAATAAAACTGAAATAGATATAAATTAAAGCTAAATAGAAATATTAGATAAAACTTACATTAGAACTGTTGCCTTGGCAACTAACCGGAATAAAATGAGTTGAAGTACTAAAATTACTAAAACTGATATAAATTGAAGCTAAACTGAAATAAAATAGAAATATTGGATGAAACTTACATTAGAACTGTTGCCTTGGCAACTAACTGAAATAAAATGAGTTGAAGTACTAAAATTACTAAAACTGAAATGAAATAGATATAAGTGAATGTTAAATATAAATTTATTTTTATTTTTTTTTGGATGGCGTTTCTCTGTAAGAGGTTTATTTTCACTGATAGTGTACAAACAGAAGCACATTTATAACTAAATTTTACACCAGGTGACTGAATTGAAGAGCATGAGCGCCAGAACCACACCGGAAGTTTACAGGGCTCCACTTTATAGAGCAGCAGCTCCAGAAATTATCTCAATGAGCTCCTTGGTGATGACGGCCTGGTGGGTTCGGTTGAAGGTCAGGGTCAGCTTTTCAATAATATCAGAAGCATTCTTGCTGGCGTTGTCCATAGCGGTCATCCTGGCGCTCTGTTCACTGGTGGTGGACTCCTTCATCCCGTAGTAAATTATGTTGACCAGAGAAAACTCCTAATAGTTCCTCAGCACATCAGCATCAATGTCATCATAGATACCCATGTTCTCTGAGCTTGCAACAGTGTCAACGGAATACAGAGGCTTCTCATCTGTCTTGTATGAAATCACAGACCTGAATCTGTTAAATACAATGGTTCCCTGGTCAAACTCATAACCAGAGTCCAGCAGCTCTGTGGCAATGATGGAAGCATCCACAAAAGTGGGAGGCCTGCGGCCCACCTCCTTGCAGTTGATCAGGATGTGTTTGCCATGGGTCCTGTAGAGCAGACCTCTGAGTTTGTCACCCACATTGACAACCATGACCTCTTTGCCGGCACCAGTGAGCTTGGCGATCTCACTCTTTCAGATTTCAGATCCTGGGACAGGAGTAACAATCAACGGTCAGTTGGTCGGGTCTAAGAAGATGAAGAACAACAAAATGAACACATATTTCGGCACCATCTCCATATACTCTAAAACAGACGGTGTGCAGGTTATAGTAAGGACCAACAGAATCGACCTGATGGAAGACAGGAACAATCACTCCTTCTCTTGGGGAGTCACAACTGAACTGATACTTAACAGGATGAAGGTCACCATAGTAAAGGAGCAACATGTTACTGTGATGATTGATGGGAGGATTTCAGTGATGGTGCTTTTGCATCGGGTGTGGAAGAAGCATCCTGTGCAGGTCGACTTCCTGGGCATTTACATGTCCAACGACAACAAATACTCTGCAAAGGTTCATGGTCTCATTGGCCAGTTTGCACAGGAACCAGAGGTGAAGGTCTACGGTGTGCATGAAGGAGCAGACCCAAAGAAGAAAGAGGCTATGATGGAAGTGAAAGGCAACAAACTAGCTGTTACCAGGGGCTGGCAGAAGGACTACAGACGTGACAAGAAACGAGGTTCAGATGTCTACTGCTGGTTTGTCCATAACAATGGGAAAGGCTTAATTGATGGGAGTTACACCAGCTATATCCTCCCTCGGCTGGACAGCTTCCTGAACGCTCTCTGAGAGCACGGGTGTGCCTTACGCTAGTTGCTAAGAGAGAACAAGACAAGAGATGGCCTCCGTGTCTTTATATTGACCATTCAGGATCAAAACTCGCTTACCTGAGACCGAAAGAGAGATCAGATTGAGAACAGGTTTGGAAAACATGAAGGCTCCTCCTGTCTGCGGATTGTCTCCGGATCACGATCGATCCACTGGATGTACCAGCCTTTGGGGGTCTCATCCACTTTGCAAAAACCTGGACACAGAATCTGAATGAGACATCTAACACTGCCGTTCAAGTTTGGGGTCAAAAGAACTGGCGGCTCCGACCGACCTTCAGTGAAGTGAACATGTTCGCCAGGACCAGCGCGGCAGTGTTCCTCCCACAATGTGGGCAGGTCAGGAATATGACTACCTTGAAGGACATCACCCTGCGATTGAAGTCCATCAAGAACATCCAGAAGATCACCAAGTCCATGAAGATGGTGGCAGCCGCAAAGTATGCCAGAGCTGAGAGATCCCTGAGGCCTGCCCGGGTCTATGGCACCGGGTCTATGGCACTCTATGAGAAGGCTGAGATCAAGGCTCCAGAAGAAAAGAATAAGCACTTGATCATCGGCGTCTCATCTGACCGTGGTCTTAATATAAATATTTGATAAAACTTTCATTAGAACCGTTGCCTTGGCAACTAACTGAAATAAAATGAGTTGAAGTACTAAAATTACTAAAACTGAAATAGAAATAAATGAAAGCTAAATAGAAATAAAAATTAAATAGAAATATTAGATTCAAATTTTACATTAAAACTGTTGCCTTGGCAACTAACCTATATAAAATACTAAAATGACTAAAACTGAAATAGATTTAAGTGAAAGCTAAATAGAAATATAAAAAAAAAATTAAATGACAAAAGCGCATAACAAGAATACTAAAACCTAAGACGAAAACTGACAATATAAATATAAAAGATAATTAAAATATGAATTAATACTATAATAGTATCTATAAATAATACTAAAATAG
Source organism: Abramis brama (assembly GCF_963993115.1). NCBI lineage: Eukaryota > Metazoa > Chordata > Actinopteri > Cypriniformes > Leuciscidae > Abramis > Abramis brama. Next base: position 10,160,196 of record NC_139987.1, read on the forward strand.
CACTGCACAGAATCTCAGTGTTTTACACATTTCAGGGGGGTCAGCTTACATATATTTATTAAATATTTGTGTATTGAACTGAGCTTGGAGAAAAATGTTTTAACTGAGGAATTATACCTTTCTAAACAGACTCTTAGAAGAAAAGCTTCTATGTAGAACCTTAAAGGTTTCTGTCAGGCGCTTCATATAGAACCTTTTCCCATCATGGGATCATTTTATGAATTTAGTATTAATTCATTTTTAATTAAATGTTATGACTTAAACAGCTCGTAATCATACTTGATCACTAGGGGGGAAATTAAATAACCCATTAAACATGAAAGTATTATGCAATCATTTAAGACATTTCTCCATATAGAGGGTCCTTTAAAATTGAGTCAAGATCCCTAGGGTTCTAGGGTTCTTTTTTTTTTTAAGACTGCAGATTCCTAAAACAGATGCATCTCTGAATACAGTGCAGAAGCTACGTGTGGAATAACCTTGTTATCCAAATATCTTGTGGTGGGTGATGAAATGAAATGTGTGATATGAGTGGGCGTGTTGAACACCCTCAGTGGGAGGATCAGCTCAGACTGATTTTCAGGAATGCTCCGGTGATAGAGTCTGCTAATGTGAGGCTAATGGGCTGTTTCATCCAGAAACCATTTTAATGAACTCATCTGAATTTCACAATGTTGTTTTGGAGCAGACTGTATTCATCTTTCTAAAATTGTGATTTATTTTAAATCAAAACTCATAGCAGAATATCAAGACCAACTCTCTATTTCCAATTTAATGTGTACTGTATGCTTTCGGAAGTATTGGAAATGCCTTGTAAAATATTGTTTTCCACTAAAAATATCTAAATATACAAGATTTGAAGGTTTTAAAAGTTTTCTTTGAGAAGCAATCAATACTAAGACTTGATTTAAAGGAGTAGTTCACTTTAAAATGAAAATTAGCCCATGATTTACTCATCCTCAAGTCATCCTAAGTGTATATGACATTCTTCTTTCAGACGAATACAATCGGAGTTATATTAAAAAATGTCCTGGCTCTTCCAAGCTTTATAATGGCAGTGAATGGCTGTTTCTGTTTTGAAGTCCAGAAAAGTGCATCTATCCATCATAAAAGTGCATCCATCCATCTATCCATCCATCAAAAGTGCATCTATCCATCATAAAAGTGCCTCCATCCATCATAAATGTACATCTATCCATCCATCAAAAGTGCATTCATCCATCCATCATAAAAAGTGCATCCATCCATCATAAAAGTGCATCCATCCATCATAAAAGTACATCTATCCATCCACCCATCATAAAAGTGCATCTATCCATCATAAAAGTGCATCCATCCATCATAAAAGTGCCTCTATCTATCATAAAAGTGCATCCATCCATCATAAAAGTACATCTATCCATCCATCATAAAAGTGCATCTATCCATCATAAAAGTGCATCCATCCATCATAAAAGTGCATTCATCCATCATAAAAGTGCATCCATCCATCATAAAAGTGCCTCTATCTATCATAAAAGTGCCTCTATCCATCATAAAAGTACATCTATCCATCCATCATAAAAGTGCATCTATCCATCATAAAAGTGCATCCATCCATCATAAAAGTACATCTATCCATCCATCATAAAAGTGCATTCATCCATCATAAAAGTGCCTCTATCCATCATAAAAGTGCATTCATCCATCATAAAAGTGCCTCTATCCATCATAAAAGTGCCTCATAAAAGTGCATCTATCCATCATAAAAGTACATCTATCCATCCATCATAAAAGTGCATCTATCCATCATAAAAGTGCATCCATCCATCATAAAAGTGCATCTATCATCATAAAAGTACATCTATCCATCCATCATAAAAGTGCCTCTATCCATCATAAAAGTGCCTCTCTCCATCATAAAAGTACATCTATCCATCCATCATAAAAGTGCATCCATCCATCCATCATAAAAGTGCCTCTATCCATCATAAAAGTACATCTATCCATCCATCATAAAAGTGCATCTATCCATCATAAAAGTGCATCCATCCATCATAAAAGTGCCTCCATCCATCATAAAAGTGCATCTATCCATCCATCATAAAAGTGCATCTATCATCATAAAAGTGCATCTATCCATCCATCATAAAAGTGCATCCATCCATCATAAAAGTGCCTCTATCCATCATAAAAGTGCATCTATCCATCCATCATAAAAGTGCATCTATCATCATAAAAGTACATCTATCCATCCATCATAAAAGTGCTTCTATCCATCATAAAAGTGCATCTATCATCATAAAAGTGCATCCATCCATCATAAAAGTGCCTCTATCCATCATAAAAGTGCATCCATCTATCATAAAAGTGCCTCTGTAGCGTAAATATCAGCAGTACATCATATTACTCGCATAAGTTGCGCTTTAGACTTAAGTCAAATCCGTATGTTCGTTTGGCCGGAAGCTAGTTATTTTACTTTATAAAGTTTTAAAAATGAATATTTTCCTTTCACAAACTCATCGCTTCGCTTCAGAAGGCCTTTATTAACCCCCCGGAGCCATATGGAGTTTTATATATTTCACAAATATTGAAATATTTCACAATATTCACTGTACTTTTTAATCAAATAAATGCAGCCTTAGTAAGAATACTTATTTTAAGAAAACTTACAATAGTAATAATTCTTTAACTTCTAATAAAGAAAAATAAACATAATTCAAGCAATATATTATTACTGGAAATTGGTATAACAATCAAAATATCCAGGTAACAAATAAGTTAGTTCTATAAGATAACCTGACTTGTTTGTATTTTAAATTCACGTTTGGTCTTTTTATGGTTTATTGCAGATCTGTGTATCTGGAAGAACAAAGAAGGGAGTTTTATAGTTGTCCTCAGTCATGCAGAAGGTAAAGTATGTTGAATTAATTTCATCTTGCTGCCGTGAATCATTGATCTCCAAACACTAGGGTTTCTGAAATATTTATATAGCTTTTTATTGTTTTATTCTCATATGTGTATACTAATCAATAGTCTCATATGTGTATACTAATCTATATTATATTTCTGTCAAAGTAAGCCCATTAAAGCATGATCATATCTGCACTGGGGGTTTTTCCCTTAGTGAGAATGGAAAGGGGGCGTGGCCGAGTGACAGACATAATCAGTTTGATTGATGGTATTAGATATAGGTCTTATTTCTCATTAACAACATGTCATTGGATAAGAGATAAGAGCAGTTAAATTATGACCTCTGACCTTTCTGATCTGCTCCACCGCTGCAGGCAGGGACGGCCCCGTCTTCCCGGGGTCCAAGTGCTCCTGGATCCCCAGCCACCTCTATTGTGGTAAGTAAAACTAGCCTGGACGCTCAATAGCTTTCAGTTTCGCAGATAACACATTCCGTTCTGTTATCTGCCATAAAGCACATGCTCAATATCCCGGTTCCTAGGAACCCCACGAGGCATCTCCGAGGACAACCGCTTCTTTCACGCCAAACTGAACTCAGCCTCTTTCTGTTTAACTCCCCAAAGGCACGGATGGACAATCAGGTCATTGGATATAAGGACTTGGCCGCCATTCCCAAAGACAAAGCCATTCTTGAGGTGGAACGGCCAGATCTGATGGTGTACGAGCCGCATTTTAATATCTCAGCCCTGGATCGGATGGGTCTCTCCAGAAGCAGAGAGGTCAGAAAAGAACCAGTGTCTCTTTAAATCAAGTCTTTGTTTCATTGTGTCGTTTGAGAAGGGTTATTGTACGTTTTACGGCTTCCACTTAAAGTAGAATCAATATATGTGTTTTGGCAAACAGGAAGCTGAATATAATGATGAGATATAATGTTATTAGTTGAGTTTTGTTATGCGTGTTAAATGATTTGTGTGTGTAAAAGTGGCATTTGAATGTCAGGCCTTGAAGACGAAGCATGTACTGTATGTGTGTGTTCTGTTTTCTCTCCTCGTCTTCTACAGAGATCAATGTCGCCTCACTCTATCTCGCCCCCTCCTTCCCCTGAGGTGAGACACCAGGACGGCCGCTAGTCACTGATCACTAGCTTTAACTAGCGCGTTTATCTCCCTGCACACTTCACATGTGATTGCTTTACTGAGACACTCAATTAATGACGCTGCCATTTTAAATTACATTCAGTTTCAGTTCTGTACTTTAATTATGCTTGCTAGCGTGAATATGACACAGTGTACTTTAATTTCATTTAATTCACATTAAAGACATCCACTTATTTTCCATATTATATTTAATTTTTATTTTTTATTTTATTTTTAAATAGTATTGAATTTTAGCATTATCCATTTATTGGTTATTGACCAGAACATGAAAATAATTTTTGTATCATTATCGGACAAAATTTCAAAATTATTTCATTTTTATTCATTATAATTAATAATATTAATATGATTATTATATTGTAATATTGTAATATTTTTTTAAATAATGAATAATGAATTATTAACATTATTAATCATAATAATTAAAATGAAGTCTTTATTCACTGAATAACATTATTAATTTGTATTAATTACTATATAATACTATAGTATTATAATATTGTTGTAATATTTCATATAAATATGAATTAATAATATTATTATAATTTAATGTAATGACTTTAATTCACATATATTTCAGTGCAGACATATGACCTAATCATTATTTAGCTAATATCAAAAGAATTATCCACGTATTATCCATATTATATTTCATTTGAGTTTTTTGTGTTTTTTTTATTTACTAAAATACTATTGAATTTTAATATTGGGCACTTATAATAATTAGCACCATATTGTAATCAGCTAGAATATGAATGTCATGAATTTTAACATGATTTCATATTTATTTATTTATTTATTAAAATAATACTAAGCATTATCATATAATGTTGTATTGTAATATTTTAAATATTGTTTGTGAATATTAATTAAATATATTAATTAACATTGTTATTTATAATAATTAAAATGTAGTCTTTCTCCACTGATTAATATTAGTAATTTGTATTATAATTAATACTGCTTTTCATAAAATATTGTAGTATTATAATATTCTTGTAATATTAACAATTAAAATTATCGATTATTATTGATGCTTTAATTTAATGTCTTTAATTCACATTATTGTGGTGCAGTCATAGAAACATCATTCAACAAATCATTATTTAGCAAATATCAAAATAATTATCCAAGTATTATCCATATATTTAATTTTAGTTTAATTTTATCTTATAAAATGTATTGAATAATAATAATTTAATGTATTGATTTTATATCGGTCACTCACTGAAAATAATTAGCATATTGGTGTCAGCCAGAATTGTAATATTGTGCACTGCTATTTAATTAAGTTTTTTAATTAAAAACTTACTCTAGAACATTGAACAGTGGAATCAAACAGCATTCTATGCTTCTGACTTCCGTTAGCATATTTTACTGTAAGGCATGAGTTTGCTGTGTCATATTATTGATGCAGGCAGTGAAATATGATGGTCTGGCTTCTGTTAACATGCTGAGTGCTTAAATTGTGTCCACTCTTAACGTCGGGATTGAAACATGAAGTTATGTTACCATAAGCCAGTGCTTCATTATTAGCATTTCAGAATAATAGAAGGTATATGCAATTCCCCTGTTTCTTCAGATATTTGCCTCAAAAGAGTCAAAGGAGTGGCCAGAGCAGGGGTCTCCAGGAGGGTCCAACATGGGCTCCACGGTGCACCTCCGCAAAATCAGCCCTGCCTCCAAAGGCCCCATGCAGCACTTCCACAGGCCAGGTGCTTCGTTCATCAGAGGGTTTTCATAGCACAATGTTTCATAATCATTAAAATGTGTTGTAACTGTACATCCATTCATGTTTCAGACGGTGGCATCAACATCTATAAGAAACCACCAATTTACAAACACGGTATTTGTTCATTTATAATGTTTGTTATAAATCATAGATTATTGGTTTTCCAAGGTGTAAGGACAGATTCACTGGTAACATCCTGATGTTTATCTTCTCCCTGCCCTCAGAAAGAGAGACTGGAATGTCTCATAATAAACAGGATGTCATCATTGAGTCCTCCAAGTTCCCAGCAGCCCAACCACCTGATCCCAACCAACCTTCAAAGATAGAGACCGAGTACTGGCCCTGTCCACCCTCTCTAGCTTCTATGGGTAAATGCTCACCAGCTTTCATATTTCTGTGGCATTGGACAGTAGCCCCGCCCACAATGACATTTTATTGGTCTCCCGCTCCACACCACTGAAGGTAAAATGTGGCATTTTCTGTTATTGCACCTTTAGAGAAGCATGCAGACTTACAGAAACTAGTTAACTTTTTAGCATTTATTTATGCATTTAAAATTTGGAGTCTGTAACTCAATCGCTCTAGCACCATCGACTGTCCAAATTTGCACTAATAACTTTTGAACCGTAAGGGCTAGAAACAACATTTTTTCCTCTTATTCCTTGGTTCAAGACGATTCGATTGCATCCTATGACACAATGTTTGTCTGATTTTCATCAAAAGTGGCTCACGTCATCTTCAGACCATGCTGGCAAAAAGTTATTTAAAACTCTTTTGATAGACCAAAACGTTCTCGAATAACGTGCGAACGAATTTGACGAAGAGCACATCAAAATAGATGTATTATTGCTATATTGCTGCAATGCTTTAGCGTATTCTTCAGACCAAAGATGGTATATGTCATCACAAGCATGACCTGAGGCTACCTACAGCGTTTTGGCACAGCGCCACCTACTGGTCAGGAGATATGAAAAATGGCGATTGAAAAAATTGAAATTTTTGCATATAATTTCTGACTGGTTTGCCCAAAAACTGGTCTCCTTTAATTCAGTGCAACATACCGAGTCGAATTATACCCAATTTTCCCACGCCGGACATTTTGAATTTGGTCATAAATTTATAAACTTAATGCTGTAAACTTTGTGTTGTGCCTGATTAGTAAGTGTATGTTGATTGGTTGAATGCATGCAAAACACTGGCACCCGTCATTTTTAAAAAGCCATATAAACACACAGTTTATAGCCTATATATTTACTCCGCAAACATGAAAAACAGCGAGAGATGGACCAACGTCGAAGTCCAGGCACTTCTCAGACTTTACGCTAAGGAGTAAATCCAATGCTACTTTGAAGGGACCAAGCGAAACATGATTATGTATTTCTGCTCAGCTAGCGGCATTGGGCATCACCCACATGACACACGATATAATACTTTTTTTGTATACGTTTACTTTGTTTAATAGTTCTATCTAATAACGTATAAGAAATGACTATTAACCACGCAAGTGAAGGCTTACGTCACTTCAAAGATCCAACTGCCGGTGCGAATGCGACAAGGAAAATGATCCTGGGGGAACATTTAGTTCTCGGGGGACTCCCCTGGTCTCTAGTTCCTATAACTACCCGGTGCGAAAGCCCCTTCATTGGTACAGGGCGATACACTTTTTTACAGCGTCTGTCAATTCCTCATAGAGATCGAGTGGAGAAAGAAAGCAGCCGAGCAGGGAAAACCAATGGAGGACGATGAGTTTGAGGACCTGACTGAAGATGCAAAGAGACTCCAGGAACAGGAACTTCAGAAGGTGAAAGCAGCTTCTGTCTGGAGCAGGACTCACTGCCCCATATCAATAACTCCTGTTCAGATTAATATCCCTCACTGTCTGTCTGTCAGTCTAGAATAAATCAGACGCTGGGCTGGAATATTTTCTCTAAGGCTGGATGATTAAGTGTTTTGTTTTCAGGCCATTAAATGGAAGTGAGTGCTGGAAGGATATGCACACACAACTTGAGGCCAGCGTTTAATGGAGCGCTCTAATCATGACTGGGCTGTTTGTTTTTCAGATACAGTCCAACTTGGGCAAATTGATCCTGAAGGAGGAAATAGAGAAATCAGGGCTCATCCGCAGAAAAACACGTTCCTTGCCAGATGGGACAAACATACATTTGGGTATGTGACGTCTGTTTTAGTCTTAGTGCTCTTCAACATAGTGAAGTGCTTGAGTATTTACACTCTTAAAAGTAAAGGTTCTTTATTGGCAGCTGTGGTTTCAAGAAGAAACTTTAACATCCATGGAACCTTTCCATTGCACAAAATATTATTTATAGTGGGAAAAAGTTATTTAGATTGTTAGAATATACTTTACACTAAGAAAGGTTCTGTGGAGAACCAAAAATGGTTCTTCTATGGCATCACTGCCTCAACCAGCAAGTCACAGAGGACACCCAGTGTTCAAATGATGAAATACGTTTGTGTGAATAGAAAGTCTATAGAGACATGTCTATTGTGCTTTTAATGAAATGTTTCATTTACATTCATTGCAGGATCATCAGCCATTGCTACTAAATCCGCCTCTTTACCTCCTTGCAGTCGAACAGGCCTCACAAGGGTAAGGGATATTCATCTTTAAAGGGGTCGTTTTATACATTTTAATCATAATATGTTCCTCCCCTGAGTTTGCCTATAGATTTTTCATGTGACCCTTTTAAAGATGTGCCAATCATGTGGCAAACATGTCAACTGTTGTTTAAGATGTTCCTGTAGTCCTTTAGTGTCTCTAGTGTGTGTAACTGTTTGTCTCTCTGCATACAGCTGCAGTCTGCAGACTTTACTTCCACAGACAACGGAAAAGTAAAAACAGGTAAAGTCAGAAAACGTTAGTGTACACAAGCAAGATTCTCATCGTGCATTAAAGTTCCATTATAAATGATATTAACAGAATAATACATTTGAGTAAGATTTTGAATCGAAATGCACATGAATATGAACAAATATTTGATACATCTCCCTTTTGATTTAATGATTTTAAAGCTTTTTGGACCTAAATGTATTTTTCTGAATATTTCCTAAATTATTCTGTGTTTTTTTAACTCATTCTAATCTTTTTTTTCTTTATATGTTCCTCAGGTGTACAGGTAAGATGGCTTTGTTTATTTGATTTAACAAGCATGGCGTTTGGGTTTTATGACCTGGAAACCACATCCTGTTCCTGCTACTAATGTATCTTTACCCTGACATTAGCCTACACTCCTTTCTCATGGCTTCTGACTCATGTGATCACCACATACTGTTTGCATACTTAAAGAGGTCCTATTATGCCCTTTTACAAGGTCTTGGTTTTGTTTTTGGGGTGTACTAGAATATGTTTTCATGCTTGATTGTTCAAAAAACATTATTTTTCACACATTTTACATTATTACAACACCTCTCTCCCCAGTCTGGCCCGAACGCGTCGCTTAGTTCCGGTTTCGATAAAGCCCCTCCTTCCGAAATACGCTATGATTGGTTAGCTTGCCCAGTTCACATTTCAGCAAACATTTTAGTATATCTTCTCAAGGGACAATACTATAGAAATGAAATTTGACTTTGAGCTTTAACGATGCAACATTACACACTAACTATTGTTGAAAAAGTGGAAAAGCATAACAGGACCCCTTTAATAATGAGTCAAAAGATGCTGGTTCATTATTATGGATGTAATGAAACCCTCCTCTCTAAATGTACCTGTCTCATATTGATCTCCTTTGTCCTGGGGGGCATTTTTCTCGGGCTGGGGTGGTGGTGTCTTCATAGAATGGCGATTCACAGAGTGGGAGAATGGACAGAGGAAACTCTCTTCCTAGTATTCTGGAACAGAAGGTGAGGCAGATCTTAAGAGACCCTCCAAAGTTTTCATGCTCTGCTTCTCTCTTCTAACCCCATGCCATACATTCACTCACTCACATCCATGTTGCTTCTAAGCCTTGCATCCATTGAATGCAGAATTCAATATGGCAGCATCACTGAAGGCAACAGTGAACTGAAAACTTTGGAGGCTGAATGTGCAGTAAACATTCTCCCTAGAGCAAACCTTTTGGAAGCTTTTGGCCTGTTTTCTGTGTCCAATGAATCAAACAGGATGAGTATTGAATATAATGGTCCCAAAACATAATAAAATCTCACCTCTCCCTTCAGATATATCCATATGAAATGCTGGTTGTGACCCACAGAGGGCGCAGTAAGCTTCCTCCAGGTGTGGACAGAACCAGATTAGAGGTAAGTCACAGATGAGCACTAACATTAGTAAAAAATTAGTCAGTTTGAGGTCCTTGAAAGGTGAAGTGTGTAAAACCTATCAGCTCAAAAGAAAAATAATATTAATAAAACAATATTCATAATAAATAATTATTTAAGTATTATTATTACTAGTTATTATTATATTATGTTTTCCAAACACTTCTACAATAGATAAATAATATTTTTAAAATACATTTTTATTATTTTCAAATTGTTCATTTATTATTATTTCTACTTTTCCCAAACACTCCTACGCCAAATAAATAAATAAATACATTTTAATAAAATAAATACATTTTCAATAAACTATTATTATTATTGTGTTCCAAACACTCCTATGACAAATAAATAAATAAATAAATACATTTTAATAAAATAAATACTGTTTTCAATAAACTATTATTATTATTATTATTATTGTGTTCCAAACAATTCCTACGACAAATAAATAAATAAATACATTTTAATAAAATAAATACTGTTTTCAATAAACTATTATTATTATTATTATTATTGTGTTCCAAACACTCCTACGACAAATAAATAAATAAATACATAATATTTTTTTAAATGCCTTTAAATATTTTCAAATTGTCAATTATTATTATCAACTATTATTATTATTGTGTTCCAAACACTCCTATGACAAATAAATAAATAAGTAAATGCATAATATTTTTTAAAATGCATTTAAATATTTTCAATTGTTACAATAAAAATAATACATTTTAATAAAATAAATACTGTTTTCAATAAATTATTATTATTATTATTATTATTATTATTATTATAATTATTGTTTCCCAAACACCACTACGACAAATAAATAATATTTTTTACATTGTTCATTTATTATTATTATTGTTCATTATTGTTATTTTTTTATTTATTTTTTATTATTATTATTTTCCCAAACACTCCTACACAAATATATTTATTTTTAAATACATTTTTATATTTTCATATTGTTTGTTATTATTATTACTACTACATTTTTCCAAACACTCCTACCACAATAAAATATATATATATTTTCATAAAATAAAAAATATACATTTTTCTTAATATTATTATTATTATTATTAATATGTTTTTCTAAACACTCCTACTACAAATAATAAATGTCAATAAAATAAATAAATATAAGAAATAACTTTTACTTACTATTATTTGTATTTTTTTTAAATGTTTTAATTAAAAATGACACACTTTTTCTTTTCTAAACAAATATTATGATTATGGTATCCATATTGGGTGAATTTTTTTCATATAATATTGATTGCAATATTTGAAGTTAAGTTGTAGGGTTTTGTCTCGGACTGCACGTCTACTGTAAAGTGGCTGATTTTTATCTTGTCTTTAATAGAGGCATCTGTCTCCAGAAGACTTCCAGAGCTTATTTGGAATGCCCATCACAGAATTTGATCGTCTGTCACTATGGAAACGGAATGACCTGAAGAAGAAAGTGTCCCTTTTCTAACATTTGGACATTTGGACACGGACATTAAAAACACTCTCCCTCCAGAGACGCTAGTAATAACCACTCTAATCTAATACGGATGCTATGCAGAAATTTCAAGATAAGCAAGGAAGATGACGCAACATTACCAGACGTTATTTCAATCACATATACAGGCAGTCTTTCTATATGTCTCTGGAGTACATAATTAAGACAGGGATGAAGATTCACACATCCCCTACAGTCGCTCCATATCTGAAAACTCGGATTATTAGTGATGGAATATCGATTTCATAAACCGCTCTAGCCCTTTCTTTACGCCTTATGTCTATTTCAAAATCTTAAAGTGCCCAGAGAAGTTTATAATAATAGGCCTATATATTTACACAAAGTTTAAATTGTAAACCATCACTTTTTTTCAACTGTGTTCACTGATATTACACTATAAACTTAATTTATTGTATCCCAAACATGTATGGCACTGTACATATATCATGTTATTTTTATCTATTCGTGATGTTGATTCAGTTCAGCTTTAACAATCACTAAAATTCCTTTTTCATTCATTAAAAAAATGCATGGACACGGAGTCTACATAAATTATTTATTTATAGTTTTACTGATAAAAGGCACTGCGATATATGACTCCTATTTGTGCTATTAGCAACAGTGTTAAACTGTGGACTAATTTGAAATATCTAAGCTCAGGCTTTGCTGGAAAGCTCTGGCTTTTGGTTCTCGTACACTGTTGGTGCTTCATGCAGTAGGTTGTAATTACTGAACAACACTAGACGATCTTTGTTCCACACGAAGCCACTAGCAAACCATTTACTTCGATTTCTAATGTCTGTTGTCGATGCATACATACGGTTTTTCACTGCCGTTAGTAGTTCTTCTCCACTGCGGTCTTTTAAAATGGCATAGGTGTTATCAAGTCATGCACTGCACACTTAATGGAGACTGTCTAACGATTATGTGTCTGGTCATAGTTGTGTCTCATTACCGTTTTTCTGTAACAACACGGTGTTATGTTGAAAAAAATAAAAGCTTCATGTTAGATTTTGTCAAGAAACATTTGTAAGGTAAAATTATATTCAATGAAAAACCATGCCGCATTATAATAATCTCCTAACTGTGCGCACTTGTATTGTCTTGTTAAATAGAAAATGTTGACAACAGTTGTTCTGCTTCGTATTCTTTTTTTCTTTTCTTTTTTGTGGAAACTGATATTTTTTCATAGAAAGTAAGCATTTATTTTAAATTAAAAAAAAATTGTAACAATGTAAATGTTATACTGTCACTTCTGATCAATTGAATGTCCTTGCAGAATTAAATTAATTGTTTCTTTGAAAATCTTACCCTAAAACTTAAAAAAAGAAAGATTTTCACTGTACATTATACGTTACTTCATACTTTTAACTTACTTTTAAAAATATTTAACATTTTTATTTATTATATTTTATATTATAAACATGCTTTTTATATTTTTTATTTTTATCTTACTATGTTATTTTTACATTTACAATCTATATGATAAGATAACTTATAACTGGCCTTTAGTGTTGTAGAAATGTTTAAACTATAACCATTTTATAGTGATGGAAAAAGGAACTGTCGGTGTACAAAGTATTCACTGATTTTAAGCAACAAATGTGGACACCACACTATTAATCAGTTTAAACTATTTAGTACATAACATTATGACACTTTAATGTAGTTCCATTAACATAATGACCTGCTTATTTAGAGAATAACAGGCACTGGAAAAGTGAACAATGAAAAGTGTTTCCTATTTCCTGTCTAGTCTGATTCATATAGCCTAACTGAACACAAGGTGTCAGCAGTGTTCAATACGTCGGGACTACTGTATTGTCTATTCTGAGACTCTCTTCCTATAAGCTACTTGCATAATAAATATAGTTTTATACTATATACAGGGTTCAATTGAAAACAAATGCCCCCAAAAATGAGAAAAATAAAACACAAGATAAGTGTTATATCAGGGTGTTAAACGTCAAACTAACTTCGTTAGAAGTTTACTTCTACTTACTATATCCGTTCCCTCCTGCACCCCCCTCATTAACTTGTCCACAATATGGAGCTCAATTGTATTCGTAGGAGCGCTGCTGCAGATCTCCATTGTGTGATTGGAGAGGCAACCCCTCAGGTGGCCCATCAGGTCTTTAGACTTTGCTGCAATACCTTTCACTTTCTGGCGGTCTAAATGGTCTTCTGGCTGTTTCACTCCCACGATAGAATGACTGGAGACAGGTCACGTGACCGCCTGTGAGTCAGACCAAGACAAAGGATAAACCGCAGGGAAGCCAAGTGCATTGAAAAAAAAGTGCTTTTCTTTACCCGGTTCCGAGACTGCAGCTGGTCCAGTAGTGAGTCCGTTTTACCCAGTGCTCGGTGCTCCATTGTGCTTAGTGGCCCTGAACACGGTTATCTGCTATGTATTTTCCATTCCTTTCATGTCTCTAAGCTTTAAGACATGAATGACAATTAGGTCTAATAAAACTTTGTATGTGAGGGCGCAGCGAATGTCAAAACATGCAAAGATATCAGAAGTAAAGCCTAATAATAATCCCCCATAAAGTAGCATAAATTAACCACTTTTAAGTCTCACCCCTTCGACTTTGATCCCATTTTAATTAAATGCACGTGCATGTTAGGTGCTGTATGTAACTTTTTCACTCTACTAAAGCATAAACATACCATATGTTTGCATATATTGAGGAAACATGCTAAGTTCACATACTCGTTTCTCTGAAAAACACTTCTACAGCCAGTTATTTTACTTTGAAATGTGTGTTTCCAGGCTGGAATGTTTGTTTTTGTTTTGGTCTGCCAATTTGCCAATTTTCATTGTCAATCGCGCTTGTTCCTGTTGTGTGTGCTCAAACTGGCAACCCGTGTAAGCGCCGTCCAGGCTGAGGAGCACGTGGCGGGAGAAACGACGATCTCCGATATTTTGAATTGGACTGCAGTACCTATTTCGACCACTAGTTGTCATTCTTACAGACTGCACTTTTAATTACTCAAAACACAGCGCGCTAGTCAAGCAGATACAAAATGTAAATGTAATTTATTTTGAATGCATGTTTTTATTTGCTACAGAATTCTAAAACTATAAAGTATAAAATGATCTGCTCATTATTTGTGCGACTAATAGCCTATAAGTAGTAAGCATGGCTTTGTGTTGTTTTACACAGAAATTCATTCTGCTCACGTTTTGTAAATGAAGCCGGTTGAGTGTTGAAACACTTTGAAATATCATCATCTATCATCATCTCATTTCGAAGTTTTTATGATGCAGAAATTGATGATGAAGCAAAAACAGGCAGCATCTTATCTGCCGTTCGACTTCATTTTGCATATCCAAAGCGCGCCAAAACCCCACAAATGTTGTCTTCCTCTGCTATAGATTAAGGTTAAAGTCACCATGAAATCAAAATTGAGAAATCAAAACTGAATTAATCTTTAATCAAAATAGCTTGCAGTGACATCTCTTCTCTGATGATGTGTTGGCGCGAGGGCGGGACAACCTGTCACTCACATGAGATCGACCAATAGCAAACCACAACCATCCAATCAATTCCACATGGAAAAAGTCAAGTCCTGCCCTACATGTTGTCTTGTTTGAGAAGCAGTTTCACTCGGATATAGGCCTACATCAAAATAGGGAAGAAAAGCCTATCGCAACTTGAGTTTCATGCTGGCTTTAAGCAAAGTTCAGTGTGTATTTATCACGCAGAAGGGGAAATGGAGATGGCAGAAACTCACTTGAGTGGAGGAATGCTGTGGGACGGAGAAACCAGGGCAGATGGCTAACCCTCAAGTGAGAAGATCTAATTCAAAACTTACATTTCAGTGCATAAATGAAAGTGTGTGCGGAAGCCCTTCAGCAGCACTCAAAAAAGTTATGTGATGATTCTGAGCAGCAGACTTGCACTATTTCCTCAGTGCTAAATGATGCATCTTGCAGCTTCATCACACCTCCGCTCATGGTGTAGATGCATTTGGTTCTTCAGTGCCTCTGATGCAGCCGTCATGTTTCATCTGCACACTCTGTTAAATTGTTT
Source organism: Abramis brama (assembly GCF_963993115.1). Lineage (NCBI taxonomy): Eukaryota > Metazoa > Chordata > Actinopteri > Cypriniformes > Leuciscidae > Abramis > Abramis brama. Next base: position 10,175,793 of record NC_139987.1, read on the forward strand.
TGCAGAGGCTCTACACATATTAGCGTTTAGTATGTCCAACTTTCCTCAAAGAAATGAAGAGTTAGAGACATCCGGGCAGAGAATCAGTTTGATTCCATTTCATAAGTTCTAGAAGAGCTCCTTTAATTCGATTGCGATTAATTCAGTCATTTATAATGTCCATTTTGCTTTCATATGAAATAAAGTGTAAATTCTACAGGGCCGTGTTTCAGATTTATCGATCTTGAGGAATCGAGCTCTTGCATTTTGATTCACTAATAAAATGGGTAATAAGAATCAAGCCATTTGTTTCTGGAATGGGCCTGTTTACACCTGGTATTAAGATGTGTCTCTTTTGTCCACTTATAACCACTTCTGTCCTGATCTTTACCCACCATGTATGGGGGATTTTTTTTCAGATCTTTCGGTCAAGCTTTTAATGTTGTTTATATGTCTATGTGGTGTTTTAAATATGCTTTAAGACACACCATGTTCTCTAGGTGTCCTCTATGGTTTTCTAGGTGGTTGCTTAGTAGTGCTTGCCTGTGCAAAACCTACTAGTCAGTATATTTTTTTAACATTTGCATCAGTCAGATTTAAAATGCTGACTTTAAGTAAACACATTTGCACTAATCATATTCAAGCCCTACCACATAGTAAACAAGCATCGGAGACACTTGGGCTTCTAGCGTAAGCTAATGAAATGCATGTGTAATCGAATATTCATTAGGGTAATATTTATTAAGAAAACGAGTATTGAGACAGCTAGGTTTATACACCATCTTACAAAACAAACACTGAGTGCAAAGCATGTACAAGCAGAATACTGATACAACATGTTGACTAAGAAGTTTAAATTATAAATATAATATTTAGCACATCTGGTCACAATATGTACAATCTTTCTATATAAAGTTCTTGAAACCCTTTGTGAATCAATGTATTTCACCGTTTAGATTACATTACATCAGACAACAACACATTTACATTGTAAAAGTGCAGATCTAAAACAAAAGACAATGAGGCAATGTGCCACAGGCCTAATATCTACACATTTAATAAATAAAAAATGCCACAACACTTTTAAAGGGTTAATAATGCAATAGAATTCCATGCATATTTACACAGTACCTGAAGCTATGCATAACATTTCTGATGAAGAAATCGCTAAAAATCTGAAATTAGTACCCACATAATTTTTTTTTACCTATTTATTTGTTTACATTATTGTGTATTGTGAATAATTTTTCTGTTTTCATTTTTGAAGAAAAGACCATATGTTTTGTCACTCATCATAGAAATAAAGCTATCTCATGTTAAATTCAAGGCTCAGAAGCACAACAGATAGGGATTAAAGGTAGAGTATAGGCAATTTTCGGAGAGCCTAGCAATAGCGAGCTAGCTTTGAAAGCATAAGATCCCACCCTCCCTTCAGAGCGTCTCCAAAGCCACGCCTCCTTCAAAACACATGATAATGGCCTGAGAGCAAACAAAAGCGTCACAAGAGACATAACATTACAATAATACTGAACAAAAACAACTTAATGAGCTCTGACCTGTACCACCTGACTGCTGCAGATTCAGTTTAGCGTTGATAGTATTGCCATTGAAACGCATAAATTCAAGTCTCTTACAAATTGGTGTAGTTATGGCGTGAACACAGCATATTAAGTTTGTTGTTTTGGTTCAGGAGGAACTGTAAAAGGCAGCTGCTGTTTCGGTTGCGGTGCTCGGTGACTGACGTCTGTCTAACTCTGCATAGCATGAAACGCACTGATGACGTGTGATGTCCGCGCGAATAGGTGCGCGGAGGTACGTGTTGACAGGCAGGTAGGACATTCAGACCGAATTCAATGATTGGACAAACATTGTATGGTCCTACGCCTTCCACAGACGATATATATACACATGTAAATACATAGTAATTGCTATCAGGATGCAAAGAGACTTTCAACCAGCATAACAAAACATGTTTCTGGAACAAATCACCCTGCCTTTAAGACGTTTCACATGACTTGATCAGGCTTCAGCGCACCACATGAAGAATGTTGCAGATTGCATCACAGAGGGATGATTTGACAAAGTTGCTTTGTAGCATAAAAGCAGGAAATGTGCAGAATGAACAGTGAATATTACATTAATAAGAAACGGCTTGTTGAATGTGGGTTCCTGAAACTTTCAACCTCAGCTCACTGGAAAAACGTGCCTGTGGCGACATTTCTGCAAAAAGATGTTTCGTGACACTTTCAAAGCAATGAAATGTCCAGTGAGTTGTGCTAAAAGAATGTTCAGTTTCTATCTGAAACAGATTGTGAATCTGGCAATGTTTTATTTAGATGGTTGTTGTAAGTATTACGGCAGTTTGTAAATTAAATGTCAGGTGAGTGGCACTAAATGGTAAATCGCGTTTGATAATAACATACGCCATTTCAGTTGAAAACTGCAGTGAGTTGTGTGTATAGGTATGTTTTAAAGTTTTTTAAAAAAGAGGTATGTTTTTCCAGTGATGTTTTGATGAATCTGACTTATTCCCAGTGAATTCCTTCCAAACTGTGTTTCTTGACTTTTAGAAGAGTCAAGAGGATATATTTTGCACCATCCCATTATATAAACAGATTGAGAGCAGTCAGAGTTTTAGAGCCTCATGCACTCCCATAGCCGAGAGTCGACGGTTGATGTTTCGATAACGGCAGCGTAACAGGTCTTTATAAGTTGAACGCAGGTCTCGATTGAAGAAGGCGTAGATGAAAGGGTTCATGAGCGAGTTGGTGTAGCCCAACCACAGCAGTACCCGCTCCAGCCAGACAGGGGCGCAACTGCAGAGCAGCCCGCAGATGAACGGCCGCGCTGTGGTGAAGAGGAAAAACGGCAACCAGCAGAACGAAAAAATTCCCATGATCACCCCAAGAGTGGTGGCCGCCTTCTGCTCCCGCCTGAAAATCGAGGCGCTCCGACGTTCGCGGTTCAACAGGCAGGAGAGGGTGGAAAACTCCTCGGTAGCTGCAGGGTTCTTCATCCCTTGCATGCAGAGCCCCTCTACGGTGGCCAACGCTGGTTCAGGACAGGCCATCTGAATTGGGGGAAGTGCGGCGAAGTGGTGTTTGGCCCCACTTTTGCGGGCAGCTTTGAAAATCTTGTAATACATGAAAAGCATGACCACCATTGGGATGTAGAAGGCCACAGCTGTGGAGTAGAGGGTGTAGCCCACATCCTGGCTGATCAGACACACTCCCGCAGTGTTGACGTTCTGAGCCCAACCGCAGAATGGTGGCAGAGTGATGGATGCAGACACCAACCAAACGCCGACTATCATCTTGGCCATAAGCTGTCCATTCTGTCTCGCTGGGTAGGTCAAAGGGCGAGTGATTCCGAGGTATCTGCGGAAACAGAGGATAACACGTTTAATGAGGTAACTTCATATGACATGTTTCACGTTTTAGCAGAGAACTGCATTCCTCAAAACGACTGAACCCAAAGATCTCGCACGTACCCTGGTATAATCCAGATATGGCTAAAAATTCCTCAAAAGCACCAGACCCAAGAAATTCCTAATGACCTGAATTTTGCCAACAAACGGAGTGGAAAAGACATTGTGTTCACAGCTAAATCTCTGGTATGTCAGACAATCCAACTAACCAAACAACTCGGCCAACAAAAGTAGCATCCGAATATGCCTACATCCCTACCATATATAGTGGGGGAAAAACAGTGTCCAAAAGTCCAAAATCACAGTATTCATAAATTCATAATAGGCGTAAAGTACCAGGATGACCTACTACTACTGCTGAGATTCTGAGTAGTAAATCGACTGACAGCGAAAGGCACACAACCTGCGTTCCTCACCAAATGTAGTACCTACTCAGTTTTTCGGATGCTCAATTGGATTCATATACATATAAGAACAGTATTGGATTGGGTTCATAATCAGTTGTTCTTTCTTTCCGAATGCACTCAGTGTCAAGGAAAAAAGCTAAATTTCTCTGTGTGCGTTAAACTTGCATTAAGATGTCCCTCTGTTTCAGTTGGCTTTGTCAAAGACAGCATTAGCATTTTCACTCTAGTCTAGATGGCTTCAAAAGCTTTCAAAAAGAAATAGGGATTATAAATATGTAATGTTTGCATTAGCAGTAATTCTTGCTGCATCTCTCTCTTCTCTGTGCTGTTAATGCTTATAGGTATACCCTTGGACATGAAAGAAGGAATATAGCCTGTTACAGATGTTTCTGATCTCATTGTCCACATCATTAATGTCGAGACTGAAACACACGTCTAAAGTTTACAGTTGGAGCTGTGGCTTGGGGGTTATTGTGATCCAACATGTTTAGCTTTGGTGACACGAGTTTGAATCCTTGAAATAAAAAAATCACATTCTCTAGAGATTTTCCCACAAATCACTGCATTCATTCATCAAAATCTGTTTCACTGCAGTGAGCATTTCAAAAGACTTCAGTGTAACTAAAGATTCTATAAATTTTGAATAGCATATACGGTACATTGGCTTCTCTTTACCTTCTAAAGCAGAAAGTCTCTATACCCTTGCCCACCTCTAAAAATAAAAGCTTTCATTTCACGCATGAGAATCCCTCTGATCAAGAAAGGGCTTAGAGACACACTTATTGGACCGGACACTTAAGGTAGTTAAAACCTTTCATACACCTACACAGAAACTCCATATAAATCGCTGAACCATGAAACCATTTTATATTAGTTGCTAAAGTGCTCTCTTTAATTTTTTAAATTTTGTTTATTACATAGACAATTAAAACATAATGAGTTAAAGATATCAAATATAATTAGGAGGTTATATTAAAGGTAAATTAGAAATCATTCTTTATTTATTTACTTTTAAAGAAGGTTTGTTCAAATAACCCTACAGTACATATGAGCCATAGTATTAGTGAAAGCCTCTTTATGTCATCATCAAATACTGTGCTATCATATAGGCTAAATCAGCAGGGTAGCATCTTTTGATGTTGAGTACTGTCTACACTCCAGTTTGCTCTTTCTGCCTCCTGTCATACTGGATGAAATACAGCACACTTGCAGAAGCCTCTCAGAAAACAAGAATAATAACTAGATTAAAAACAGTAGTGAAATGGGAGATGAACAATGTAGTCTAGGGGCAGTTCTCAAGATTGGACGGCTGATGCTAACAGCAGCAGGTCAAGCAAATGAGCGAAAGTTACTGTAATTCTTAAAGAGTCAGACAAGATTTGAGAACCAGCAAAATGATTACAAGGGACTGCAAGGACAGACATTGGTAGTTACGAAACCCAAGCTTTGAATGCCATATTCGGTCATTAGAGACAGTACACCAGACAAAAGCAGCTAATGCTAAACGTAAGATTAACAAGCTTTCATTCAGACAGACAGGTGGATGAATGCGTTTCATTCTGAGTATCATCAGAAAGCACTTAAGTCAGTGTCTATGTACTTCAGTCATGGGCATTATGTAATCACAGCATAACATTCGCTGCTGCTGTAATTGATATTGAAAACAACATTTGCTGTTGCAAAACCCATTGAGATACCTACGTAGGTAGTATTTTAAGACATCATAGGTGTACTCTGCCTCATAAACTAAGGTAAACTCCAAAAGCTGGCCAAATAAAAATAATCAAATGTGTCCACAACAGAGAAGGCAGTTCCACTGCATATTTTAATAGTTTTGGTTAAAATTAGCAATACTGTTTTTATAGGGGCTTTCGCACCGGAGGAACCTTTTCATAGTTCCTAGAACTATTGGCGAAAGTACCTGGATTTTGGCGTGTTCGCACCGCAGGAACTAGGAACTATTTTAGTTCTAGGAACTATTTTGGAGGAAATAATTTAGCTCCTACTTCAGAGTCGGGTCTAAACCAGCACTATAGGAACTACAGTGACGTTAGTGTACGCTGATTGGCCAAACGCACGCGAAACACCAGCACCCGTCATTTTTTAAAAGGCTGTGTAAACAGACAGATTATATATATATTTACTTCACAAACTAACTCTACGAACATGGAAAACAGTGATAGATGGGCCTCTTAAACTTTACGCTGAGGAGAAAATCCAACGCAACTTTGAGGGGACCAAGCAAAACATGATTATGTATTTCTGCTCAGCTAGCAACACTGGACATCAACCACACGGCATACTAACTTTTCATTACTGTCTACTTTCTATGTATAATAGTTATATCTAATAACATATTAGACTGTTAGACAGATCGTAAACTAATGAACACGGAGAATGCAAGCACTGTGTTTTAAGGCTCTGGCGTTCTCAGCGCCGTCAAAATAAAAGTCACAACAACAACTGCGGCTTACGTCACTTCTGAGTTCCTACTGGCGGTGCGAATGCAACCAGTAAACGTTCCTAGGGGAACCATTAGTTCTCTGGGAACCAGACTGGTGGTTAGTTCCTAAAACTAAGTTCCAAGAACTATCCGGTGCGAAAGCCCCTTATGCTTGAGTATTGCGCTGTTAGCTTAGCAACATGCTAATAGCAATTATAAATCGCAATCTAAATTGATTTTAAATAAGTCAAATGCAAGTCTTCTGAGTGGAACACCATTTGTATGCCGTTTGTAGCATTCCAAATGAGATTCCATGACAATTAGGAAGTTCACTTAGAAGGAAGCTGTCTATTTGCAACTAAGCAGCTCAGTAGGTTTTGGAACCCATGTTATGTTGTAGCAGCTGATTGTCTGAAGCTAGCACAAAGCAAGAGTTTTTTTGTAGCATGATGGGCAGACAAAAGTGAAAAAACAGATCAAAGCAAAATTGAAGGTCTTAATATGACAGGATTGTTATGGGTGGTAATGTTTAGATTACATCAATATTACTGAATTTGCAATGTAATGAAAAGCACTCTTGAACCGTCAAATGTATCAGAGCAAATTAACTTGAGAGAACAGCAGTAGTCAAAAACAAAAAAAGAAAAAATCTGAGGGGACATTATTAGAGATCTGTAGGCTACTTTCAGTATCATTTGACCTTCAAACCCCTTTAGTGAATAGTTTTATTAAGAGGATCTTTTCAAATTGATAAATTGCACTAATTTACACTAACTGGATCTTTCATGTCTGTTGTATTTTCGCTTTCACATGCACATGAATGGTATTAAGTGTGGTATTAAGGTGAATGGTATTAAGTGAATGGTATTAAGAACATATAATTTCATATATGCCATATAATACCTAGTATCTATAGTACTCATTTGGATTGAAGGTTGTTCAGGAACATAAAAACTAGCTCTTATATTGAAATGAAAAGCCATATTGAAAACAGAAACATCTCCATCAGGTGCATGGAGACTTTGGTTGGTTGGTATTTTGTAATTTTAACATTCGTCTTCTAAATTAAGCCTTAAAGTTGCCTTAAATAATGACTTCAAGTTGTAGAGAAAACTTTTCACAAAGCTTGTTAAAAGAGAATATTTCTACAGCCATCTATAATCCTTGAATTATTTATCTTCAGCATTTGCAAAATGTACTATTCACAGTATAATTTTAGTGAAGTAGTCAAAGTCTAAACCTGTTTTGCAGCCTTGCAATCTTATAGTCACTCATGAAACAAAGTGTAGGATGGTTGTAAAAACAGGCATAATTCTCAGCCCACCTCCAATCACCAGGTTATTCTACTTCCATGCATCTACAGGTACACATTGCACTGTCCCACGAATGCCAGAAACATTCAGATTTAGGCAGCAGATACACGTTGTCAGGCCAGCGCTTATCATTGAGACTCGTGAAAGGACCTAACATTTTAATTGAATAACCGCTGCCAAGCAGGGTGTTCCAGCATGCAGTCCTCACCTCCTGGGGTTCCAGCGCAGAACTTTATCAAAGAGCACCATCAAAATTGCATACGCACCAGGACGCAGCTTCAAAGTCTAGTTCATACAGTCTCAAATTACATGGAAGCATTTTTTAATGCTCTGTTTATTTATTTAGGGTTGCTTTTTTCTTTTTTAAATATTATAATGGAAATGGATACCCAACATGCTTTTCAGTTTTCATTAAAAAATCATTAATAAACATTGTGCAATATTTGCTTAACTAACAGATAAGTAGCTCATGTACTTTCAATTATAAAGGAGACCGGGGATATATTTTAGTATTAGGTTTGGAGTCAAAAATACAATTACATCAATTCTTCCATCATTTAGATTTGAATGTTGATACTCTTAAAACTCTCTAAAATTAGGACATTGTGGATTTTATCCTCCAACGAACAATTCCATAATTATCATATTTTGCAATAGCAAGTTCAAATTTCAACAAAATAAATGTTTATGCCATTTTTTATTCATTAATTTGTGTGTGTGTGTGTGTGTGTGTGTGTGTGTGTGTGTTTGTGTTTAATGAATAACAGATTGGGGAAGGTTTTCACACTGATATTGGAGCATGTCAGTGAATATTACTTACATGGGTTATTTATATAATTTTAATTTTTTTTCATTAAGTTATAATAAGTTTTATTTATAGGGTATTTTTCTATTAATTGATTGAATAACCTATCTATATATTTTTTATACAAAATATAGATTTATATATTTCTGTTGCATATTATTTGAAAATCATAACATCTTGACAACAGCCAAGGATATACAATTCATTGAATATCTATATAGATTGTATACTATATAGATTTTATATAATTTTGTTGTATATTATTTGAAAACCAGCCAAGAACATAGAACATTCTGAATATCTAGGCTATATATATATATATAGTTTTTATATTATATATAGAGAGAGATTTTCTATAATTTAGTTTTCAAATATTTTAATATTAATTGAATTATAAATTATTCTTATTTGAATGATTATTTGAAAACCATAATATCTTGGCTATAGCCAAGCAAAGCATATACATAAACCCATATTTAAATAATGATATGTTAAGCATTATAACATCTATTAACGTTTGTCAAATTATTTGCCAGAACTGCATATGAATTCAATTTCTTTAAAAGAACTAAAACCTTTAAAGAATCTCGAACTCTTCATATGATCTTACCTGTCCACACTGATCACACACAAAGTCATTATTGAAGCCGTGCAGCACATGACATCCATCCCAATAAAGACATTGCAGAAAACCTCCCCAAACAGCCAGACGCCCCCTGTCAGGTCAGTCACTATGACAAAGGGCATCACGGCTACAGCCACAGAAAGATCAGCTATAGCCAGAGATACTAGCAGATAGTTGGACGGTTGTCTGAGTTTCTTCACGACGCACACCGCAATAACGACCAGAGTATTCCCCATCACAGTGACCGCAGTGATGGTGCTCAGTAAAATCCCAATGACCACAGTCTTAGTAAAGTCCAGGTCCAGAGTCTGCTGCTCCCCGCACGACTCATTACTTTTGGGCTCCGCTGTGGTTAATAGAACAGTGGGGGAAAACTCAGTTGTCCCATTGGAAAAGGAGATTTCGGTCTCTCTGGAAAAAGAAACCAGTTCGGCCCCATGTGTCGTGAACATCACTGTATCGAGATTTTGACAGTGAATAAAACTTCCGCGCGCCTGAAGTGGACAGTAAACGTCATGGTGCCTACGAACTTTCCGAGTCCGGCTTCAGCGGTCCTAACAACAAAATACACCCGAGGAGAGTGATGAGAAACACAGAGAACTCTCTCAGCCTCGTTCCGCTGAGGGGGAGAAACAAAACACGGGCTATAAGTAGTTCTGAGAGCCGTTCTGTGAAGAATAGTGAACCTGCCAGTGAACCCTGACAGACGCTAGTGCACAACACTCTTAGCCTACAAAATAAAAAATATTAGTTTTGAAATTAAAATATGCTTTCAATTAACGCCACTTAAACACAGCGTTGGTAAAAGAGTAGCTATTGATATTAAATAACTTCATGATATCCTAATTTAAAAAGGATATCCTACGTCGTTAAGAAAAGTTCTGGCTTCTGATTGGCCAATACAATGTTCTAGTCCTGGTTTATTCCACAATATAACGTTGTCGTTGATATATGCTTATGGATTATTTTTGTTGCATAGCAACGTCAAGTTTTCTATATTTATATTAATATTAAATATTAGATCTATCTAGGCCTATTACGAAAGCTATGATGATATAAGATAAAATAATAGCTATTGCTTATTCAGGAGCTCGGTTTTAATTCATTCAGTAGGCTAGCCTATAAATAATCGATCAAATTCCGAAATACTCCTTTTTGGGTCTGCAGGGTGTTAGATATAAAATTAAAAATGTTTAATCACCATGTTCCAGCATGATAACACATTTGAGACGGTTTTTTCAGATGTTGGCTACATTTTATTAAAGCAAGCACTCGCCTTGCTCATATTTGAATGTTTATGCATAACACCATAGCTCTCTGTAGAAGGTCGCCCTCTGGGGATGAATCTTGGCTTCAAAAACTTACCATAAAATAGGCCTACATCAAATTAGCTATAAGCCTAAAGGAGCCTAATAGTTTGTTATATAATCACCTCATCAGTACAATATTTATAGACTTCTATACTGTCAAATGCTCACTTTATATTTTAATGTACTCCATCATACTATAGTAATACCATAACAATCTTTATACGGTCTATTTTAAAACAACAAAATCATTCATGGTTTCTCTGATTCAGTTTCATAAATGCATTGTTAACAATTTTATTTTTTAAATATTTAACGTTAAAAGTAAGTAACCTGGTTGTCTTAAAATTTTGAGTTCAGTGAAATAAAAAAATTGAGTTACACAATGAAAGAGATTGGTTTAATTAACAGAAACTCAATCTGAACCACATGAATTATCTAAGTTGATTTGACAAAAGAAAAAAAGTTGCGATACCAAATCATTAAATATTTTTACAGTGTGTAGAAAAAACAATAGGCCTGAGCCTGACCCCAAAATTAGAAGAATAAAAATGATTCATGTTATTATGGGGTAGTAAAATATAAATCTGGACCCTTATACATCTGCTGTGGCCATGAACAGTTGGTGAAAATCAGTAGGCCTATAGGGTAATATATCGTTCAAGTCAGGTTTATAAACCATTGAACAGTGAAACAATCTGACTCTTCTCTATTTGACCACTGGGTGACAATGCTGGATTACTGTTTATGAATTATCTCCCATTCATAATTATAACCTCCACAATGTGTTTCTCTATAATTGTACTGGTCTATAACATAGCAATTTGTGTAGGCTAATCAAAATCATTGGATTATCCCAGACGTATGGATAATTTTATAGCGATGCATATGACTTCATATGGCTAGATGTAGGCTATGTTAAAAACTACACTACCCACAAATATGTATGCCGAGCACAAGTCGCCATGTTGTAGGAAATCCGTTTGCACTGTGGATTAGAGTTTAATCCGCAAGAAGGGAGTCAGGACGACTCAGTGGATCAAACAAGAAAGAAGAAAGACAAAACAGTGAGGCACGGAATTTGAGCGTTACAGTAAAACCAAACCAGAATACATATTTATTATTTGCAGGCCACTGTGGTCGCTTGACAAAAACTGGCAACATCTCGCGCACAGCCTTTTTATTGTCCCCCCGCCTCCTTTCCCTCATGAAGTCTGAGCCATTTTCTGGAATCGGTTCTTTTGAAGATTTTAAAGAACCGGTTCAGCAACCAATTTAGCGATTCTTATACGTCGTGACGTGATTGCGTCACCGGCGTGGCATTTATAGTCTGTCTAACCTTGAAATTAAGCCATTTGTAAGCACATATTGATAATTACTACGAGTTTTATTACGAGTTTTAATAAAATGATGTGTACATGTCCAAATTAATAAAAAAAAAGTTAAATAAAATACAAACATTATCCCAGTAGCCTACATTTTATTAGGAATAGGGCTATGCTATTAACAACTTCATTAACTCACTCATCAGTTCTCTGACTTTGTTTATTGTGAATCGGACATGTCTAAAGGATACGCTTGGGAATTTTCTGAATAAGCCCTCTTCACTTTGGAATATTATCCTTAATTATATTTTTTATAAAGTTGGTGGGCTGGATAGGCTATTCTCCTATTTTGTAATTATAATGTTGCAAAGATCCCTATCAAACTTTCTAATTTCCATGCTATTGGCTAAGGCTTGGTCTAAAACTTTTCTCCACACAGATATGACTTATGGAACAATAAGGATATTGTCTACAAAAATAAACCACTTCTTTGCAACTGGTTCAAAACATGCGTACGGCCTATTTTAGTCCACAGGGCAGGTTTAAAGCTTATTTGGATTTTTTTTCTTCTTTTTTTTCCTACCATCAATGAATATGGTGTTGTTTTCCATGCCATTACCTCTGGAGTGTCTTTATTGCTGCATGTTTCTACATTTCCATGGCCATAGCCTGTCTCCCTGAACTTAACTGATACAATGATTGGAAGCATATGCTTTTCGAGAAACAACAAATAACTGTAATATCAGAGCTCTCTTCCAGAGAGAGGCAGTAACAATTCCTTACATTGTATATTAGGGGAAAGTATGGTCCTGAGTATCTGCTTACCAATAAAGTAAAATAAATAACATTTAAATTGATTCATAAAGTTTACCCAACTAAAGCCTTAATAATTTTTCTTTCAGTCACTCTCCTGAGGAAAATGTTATTCACTTGTTTTGGCTATACTACCTACGCACAGAAATTGTTGTCAATTTTTTTTTTACTGTTTATCCAATTTCATTTTGTTTGTGACTTTTCTTTCTCTTTTAAATATGTTTCTTTGGATTGTTTGAATACTCAAAAGAGACGGAAAATATTACATGTATTAGCCTACATAACATTATGTCATGCTAGCAAAATTTCACATAGGCCTACATAAAAAAAAAAAATGTTCGGCCTCTAAACCTCTCTTTTCTTTATTCAAAATTGATCTAGCTAAGGAAACTATCCAAAGCTCTGTTAATCCTAAAGCAACGAAAACTGTATATTCATCTTTTGTGCCCTCGTGTGGGCTAATTTATTTCCTTTTTGTTACTCTGGCAGTACGTCTGCATTGTCTTGTTTTTTAGGCTATGTTTAGTTTAAATTACATTTTAAACATAAGTAACAATTTAAACATAGGGAGGGGAGACAGTTTGAGACAGGATGAGTCGGTGAATTGTTGACTCAAGAACCGATTCAGTCATATTCGACAACGAGCCGTTCAGGCAGGATTTATGAACAGGTTCAAACGATTCCCTGAAAAGATCCGACTCAACCGAACGATTCGTTCATGAATCGGACATCGCTACTCCCTCGGAGAAATTGACAGCAGCTGGGTCGCCTGTGTGAGCAAACCCGAAGGACAGACACGGCAGAAAATAAAACTCTGCCGCTACAGTGGGCTCCCCCTTCCCCTTTCCCCCACCGTTTGAGTGTACATATCAACAAGCCGACCCGGACGAGCGCGCTGACTCCGTTTCCCCGCTTTTATAGCGGAGCGGTCAGGACTTTCCTCGCGAACTGAAACGTCAGTAGCTTAGCCGAGCTAGCGGGCTAACGCGACTAGCTGGGTTCAACTACAAGGAGGAATTACAGTTATTCCACCGAGAAAAACTGAAGGATGTCGGGGAAGGAGCAGAATAAACAATCCACCACCGAACGGCTCGTAAAAGGTACATTCTATATGAAACCGTACGTTTTTATTCAGTTTTACTGGTTTTGTGTTAGCTAACCCGCTCTGGTAGCTGATGGGTGACATTCAGTTTGTGTGTAACGTTAATATAAAGATAAACAAGTGTAGACATCTGTTGTGTTGACTGACTTTTGGATAACTTAGAAAGTCTAATGACACACATGTTGTTGGCTAATTTGACAGGTTGGCTAAGGCTGCATGGGATGGACTGGCATGAATTAAATGAGATCAATGAAGTTTTAAGCTGCAGTGTGCAAACAGTACGCAGAAGGAAAGCTCTTAGTGAATTAGACCATTGTAGGGATATTAGTGGGAATGCAATTTTACTCAGTGGTCTGATATGCAAAGCCCCGATGATTCATGAAATTGAAATTGACAAAGCCGTGTCAAGAAGAAGAAGAAAAAAACATTTTACATATTGCAGGTGTTTTTCTCTTTACTAATTATATATATATATATAAATATATATATATATATATATGTGTGTGTGTGTGTGTATATATGTATGTGTGTGTGTACATATATATTTTTCACAGCAACATTTTTCAAAATATAAAAGGATTTTGTATGTATAGATTTATCTAACTTTTTAAAATGTAAACATTTTGGTGGTCTTTCTGGTTACACTTAATATATAAATCTTAAAATAAGGAATTACTTTTTAAAATGTATATGTAATATATATTACTGAATAAACATATAAATCTTAAAATGAGAGATGAATCAAACTTTTTTTTAATGTTAAAAGATTTTGGTGAGCTTAAAAGCCACTTACTGTTTCAGAAAGACTGTAGAGGTTTACATGCCTTACATGCACAACATTGACTCTGCTAATATTAATTCACATTATTGTAGTACATATGCTTTCATCCTCTTGCTTCCATCCTTCCTTGGGATTTAGGCAACATCAGTGATCTCGGGACAGTTTAGTTCAGAAAACGCTATGCTCAAAAACTGTGTCACTTACTTTACCTTGCTCCCTTGACTGAGATAGAACTAAACTAATTGAAGTTATCCGTGTGATCCCAATTAACCTCATACAAATAATCTTTAAACTCAAAAAAGGATTGACCCCTGGTTACGTGGTGTATCAGCTCCCTATCAAGGGCTCGTGGGAGTTTCTTATATCAAAGGAGTGAGACACGTAGAATACACTAATTGGATCATTTGGTCCGTAGCTTCATGGGTATAGAAGCACCTGGGGAACTTGGGCTAGTTTTTGATTAAAACTAGTGTGTCCGCTGACATAGTGTGTTTTCTCCTCTCAGTTTTTTATGTGCTGCTGTCAGCTCGATGTGTTTTGGCTGATCGGGCTCAATTAGACGGTCTCTGTAATGAGCTGATAGCACTGGGCTCTCTAGTAGTCTGGATCCGTAATGACTTGCATCTTCCTTCCCAACTCAGACCATTCAGCGATCTAAATCGGTAAAAAAAAAAAAAAAAAAACCCTCCTCATTAAAAAGAGCCGAAGCCTGTTTCTGTCTAGAATCTGTGATCCCCTTTTGCAGGAACAGGAGCATTTCAGCTTCAAATTAGTTCCAGGTTTCACTGAATGCCTCTTTTCAGTTTAAGCACTCCAACACCTGGATTTTATGCTACACGTATGTTTAATTGCAGGCTGTCTGAAAAATGTTTTATTTGTAAGCCACGGTGGTCAGACATCCATGTTGCGGAAGGTTCAAACTTGAGAATTATTCAACGAAACGAGAGAGGGAACATTGTCTGCGGAATGATGCAGGTGTTAATAGAGTGCATTAGTGCCTGGTCACGTTTTCAGTGGCGTTTTTCCCTTCATTTTTCCCATAGGGATTTTTAAAAAGTATTTGTTAAAGCGTTATAATCCATGAACCAAGCCAACTAGATACAAGGTGAAAAAGTATAAATCAGACAAAAAAGAAACAGAGGTACAAGACTTAAGTGGCACGATCAGAATCCTTGCGTAGAGACAGAACGCAACATGTCATAATCTGAAGACCACACCCACCGGGGGGGGGGGAACAATCCAACCGTCTCCATTGACTTTGCATTGCGAGAGGCTGCCTCCTTGTCATTTCTGACTTATAACAAAAAACAAAACAATGTCGAAAAGCTGCTGTGTGAGAAGGTGTACAGCAAACAAGCTAAAAAAACCCAGAAATAAGTTTTTATAATCTGTCGACCCCAAAAAACGAGCGTTTAAGGACACAAAAGTGGGTACAGGCTGGAACGAATGGGTAAATTGGGATCCTGACACTCAGTATGCACTAAAAAATGCAGTAAACATTTTGTCACTGGTAAGTCAAATGTCAGTTTTATATATTATATTTTTGTAAGCTAAGCTGTACTGTCGCCGATTACGTTCCCTGCTCCAGTGGGCCACAGCTCTGCACAGTTTAGCTCCAACCAGCTCCAACTCATACCTGCAAGGAAGTTTCTAGTAATCCTGAAGACCTTGATTAGCTGGATCAGGTGTGTTTGATTAGGGTTGGAGCAAAACTGTGTAGAGCTGTGGCCCTCCAGGAATTGAGTTTGAGATCACTGCCTTAAATGCTCGTTTTTTGGGGGTCGACAGTTTGTTTGCTGTACACCTTGTCACATAGCAGCTTTTCGACATTGTTTTGTTTTTTGTTATAAGTCAGAAATGACAAGGAGGCGGATGGCTTCAACAAAAACTAGAAAATGAATGTGAGTTTTTGGTCTTCCAGAACCTGACTGTTGCACTCTATTGTTAATTGTTAGCACCTTGAAACCATTGCCACCCAATGACCAATCAAGCATTGAGTGCTGTTGCGCCCGTATTCTGATACCACCTTGAGATGTTCTGGGTAAGCATTTTTTTTTTTCTGGCCGATGAAAGGTGAACTCGAGTGTAAAAAGAAAAATCTTCCACGCTCACCTGTTGTTTCGTTCAGAAAATATTGTGTTTGGAAGGTAAAATAACTAAAGCTTGTCTTTAAAAGGACTATAATCTTTGTGAGAATGAACTCCAGCATGATTGAAGTGCTGAGTGGGAGTTGAGGTTCTCGCCAAGGCCGTGTCTTGATGAGTCCTCCCACTGCTAAAGCACGGAGCGTGGGGAATCAAGGATCGCAGCGGCACTTTTCTACTCCGCACTCATCAGCCGAGCCTTGCTTGGAACAATACCACGGAGGCGGAGGAAAGCTGAGGTTAAGTGCCTTTAAAAGCTTTGATTAGTTGCTAGACGTTTCCACGCAACTCTTTTCTCACTTTCCCCTGCTGAGAACGGCAGACAGTGCAGTAGTTGTTGTGCTGTGTATTTAAACATGGGCCAGCAGTCCGTTGAAAGCTTGTAAGGTTGGCATGAAAGAGCAATTCAAGTTGGGTTGCTGTTTTTGTAGCTATTTGCTGCTCTATTATACAGGCCAAACTGGCTTTAAATTCTGTATCTGTTTGAAATAAGAGCCAACCATTGCATTTTACTCAAGATCCAAAAAAGATGCTATATTATGTAGCATGAGCAGTTTTTTTTATATTTTAATTAGATTGTATCATTTCAAGATTCAAAGCAAACAGAATGGTCTGACTTGAGCTTTTTGAAATTATGCTGCATAAAACATACCTGCACAAAACAAAACCAGCAGATGGACTGGATGAAAATGCTAATTCACTCTGTCTGTAGGTGGCGCTTATGGAACAGCAGCGATATAGCGTTTCCTTGTTACCGCTGCACACTTTAATAGGCATTAAACGGAGGTAATATAAAAAAAACGCCATCAACTTTTCTGAAGACAGTCGGTTCCCTATAGAGACACATTCATATAAACCCCCACCTCCAATTCAATATTTATATTTTTCTCCCAATATTTTCAAGGTCTGAGCTTGGTCTGCTTGGTACAGTTTTTTTCTCTGCGGCACATCTGTGCTCTCCTCTTTTCGTCCTTCTTCTGTGTGTCCCATCTCTGGCCTGTGTTAACGTCATGGTTATAGACTTTATAATATTTCCACATTTTGAGAAATTATTGCAATGCGGTTTATGTACAAGATCAGCCACCCAAAAAAACCCACCATCAATCAGAACTGTTTTTTGTTTTGAACGCATGATCGGCAACCGGTCGGTTGACTTTGATGGCAGGTTGTCTGGTGCATCTCTAATCAACAACATGAAATCATATCACCATCTAATGCATGTCGTCTGGAAATGAGTTATGCAGCTGATGCTATAAAGTTTTGGACCCCTGTCAGGCTGCTGGTAAATTTGATGTTTTGACCTTTTGGCTTATTTACAGATAGAAACTAGAGCTGTCAGGGTCAACGTCACCCTGCTTGTGTAATTATTCTGTCCTCATGCATGATTAACGGACCTCGGGCCAGTCTCACACAGCAGCGTCTCTCTAGGTTCGCTTGTACCTCCCAAGATAGCTCTCGTCATCCTTGCCCAGAACAAGTCCATGAGATTTCTTACCAAAAATGTTCTCTAATATTCTGTAAAAATACAGAAAAAAACAGTTAGTGTGATAAAACCACAGATCAGGCTGACACAGGAAGTAACGACTTTTCTAGCTTCCTTATTAATATACATGCGGTCTGGTCCAAATGATTCTTAAAGGGATAGTCCATCCATAAATGCAAATTCTATTATCATTTAATCACCAACTTACTTGCTTCTGCATAAAAAAAGAAGATATTTTCAGTAATGTTTCAAATCTTTTTGTCTAAACAATAAGCCAGTGAGGTCCAAAACAACCACGTTAGACCCCATTGACTTCCATTATATGAGCGAAAAGATTGAAAATATTTTTCAAAATGTTATGTTCTACCGAATAAAGATATTCATACAACTTTGGAATGATATGAGGGTGAGTAAATGATGACCGGATTTTCATTTTTGGTTGAACTATTCCTTTAAGATTACAGAATAAATTTGGTTTCAAATGCATCTTTGAATGCATTTACACTTTTTATGGTTGGTCAGCTATGAAATGACCAAGTACAAAAGAACTGTTTTTGTTCTTGAAAACTGACTTGCTTTTAAGTGGGCCTTCAGTTTGGTTTTGAGATCATACACACACAGTATGTTGGTACTTTGATAGTAAAAACCCCATCCCGTCCTGAGGGCTTAATTTTCACATGCAAATGCACAACACTGAGAGGTTATACATTTTCGCTGCCGTTGCTGCAGAAGAGTGAACTCAACCCTCGATCCAGATAATAGCCCTGTTACGGCTTTAGTTAATATAGGCAAATGAGCAGGTGTCCTTCCTTTATTCTGTCAAGCATGAAAGATTCACCTTGTTTCTCTTCCTCATACTGGCATGCAACAAGACCAACACCCCCTGACAATTTCAGCCTGAGCAGTCTCCGAAGTCATTTTGTAAACCCAAATTGATCCTAATTCTGCTATTGGAGTCCCTGGAAGGTTCCTGTCATCTGAGCTCGAAGCTTTATTGTGGTCTATCATGCCTGTGGTCCCAGCGCTGAAAGCCGTGGCCGTCGGCCAGACCCACATTCTTTTGAAGAGCGAGTCGTGCCAACCTGGCCTGTGACCCTAGCGGAGAGGATTCCGTATCGATGCCAACAGCTGGCCTTCTACCCCACCCTAGCTTCAGGACGTAACTTCCCCACTCCTCTCAAACTGGTTTGAATGTTGTGGAATTCCTGCAACTGAAAATAGCTTAAGGCTCGGGGGGTTGCAGAGCAATTCCAGCAGGCATTTGTTTGCATGCCGCTCGCCCATGCGCGCGGTGTCTGAATGTAAAATCCCAGCCCCCAGGTTGTCAAGGGTTTGTTTAAGCTGTCTTCTCCACCACGGCAAGGGCTTCGTGTCTTCTTAACAAGGCCTTTGCGCGTTGGTTGGGGGAAGGGACGGGACCAGCTGTGGCCATATGTGTTCTGATAACCCACATAGCTTTGTGGGAGAGTCCCAAATTCTGACCAAAAACTGTAACCGTTATTACCGTGCATATGTTTCACTTTTAGTTTCTGACAGGCAGCTTGGCATTGCCCTTTTCAGACAGCCTCATTGCAAACTGTATGTTTTCAGTTATCGTAATGAATTGAGTAATAGATTGTCGTCTTGCAACCAAGTTTCACACGTCAGTTTAAATCGCCTGTATTCAGGGAAAGAATTGAAGCAATGCTAATTAGTGTTGCATCACGTGCAAGTATTGTTTTTGTGGTCGTTTTTTTCTTCTTCTTCTTCTCCCAAACCAGTTAAATGCAAAGCATGCCATGCAGCAGTGTCATTGGTCAACTTATTCACAGTCACCGAGCAAGAAAATTTCAGACTTCATAATCAGAGACAATGACAAACCATAATGCTAACTTCATAATGTGTTACCAACACTATATTGAGATTAAGGTTAGTGCTTAATAGGGATGCACTGAAATTTAGGCCACAGAGAATTATCGGCCGAAAATTGCAGCTTCAGTTTTTTGCCCGAAAGAGAAAAAATGTAGAAAATATATGCTGCCCCACCCCTCGGTGTTCAGCACTCAGGTTTCTCTCTCTCTCAGCATTTTTTGTAACTTTGTGAGCGGCTCTGCTTTCAAAGATGCACAACTTTAGAAGATGGAGTGGGCTCTATTTAATAAACCACCAATCAGCAACTCAGAACAGTTGAGCAACATATAGCAATGGCATGGCTGCTACCCAGAAACACCCTTGCATCATGACATTTAGAGAAAAAATATATATTTTTAGGGTTTGGTGTTTTCAAAATCCATAATGCTTAGTATTAACCCTTTGTGCTGTGGCAAGGAATGATACCTCAAATCGTGTGGCTTATTGTATGGTTTTTGGCTGGTGGACAATAAAACAAGAAAATAAATCACGCTGACTTTTTCAGAACACCTTAGCAGCTACTCAGAACAGCAACCATAGCAATGCCATGGCAACCACCCAGAACACCCTAGCAACATTGTGGCGAGTTTTGCACAGGCAAGCAATAGTGATGTGCAAAACTGCATATTTTTCTTAATCTTGAATAATTAGGCTGGTTCAGGTTCTGAACATTTAAAAATCTAGTTTGAACAATATAGATAGAAGCTTTGAGTTACTTTTGATGGAATCCTGAAAGTGGATAAAATCTTGGGCTGAGATATTTATACTTGGAGTAACACCTTTCTGTTTATGGTTCAGCGCTTTTATCACACACCATCTGGCTTTGAATTTGTGAAGGAGACGCACTTCCTTAACTTGGAGACACCCCCGGTCTCGGATGCTATGAGAGACTCTGAGACTGCACCACACTGTTATCGACTCTGCATGGTTGTGACTGTAAACATGCTGCTTTAAATTTAGACATTTGCTGCGACGTTCTAACGGGTAGCTCCAAATCAATATGGGGTCTGGATTGCTCCGGCACAAAGCTGTAATCCATTTTGTACAGCCAAAAACACACATAATGTCGTCTTGTAGTTGCTTAGTGTTTTTCTAATGTATCAAATGCTCGCCAGCAGGGTCTCCCTGTGACTAACAAGAGTAAAGAATTGAGTCTTCCTTTCTCCTCTTTCCCGCAGCGGTGCCGTACCCTCCCACGACGCGGCTCACCATGAAAGAGCTGTACGAGGACGGCAAGCCCAAGGTGGAGCTTTTGAAGAGCCACCTGGTGAAAGAGGGCCGCCTGGAGGAGGACTTGGCCCTACGCATCATCAACGACGGCGCCAACATCCTCCGCCACGAGAAGTGCATGCTGGAAGTGGAGGCCCCCATCACAGGTAGGCTATTGCGCACTCAGCCGTGTGCTGCTTGTTCTGATGACTCACTGTGCGGCGACACTACAAACCTGTCGTGATTGACAACCAACATCTACATCCAGGATGTGGTTCGCGCAGGTTTTTCGCTACACCTAATGCCGTACGATCGCAGAAAAACACGATGCCCACTGTTGACGGTGCTCGCCCACATTCCTGCTTGCTTGGATGAAAAATGAGATCATAGTTCGTTTGTTGGTTCACAGTGATGTAGTTCTTTTCATGAAGAACATTATGAAAGTACAATCAAGGTTCTGCCGTTACTTGATAGGGCATCTCTGATGTCATCCTTAATCTTTAAGGTTTAGTCTTGGCCCCAAAATAATCCTCAAGCCAGCGAGAAGAGCGTGATTATTTTCATATGGAGCTAGTCTTCCACAGCAACCTAATGTGGCTGCCCTATAAAGGTCAGAGAAACAGTTGCATCCTAGACTCTCTCGCACACACCCCCACACTTTAATTCCCCAGCGGAGGCCACAGGAAACCCCCAACACTCGCCATACACTCGAGCAAACACACAAACAGGTGTGTGGATATAAATGGGCACGTCTATCCACATCTATCCCCCCTCAACCCCCCCTTTGCACACTCTCATGTTTTTCATAACACACACTGTGTGCGCGTAATAATTGGCCTACAAGAGAAAAGCAAAAAAAATAAAAAATGGTGGCGTGCATAATGGAGATGGTGTCTCTGCTTGCTGTTTTCTACAACTTCTTACCTTGTGGAGGTTTAAGAGGAAATGATGTTGGTTTGGCCACATCCTGTTTAGGGTGACCACTATTAATATTTTTCACTCTGCTGTTTTTGGTGGGCCTAGTATTTGTATACTTCCGTCTAGTGGTTTTAAGATCAGCTATTCAAATCTTAGCATTTCTGCTACAGATTTTTTTCCTTCACCTTAAGATGACCCTGCATGTACACAATGTGATATTTCTTCGTTTCACAAGGTTTTCCAATGTTTTTGGTTTGGCAACATCCTTCCAATCATGTCACTCTGTTTTCGTTTCAACTTCAAGTGTTTGTCTTACTATGTTTTGTCGTCCATCTTCAGTGTGTGGAGATGTCCATGGGCAGTTCTTCGACCTGATGAAGCTTTTTGAGGTGGGGGGTTCCCCGCAAAACACACGCTATCTATTTTTGGGAGACTATGTGGATCGAGGCTATTTCAGTATTGAGGTGAGTGTTACTCTGTAATGATCACACGTTATGTAAAATAGGGTTAAGTGGTCAACAACTTTTATAATATGCATATTTAAAGGAATACTACAGGTTCAATACATATTAAGGTCTATCAGCAGCATCAGTGGCATGCTGTCGAATACCATAGCAAATCATTTAAACTTGCTTCTGTTTGCAAAAAAGTCCATTTGCCAAGGCATTATACATGGAGAAAAGTTAAAATATACACACATTATTGAAATTACAGTCACTAGAATCTACATTTATACCTGATAACATGAGGCTGGTGTGATCTTTCACTTCCCCATATAGTAACCCTGGTAAATATGGTAATTTTCACATTCACACACACAGATAACACAAGGGTTATTTAGCGAAAACTGTATGTGCAGAAGTTACATTCGTAGACGTTCTTCTCCCACTAACACTAAAAATGATTTAAATTTAAACTTTTAAACAGCTTACCCCTTAAAAAATCAACATAAACACATTAACAAACATATAGCTTCAGATTTCTGCTTTTAAACTGTCCATAGTGCTATACTGTACAAAGTTTTGTTTATTTAATTTTTTTTGAACTGGTGGACACAACCTTATTTTCTCTGGTAATCAACAGCATGCCATAGTGATGCACTGACATTTTGACAACCAAATATATTTTGTCTAAATGCCAAAACAAATCGAATTTGAATATGATGTTCAATTAGGACTCAGGTGATACATTTGACTGTAAACATTTATTTATCATCGTGGAAAAGCTACTACAGGTAAACATGTCAGCAGTGTGATCAAAAAGGATGCTAAAGTAGCAATATATAACATTTGTTTGGCTGAAACATTGAGAGGCGGAACATAAAAAGAATTCGAAAAACTTTACTATCACCTGAAAACATAACACCCTGAACAGTTCAGTTACCCAAATTTAACTTCCCTGACTCTATTTTTGGTTTTAGATTTTGTCTAAATTAAGAATGTACTTTTGTTAACTTATTTTGGTGCATGCCACAAATGTTGTCAATAGCCAAATCTGTATGAAGGTAAAAGAGGAGCAAAACTCAAGAGCACGTAGATGTGAATTTGAGAACTTGTACAATAAATATTCGTACTTGTACGTGAATATTTACACTCACAGCTCCAATGTGAAAACATGTAAAATAAAAATCTGAAGTTGAAATTTGCACTCGCAGACAATAGTCACAAACCTGTATTCTGAATTTGAAGCTTTAGACAAGTAGTCACACATGTGTAAAATGCCATTCACAGAAATACAATGACAGTCACAAACTTGTAATATATATTTGCATTTATTTATTTGCACCTAATATATCGCGAAAAGAGTAGCAAAATTCAAGGCATGAAATTTGAAATTGCAGTGACAGATTTGAGAAGTTGCAAGTGCCTAATTGAGGTTGTACTGCGAATGTGAATGTAAGAATAAATGCAAATATATATTACAAGTTTGTGACTGTCATTGTCTTTCTGTGAATGGCATTTTACACATGTGTGACTACTTGTCTAAAGCTTCAAATTCAGAATACAGGTTTGTCCCTATTGTCTGCGAGTGCAAATTTCAACATTCAACTTCAGATTTTTATTTTAAATGTTTTCACATTGGAGCTGTGAGTGTAAATGTTCACGTAAAAGTATGAATATTAATTGTAGAAGTTCTCAAATTCACATCTACGTGCTCTTGAGTTCTGCTACTCTTTTACCTTCAGAAATCTATTTTAAATCTAGAAAATTGTTTTAATTAAAAGAGGCTAGTTTGTGTTTTAAACTACTTTGTAATCACTATAAAAAGTCCTTTGTATTTTTAAGGCTTTGTGAACACATCTTGCACATTGTAAACATTTAAGATGTTCACATTTAATGTAACTTGGCCTTCAGAAGATGCCATGTGGCCGTGCTTTTCTAACAGCCTCTGTTGTACCAGGATGCATTGTGATGATGCAGTCAGCATGTCGCCTCGGCCTGTAGCACTGTATCATCATTGTAAAGCAACCACAATGATGAAGCAGATGGCATTAAAGGATTATTGATCCTGCCATCCTGTAGGCCAGAGAAAGCGTTTCTCAACATCGAGGTTACATGTCATTTGGTTTGAGAAAAATTCTGGTCCAGTTTATCAGCTGCAGTCTTTTATATCGTTGTCTGATGTCATTCTAAATGGGCCTTGAATGCGAGTCCTCAAAAAGCTTCCACCTCTGCATCTCTCTTTGGTTGCAAAGTTCAGGGACGGGAGAAATGTCATGGTTAAAAGAGGCGGCGTAAGAGAGCGGACACACCGCTGCTCAATACCATCAAACACAGTTGAGGGTTCAGGGCCGCCCGCGTGCAACCTGAGACTCATAGAGAGCATGTGTGTTTCACAATAAAGGCCACGCTAAGTTCCTACTCCCTCCCTGGACATCACAGACCACAGAGGACTGAACTTCAGTCATCCGCCACACCACCTGCTAATGCCCTCTGACTGAGACACTGCAGTCATCAAACGTTTCGTAGGTTAGGCCACCAGACTTCGCCCCACCCCGACATCCAGATCTGTGTGGAGTACGCTTTATTTTCAGTATTTCTTTCACTATAGGACTGGCCTTTTTAAAGAGAACTGTCCACTGTTATACAGCGGTGTTCTGTGATTAATCTAACCAGGTGTGAACCCAAAAGCCTTGCTGGTGTTTAATGGGATAGCATGCCAATGACAAGACAGGCCAAGTTTTTTCAAGAAAACAATACTGAGAACTTTAGACGTTTCAGTGCTTTCCAGTAGAGAGATGATATCAGAAGCGAATGTGAAAAGATTGAAATCTTAGTCTTGCTTAATGTAGCAAAATGTTCTTTGTCTACTCGGATGTGTCAGTGGTTCAGTGTGTTTAGAGTGTACATGAGATTCGGCTTTGGAAATTCTTGTCTGCTAGCGGTAGTTTAAAGTTGGGGATTCTTACTGTATACATACAGTAACTAAAAATCGTACACTACTGTTAAAGTGTTTGTTCATCAAGACCCTTTTCTATTTTAATACATATTTTAAAATGGTATTTATTTCTGTGATGCAAAGCTGATTTTTCAGCATCATTACTTTTGTAGTTCACAAAAATGTTTAACACATTACAGAATAAAAGAGTAGTTGTCCAGTTACAATCTTGAAAATAGATATAAAAGAAAATTATTTTATGGGGAAAAAATAGCATTCAATTCAGTTTTGTGTAAAAATGTCTTAACTCATTTGATTGGAGTACTTGGAGTTAAGAAATTAACTCAGTTATTTTATTTGTTGATGGAACTATTTGTAATGGAAGGACAAGTCAACCCCATTGCATTATGGGATATAGTATTCTTTACAGAGTGTACTAGTCTCAGTGGCAAATGAAGTCAGTCGTTTAGGTATTCCGTGCATAAAGGAAATTTGCATACTGTGAATACTAGTGATCTGTTATGATGATAGAAGGGTTTTCATTTTTGTGTGATCTATTCCTTTAATAAAATGTCAGGAGTAATGGAGGTATAATCCTCTTAAACACTGAACCTGCATATTAGTTTGAGCTAAATCAAAATACTAATGTTTAGAGATACTGATACCTGATTATTCAAAATGCTATCTGCCGATTGTTTTTTTACATTTATTTTTTTATTTTTTTAAGGACAAAAATATCCCCCAACTAATGCTCTAAAGTTAAACTATACAGGGATCCCTCTTATTTGGTACATTACTATAATATTAGAGGTTAAAATTAACAACAGAGCACAAATTATTATATTCAATTACTATTTATTTTAATAAGCTCCTCTCTAGTGTTTTTATAGTAACTAACAAACTGTGAGCAAACTGGATAACTTTCCTGAGGTACATGCAACGTTAAGTGACATTGTTCACAAGCTGTTAAGTGACAAGCTGTTTTATTGACGTCGTTCACCGGTTGAACTGAGCGATTACACAAGTCTGATACATTTCGGTAAGTTCAACGGTGTGTTATTCATGCATGCATGATATTCATGCATGTTTTTTCATGCTATAACATGCATTTAGAGAAAGAGATGGCTAACGCTGCCGCTTGAATGCAGTTGCTGCGTCACATTTAAGAGCGTCGAAATGCCATTTATTGTTTCATAGGGTATTCATAGGTTCAAATAGAGCCTGCTTTAGCGGTGCTTTTTTTTTTTTTTTTACTGTTAATGCATTGTCGCATTAACTTCACACACATTATGAGTTGCAGAGTGAAATGTTTTCCTGCCCCCTTTTGATTGACAGGATATAATCTGCTCAGATCATCAGCTGTTTTTATCATATATATGAAAGTATCGCTAGTGTATGTGGTTCATTTTGTTGATGTGTGTTCTGTTTGCATCTGCAGTGTGTGCTCTATCTGTGGACCCTGAAGATCAACCACCCAACCACCCTCTTCCTCCTCAGGGGCAACCACGAGTGTCGGCATCTCACTGAGTACTTCACCTTTAAACAAGAATGTAAGCTCAGCTCTTTAGAAACACTGTGTGTGTGTGTGTGTGTGTGTGTGTGTGTGAGAGAACGTTATAAAGAGAGCGAAATGAGATTTTACCACATCCTATCATTCAACTCTGTCATGGCAATTTTTTCCATGGCATCCCGAGAGAGCTCATGTCTTCTTGAGAGTATTGGATGGCGGGCCACGGGCACAGAGCTCAATCACAATCCCTCAGCGCTCGTCAGGGCTCTTCCCTCCCCACTTAGATTTAACTCTGACAGCTAACTGAAACCCTTCCACCAGCAGCTGATGATCATAAGCAGACCCACACAGAATCTGTGCAAAATTGTAACGCCTGTCATTTATGCAATTTAAAGTCCTTGTCCTGTACGTGTTCATTAAATACTTTGGCTAATGTAAATATGCTTCCAGCTGCCACTTTGCAGTTTTCTCAGCCTTCTTTTTTTTTTTTTTTTACAGTGTTAAAAAGTCTATCTAGATCAGAAAGCAAAATCATTTCATTTTGCCTTCGACCTTGTATGCTTTTGCTTTCTTTCATCACTCGCGACAGCTTCAGAGAAATATCCACTCAGAAGACGATTAGGGTAATGGAGTATTTTGACTCATGTCAAACTGGAATATTACAATTAGGCTACTTATTCTACCGGTTATGTTGGACAATACCAGTATGAAATGTTTTACCGGTTTAAAGCAGGGCCATTATTAATGAAACTTACTTGATAACAACAGATCCTATCCTAAGTTAACAAATAGAATACCCTTAAATAATGTATAGAATGTATAGTTGCGATTTTCGCTGTTTGTACAAATAATATCCATAAATGAGAAGCACGTTCAATCACGGCAAGCATTGGCCGTGGTAACGAACAGTAATAATTTGACATGTTCTGACTTATAGTCTGTTAACTGACTTTTGAGGCATTTTGTTAATAGTATTGAGTTTGTGCTTACTGGTCCTGCACTGCTTAATGATTCAATTGATTTGTAATAAATTGGCTAAATTTGGATTATAATAAAAAAGGATATAATGCGAGGTAAACACATCACATGTATATGAGCTATTTTTCTGCAGCATTCAGTATGGAATTTGTTTGAATGATTGATAAATTCATAAATGAAGTAGACTATTTCAGATGGATCACTTACAGAGACTACTAGTCAGTTACAAAATGTCCGTTTATAAGTTATGGAAATGAAGTCATGCTGCACATCCCTAGTTTGTATCCGCAGAATCCTGGCTGTTTCTCCATCGAGCTAATCAAAGAGCCTTTGATTATGATGTGCTACTTCACCAATTGCCGGCGCGTTGCAATGTTGTTCTTTGCTCATCACGAGGCAGCCTGTTTCTCATCTGTCAGTGCTGCTGTTTACAATACGCCGCACGGTTGGCCCGTTCTAAAATGTCAGGATTTAACGGCGGTATGCGGCCCTTGTTCCACGTGTAACCTGTGTCTGGCCTCTACTTCCTTTAATCAGCCTCCCGCCACGCTGGTTTCTTCAGTTCATCCCAATTAGCACGCAGATCTGCTGTAACATCACCTAACAAGGCATGCAGCCACCTCCTCCTCCATCTATTCCTCCAGCCTTGGAAAGTTGGCAAGCCCATCTGCCCTCACCCACCCAGCATTACTGCGATATGTCAAACGGACAGCGTGACAGCCTTGGCTTGAAAAGCTCATCACCCCGCTTGCGCCTGTTCAGAGATACATGGGTGTTTTTATTGTGGTTCTCTCATTGCAGGCAAGATTAAGTACTCTGAGCTGGTGTATGATGCCTGCATGGAGGCCTTTGACTGCCTTCCCCTGGCCGCTCTGCTCAACCAGCAGTTCCTTTGCGTTCACGGAGGCCTGTCCCCCGAGGTCACCTGCCTTGACGACATCCGGAAAGTAAGTAAGATGTGAAGCATCACTTTGAAGCATCACTGTGTTCTGTGTACCTATGGTATTCTGTGTCCTGGGTATGACAGTACCAGATGATGGTGAATATGTTGCAAAGGCAGCGCTTTGATCCGTGTAGTGATGATGCTTTTAATGGGGAGTTGTGCCGCTAAATCACAGCATGCTGTCAACATGCTGAAACCCTCTCTGAGAAGTTGAATCCCATTTAAAGAACTGCCACTAAGATAACAAAGATAAAAAAAACTTTATGAAATCTTGGTAAACTCACTTGTCTACCTCATCATTTGAAATTGTTGTTGGACAACTAGCGACCACCCTGACTCATCCCTATTTATTATTATTAACCTGGACCAGTGTTAATTTTGACAGCAAATTTAGATTTAGTCAGTTTTTTAGCAATGGTTTTATCTTTAGTCGTTTACATTTAGTCAGAGACATTTTTAAAGATGCGAAAGAGAGCTCAATTCAGTACACATGCACTGGCGTTTGAGGCGGCTTTCTGTGCGAGCGCTTTTTTAGGTCGTCACGCTTTTTCAGATTAATCCATATGTCTGCTCTTCTCTTTCTCCCAGACATTTACATTTTTTGTATGAGACATGCAGCAAGTGTATGCCAACTTATGTCAACCCGTCAGGTTGAGAAGCACGTTACAATTCAAATGTGTGCATCTACCGCGTTTGACATCAGTTCTGACTGGATCTCTTCCCAAAATCGTCCCTCCCCAACATTTTCATCTTGTTTTTATCTGACGAAAATGTAAATAGATTTTCGTCATAGTTTCTGTCATTCAATACTGGATTTTATTTTATCGCGTTGACAACTGATGACAAATTATTCATCAACGAAATTGCCACTGGCCTGAACAAGATGATTTGCGATTTTGTAGAAATCCTCACCGATCATGTAGATTTTGAACAGATTGAGTTTGTATTGTTGCAGTGATAGATAAGGTGCTCTGATTGTTTGCTTTGCTCTGCAGTTAGACCGGTTTAAAGAGCCGCCAGCTTTCGGGCCGATGTGCGACCTGCTGTGGTCTGACCCTGGTGAGGACTACGGCAGCGAAAAGAGCTCAGAGCACTTTTGTCACAACAGTGTGAGAGGATGTTCCTATTTCTACAGGTACTCCAGCTGACAGTCTACCCACATGCATTTGTTCGATAGCTGCCTACTCAGTCCCCGTTCACAGTCGCACCCCTCAATGTTAGTCATGGCGTTTTGACTGATGGACTGCTGGAATCGCTAATTACACCTCTCTCCGTCTCTAACAGCTACCCTGCAGTATGTGACTTTTTGATGAATAATAACTTGTTGTCAGTTATAAGAGCACACGAAGCCCAAGATGCAGGGTGAGTCCACTGCACTGCACACTCTTAAACCAGTCTATTTGCAGCAAGAGCTTCAATTCTATTTTAACAGCTGTTTTTAAATGAACCCCTGACAATTTCGGTCCCATTTCACTGACCTCCTTAGGTATCGAATGTACAGAAAAAGTCAGACGACAGGCTTCCCCTCATTAATCACAATCTTCTCTGCACCAAACTACTTAGATGTGTATAACAATAAAGGTAAGAACTCTCAAAAAGCCTGTGCTATCATGCTGTGCAGTTTAATATCTAGCCGTATGCTATTTCTCAACAAGGTAAGCCAGTTTTGCTGAAATGAAAATGTCTATTTTTTTTTCTTCCTCTTTTTCAAAATTAATTAAATATTAAGTCTCTCAAAATCAGAACATACTTTCAGTTTTTTTTGTCCTTTCACCTCATAAGCTGCTGTGTTGAAATACGAGAACAACGTTATGAACATCCGGCAGTTCAATTGCTCCCCTCATCCGTACTGGCTGCCCAACTTCATGGATGTGTTCACGTGGTCACTGCCCTTCGTCGGGGAGAAAGGTAGAAATGGCAACAGCTTAGTCTTTTTTTTTACATTGATTTTGACACCTATCAGAAGTGCATTTGCAGAATTATTGGATGTGGGATTATTGGATGTTTTGCGATTTATCAGTTCTGATGGTTTACTTTATTGACCCACAAGGAAACATTCAGACAAAACATCTGCTAACTAAGAGATGTCTGTACAAAATGACCATAGACCTTATGTTGAACACTATGAAGTATGACGTATGCAGTATTAGAGCCTAAGCATGTAATATAGTAGAAGTAGACCAATTTTTGGTTCAGAGAGCATATGTTGGCAGTCTATGTAATGTCTTCTCTCATGTACTCTCAGTAACAGAGATGCTGGTCAACGTGTTAAACATCTGCTCAGATGATGAGCTCATGTCAGAGGGAGACGACACATGTGAAGGTAAGAACATGTAAAGCTGTTTTACTGCACTGTAGCTTTTTTATTTTTTTATTTTACTCCAAATAAATTCAGTTAGACTTAAAGTTGATAACCACTTCTTTTTAGAGGTGAGGGATCAGGGCTCAAAGATTGCTAAAAAAATTTTAATAGTTATTTTAATAATATTTTAGATACCAGTGAAATTTAACAATTTTTAATTCCAATTTCGATATACCACAGCAAAAACAACTACTAACTAATATAAAGTTAAAATATTTGGAAAAACTATTATTTTCAATGCTCATTCTGACCCATTCTAAAATGATCTGTTTTTCCTGTAAGAAAACTGTAATGATTGCCTAACGTTATTGCTAGAAAATAAAGTTCAAAAGAACAACATTTATTTGAAATATACATTTTTGTAATATTAATAATGTCTCTGTCACTTTTGATTAATTTAATGGATTTAGTGTTAATTTCTTTCAAAATAAAAAAGAATTACTCACCCCAGACTGAAACATTTTTGTATATCACAAAAATATTTGGTACGTTTTTTTTACTTTCCACTCAGCAATAATAATGTAATCAACATTTGCTTGAATTTAAATGTAACACAGTGTGCTCCATTAGCCTTCTCGCATAAATGTCTCCTTTCTTCAGTTTCTTTTTTCTCCTCAAATGGATTTCAGCTCTGTTAAATATATATCTGCATGCCCCTCATCTCATCAAATAATAGTTCTCTGATTAGTGTGCATTAGTCCTCCGTGAATAACCCATATATTTCTATTTAGGACACTATATTCTCGTGTGAAAGTTGCTTTAAATATGAACTCCGTGTTCAGCGTTGTGTGATTAAATGGGCATCCTGCTTTATTATTTTATCTGTTTGATGCATATAACACTGCAGAGACAGGAAGTACATAGACAGTGCTTAGTTTGTACATCATGAATGCCTTCAAAGCATGTTCTTTTTGTTTCTTTTTTAAATGATCAAATTTATTACAAACCTTCTAGCACCGCAACATGCACCGCCCTAAACCGTTTTCAAAAACTACCCCAAACTGGGTCTCCATTCAGTCACGTCAGTGATTCAAAATGAATTGCTGCTCTTAACGTAAGAGCCATGAAGTACAGTGATGCCTCTTGCTGTAATGAAACCAGATGAACCCGTTCTGAGCACACATCTGAGGAGCTGTCATGAAGGAATACAGTGTCCCATTTACTGTTCTTGATGCCCATTTGATTTGTCCTTCTTTTTTTTTGAATGGTGCATAATTTTAACTTGGCCTGACACACTTCCTCTGTGTGTCTGTGAGCCTTTTGAGTTTTGAAATGGGGTTTATTTATTCCTTATGGGATTCAGGATGTAATGCCTCATTTGATCTCCAGTATTTTATGACTCTAGCCGTCAGATTAGGACTAGTTTGCATTTTGCAGGTAATGTTGATTACCTCTTTATCATTTTTTTTCTGGATAAAATTAGTTCATAAAATTTACAAGACAAGGTTTTAAGTAGACTGATATATAGCAAAATTGTCCCCATGTACCATCAATGAAACTAGACTCTAACCTTCTTACTCTCTATTTTTGTTTTCCTCTGTCCCTCCCCGTTTGTGGCAGGTGGCACCCCGGCAGTCCGCAAGGAGGTGATCCGAAATAAGATTCGTGCCATTGGCAAGATGGCCAGAGTTTTCTCTGTTCTTAGGTGAATATACACACTTCACATACAAATCCCTCCTGGCCAGGGATTTGACACGCACACACTCATTTCTGCACAACAGAGATGTTGACCACTATAAAAATATCCTGTTATACTTGCGGTAAAAAAACTTGCAGCTGTGGTTGCCAGAAAAATAAAATACTGTGACAGTGTTTCCAGCTTTACAGGATGCCTGTATATTTTATTTTTTTAACTGTGTATTTAATGAAGTGATATAATGACAATATATACCTACTTTAACTACCGAAATCTGTCTTTTTACCTTAAAAAGTACTGATAACCACAACAATAATACAGTTGGCACAATAGAAAACCTCATGATGAATCGGTTCATTGTAAGTGAACGGACTATAAAACATGGTCACTACAGTATATAGATGGTGTACAGGGTCACACACATAAAGACAAAACACCATCAGGGTAAAACACGGTAAAACAGTCAAATAAAATAATGCAATACACATTAACTAAATAACAATGTATGTAATAAAATGGAAACTAAATGCAACATAAACACACTAATCTACATTACTGACAACGACAATAAGAAGAAACAAAATCGTTTATAAAACAGTTTCATCAAATGAGATGTGTAAAGTAGAGACTTCTGGGAATGTCCTTTTTATTTACAGTAAAATTACACATAAAGTGATGTTAAATCATTTACAGTTTTTCACCGTATATGGTAAGCTAACTTATATTTAACCAATGAACAATGAACATTTTTTGTGGTGTATTCTTTAAAAGCATTTGATGCAGGTTTGCAAGATATGAATAATGAATTTAAGGTTGGTCAATCTATTTATAAATGGGTTACACTTTATTTTAAGGTGACTTAGTTACATTGTACTTAGTCAAATAAGTACTGAGTAATATTAACTACATGTACTTACTATAAAGTTAGGATTAGGGTTTGGTTTAGGGTTAGTTACTTGTAATTATGCATAATTTACTGTTATTACTATATTAAGTACATGTGTAACTACGTCACCTTAAAAACTCATGACTGTGTCATGGTCAATAAGTCTTCATTTTTTATTTATTTTTACTGGTTGGACCACATGACAATTTCGAGTCAATGAATTAATACCATTAATACCTTGTTATACCATTTTCAAAAAAAATTAAAGTCCACATGAAACCATGGTGAATACAATGATTACATTTCTAAGAGCTTTGCACATTTCAAAACCCTTTTTCTTTGTGGCCCCTTTTATTTGTCATTGATGTAAAAACAGAAAATCTGTATTTTCAGAGAGGAGAACGAGAGTGTGTTGCAGTTAAAGGGCTTGACCCCTACTGGGACGTTGCCTCTGGGTGTCCTGTCAGGAGGCAGACAGACCCTACAGAGCGGTAAGTCTTGCTCCTGGCCTTATTGAGTGGTGTTGTGGAGGGTGTAACCGGCTCTCCACCAACCCCCTGCTCCTGTTACGCTGTTACTTTCTCAGGCTTTCTGTCTATAACACTCTCTCTCACCCTGTTGCTGTCACCGCCTTGCCCGGCAGCTCTGCCTCTCTCACGGTGCAACACACCCATCATCGAAAGTGATATCGTTAAGAGAGGGGGAAGGTTTTAGAAGGGTTTGGTCATGAAGGGGTTTTCAATCTACACGCTTCAGATTTCCTGCCCTGACAGGGACCTAAAAAACTTCCAAGCACTGCTGAGATCATAGCGAGTGCCAAGGAGCTGCCGTGGGTGATGCTTTCACAGTGAGAGGGGCTCCTGTGAGCTTATGACTATGACGCAATATGACCCAATTTAGCCAGCGCCTGTCGGTGTGCCACGCTTCCTCTCCTGGCCTTTAATGTAAAAACTCACCAGCCTGCTGCATCCTGCTTACCTACTCACTGCCACATTAACATGGTCAGGTTTGTTTTTGATGAAACTAGTTGCCCTTCCTAGAAACATCATAGCAATGTGCTAAACATCACTCAGTACTGCTTAATATCCACTTGGAAACACAGTGACTAGTTTCACATGCTCAAAACACTCGTTTGTTACGGTGAATAAAATGGCTTGCTTCCCATATGGGCACAATAGCTTAACATATCTGAGCACTGCACTCCTATGAAACTCCTAGGCCACCGTTCTGCCAAAACTGCTCATTTTAAATGGTTTTGGTTTTCTAAAGCATAGACTTTTAAGTTGTTACCAAAAAAAATTATATTTCAAATAAATGCTGTCACATCGCAGGATGTGCGGTGTGATCGTAGTTGATCCGTACGCGCCGTACGGATGTGTATCATTATATTGAAAACAGCATACGAATAAACCTGCTGCTGTTGATCAAGACAGGAAAAAGACTTTTGTACTTTAATGTATAAATTAAATATAATTAATATTTGTTAAAGACTATGTAGTGTAATTTTACATTTGATTAAATTTCTGAAAACTGAAAAGTATAAAGCATTTGTATTTTTGTTCTGTTGTATTGATCTATGCATGTAATTAGGAATGCACCGGTATGAAAATTTTGGCCGATAATTCTTTATATTTGAAAGCCAATAAATCTAAATTCAAATTTAATTTGAGAGCCTGATTACAAGAACAAAAGTCTCACCATTAAAAGCCATGTCCAAAGCACATAATTATAATGTTCTCTTTATAATTTGATGTATCCCATATGACAGACTCGCTGCACATTTTGCACTACATTGCACAGTCATTTAAATTGTATTTTAAAGCAATTCAAAGCCATCATGGCGAACAGTATTGTGCATCGCATCCCCACATGTAATTTATTTTCTATGCAGATTATCTCCCCTACAAAATCACCTGAATCATTTTTGAATGATTCATCCTTTTCAAATTGAGCTGTTCAAGTCATCTGGTGAAATTGTTTTAATTTCACAATGTATATCACATAAAAATAAAAATATTTTCCAATATTGTATCGTGCAGCCATAGTATAAAAGGGTATTTATTAGTGGAAAATACACTGAAAGGCACTTCTAAGGGACTCTAAGGGCATTACATTTTGAAAGGCCTTGCTCTAGTGGTCAAACGTCAAGGCACAATAAAATACAACACCGTCTTGTGATTGTAACGTGTCGATGGTGCACTGGGGGAGGGGATGTAAATAAAAGGATTCTTCAGAAGCCGAAAATAGAAATAAAACAACACATCGCTCAAAGCCGTCTCATCTCTCATCTTCCTGTGAAGCCCACAAATAAACTGTCTTCGTACATATACAGTACATTGCATGGCGTTTTTACGGCGAAGGCCTCTCCTTGTTTGGCTATTGTATAACTTCAGCTGTAAAAATAGACTCTGTCCATGTCAAGAGTCGTTCAGAAGGCCTTGCGTCTCGGGTTCAAAAGCTTGGTTTCTCAAACAAACCTCACCAAGTAAAAACTAGTTTTGAAATCTGTTTATGTTCTGAATGAAGCAACTAAACTAACATCTTTTAGGTTTCTCCCTGTGTGGCATGTGAAG
Source organism: Abramis brama (assembly GCF_963993115.1). Taxonomy (NCBI): domain Eukaryota; kingdom Metazoa; phylum Chordata; class Actinopteri; order Cypriniformes; family Leuciscidae; genus Abramis; species Abramis brama. Next base: position 10,212,030 of record NC_139987.1, read on the forward strand.
CGTTTGGGCTGATTTTGGGAGGGGACGATGAATGAATGGGCAACAGGGAGGGGGTTTGAATGTACTTGTGATTGCATTGATAACTTGACTCACTTTCTTTCCCCGTTCGTTTTGGGCATGGCACTACTACTCATGCTTACACAGCCACCATAGAAGCAGAGGAAGCACAAGGTATGCAAGACATCTGTGAAACCTTCTCAGTGTTGTCTGTCTGTTACCCTCCCCCTGTGATTTACTGTCTGTGCATCTCGTCCTTTTGTAGTCGCCAATATCGTTATTTATTTGTGTGCATGTAGTTCACATGCTTGTTACTTTTAAAGCTAGCAATTTAGTTTGATTTGCACGTTGAGATATTTGTTTGTTGTTCCTTTGTGTTGTTTTGTTGCATTTCGTCTGTTTGCATTTAAAGGTGCCACTAAACGGATAAAAATGACACAAATGATGATTGTATTTCTATTTTTGGGTAACCTATCTCTTTATCCCAGGATAAACTTTGGTAGATCTAGCCGTTGAGAGAGGACGTTTCAAAAAGTCTCACAATCGTGAACGCCAGCACTTCAGTCACAGCTGTTTAAAGGGGGAAGCCAGAGGCAGGGGTGTGAGCAGACCACAGCATGAGACTGAATCTTTGTTTTTATCAGTTTCACTTCCTGACCAAAGAGCACACAGATAAACTCAAATCTAGGCCTGTTTTTGCCTTTAATGTCAGGCTTGACGTGGGTACATCAGCGTTTTTCTGGTGAATGCTATCTGAACTAGTCGTACCCTTACTGTACATCCTCAACTTCTCTTTTTTTTACCCTTCTCATGCTTGGTTTGTTCAGCTTTTTCATCAACTTTTTTTGGGTACTGTTTGGGGAAGAACAGCCCTCTCTTAGAAGTCATGCGACTTTAGTGACTGGAAATGTTCACGTCTAATAAGTTAATGTTGGAATGTAGGACTGCATGATTTGTGGGTGGGAAAAAGACTAATTGCAATTTTTCCTCAAGCTTGTTTTTTTTAAGCTCCAGGTTTGCTGTGCTTTTTTTGATTATATATCAATGTTACTATAAAATAGCAGTAGAAGTAATAATAATTACTATTATTACTAAATAAAAATATTAACCAAAATAATGAATGTTACTATTGTAATATATCACTGTAAAATTACAATAGGATTTGTCACTTACTTTGTTCATTTTCTAACGTTAAACCACCAACTATTTATTTGGGCGGAAAACTATAGGAAGCCTGCATAGCCGGTTTATAAGTGCTTCTCATTACAAATTTGGTAAGATGGCTGGCGCATGTTGCGTTCCCAAATGCACGTTATAAGCAACCCAAGCTCAGAGCCGAATTTGTGTGGCATTTCCTGTGAACGGAGCTGTTTGCGTGTAAAAGACACACTTCGCTCTGAAACAGTGCATACATTTATTTAATTCATTCGCAGCCTTTACATTTTAAAAATCCATATCGCAATTTGTTTAATTTCCGATTTTTTTTATTTTATTTTTCAGTTTAACAGATAACTGTGCAGCATGTTTTGAAAATCTAGTCTCAAATCTTACGGCGCATTCACCCCATGTCGTAATTCCCGTAGGGAATTACACTTGTAAAAAGTGTTCACGTCATTATAGAACTTGTAATTACAATTTGTAGACTTTTTTTTTTTCTTTTTTCGGAGAGATCCGACTGTACCACCAGTCCCCTAAAGATTAATTTTGCCATTGATAGTGTTGATGATGTAATTACGACAAGGCGTGAACACAGCTTTTTTAATCTTAAGGCTAGGGTAATCTGTAAACTGACACGGTAATATGCACAAGGATACCAGTAATACCCAAAACGAAAGCAAACATTGTCATTGTTGTATGTCACTTCAAAAGCATTATTTAACTTCGTGCTTCCATACTTCCAGCCATCCAAGGCTTCAACCCTCAACACAAGATCCAAAGCTTCGAAGAAGCACGTGGACTGGACCGGATAAACGAGCGAATGCCTCCGCGCAGGGACAGCGTGCAGCCAGACGGCACTGCCAACTCCATCAACGCAGCCAATTCCCCCGACAAGAACGGCACCAACGCACAGGCGTAGTAACCCAGCAGCTACCTAGCGCTCTCCCTCATCCTTTCCTTTCTGTCTCTCTTTTTTTTTTTTCTCTCTCCCTCTGTTTTCCTCTCATTCTCTCTCTTTTTGGTAGAGGTGATGCCCCCTACATGCAAAACTCTCCAGGACCATTTCGGGGAGAATCGCACAATACCATGAAGAGGGTGTAGTGAAAAACAAACCATGGTTCTTATTTATTTATTGAAATAGATGATAAGAAATGTAAGATCTGTAATGGTGGAAAAATTGAGATGAATGAATACATACGTGATGAATATTACATGTGTACATAAACAGAATATATATATATAGACATAGCATTGGGGTGGTGTAAGGTCATCTTAGATTCAGTAGTTTAAAAAAAACAAACACAAAAAAACAATCCATTTTGTAAATTTACGTTTATAAATTAGATTTATTTCTGACATTTTTTTTTCATTTCTTTTCTTTTTTTTTTTTTTTAACAACCAAGACTTGCTCGGCAGAATTGCGTTATCGATGTTTGTGCGCTTGGCAAAGGAATTTTTTGGCCGGCATAATTATATAGAATGCTTATTTGTGAATACACAAAGCAAGTATGATAATTGTTGATGCAAAAAAAAAAAAAAAGTTTTATTGAAACAATGTGAAAAAAATACCTTCATAATGCCAATTATAGCTAAGGGGGGTGCATTAATAACAAGTGTTGACACATTTATATGTACATGTACATTTTCAAGTGTTCCCTCAACCAAATGTAATGTTTACTTTGTTTCATTTGTTTTCTTTTTCCTGTTCATAACTCAAATTACTATACTGATTTGTAATCAATAAGGTAAAAAAGCAAAAGCCATCCTGTAAGATGGTTGGAGGAGCTTGTTTTTTTTTTTCTTTACTTTTTCCCTTCGATTTGTAGTCAGTCACGCTTTTATCGGCCTCTGCCATAATTTCGAACACTTTTAGACGCATTTTGTTAGAACCATAGTGGTAAAAGGCACGGTTTAACTGCCATGATTTTACACAGACATTTTTCTTGCCGCCCATAATGTATATGATAAATGTGATTGGATGAGGTGAAACGTTAAGCATCTCAGAAAATGAGCATACATGCCTTACATCCCGTCTCATCTCGGCTAAATGAAATTAGTTAAACCGAAAAGTCTTTCAGTTTAGAAATGTAGAAAATTTTCTGTTTCTACAAAACCATTGTAGCCCACCAGTTGGATGTTTTTAACATTAAACTCCATTTAATTGTTTTTCAATTTGTCTAATTTTTGTACCTATTAAGGTTTGCATCAACAAACTTGTAAGTATCTTCAGCGCTAGTATTTCTATAGCTGAGCAGAACGCTCTTCTAAACGCCTGTATTCTATAGTGGACCATTTTCCACACATATGATTGACTAAAGCCTCATCTTTTGCTTTTACCTAAAGTAAAACAATGTTATTTTGATTGCTTTTACTATACCGAGTGTTTTGAGAAGGACAGGTTTTGCAAGAAATGTTTACCAAATCGTCTTTTCAGACCTTTTGTTTTCTGTTTTTTTTCTTTTCTTTCTTTTCTACACTGTACCGTTATCATTGCATAAAATCCGGTGACTGGAGATTTCGCTGCGCAAAGACTCTGACTTCCCATACGCTACACGTTTGAGGTCATGTGCCATGCTAATAATTATAGCGAGAGTTCTGTGTGCAGGCATTGAGGCAGTTGCTCGCACATTTTTTGCTTAATTTAACGCCGCAAGCAGTTCAGGTTCTGTATGCCTTGCGCAATACTCCATTTTCATGGCGCGTCGTAATACGAGACTTGACGAGGGTAAACCTACACGTTATAACTGTATTTTAAAGTAAATTTCATCCAAAGAAAAATCAGTGTTTTAATGTAATATATGGCTTTTGATCATTGACAAAAAAAAACAACTGCTGATTGTATATGATCATTGCCTCTGCATTCGCTTGAGAAGAGGCGAGTGCTCAAATCAGCGATGCAGTCGTGTAAAGAAAAAGAAAAAAAACACCTGTTGACGCTTTACTCTTTGAGATATAAAACAGATATGAGGGAGGCCTACATCCTTAAACAGGTACCAAAAGATCATCATGACCCCACGACCACCTTTTCGTGTCCTCTTTTTAAGTGTTTGTCTCTTCAAGTCTTTGTTTTATGTTATGAGCCTCTGCAAACTATTATTTTGTTTTAGTTTCCTTCATGTTTAATTTAAAAGGGGATGTCTGGTGTTAGACAATCAGGGGTTTAGGGTGGAAGGGGCAGGGTTTTGTTTCATATGGGAGAGGATTTGGGGCGTTCGGACCACTGACCCCGTTATAGGAGGGATTCTGTTGCAAATTCCAAACATATCTTGCAGAATCTACTAAAAATGTTTAAGATCTTTTTTTTCTTAATAGCTATTAAAAGAGGGCAAGGAGGAGTTTGTGTCAAGTACTTGTATTGCGAGGCCTCTATAAATCTCGAATTATGTTGATGTATCGCTCCATTAAAAATGAAAGTAAAATGAAATACAAAAAATGTTGGGGAAAAAAAAACCTGGTGTTGTTTCTTTATTTGTCTTTGAATTATGTTTCCAGATTCTTCATATAGCATCTGCTTTTACAATTTGAGTTCCTGATTGATGGCAAACTAGTGTTTTGTGAGACTCCCTTTGTCGTTTTCTCTTCTTTATCCATGTCTGTGCTCGTCAAGGTTTCCTATGATTACGACACTCACATTTTCAACATTCTGTGCTTGAAGGACAGCTAGTGTAGTTACCTGTCTGAACACATCTCACACACACAAGCACAAGCACATGCCGATTAAGGCTGAGATTATGTGGCTTGAGATAAAGAATGCACACTAAGACATTGTTGTTGGCTAAAACTATTGAAATCCTTTTTCGTTAATTGAAATCCTTTTTAGTTTTCGAATTGAAATAAAGCTAAAATCAAATATAAACATTAGATGAAAAACTTGCTTAAGATATAATAAAATAAGTGTTGCCTTGGCACTTAACTAAAATAAAATAGTTTAAGTTGAAGCACTAAAATGACTGAAACTGGAATAAAAATGAAGCTACATAAAAATATAGATTTATAAAACAAATAAAAAATGACAAAAGCACATCAAATTACTAACACTAAAATTAGAATGAAAACTGAAAATATAAATGCTAATTCAAAATATTAATAAATACTTTATTGGTATATTAATAATTCTAAAATAACACTGTAAAAAGTGATCAGTTGACTTGTCTTAAAAAAGTGAGGAAACCGGTAGCCTTAATTTAGTGAATAAACCATGCGCAATTGAAAAAAAAGTAAGTTGTGGAATTGTCAAGTTCACATAACTTAATTTGTTCAATTATGCATAGTTTATTTACTTAACTTAAAAAAGAGGGGAAACCAGTTGCAGTAAAATTAAGTTAACAGTGCAGTAAGATGTATTTGAAAACATTAATATTTAGTCATATCAAGCTATTTGATATTTTAATAACTACATCTATGCATTAATATTAATCATGTGCAGCAACATGATAAAATGGTGCGTCCATGTTGTGTTATACCCTGAACATGGGTTTATTATTTGAAAAGCTCAATTTTCAAATCCGAAGGTCTTGTTGAATGGTGTTTTTAGACTAGATTCGTGTGAAGGATGCAACTGAACACAAAATAAATTCATGCTTTTGTTTTATTGAAGGGCCTTGAACTGAAGCAGGCCCTTGAAAATAGCATTTGTTGCACCACATAATATTTCTATTCACTTATTCAATGCCATTTTAAAGCCTGCTCGCTCCCAACCAACCTGAATAATTCCAAGAAGTGCTAAAAGGATTAATGTCAGTTTTCCATTATCAGTCAGCAGATCACGTGGAGCATACATTGAAAGTCCTGCAGGAAAATAAACCACTCGCATGATTTTACAATAAATTAGATAACTACTGCTCAACCCAATTATGATTGCAATTATACACTGTTTTTAATTAGTACGTAATAAAGCTCTCTTCATGTGAGGTTGAAAACCAACATAATTAAATATGATAATGTATAATTTAAGTGTAACTGAGCCTAGAAAGTACTACCACATCTTTCTGAATTGAAAATGTATGTAGACTTGAGTCTGCTGCTGAATGTGGGGAGGTTATCAGATTCATTTTTACTGGATTACTTAATATGCAATCCAGTCTATTTGTTCAGCAGTCCATTCAGAAACGAGCTCTTTTGTCGAATTACACGAATTACACATGTTTGAATCATCAATGTTGATTGGAGATTAGGTAGTTGTTGGAAATGTATAAGTGCAGGTAGTGTCTTGAGTACATCCATCCTGTTGATTTCTCTTAAATGCTTGTGAATATGAGTGTTATTTAAAGACCCCCTGAGGTGAAATCAAGTATTTAATGTGATGTTTTAAAATACTTTAATTTCTGGTTCAAAAATATATAATTGAATTAAACCAATATTTCCATTTGCTAGGCATTGTGTAGCGTTTACTACAGTCAGCCAGGTGGATCAGGTGGACCGAGCTGGTGTGAGTGAGTGGAGGCGGGCACTAGTTCGCATATTCATGGGTCCGCGTATACTAAATGAAGTGAAGCTATTTTAAGGGACGAAGAAATTTTAACAGCGATTAATATGTCATTTGGATTATCAAAGATGTTTTAAAGGGATAGTTTAAACTTTATCCAAATCAAGACTTTCGTTCATCTTTGGAACACGAATAAAGCTATTTTTTTAATGAAATCTGAGTGATCCATTGGCAGCTACGCAACTACCACTTTGACGCCGTCCATATGAATTGAGCGGTTTAGTCCAAATTTTCTGAAGAGACTCGATCGCTTTATATGATGAACAGATTGAATTTAGTCTTCTATTCACATAAACATTGATCAGTGAACATAAACAGAAGCTCAACCGAAACTGCTTGACATGCGAGAAACTTATTGGTTCTTGCGGAAGCTCAAACGTGCTGCGTAACACGAGAATGAACCTCATTGGTTCTTGCTGAAGCTCAAACGTGCTGCGTAACAGGAGAATGAACCTCATTGGTTCTTGCTGAAGCTCAAACATGCTGCGTAACAGGAGAATGAACCTCATTGGTTCTTGCGGAAGCTCAAACATGCTGCGTAACAGGAGAATGAACCTCATTGGTTCTTGCGGAAGCTCAAACGTGCTGCGTAACATGAGAATGAACCTCATTGGTTCTTGCTGAAGCTCAAACGTGCTGCGTAACACGAGAATGAACCTCATTGGTTCTTGCTGAAGCTCAAACGTGCTGCGTAACACGAGAATGAACCTCATTGGTTCTTGCTGAAGCTCAAACGTGCTGCGTAACACGAGAATGAACCTCATTGGTTCTTGCTGAAGCTCAAACGTGCTGCGTAACACGAGAATGAACCTCATTGGTTCTTGCTGAAGCTCAAACGTGCTGCGTAACACGAGAATGAACCTCATTGGTTCTTGCTGAAGCTCAAACATGCTGCGTAACACGAGAATGAAACTCATTGGTTCTCGCACATTAAACAAAAATGCTTGAGCTTCTGTTTACCACAACTGATGTGCGCATTGATGAAAGTCTGTTATACTGTTTGATATTGCAAACTGTTATTTGTAGTCTTGTTTTATTTTTATTGTATTTTATTATAATCATAAACGCACTGGCTTGTAGAACAAATAGTTTTACCTTTTAATGCATTTTGTTTTTCTTCTAGTTATTTGTCTATAGCAGTTAATGTATTATTAATGTATTGAAAGTCTTTCACATTTAGATAAAATAGGTTTATTCAGTGTTGCAAAATAAGATGGATACAGGATTTAATATTGCCAGAAGGTATCAACCAATCAGAATGTCTTATTTCACCTAGGGCACCAAATAAGCCAGAACCGCTACTGCTGCAGGGGGACTTTAAGAAACTCAAGCGAGTATCTCAAGTGGAGAGCGCCCTCTTGTTGAGTAGTGAGGTGCTGCAGGGGCAGGGTCACACTTCACAGTGCACTTAACATCGCTTTCTGAGGTAGGTGGATTGGAGCGGTTATTCAAGCTAGTTGCTGTCAGGTTTGCTGTGTTTTTTTTTTGTCGTTGATGTGATTGGCTTCACAAGCCCTTTTTTAAATAATCCTCTGAAAGCACATTGTCCCTGTATAGATGCTATTGTACTAACAACAAACTGGCTTATTTAATGTAAGCCAGTCTCATCCATTATGCTCAATGAGAAATGGGATTATCTAATCCAATAGATGAAATACAGTCATCATGTGCAGTATTTAATCTGAGGGATCATTTATCTGTACCTGTAATAATGCCTTTGTAATCTGATGACAACGGATGCTCTTAAAAATCTCATCCCGCTTTCATGCCTGTCCACAGTTCTCCCTAGCATTGTGGAGGCGAGCATCACTCGTTTTTTCTTCAGTAAATGAAGAAAAACTAAACAAAAACATTTTCTCTTTTGCTACTGTGAAGGACATGGTCATATAATGTGGTAACATTCAATACAGCCCACGTTAGTTCCCCCGATATACAGGAAGATGAGTAAAACAATGCAACCCACAACGGCGGTGAGCTATTAGAAGAGCTGAATAGAAGAAACATTTCAGGAAGTGAGAGAAGACCCTTCCACATATTAGAGCGATATTATTAAAAGCTGAATCTATAACTTTGAACTGACTATTATATGAATGTCATTCAACTGATCTTTGTTTCCAAAATGTTTACTGTATGTACAACTTAAACATCTTAAAGGTAGGTTTATAAAAGGTTTAATTTTTATTTTTGTTATACTGGTTGAAACTCTCTTCACATCCTGATCTGCCTGTCACCATGTATTTACATACCTCCGCGCACACGGCATACTCATTTCATGAGGCTATGCAGAGTTGTAGACAGACAGTCACTGAGAGCCACAAACAAACAGCCGCCGCCTTTTACAGTTCCTCCTGGACCAAAACAATGAGCTTATGCTGCGTTCACGCCTTGTCGTAACCGTAATTACAATATGGCAACCCGTGACGTTCTACGTTTAATTATAGAATGTTCTGTTTTTATTATTGTAATGTGCATGAGGTAATTTAACGCCGTCTCATGACGCTATGCAGACTTCGTGTTTTGGAGGAGGCGTGGCTTTGGAGACGCTCTGAAGGGAGGGTGGGATCTTATGCTTTCAAAGCTAGCTCGCTATTGCTAGCCTCTCCGAAATTGCTTACCCTACCTTTAAATAATGAATCCTGTGAGTGGATAATAACTGCAGGAGGTTTATCATTTGAAAGCACCAATGGGATACAGTATATAAATATACTACTGTTCAAAAGCTTGGCGCAGCAAGACTTTTTAATGTTTTAAAAGAAATCTCTTTTAGGGTGCATTTATTTGATGAAAATACAGTAATATTGTGAAATATTACAATTGAAAATAACTGTTTATTTTAAAATGTAATTTATTCCTGTGATGCAAAGCTGAATTTTCAGCATCATTACTCCAGTCTTCAGTGTCACACGATCCTTCAGAAATCAGTTTAATATGCTGCTTTAATGCTCAAGAAACATTTATTATCATCAATGTTGAAAACGGTTGTGCTGCTTTATATTTTTGTGGAAATGTTGATACATCATCTTTCAGGATTCTTCGATGAATATAAAGTTCAAGTACAAAAGCATTTATTAGAAATCTTTTGTAACATAAATGTGTTTACTGTCACTTTTGATCAATTTAATGCATCTTTGCTGAATAAAATAAAAATCATACTGACCCCAAACTTTAGAACGATAGTGCAAGTATATTTAATTTCCTGTTTTCATTTTTGAATGAGTGGATTCTGTGCACATTACTTTTTGTCAAAAGAAGCTTGTTTTATGTAGGCTACTTGATGTGTGTGTGCTTAGCAATAGCCGAACAGTTGGATTCTTGCAATTGCCCATTGTGGTGTAAAGGGTTTGCAGAGCATTATTGACCACCCACACATACTGGCGTGGCTACTTTTGGCTGTTCTTTGTGATTTATTTCTCTTTATCTGTCTTTGTCAAGGCCGTTGTCTTCAGAATCCTTCTGAAAGCTCATCCTACAGCATGGCTGTGTTTATTTTTCTTGTGTATCTTACAATAGAACCAAATTCTAAGAGTTTGACTTGTATATAATAACTGCAGCTTGCACTCTTGAGTATGAGGCTGTGCTGTATTGATAAAGGGTGTTTTTAGGCAAGACTCGCAGAACAATACATGATCCTTTTGGCCTCGATTAATGCTTTTAAAACAGCATTCCATCCCTCTGCATGATCTAGTCCCTGACATTTTTATTTTACTGTATTACTGAACACATTTTACATTTTTTGTATTTTAATTTTAAGGCTGTAACTTGACCTTGATGCAGCTTTTAAAAATGTTTTAAGAATGAGATCATGCTATTGTGTGCAGATTTTTAGAATATCGTCACACTGTTGCTGTTTCATGCAGATTATATGGTGCGCACACAATTGCATTTAATTAAGAGTCCAAAAAATGCTTGGCAGAAGAAGCATGGTATCACTTACAGTACTTCAAACAATCAAGCCTGATCTGAGCATTTCATCCGTTTATGCGTGTAAACAGCTCCACCTGCTGTCTCACTTGCTGTTTCACTTGCATTAGTGTAGAAATTATTAGTTCACCTCCCAAGAGTCGTTTGTTCTTTTGTCACGTGACATAACCGCTGAATTGGATATATCAATAATTCCCAAACTTCTTTCCAAACAAGCGCGTAGTCAACTCTTACAGTTAACATTATGCGTTTCTGGTTTCAAATAGTTTTTTTATTTCTTACACTTCATAATTTTTTGCATTTCTGTCATTTAAGGTTCTTTTTACATAATATTGAATGTGGTAATAAAGAGTTGGTAATGCGTTAAACTTTATCCATATGATGGGGGAAATCACTTTGATAAAGCAAAGATGCCTTCATATAACAACAACATAGAAAAGAACGAACGCGAAGACTCGAGAGGTGAACCAGGGCTGCCAACTCTCATGCATTTGGCTTGAGACTCATGAAATTGACACTTTTGTTTCTTTTGTAAAAGTTTTCCGGATATAACTTCCCTTTTTAATGCACAATTTTCCTTACAAATTATATTATCAGCATTACAATGTGAGTAAGCCGAGTGTGGCCGTGTAAAATGTAAGGAATGATACCCCCCTTTCTATATGGATTTACGTTTAAATTGTTACATATTAATGGTATGGAATTAGTGTAATTAGTGTTAGCTCACTATCTTAGCTTTTTTCAGTGCATTAGGTGAGGTAATCTGATATTAGTGATTTTCATTTATTTATCAAAAGACTAAAACTGGTACCGTTTTGGAGAGAAATTGGGTATTTTTTAATATTTAACTCATCTCATGGTGTGTGCTGAACTATCGTATGAGTTTCTAAAGATTTTTTTAATTCTTTGCACAGTTATGAACATTGATATTTTATGTGCAACAATAGCATGCTCAGGCTCAGTGGCCTTACACCTAATTTTAAATCCATTTTTTTTTTTTCAAACAATATGATTTAAATGGTGATGCACTGATTTGATGCATTTTAAAAAGATGGATAGATATTCTTCAATCTTTCTGACAAAAAAACAAAATATGTGAATTACAGTATGTGCAATGTTTATTTATTAATTGTAGTGCACAGTGTTTGTTATAAGTTTGTTATAAATCCACAGCTCAGTACTCACTACTCACTACTCATGAGTACTTTTAAATTAGCTACTTTTTTACTGGTTTTACTGTATTGGTACTTTTACTTGAGTGTGTTTTTTCAGTACTCTTTCCACCACTGCCTATGTCACATAACGTTACATTTACCTCAGGAAAGCCACTTAATAGCACGTTAGTTGGCTAGAAAAATTAGCTATAGAGAGGAGTATTTTGCTAAATATGTGCACTATATTACTTATTTATTATATTTTTACTTATTTTACTTATATATCATTAGAATATTATAACGTTGTTATTATAATAAAAACCGCATTATTTATTTGAGTTGTTATTTTTAACCTTTAATAATAATACCAGCTGCAGGGCTCTCAAATGTTTTCAGCCTTAAGTGATTTTTTTATTTTTTTTTTCTTGAGAAAAATTTACATGTAGGCTCTACTGTACCTAATATTTATCCAAATGAATCGATATTGAATCAAGGTCGGAATCAATCACAAGAATTTAATTGAAATCGAAAAATGTGTCAAGCAATAATAAAAACCGTAGCCTACCATTGATTGATCCGAACTTTCCATTAGGCTACTGCTGACATGCAACTCCATTTCATAAATGAGCTGGAACATTTGATTGTTCTCTTCAGGCAGTTATCTATTTCATTTAAATGGCACCCTTCATGATTGCTTCTCGTTAGCCCACTCTAACCTTGTTTTCTTCTGTTTAGGTGTTAGAGCTGTTTTTCGTTTGACAGCTCGTTAAAGGCACACTATGTAACTTTTTTGCTTTAAAATAGCAAAAATCACTATATCTATGTTATATATATTTTTTAGTTGTGTACTTACATTATCCCGACTGTTTCCAACAACTTTCAAACCAGGAGAAATTTTAATTTAATTCGAAGACACGGACCGTTTCTTTATTTCCGTTTTGTCGCCGTCAATGGCATCATATCCGCGTTGTCTCTGGTTTCCGCTCGTACTGCCATGGCAACCAGAGCTATGAACCAGAGCCCTCTGATAGTAACCAAAGCGACTGACGTGGACAATGTAGTTCGCAATGTCTATTTGCACGCTGTTGTTGTTTCGTTCAAACAGTATGGACCATGGCAAGCAGACTTTGGATAAAAAAGGAGAACTAAAACGAGAATCAATATCAGCGCTGTGTTTTCGAGATGCCTAGAGCTCCCATAGACAGTAACGTTATATAAACGAGAGCTCCACGTCCGAGACTTCGACCGCTTCTACATGTACTTTATTAAACAGGTGAGCACATTTACATAAAACTAATCAATGTTATATAGTTCAACAATGATAAAATGTTAGAATATGATCTGTATGTTATTCTAATGTTGATAGCTTACTGCTAGTCTCATACAGACAAACTAACACATACATTTCAACACATTCAAATGCAGTTTAGTGTGCTAGTGTAATGTTAGACCAAGTGAAAACAGCACTGCGTTACCTCACAAGTTTAATTTGTCTAATAAACTGTGAGTAGTAATTCTGCGTGTAGTTCGGTAGAATGAAATGTCCATATTCCTTTTATATCCGCGGGAGCTCGCATCGCGTGTGGAGCTGATAGCTTTCTCTTAGCATTCCCGAACTGCTTCATATCACAGTCATGATAAAAGCATTGATGTATTCAGTCATCCATAAACATTATTAGATCGGTCGGCTTGACGTTGACGACAAGTTCCATAATTCTTAGCATGTGTTGCGTCATCAAACTACGCCTTTGTTATTGTAAATAGTTTAGCGACCCCTAGAGGAGAAAAAATCCCATACTGTGCCTTTAAGGCGTGTGTAAGCACTTTCTTAACAGCTGACTTATTAGCACTTATAGGGTACATTTACATGACAGTGATGTAGAGTAGACTACTAAAAACGGAAAAGTTTTTCCTTCATGTTTTTTTTTTTTTTTTTCGCACTGACGACAACGTTGTCAAAATGATCCCGTTCACATGGATCCTCGAAAACAACTAAAAAAGCTATGTTATTCATGCCAGGCCAGTAGATGGCGATGGCACTTTAAGAAACAATAGGTTACTTGCGTAACCCCGGTTCTCTGATAGCATTAAGTGAGGTGTCTCACTATGGGATACGCCCCTTCCGCGGATTCCACAGAAGCCCTATTACATTACGCCAGCCCCAATTGGCTGGCAGACATGACGCAGTGTCTGGGAGTGGCTACCCCACCCCTCAGTATAAGAGAAGCAGCACTGCGTCATTACGACATTCAAAACAAGCACACCTCTTCCTCGCTTCACACAGCAAGGAGGGTGATCTGGTGAGACACCTCACTTAATGCTATCAGAGAACCGGGGTTACGCAAGTAACCTATTGTTCTCTTTCAAGCATACGTTTCGGTGTCTCACTATGGGATATACTAACTCCCGTAATGCCAGATAGCCTGCCTCGAAGTCTCCTGCCAACCACAGCACCACCTCTAGGGCTGAATGAGTCCCATTTCATGACTCAACTCCAACGCTCAAAACTGCATGCGCCAAAGTTTGAGCTGTAACATCCAGTTTATAAAACCTTACCAACGTATGCGTTGAGGACCAACTCGCCGCTTTACAAATATCCTGTATCGTGACTCCTTTAAAGAAAGCCCACGAAGTTGACATTCCCCGTGTTGAGTGCGCACGTAAACCAGTCGGGGGCGCATGGCCCTTACTGGAATACGCCAATGAAATCGCCTCCACTATCCAGTGCGACAAGCGCTGCTTAGTAATCGGCTTCCCCATTCTTGGCTTCATCCAAGATACGAACAGCTGATCACTCTCCCTGAACCCTCTGGTTCTTTCTATGTAGATGCGTAAAGCACGCACAGGGCACAACTCATTTAGCTTTTGCTGTCTCGGTGAAGCAAAAGGTGGTGGATAGAAAGCTTTTAGCTCAAAAGGAGTGACAGAATTAACTACCTTGGGCATAAATGCAGGATTAGGCTTCAAAACTATCCCTGCATCCCCGGGCATGAACTGCATACATTCTGAATGCACCGAAAGCGCATGAATCTCACTTACGCGTTTCGCCAAAGCTAACAGCAGCACCGTCTTAAACGACATTATTTTAAAATCAATCTTGTCCAGTGGCTCAAACGGGGACATTGAGAGCGCATCAAGTACCAGTGCTAAATCCCATGAAGGGGAAAGCGGTTTTGAAACTGGCAAAACGCGACGCGCGCCCTTCATGAACCTGCACACTAAAGGATGCTGCCCAACGGTTTTACTATCAAAACCTATGTGACAAGCAGAAATAGCGGCCAGATACACCTTAACGGTTGAAAACGCTTTTCCTTGGTCTATCAAATCCTGTAGAAATGATAGAACTATTGCCACTGAGCATTGCAAAGGAATCTCATTCTTAGCCGCGCACTAGCGCTCAAACACGCCCCATTTGCAGTCGTAGAGAGACCTAGTCGACGAAGCTCTAGCATTCTGTATAGTTCTGATGACATTGTCAGACAGACCGGTTGTGTTCAAATTTAACCACTCACAGGCCAGGCCCATAGTGCCAAGCGTTCTGGATGGGGATGAAGGATTTCCCCCCCCGCCTGTGACAGTAGATCTCTGCGTAACGGGAGAGACCACGGGTCTTTGTATAGCATACGTATGATCTCCGCCAGCCAGTATTTCCCTGGCCACCTCGGAGCTATTAAAATCAGCTTTAGTCCCTCCTCCCTCACTCTGTAGAGTGTTGGGGATATTAATGCTATCGGTGGGAACGCATACAGAAGAGTGCGGGGCCAGTCGTGTGCCAGCGCATCTATCCCCAGAGGCGCGCTCTGATCTTTCAGGGAGAAAAACAGAGGACACTGAGCATTGTCGTGGGACGCAAACAGGTCCACTGTCGCTCTGCCGTATAATTCCCAAATCTGTTCGACCACTTCCTTGTTCAATTTCCACTCTCCGTAGAGTGGATTTCCCCTGGATAGCAGATCCGCACCCTGGTTCATAACGCCCTGTACGTGCGTCGCTCTCAGGGATAAAAGATTGGCATGGCTCCACAAAATCAGTTTGCGTGCCAGCGTGTGTAAGGGAAGTGATCTTAGGCCCCCCTGCCGATTTATATATGCCACAACTGTGGTGTTGTCCGTTCTCACAAGAACATGATGTCCTTTCAGAAAAGGAAGAAAATGCTTCAACGTTAGAAACACGGCCAGCATTTCCAGATAGTTTATGTGAAGATCGGTCAGATGATGACCCCATCTTCCATTCACTATCCTGCCCTCGTGAATGCCCCCCCAACCGGACAACGACGCGTCCGTCGTTATGACTTTTCTGGTTTGAACCACACCCATAGGAACCCCCTGAACCAAGAAGGTCCACTGGTGCAGTGCAAAGACCGCCTCTGACGTCACTCTCACTCTCCTTCGGGAGTGTCTTAGTGGGTCCAGTCTCAGAGATGCTACCCAGCGCTGAAATTCCCTCATAAATAGTCTGCCTAAGGGAATAACCATTAGGGCTGAGGCCATCAGACCCAATAATCTGAGGCATGTGCGGAAGGAAACAGTTTTCCCCCTCTGAAACTCGGCCAGGCCTAGGGTGAATTTTCCCACCCTGTCCTCTGACAGTCGCGCTCTGAATGTCACAGAGTCCAGTAACAGCCCCAGATATGTTATAGACTGTGCGGGAGTCAAAACACTCCTTACTCCACTCCTTGTTTAACTTTAAACCCAGTTTCTGAATGTGTTCCAGAAGCATAGTTGTGTGATTTTTCGCTTCTTGCTTTGACTGAGCTGTCACCAACCAATCGTCTATGTAGGTAGCGAGACGAATGCCCCTTTCCCTGAGCGGGGTCAGGGCCGCTTCTGTACATTTTATAAATACTCTCGGGCTGAGAGACATACCGAATGGTAAAACCAGGTACTCGTATGTTACTCCCAGGAAAGCAAACCTCAGGAATTTCCTGTGGGGTGGGTATATGTTTATGTGAAAGTATGCGTCTTTCAGGTCGATTGATGTGAACCAATCGCCCGGGCGCACCAGATTTAGGAGTGTGGCATGAGTGAGCATTCTGAACTTGTACTTCCTTAGGTATTTGTTCAGCGCACGTAGATCTAATATGGGACGAAGAGCACGAGTTCCTTTCTTTGGGACTAGGAAGTATCTCGAGTAAAACCCACTGCGGCTTTCCTCGGGTGGGACCACTCGTATCGCCCTTTTCTTCAACAGGGAGTTTATCTCGTCCTGAAGAACGTGCTTTAATTCTCCCCGCACCTGAGAATGAATTATCCCTTTGAAGTGCAGGGGGGATTTTGCAAACTGCAGCCTGTACCCGAATTGTATTGTCTTTAATACCCAGCGGGACTGTGTGCACTCTCGCCAGTAGTCTATTTGTAGCGTTCTGGCGCCATCGTGTGGCTGAGTCATGAACGAGTTTGTGGTCTGTACTGCGCATGCGTGTGTACACTTAGAGTTTGGACAGAGTCTGTGTGGCTCATCACCTCTAAGGGCTCGAACGCTCCCCGAGGTGATGTTATAATGTGCTCTTTGAATATGTTTTGCAACATTTTTTGGGGAAATGTGTTTTGCAACATTCTTTGGGGGTACAGTGAAAACTTTGAGTTTTGAACATGAAAAGTGCTTGTGACTAGTGGGTGGGTGTGCACCACTGCACCGTGTCTTTTCCTTTTCACCGCTCTGTTTCCCCCGGCCCAACCGGGCGCTGTTTTCCCCACAGAACATCTGTGCACCGAGGAACTCGTCATGTGTTGAACGCTGAACGACTGAGGGTCGGGAGCTAGCAAACTGGGGGGCTGTTGACTCCCTCCCTTGGGGAAGACCGTGTCAAACTGCCGCCTTCTTCCTCCTCGCTCCCTGAAGATGGGGCTGGGGATGAGGCTGAGGGGCTGGCTGGACCGTCTGAGCTGCTGAGGGCGGATAGTTCTTCCTATGCCAGCCAGATCTCTGCTCTTGCACTCCACTCGGACCCGCTGCACTCACGATAGGTCTCTGCCATTTCGGAATGCGAAAGCTGGGAGGTGGGCGGGCCGTAACCTGCGCGAAGGTCTGCCGGGGTGGCGGAGGGGGTGCAGTCTGTGTCTTTCTCGGCATACAGAGTTGCAAAGCCTCGTCGTCCCTCTTTTTCTCTTCGCATCGTTTTTGCATCAGTGTCAGAGCTGAGCCAAAAATGCCCTCTGGAACGACCGGTGCATCCAGGATGGCTTCTTTTTCCCTGTCAGAGAGATTAGCCAGATTAAGCCATCGCCCTCTCTCTTGGATAACCATTGTGGCCATGGCTTTCCCAGCAGCTTGAACCGCGCATCTCTGAAGACGCAGAGAGAGATCCGTGACAACACAGATCTCTTCCCAGTGTGTCTGACCTGGTGTGGTAGACACTTCGTCCTGCAGCTCCGCTTGGTATGCGGTCAGCAGAGAGATCGCGTTCATAGCCCTGGCAGAGAGCGCGACTGCTTTATAAGCGCGTTCCGTCATGCTGGACTGGAAACGGTCAGCTTTAGATGGCAAGGTCGGATTTGCAGCCGCCGTGCGCTTCGGTTGCAAGTGCGCAGCAACCAGTGGCTCCATGGGGGGCATTCGGAGAAGGCCTTCCTTCTCCATCCCCTCCACATCTAGAACGGAGCCGCCCTGCACTGGCATCTTGCTGGTAAACGGCTTGTCCTTCCATGCAACCGCAAGCTCCTCGAGGAGCTCTGGGAAAACAAGAAGGAGCTGCCGTGCTGCTCGTTTTGCACTCGGCAGCCTCTTCCCCTCATAGCGAGATTTTGCAGTCTCTGCTACCACGGTCGGCCACGGAATATTAAGTTTCTCTGCAGCGTGTTTGCACACATCTTGCAGATCAATACTCACGAGCGGGGAGGGTGGTGGCCCGCCCGCCTCTTCCATGGATCCCGCCGCAGCGAGGAGCTGTGCCGGTTGTGCGGAGGTGAGGAATGGTGAGTCCTCGAAATCTTCCTCTTCGGAAAGAAGGAAGTCCGATTGCTCCTCTCCCTCGTAATTAAGCGCGTCCTCTTCCTCGTCCGAGCTCAGACTGGGTTCGGTAGGTAGAGGCATGCACACATCGAGCTGCTCACTCCAGGATAGAGCTGCTGTGGTGGGCAGCTCTACAGGGATGGATACCTGCGGGGTGGCAGCTGGCCCGCGCGGGGCTAGGTGTCATGAGGGGATCCATGCCAGACAGGCTAGCTTGGCGTGCTAGTCTGCGACGAAGGCTCTTCATGGTGAAGCGTGCGCAGTGTTCACATGAACCGGGATTCTCGATAGCCAATTGAGCATGTTTCAGCCCGAGACATGCAGAGCAGACCTGGTGTGTGTCTTTGCATGAAATTTTGTTCCCGCATGAACAGAGTCGCACAGAATCTCCCCCACTAGCCGGGACAGTCTGCATTGCTGCAGCCATCGTAGTGTCGAACAATCCTTGCAATCGGCTGGAATGCTAATCGAAGGAGCCAGGCGAAAAACGCCGTGGTGGCCAGTAATTCGTCCGGAGGTTCGTAGAAAGTTTGTAGGCTTCTGGTGTGAAGCGAGAAGAGGTTTTTGAATGTCGTAATGACGCAGTGCTGCTCCTCTTATACTGAGGGGTGGGGTAGCCACTCCCAGACACTGCGTCATGTCTGCCAGCCAATTGGGGCTGGCGTAATGTAATAGGACTTCTGTGGAATCCGCGGAAGGGGCGTATCCCATAGTGAGACACCGAAACGTATGCTTGAAAGAGAACACTACGTGCCTATAGACTGAACACATGATACGCATGAGCCCAGCAAACAGATTTACGTTGTGGCAACGTCTGTGGCACGTTGCATTTCTGCTATGGTAACGTCGCTGTCTACGTGTTGGCAACATTGTAATAACGTAGGATTGTATGACGCGACAGGGCTGTTTGGCAATTCTGACCATTTTTTTTTTATGCTAGAGATAATCCCCCATTTAGCATGTTATGTTTTGCGGTTAATTTTTAATTAGTCAGATAATAGAATTATAACCATTTTAAATATTGTCTATCCTTATTATTTATGGGCCTAACAGTAAATTAATTATAATCAACACCTGCAAGTGTACACTTTGAAAAGTAAAAATGACATAGAAGGTTAGCAACTTTATAAAAACTGATCAGTTACCGAGCAGACATTATAGGCTAGCATAAATGGCAGACAAATCAAAGGAAAAAAAATAAACAGGTGTGCCAGTTTTTTTTTTCTCTGTGCGTTTTCAAAAAAGGAAAAAACATGAACGTGCAACAAGTATGCGCTTAAGTCGCTGTCTGTTCAAGGAGTGCTGAAATGTCAATTACTCATCATTACAGTCATTTTGGTTTCATTGTGGCTTATAAATTTTGAAATAAAGTTAAAATATTTGTCATACCTGACCAGATGATGTTCAACTCTTTTTCTAACGGTAAGAATTAAAGGATGAATACTAAAAGAAATATAGCTAGCATAGTAGTAGCTGCTGTACACAAGATCGCAAACTCCGTGAATTATCAGATAATGTTATTCTGTCCCTTCAGTTAGACTGAACAAATAAGTGTCACATTAGACAAGGAAGTTGTAGGTTTAATAATTAGGCTACGTATCTTATTTAGCTGAGGTAAATTAAATGCAATTCTCTAGTATCCTTGCTGAGCCCAACGAACGGACGACTGAAATTTAAAAGGCTGATTTTCGCGCTTCAGGGCAGTGACGAGTACATATAGTCCAGTGGTTGTCCAGACACCCTAGGCACAATGGCCCTGATTGGTGGTTCAATGTCAACATTGTGACAACTCTGTAACAACCTTCACCACACAACGTAGTTATAGCAACCTTTTGGCCATGTTGTTAAAACGTTTTTATAAGGTTGGGTAGGCTACGTTGTGCCAATTCTGCGTTTGTTGGGAGGTTACCGGCTTCACAAATTCGTGTTTTTGTAGTTCACACTGAGACGATAACCGTTGTTTTATGAATGAGACGATAACCGTTGAATGAGACGATAATCGATAACCGTTGTTTTATGAATGAGACGATAACCGTTGAATGAGATGATAACCGTTGTTTTATGAATGAGACGATAACCGTTGAATGAGATGATAACCGTTGTTTTATGAATGGCCAAAAGTTTTCCATTTTTAGTTGGAAAAGGTGTCAGGTAAACTGCCCCTTTGACTTTAGTTAGATGATTCCATAATTTTTTCCCTCAACGTGATTCCATACTTTTTTTCTCTACTGGAAAAAAAAACATGCCATTAATAAAAAATGGGTTACAATTTATTGTATGGTGTCATTGTTACAGTTTAATTATAAAATCAAGCATCGACTAATACTAATTAACAACATGTACTTACTATAGTCTTAGGATTAGGGTTTGGTTTAGGGTTAATTGCTTGTAATTATGCATAATTTACTGTTAATACTGTAGTGAGTAGCCTACATGCAACATGTAACGTTAACTCTGTAAAATAAAGTGTTACCAAAAATGTAATTGAATTTGTTTGAGGTATGTTTAATGAAGCCAGAATGTTAAGCTGCTATTGAACTAAATTTATTTTGTGTCATATCTTTGATTTATTAGCTAAACAGTAAAAAAAAAAAAAGCTTGATGAACTTGATGAACTAAGTGTGATGATTCCATAATTTTGCCAGGGGTTGTAAATAAGACACAGGAGGGTATATCAAATGGTTAATTCTGACTTTTCTTGAAGATGTAACCTTGATCAGTACACAACCCTGCGTATTCCTTTTCCATTGTGCTCCTCTTACATTCAGGCGTAGCAGGAATCCATGGCAACCACAGCAGCTGAAAGAATCCAATCAAAGGTGTTCTCTTTTTTTTTTTTTACTCTATTAAGAAACTGTTGTTCACTATAGTGTTCGAGTCATTTGTCGATTCAACTGAAGGCAAAAATTGATGTTTATATACTTATGTTCTCATATTTGTGTCTGGAGACAAAGTACCATGGTTTTCCAGCGACAAGTAATTTGTCAAGATGTTTGTTTTTTTAATGGCAATATCACAATAATAATCCTATTTACATTGATCATGTCTTCATGTGTCTGCAGTTTCCCATGTGCAGTGCTCAAGTACTCGCCTGTACTGCTTCTGTATTATCTGGAGAATGGCTGTTGCTAAACCAAACTGCATGGAGTCACATCTCCCACAAAGTATGTCAAGAACACACGATAAAACATGAATAATTTGCTTGGCAAACTGGCTTTCTGTCTCCGCATAATTAACGTAGAGTTTACATTGTTTGTGTTTGACCCCCGGCAGTTCTGGATGGAAATTATGTCATAATCAAGTTCTGGCCTTCTATTTTCATGTTCAGGAATACAATCGTGTGAAACTATTGAACATTCTGCAGGATCAGGACATTAAAAAAAAAAAAAAAAATTACCTGGTTCTTGACAGATCTTAAAATTAGGAAAATACAACCTTGGATGAACAACACCACATGACATATTACACAGTGTCATGGTTTATTTAACAAAAACTAGGCCAAAATGGAGAAGCCATGTGTGACAAACTAAGTACACCCTTACAGCTTCCATAGGAATTAAGAGTGTAAGTAGCAGTCAGGAGCTGATAATCAAATGTCTTTGATTTATTGATCATCAGCAAGTGTGATCAACTCTATAAAAGCAGACGTTTTGGCATTTTGCTGGTCTGGAGCCTCTAGGTGTGTGTTAAAACACAATGACAAGCAGGAAAAACACCAGCAATGATCTTAGAGAAGCTATTGTTACCACCATCAGTCTGGGAAGGGTTA
Source organism: Abramis brama (assembly GCF_963993115.1). NCBI lineage: Eukaryota > Metazoa > Chordata > Actinopteri > Cypriniformes > Leuciscidae > Abramis > Abramis brama. The sequence goes on from NC_139987.1 coordinate 10,234,465, forward strand.
TACGGCCATTTCCAAACAATTTGACTTATGGCTTGTTTTGCAGCCACAGGACCTGGGCACCTTGCAGTCATTGAGTCGACCATTAACTCCTCTGTATGCCAAATTATTCTAGAGTCAAATGTGAGGCCATCTGTCCGACAGCTAAAGCTTGGCTGATATTGGGTAAGGACAATGATCCTAAGCACACCAGCAAATCAACAACAGAATGGCTGAAAAAGAAAAGAATCAAGGTGTTGTAATGGCCCAGTCAGTGTCCAGACCTCAACCCGACTGAAATGCTGTAGCAAGACAGTAAGAGAGCTGTGCATAAACACATAACCACAAACCTCAATGAACTGAAGCAACATTGTGAAGAAGAGCAGGGCAAATTTCCTCCAGAACGATGTGAGAGACTGATAAATTCATATAGAAAACGATTCCAAGTAATTGCTGCTAAATGGTTCTACAAGCTATTAAATCATAGTGTGTACTTAGTTTGTCTCACATGACTTCTTCATTGTGGCTTTATTTTTGTTAAATAAATAATGACATGGTGTAATATGTCATGTTGTTGTTCATCTGAGGTTTAATTGACCTAATTTTAAGACCTGCTAAAGACCAGATTTACAGTGCATGTCCTGATAAAACCATAGATTTCAAAAGGGGTGTACTTTCTTTTTCACATGACTGTACCTCACATCCAATAGGGAAGAAAAGACTATCACAACTTCTGTTTCATGCCGACTGGCTATTCACACTGCACTTAAGGGGTTATCGTCGTTCTAAACCCCACTTTAAAGCCTGGGTAAAGGAATGTTCCACACTTGTAATTTAGAAACTGGTTAGCGGCGCTTTTTACGAATGAAACCCTGCTCTGGATCAGCGTTTGTAGGGGGAAAATGCTAAAGGATGATGGGAAAATGTGTCAACTGGAGTAAAGAAGAGACCATTTCATTCTTACCTTTATTGTCTGGAAAGACAAACTTGATAGTAGTCACGGCCAGAGACTGGATGATCACCTACAAATATCAGTAAACGTGACCCCTCTATTTTCAGCCACTAGAGAGCGCTGTTCTCAAACCACTAACTGTGTGCACATCGAATCATATTTATTCAGTCTGAGTCAAACCGTGCTGTGACAGTGTTTAATTATGCTAAACCAAGTGAGGTAGACACAATATCTATTATTTCTAAGAGGAAATAAAAATTCTATAAAAAAATAAAAAAAAGTGGTATGGACATATAAATATTTTTTCCAGCCAGGGCTTCTTTTTCATGGGTGACTGTAGAGGAAAGGCATGTAAAGGAAGAGTACAGAGAGTCACTGTTAGTTACATAACAGAGTCCTCCTGTTGATGGTTGTCAGCCACATTGTAAGCAGTGAATAACTGAGACTTATCAACATAAGAGTCAATGTGACGTGATCCTTCCTTCCGTTGAAGGAGCAGTACAATTTAGATTACTTTAATCAGGTCGTTTTGAGTTTGAACGTGCAATCAGTGCCGGATGTTACACTACTGTTGTACTACTGGAGCCAATAGACTATACTCTAAAGGACCTAATGGCCTTCTTTGATCCCACATAGTGTTCCCAGCTGTTCCCCTCTGACGATAGCACCACACTAGTCTATAATAAAAATAGCTTAATGTGTTCTGTTTCCTCAGAAATGTTGAGTATCAGCGTAAGAGCACACATTTGCCATTGAAATATACACGTATTTATAGTAGACCCTTCCCTTTCCCATCATAGAGAAATGACTGGTGGCTTGTGGGAGCTAAATATAAACACTGATTATGGCATTTGATTACACTAGCTGGCAAAAGTACAAGCTGTTTCGCTTTTTCTAAATCTGTTTTTTTATAATTCATAACTGGTGTAATTCATAACTGGAATAATATTGTGCAGTGATTCACTTTTGTTGTTAATTTATAGTAACTGAAAACAAACAAGCCAATAAAGGCTATAAAGATTTTTTAATTTATTTAAATTTTAGACTTCCTTTAGACTTAGCAATTTATTCAAAGTTTTTTAGACAACTAGGCTACATTTAGACATTGAATGATATCTGTCCGTATTCTGTAATTTTAATCCTCTAAAACTGTAATTAAGATTAATTCCATGAATATATATTTGAACTATCTCTCTCTCTCTCTCTCTCTCTCTCTCTCTCTCTCTCTCTCTCTCTCTCTCTCTCTCTCTCTCTCTCTATATATATATATATATATATATATATATATATATATATATATATATATGTATATGTATATATGTATATATATATGTCCAGCTTGGACAGCCCCGAAACCTGGAAAGTGGGCAAAAATCCCTGCTGCAGTGTGTGCAAACCTGGTCAAGAGCTACAGTAAACGTATTATCTCTGTAATACGTATCTCTGTATTATCTCTGTATATATATACAGTGAGGAAAATAAGTATTTGAACACCCTGCTATTTTGCAAGTTCTCCCACTTAGAAATCATGGAGGGGTCTGAAATTGTCATCGTAGGTGCATGTCCACTGTGAGAGACATAATCTATAAAAAAAATCCAGAAATCACAATGTATGATTTTTTAACTATTTATTTGTATGATACAGCTGCAAATAAGTATTTGAACACCTGAGAAAATCAATGTTAATATTTGGTACAGTAGCCTTTGTTTGCAATTACAGAGGTCAAACGTTTCCTGTAGTTTTTCACCAGGTTTGCACACACTGCAGGAGGGATTTTGGCCCACTCCTCCACACAGATCTTCTCTAGATCAGTCAGGTTTCTGGGCTGTCGCTGAGAAACACGGAGTTTGAGCTCCCTCCAAAGATTCTCTATTGGGTTTAGGTCTGGAGACTGGCTAGGCCACGCCAGAACCTTGATATGCTTCTTACAGAGCCACTCCTTGGTTATCCTGGCTGTGTGCTTCGGGTCATTGTCATGTTGGAAGACCCAGCCTCGACCCATCTTCAATGCTCTAACTGAGGGAAGGAGGTTGTTCCCCAAAATCTCGCAATACATGGCCCCGGTCATCCTCTCCTTAATACAGTGCAGTCGCCCTGTCCCATGTGCAGAAAAACACCCCCAAAGCATGATGCTACCACCCCCATGCTTCACAGTAGGGATGGTGTTCTTGGGATGGTACTCATCATTCTTCTTCCTCCAAACACGTTTAGTGGAATTATGACCAAAAAGTTCTATTTTGGTCTCATCTGACCACATGACTTTCTCCCATGACTCCTCTGGATCATCCAAATGGTCATTGGCAAACTTAAGACGGGCCTTGACATGTGCTGGTTTAAGCAGGGGAACCTTCCGTGCCATGCATGATTTCAAACCATGACGTCTTAGTGTATTACCAACAGTAACCTTGGAAACGGTGGTCCCAGCTCTTTTCAGGTCATTGACCAGCTCCTCCCGTGTAGTTCTGGGCTGATTTCTCACCTTTCTTAGGATCATTGAGACCCCACGAGGTGAGATCTTGCATGGAGCCCCAGTCCGAGGGAGATTGACAGTCATGTTTAGCTTCAGTGGACCTTTTTGTCACCAAGCTGCTTGGCAATTTAGCCCCCGTAGCCCTTTCCAGCCTTGTGGAGGTGTACAATTTTGTCTCTAGTGTCTTTGGACAGCTCTTTGGTCTTGGCCATGTTAGTAGTTGGATTCTTACTGATTGTATGGGGTGGACAGGTGTCTTTATGCAGCTAACGACCTGAACCCAATAGAAAATCTTTGGAGGGAGCTGAAAGTCTGGATTGCCCAGCGACAGCCCCGAAACCTGGAAAGTGGGCCAAAATCCCTGCTGCAGTGTGTGCAAACCTGGTCAAGAAGTACAGTAAACGTATTATCTCTGTAATTGCAAACAAAGGTTTCTGTACCAAATATTAAGTTCTGCTTTTCTGATGCATCAAATACTTATGTCATGCAATAAAATGCAAAGATTTTCTTGATTTTTTTTGTTTTAAATTCCGTCACTCACAGTTGAAGTGTACCTATAAAAATTACAGACTTCTACATGCTTTCTAAGTGGGAAAACCTGCAAAATCGGCAGTGTATCAAATACTTGTTCTCCCCACTGTATATATAATTATAATTATTTTATTTATTTATTTTCAAACTGGTTGTTGGAAATGACAATAATACAGTGACAATACAGGCTATAGGGTTATTTTGGTGACTGTACATTGTCATTGATTTTACTTATTATAAATACAATTTTAGCAGTATTTTTTTTACCTTACAAGTCTTTTTAAAATAAAAATGTTATACTTTGATATACTCCATAATTAATTGTTAAATTAAGTATAATTGAAATATAGAATTTTTCACTTACAGTTAGCAGGTTTTTACTGTATTTTTATTTTGTTAACTACATATTGACACATTTTAACACTTAAAAAAAAAAAAAAATGTATGGAGTCCTAAATTCATATAAGTCTTTCTTAAAAAGCTTTCATGGCATGGTGTACTCGTTTCATGGCACATGCACTATAATGCATGCATGGAACAAGTACGATCATGCGGAAAGAACAATCAGTTCTTATTTCTGAACATTATCTCATAAAATGAGAGAGTTGCATGTTGTTCTTCATTCCCAAACCAGCATCACCGATGAGATCTAGCATTCTGCCCAATGAAACAGCTCGTTTACTATGTTATGTCCTACAGGAGGAAGACAAGTGCTAAAATATTTAAAGTTTTTGCTGAAATTTTAAAGAACTCTAGTCATTTTCATAAAGTTTGAAGGTGAATGTCATGCAGGTACTTCCCAGATGACATAAAACATTTAAATGTTAAACTTGTAAAGATGAAATCATCTGAACTAAGCAAGTGGTCTCACCCTTTGTGTCCCCTCATCATCAATAAAACAGATAGTATGACAAAATACACTGGAGATACTTACAACTTCTCTAAAGCAAAAACTTGAGTTATGCTTCTATTCTTTCGAGTATTATATAACCTAGTCATAATTTAGATATAATCACATATGATTATAATAACACACTTCCTTTACAGTTTAGACATTATTAATCTTTCTTTCACCACGGTCGCTTGACTTCAACCATCAGCATCAATACGACAACTTTTTCAGTTTTTATCTAAAAAACATTTTCCCAGACCGTCTGAGTTAGAATAATTTATAAGAGCACAATTATACGCATAATGATGCTTTAAATGTGGACTGAGTTTACCTGTTCGCCATGATGACGTTTAATCTCCTTGACAGTCTTTATAGTCCCATTTTGCCATTTGTTAGCTACCACCTTTTTCAAGACACATTACACCTTTAAAAAAATTGGGCAGCCTAATACTGATGTATTTTGTGTTGTAGAATAAATCGTGAAAGTGTCTTGAGCTTGAATCCGTTTTTATTTTAAAATGTATTTATTTGAATTTTACATTTTAATTATTTAATTACTTAATAGCTTTTCATTAAACTCCCGAACCCCCAGTTCCTTCATGAATGCCAGTTTGGGAAGCCCTGACAATGTAATATTTAATGCACTTCATGTTGTTGAAAAAAAAAAGGAATAGCCTATGTTTTCCTTCTCTTTGTATTTTTAGGCCTATCAGTATTCCTATTCAAATCGATGTGATAACGATTTGGGTAAAAAATAAATAAATCAATAAATAGTCAGATTATATTACTTTAAACATGTAATGTAATGGATTACGTTACTAACTACAATTTTTGTCATGTAGCCTATAATTTGGATCCCGTAACCCGACTTCAATTTGTTAGTAGCCTAATCTACCCAGCAGCAACACAAATTATAACACAATTATAGTAGGATATATTAATATGTAGGCCGAATTATATTACTATAAATTCTTGTAAATAAATAAATAACTGCATAGCCTAATGTAGCCTAATTGATGGCACTACCCTTGTGAGGAAACAGGCTACATTGCTATTCCATTGTGGCTGTAGCAGAACTTAGCATACTGTCATAAGCCAATTTAGCTCATCTAAATCTGTTAGACAAAGTTGAACTGAAATTAACAGAAGTTACTCATCTTTGCGTCAGAGCAGTTCCCAGTCCCCCCCCCCCCCCCCCCCCCCCCCACCCCCCCTAAAGTTGGGCGTTCACTAACCGACCATGTGACGTCACCTCTAAAGGGAATTCTGGCTCAGTCAGTCAGTCCCCTATAAAACCGGCTGTTATCTCCAATGCTGGAGTCACTGAGCACACCCGCTGCTAACAGACACAGGACATATCGCAAAACTGTCTTTTCTATCTAACGACATGTCTTCATACGCGTCTTCAGACTCGCGTCGCGTCAGTCCCGCCATCGGCGTCAAATTCGACACGGCGCACCGCAAGAAAGCGTCGCCGAACATCTTTGAGAACATCAACCAGGACGTGTTGGTGAAACTCTTCGAGAAAGCAGGAGACCTGAAGGCGGTGGAGAGAGCCAGGAGCATCCTCACGCTGCAGCAGGATCCCGAGGGAATCTCCAAAGCGCTTATGGCTCTTCAGCAGGACAAGAAGGACAAATATATGCTTATTACTGGACTGACGCGCCAGTCGCTGAAGTTTCGTTGAGAGAAGTTTTCGTCGGGAAACTGCATATGTGTGCACAGATAAAAAAGACCGTGAGGACTCGGCACACATGCTGGAGGCTGGTGTTCTTCAAGACTTCGTGCTGAACTTGAGATGGTGTCCTCCTACCAGAGTCATGTTGGTGTGCTGTGAAAATAAAGAGCTTGTCCAGTGACTGACCTGAAGTTTGAGCCTGAAGACACCCGAGTGACACGTTGATGCTTCTTGACGCACCATGAAGAACATTTGAAGTATGGACTGATGCCATGGGCGAAATTTGATTATGAAGAGATTCAGTAACGTTAGGCCTATCAGCAATGTCTATTGCAATGTTTTTAAAAAAAATGTTTTTTAATAAAATAATCTCATGAGTATTTTTTTCTTTTTTCTTTTCCTTGTCACTTTATGAGTCAACACTGTCAGGTAAATGTGTAAATATGCCTATTTATTATATTGCTAAAACGAGCATTTAGTTCAGCGAATGAGGGTGGTTTCAAAATAGTGTTTAGCTCCATCTTTTAAATTTAGTGTCAACAAAACGGCTGTTGGCTATTTTGTCATGCATTAACTCCATAAATCCGTACACAACTTGTTTATAGAAAATAGCACAATTAGCTAGCCTAGCCTACTAATTAGAAGAAAAACTATAATCAGTAATTGAAAGAGAAATCTCACAGCACTAGTAGCCTATATAATGGAACGAGTAGGCCTATCTTCAGGATGAAGTTTGTGACATTACATTAAATGTCAAAAATAGCCTATACCAGCCTTGAAGTAGGCCATAGCCTATTTTTCAGTCTATATTAAGTATTGAGTTATAATCTTATAAAACTATAAGGTGCTGCTGTGGCATGCCGGTTGCTCTTTGAAATTTCGCGGGCAAAAATCCAGTCATTTCAGGGTAATTGGTTTTTGGAGCCTTTTGGTTAGGCTATCATAAAATCTAGAAAATCAAACTCAGTTTCTAACAGTATCCGATTGTGTAGGCTAATCATGATAGGGTGACGTAAAACATTTGAAAAATGATTTTGGTCAAGCTCTGGTAAATAAATTTGTGTAGTGTGGACTTCCATAAAGAAGACCTAATGCACCAGATAAACTAGCGTGCAGCCATCTTTAGAATTTTGTGTTTGAACTTCCGTTTTTGTGGTAGCTCTGTATATTTCTATGGCATCGCTGTTGAAGAGTAATTAGCTGGTGAAGTGGATTTACTCATTGTAGAGTTAAAGGGATAGTTAAAAAAAATGAAAATTAGCCCATGATTTACTCATCCTCAAGTCATCCTAGGAGTATATGACATTCTTCTTTCAGACAAATACAATCAGAGTTATATTAAAAGATGTCCTGGCTCTTCCAAGCTTTATAATGGCAGTGAATAGCTGCATCAGTAACTGGAGAACACTCTGGCGCTTTTCCTGGTACGGCTCACTTTTACTGACTGCAGTGAAACTGACGAATCGTCAGGTTCCTCCGTGAATAAGCTTTAACTTTCTCCATGTTTACATCCTGCCAGGATGGCATCTACAGTAGCAGTGAAGACATCTCTTCTCTTGTTGCCCTTCGACTGAAAATTACATCCAAAAGCCGCACAACGTGGCATCGTAACAGTATTTTATTTTCCAAGTTGTGCTGCGGCAAAAATAGCAACAGGTAGCGCCGACTCGCGACCATTCGACATCATCGACACAGAATGCACTGCACACCTAAAATTGTCCAAAATATGAATAAAACGATGTGGATTTTTTAAATAACGTAAATCTTTCATGGATTTTTTACTACATATTTCAGTAAGAGACATCATTCATGTTATATTAACCGAGCGGTTCATTTATAAATCCGTAAGATCTTACCTTCATGATGTAGAAATACAAACTGGAAAACAGACCATAACCAGCACAGCACTGAAAAGGGACGGGCTGAATTAAAGCAATTATTAAAACATTTATTAGGCTATATTTTATATATTGGTTCTTTATTAATGAATATATCATAGTAAATAGTGGAGCGGCTAAGTGATATAATCGTTCAGTTTATGATACAAGCGTGAAAATTGGCATGAGCAGTCTCCATGGGTCACTTGACAAGAAAATTGTCCGAGCCACTTGAAATTTCAAGATTTTTCAAAATGGCCGATGGCCGACACCTTAGTGGAGCAGTTAAGTGATATAGTGGTTTATTTGGTGATACAAGCATGAAAATTGGCATGAGCAGTCTCTGATGGTCACTAGACAATAAGCCACCCACAGCTACTTGAAATTTCAAGATGGCGGCCATTTTTCAAGATGGCCACCACCAGTGGAGCAATTAGGCTTAAGAAATCATTTACTTGGTGATACAAGCATGAAAATTGCCATGAGCTGTCTCAAAGGGTCATTTGACAAGAAACCGCCCACAGCAACATCAAATTTCAAGATGGCGGCAATTTTTCAGGATTACTGCCGCCCGCCATGTGGATCTTTAAATGATACATTTTCTCATAGAAATGTATTGGATTCCTCAAAAGACTCTGTCAAGAGAGGTAGTTTGACTGTGTTTTGTCTGACTCCTCACCCATGACCTGTCCAGTTTGGTAAAGCCTGTCAGGAGTTGCCTCCCACCGGCATAGCTCTCAGGGTTCATTGAGGTACACAAGCTCCCTTACCACGACAAGGTAACAAGTGACCCACAGAGACTGCTCATGCCAATTTTCATGCTTGTATCACCAAATAAACCACTATATCACTTAAAGCCACACCGCGGAACTTTTGCGGGCGCTAGGGGCGCTAGACCTGTAACTTTCACGTCTAGCGCCCCTAGAGGCCACAAGCGCCGCAGCACTGTCGCAAAAGTCTGCTCCATGAGTATATCAGAGCCTATGGTCACGTGATGGCCGTAAAGCGATACGTTCTCCAGGTCACATGACCTGGCCAACGACGGTCCGTCTTCTCCAAACTTACATAGGCGGTATTTCAAGAGGGCAGCCCCGCTCGGAGCATTAATAGTGTCAAACGCTGTATATTGGCCTGAGGAATCATTTAAAATAACTCGTATGCGTCAACTCTTTAGGTCACCAAGTCCGCGGTGTGGCTTTAACTGCTCCACTAATGTGTCGGCCATCTTGAAAAATGGCCGCCATCTTGAAATTTCAAGTGGCTTGGACAATTTTCTTGTCAAGTGACCCATGGAGACTGCTCATGCCAATTTTCACGCTTGTATCATAAACTGAACGATTCTGCCAAACATAAGCACTTAGCCGCTCCACTAAAAGGAATTAGGCCTATATAAAAAAACTAGCATGCAATTAAAGTGAATTATTTTAATTAAAGGGAATAATTTTTCCTTCACACTTTTGGGTAACATTTTACAATAAGGTAAATAATTTATAATAATAATAATAATAAATAATAACAAATCATTTGTTAACATTAGATAAATAGGCCTACATTAGTTAACAGGAACTAACAATGATCAGTCATTTTACATTATTTATTCATCTTAATGTTAACCAACATTTACTAATATATTTGTAAAATTAAAAGTTTTATTTGTTAACATTAGTTAATGCCATGTGAACTAACATGAAACAATGAACATTAAAAATCCAAATTTTATATGCATAAAATCATCATGTGCTCGTATACTGTTCAAAAGACTTTATGAAAAGAAAGTATGATTCTGAACCACTCATTATATGGCTTAAATGCAGATTAAATATTAACAATAGTCTTAGGCCTGAAGAGATAGTATTGTTTTATGGTGAGTAAACTTTTTGATGCTAGAAATCTTTTCAGCCAATCATTCACGCTAAATCAGCAGAGTCCCAGAGCAGATAGTCCTAATAGTGTCTGTTCACTGAGATAAGGGTGTTTTCTGATGTTGACAGTCCGTTATCCATCAGCAAGAGCCAGTCTCTTCTAGTTTGATCCAGTTTGTGTGCTCTTAAAGGCGGATGTCATTATAGGTCAGAAATATGAAGTTGTTTTGGCAAAGGGATAAATATCAGATGAGCTATATTACCAATTTTAACCTGGTTTCAAGAAGTCTGTTGGTATACAGTGGACACTTCTCACATCGCAGTCATGCTTTTTTTTTATGACACGAATGCAAAACTGTTTTACTATATCTTTGTTTAGGGACCAAAACTATTGTTTACCGAAAGGCTGACTCGATGAAGTTAAAAGCTCAGATTTTTCTTTCTCTCTATGGGTATTATCACAACAGTGGTGTTTGTTTATGGTCAAACAGAGGATCACATTACCCTGAATCTAATCCAACTGTCTCATTGAGTCTGACTCGAAATGCTTCTTTATTTCTCTTTTCTTTTTACAAACCGAACAACATTAAAGTTTTTTAAAGCTAAGGAAGCTTTCAGGTATCGTGTAGGCTATATTTTTAAAAACACCAGTGACTGGGGCACTTGTCTTATGTAAACAGTCATAAACGTTTTTTATTATTATTATTGTTGTTGTTATTATTAATAGAAATAAATGTTTATTATTTTGCAATATTTATTATTATTATTGTATTAATATTTACACATTTAATATATATTTAATAATGTAATACATCAAATATAGAGTATGCATTTGTTAATATTAATAACAAAAATACAATATTATTAGTAGTAATAATAAAGTTGTTTATTATTGTTAAAATAATGTATTGTTTATTATTATACATTATATTATATAATTATACATTATTATGTAGACATGGAGGAAGATGAATCAAGTGATTTAGATTTAGAAGCTCTGGGAAGCAAAATACAACCATGCAGCCAGGGTAAAAAAAAAAAAAAAAAAAAATCTTGGAGAAAGAAACATTTTGAAATCCCTGAGTGCACATTCAAAGGGCCGAGTATCACACAGGAAATCTTCTAACGCCCCTGGAGTATTTCAGAAAGTTCATAACAGCAGAAATGCTTGAGCTCCTAGGAACAAACTCATTTGTACAGTGTGCAAAAATCTGGAACTCAGAAGAATGTTAACACCACTGTTAAAGAAATGGAAATACTGATTGGTATCCATCTGCGCATGGGTCTGCACCAAATGCCAGGAAATCGTGCATACTGGGAAAATGACGCAAGGTGTCCCATGGTGGCTGACAACATGTCAAGCAACGGTTTTCAGACCCTGCTAGCAAGTCTACATTTCACTGACAACAATGATTCGTCAAATCGGCAAGCAGGGGATAAGTGCTGGAAGATCCTTCCATGGCTTGATATGTTTCGCAAACAATGCCTGGCTATCAACCCGGCTATCTTCCCAGAAAAGTAATAATTTTGATATATGTTGTGGAAAATAAAATAAAATAAAAAAACGATAAAAAAAATATTTTTTTCAACTGAGAAATAAACGCCCAATGTGACACATATGTAACATTAAAAATGTATCATAAAAGCCCAATGCCACATTTATGTAACATTACAGATCTTTCACAAGGAGGGGTTGTATTTCAAAAACAACGGCAGAAACATGTTATAAGTGGTCCATTTGGTCTGTTTTATATGCCCCATAATTTTCCTATAAGGAGGAATTGGTCTGGGTTCTTATGGGTTAATATAGTATTTATATTTAAACATAATATGTTTACATAACATTAATTTATTAAATATAATACATTATATAATATATTTCATTGTTATTATTATTAAGTTGGTTGTTATTATGTTGATGTTGATTATTATTATTATTATTGTTGTTGTTATTAATATAAATAAATAATATTTATTGTGAAATAATATATTTACACATTTTATATATCTATCTATAAATTACAGAAACGTCTGTCTGTCTGTGTGTGTGTCTGTGTGTGTGTCTGTCTGTGTGTGTGTCTGTCTGTTAACCACATATCTCTCAAACCGTTAGTCCGATGGATTTCAAATTTGACAGGTGTCTCGCTACGGGCACGAGTAAGTGCAGTGCCAAGTTTGACGTTGTTTGGATGAGAAATGCTAAAGATATCGTTAAATATATCATTTTTAGAAGGTTGTGGTTTAAAAATAAACATTCTGATATTAGAGGGTTGTATCGGTCAAAGAAGCCCCAAGAAGGTTGTGGTTTAAAAATAAACATTCTGACATAAACACTCTGTCAGCTACACTGTTTACTTCTGAATATTCTAGTTTGGTTCCAGAACGTGATAAATCCATTTTGATTAATTTGAGTAAAAATGTGTTTTCTTTACCAATAAAGTGGCAAGATGAAAACCACTATTTTCTGTTTCAAACTTTCACATAGCATCTTTAGGTTATAATATCATAAAAAATTCAAATCCAGATATAAAAACGGATTATTTTTCCCAAAAAATGCAATAAATTCATGGCACTTTTTTTTTTCAAAATGCAATTAATCCATTGAATCAATATAAAAGTTATTTTTTATCATATTGAAACTGTTGAAATCAGCCATCGCTAAGAAATATCTCCTGAACTTTTTTGACGGCGATCAGCTCACAAAAACTGATTTTGCACGGGCACTTTGCACTGCTCCCTGAATCAACGCGCTTATTCATTTGTGGATGTTAACTGAATTTGTAAGTCAGCTATGCTGTTTACTTCTGAATATTATATTTCATTCTGGTGCGCTTAAAGTTATCGCTACTGTGTAATAGTAGCCTATGCTATTCACCAACTAAACATATCCTATTCAGTGTGTTCACAGTCTCTTTCACGGGCTTCATTTGTAGTAGCCTATTCACAAACTGTTTCCTCAAGCATAGCGTTTTCTTGGAGTTCACTGTGTGCTTTCTACCATGCACAAATAAAAATGTCACTGAACTTTTGCTGTGTAATTGTAACAATGAGCACTCAAACACACCAAACCAACAATTCCTAAAAACACACTCAAAAACTGATTTTGCACGGGCATTTTGCACTAGTATTTAATAATAATGTATCAAATGTAATAAATCAAATATATAGTATGTTTTTAATAATAATAATACTATATTATCATTACTAATATAAATAATGTTGTTTATTATTGTTAAAATAATGTATTATTATTATTTATATTTAATACATGTATATTTAACATTATTAAATATAATACAATTTAGAATATATTTAATAATAATAATTATTGTTGTTATTATTAATGTATTCATATTATTATTAATAATTATTATTATGTTGATGATGTTGTTTTAGTGGGTATTTTCTACTTGTTGCTTGCTGGAAACGATTCAAATTCCAGATTAAACCAGTTTTATAAGAGATGGGAAGTTCAATTTCAGCCAAGAGTTGTGTCATCTATTAGTGATCTTTTCATCTGTATGTGGGCAGTGCTTGTCAGTGTGAGTCACCCTGACAGTGACCCTTCCAGAACATCAACAGTACAAACACTCCTTTGCACAGTCAAATTCATCAGTCCTATTTTATATTAAGTGCCTTTAACTGCTATGTACTAACATTTAATCATTTTATACAATGCATTTTTTGCGTACCTACATGTTTCATGTAAAACATTTTAATGTAAGCACATAGTAGTTAAAGACACCTAATATAAAGTGTGACCAATTCATTTAAAATAACTAATCTGGTTAATCACATTTTTAGCAGACTGACACAACTGACAGAATATTATCAAAAGATAAACTAAATGCAACTGGCAAAAGTCTGTACTGTTACTCACAGAAATATAATAGATCCTTTCATGGGGTCAGACTGTCCTGAATGGCCATGAGGACTCTTCTCGGAAATCAAACGTCAGACCAGATACTGTGTCAGTATAAGATGGAAAAATGACTGAATATTATTCATCCTCTTAATCCTGTCTGATTTACTTAGTTCTGCTTTTATGAAATAAAATGTCAGAAAATAATATATTTAGGCTGCTTGATGATAACCGTTGAGTCCTGTTCTGTTACCCGGTATCCTTTAAAAAGCTCTTAATTTTTTCATTTGCAGTGTTTTCATTTACACAGGCGTGTTGTGGTAAAGTGCTATATCTCTATAGGTCACAGCAGGTCGTGATAAACGCTGAAACTGTGTGTGTGTGTGTGTGTTCTGCTGATTAACACATTTAACTGAAGCTGGTGTGCTGTGCTCATGTCATATTTAAAGTTCTGCTTACAAACTTATTTTTCACCTTTTGTAATTGACTATCAACACTTCTGAAAATGTAAAGCCGCATACACACTTGTGTGCCCATGACACCACATTTTAGAAAGGTAAAAATCACAATAAATAATCCAGAGATAATATGAAATTATTCCTGGGGACTAGTTGCCTTCAAGTATATTCTCATAGTAAGATATAATGTATACTGTCAGTACTGTTCATTTATAAATGATTAGTACAGTCAGTACAGTCAAGTAAACAGATCCAGCAGGGGTGACACTATATCAAGGTCATTTTGTCCAAAACTGTGCAGCTGACTCCACCTTCTGGACAATACAGGATTTGCACCTTTTGTGTTTTCATGTACAGTACATGTAGTGTGGAATGAAATGTCCCTTTCTCATGAAAAGCTTTTATAATAAAATATCTATCTGCACATCTATCTATCTATCTATCTATCTATCTATCTATCTATCTATCTATCTATCTATCTATCTATCTATCTGTACTTGTATCTATCTATCTATCTATCTATCTATCTATCTATCTATCTATCTACAGTGAGGAAAATAAGTATTTGAACACCCTGCTATTTTGCAAGTTCTCCCACTTGGAAATCATGGAGGGGTCTGAAATTGTCATCGTAGGTGCATGTCCACTGTGAGAGACATAATCTAAAAAAAAAATCCAGAAATCACAATATATGATTTTTTAACTATTTATTTGTATGATACAGCTGCAAATAAGTATTTGAACACCTGTCTATCAGCTAGAATTCTGACCCTCAAAGACCTGTTAGCCTGCCTTTAAAATGTCCACCTCCACTCCATTTATTATCCTAAATTAGATGCACCTGTTTGAGGTCGTTAGCTGCATAAAGACACCTGTCCACCCCATACAATCAGTAAGAATCCAACTACTAACATGGCCAAGACCAAAGAGCTGTCCAAAGACACTAGAGACAAAATTGTACACCTCCACAAGGCTGGAAAGGGCTACGGGGAAATTGCCAAGCAGCTTGGTGAAAAAAGGTCCACTGTTGGAGCAATCATTAGAAAATGGAAGAAGCTAAACAATCTCCCTCGGACTGGGGCTCCATGCAAGATCTCACCTCGTGGGGTCTCAATGATCCTAAGAAAGGTGAGAAATCAGCCCAGAACTACACGGGAGGAGCTGGTCGATGACCTGAAAAGAGCTGGGACCACCGTTTCCAAGGTTACTGTTGGTAATACACTAAGACGTCATGGTTTGAAATCATGCATGGCACGGAAGGTTCCCCTGCTTAAACCAGCACATGTCAAAGCCTGTCTTAAGTTTGCCAATGACCATTTGGATGATCCAGATGAGTCATGGGAGAAAGTCATGGTCAGATGAGACCAAAATAGAACTTTTTGGTCATAATTCCACTAAACGTGTTTGGAGGAAGAAGAATGATGAGTACCATCCCAAGAACACCATCCCTACTGTGAAGCATGGGGGTGGTAGCATTATGCTTTGGGGGTGTTTTTCTGCACATGGGACAGGGCGACTGCACTGTATTAAGGAGAGGATGACCGGGGCCATGTATTGCGAGATTTTGGGGAACAACCTCCTTCCCTCAGTTAGAGCATTGAAGATGGGTCGAGGCTGGGTCTTCCAACATGACAATGACCCGAAGCACACAGCCAGGATAACCAAGGAGTGGCTCTGTAAGAAGCATATCAAGGTTCTGGCGTGGCCTAGCCAGCCTCCAGACCTAAACCCAATAGAGAATCTTTGGAGGGAGCTCAAACTCCGTGTTTCTCAGCGACAGCCCAGAAACCTGACTGATCTAGAGAAGATCTGTGTGGAGGAGTGGGCCAAAATCCCTCCTGCAGTGTGTGCAAACCTGGTGAAAAACTACAGGAAACGTTTGACCTCTGTAATTGCAAACAAAGGCTACTGTACAAAATATTAACATTGATTTTCTCAGGTGTTCAAATACTTATTTGCAGCTGTATCATACAAATAAATAGTTAAAAAATCATACATTGTGATTTCTGGATTTTTTTTTTTGATTATGTCTCTCACAGTGGACATGCACCTACGATGACAATTTCAGACCCCTCCATGATTTCTAAGTGGGAGAACTGGCAAAATAGCAGGGTGTTCAAATACTTATTTTCCTCTATCTATCTATCTATCTATCTATCTATCTATCTATCTATCTATCTATCTATCTATCTATCTATCTATCTATCTATCTGTACGTCTAGCCATCTATCTGTCTGTATGTCTGTCTGTCTGTCTATCTATCTATCTGTACGTGTATCTATCTATCTATCTGTACGTCTAGCTATCTATCTGTCTGTACGTGTATCTATCTATCTATCTATCTATCTATCTATCTATCTATCTATCTATCTATCTATCTATCTATCTATCTATCTATCTATCTATCTATCTATCTATCTATCTGTCTGTCTGTCTGTCTGTCTGTCTGTCTGTCTGTCTGTCTGTTGTAATTCTTTAAAGGGATCGTTCACCCACAATTAAAATTCTTTTCACTTATTCGCACTGGTGTTGTTCCAAACCTGACATTCTTTCTTCTGCGGACCACAAAAGATTTGTACAGAATGTTTGTAATCAGACTTTTTTCTTTTCTTTTTTTTTTACTTCTACTGTATGGATGAAAAAAACACTGAAACAATGAAAAAAAATTCTCACAAATATCCTCTTTTATGTTCCACAGAGAAAAGAAAGTCATTCATGTTTGGAACAACACATGGGCGGACAACACTATTTCTGGGTGAACTATCCCGTCCGTCCGTCCGTCCGTCCTAATGAGCAAATTGTTTCAGTCCAGTCTTCAGTTAGTCTAGTTCAGCTTTTGAACTGACTCAGTGCCAATAAAAACAAAGCAACCACAGCCCTCAAACCGATGAAATGGTCCAGCTTACAGCTGCCAACATATGGAAGAATTTTACCCTCAAAGAACTCTGGGAATCTCCGGGAATCAGTAAAAACAAACAAGTTTACAAGCGTGCCCTCGGATCTTCGTAACAAATGACACAGGGTGACTATCACTGTCTATTTAGTGACTTGTTTTTTAACAGTGGAATTTGCAATGGTGAAATTGAAAGAGGCAGCCAGTTCATCTCATATAAAAACATGAAAAAGCAGCTAGAAGAACATACAACATGAATCCTTTGGGATTATCTGTTGGAAATTTATAATGAAAAATCGCCTCTTGCCTTAAAGCTTGCGCTACGTGTCGGTGCTTGATGTTGGACTCCCTGTCAGTGTGAGTAAAGCTATTACACACTGAAACTGAACAAACTATTTACATCACCGCCAGAGCAAAAGAGCTGAAATCAGCAGGATTACTCTACTGTACTTAATCGAGATTACAGAAAATGTGCTCCACAGCAAAATGACACGATTCAATTGCTAATTCATGACAGAACAATTTTGGCTTCTGTCACATGACGTTTTTCTCTTCCAAACCCACTCTATATGATATTCTTTAAAAGGTAAAAGTTATGAATACATTATCAGTGGCCCTTGCTGTGCTATTTGCATATATTTGAATAATCAATCATGGTAGTGCAGAGATGCATAATGAGCTGTGCCACAGAAATGGAACAGTTGTGTTGTACATGTTTGCAACAGAACGACTTCATTAAACCACAATGTTTAAACTGGCTTATTTTGTTAACCAAAGCTGCATTTTGATATCATGACACTTTAATTCCATGTTTTAATATTTAAGTAACTGATTTCCTCATGGCATGATAAAACCTGCTAAAAGGGAGATTTCGAGATGCTATCGGATCTGTAATACAAAGGAAACCGCTCCGGGCCCTTCAGAGATCCAGCCACTGTCTGTTGGGAATCACTTGCATTTCATTTTTAAAGATTGTCTTACGCCGGTCCTTTTATCTTTAAAGGCCTGTGGGGTTTCTTACCACACATACATCATTGTAAGAAAAAAGGCCTTTGGGAAACACAGAGCTGTGATTTATAGGAGGATCATGGCTTCTGTTGTTTGCCCGTCATTCCAGTACAAAAACAACAGTGGCACTTCCTAAATAAGTGAATTAGCATCACAACACTCAAAGTCGAGCATTCAACTTGATAGTGTTTGAATTCAAGCTTCATGTTGGAACATAAAAGAAACAGAACCACTCATCTTATTTGTGTCAGAATTATTTTATTCTCTAGGATGCAATATTTTAATAAATAATGCTAGTTTCAAGTTGTTATCATTTAGAGAATAATTAGATTGTGTCTCTTTTAATTGGAACAGTGCACAAATGGAAATCAGTCCTTTGTGAAAAGCACTAAAATGACCCCATCTCAGTAAAGTAGATAGCACATAATAGCACCCTTTTCATCTCAATAATGCCTCCCTATAGAGATCTCTTGGGTTTCTTTCTTCACTGCATGAAATAGTAAACAGTTTATTTTGTTCCTATCCATTTTGAGAAGAAAAGGCTTTTGCTGAACATTTAGAGCAACACAAATCACTGTAAAGTCTTGTTGAAATAATGATTTCAAAGAAAGATGACTTAAAACTATTACTGTACTTCGGTCCATTACTTTTGTGAATCTGCTGATTAAATTCAGCTTCAAAATGTCTCGTTTTAATATCGTTAGAGAACAATTCCCTCAGGCTTTATGTACAAAATAAAACAAGGAAATTTAATACATCTTCAGTGGATGTTTGATTGACATTTTCACTCTAATACAAAATTTATATTTCTTACATGTACATTTAAATTAAAATATAAACACAATATTACAATCAAAATAATTTATTTAACACAACACATTTAAATAAAGCAAAAATTGTGCCCATTCTACATGCCTTAAATATATACAATAAAGTGTGCAGGATGTGAATGTTTTTTTTGTTTTTTTTTAATTTAGCAAAATGCACTGTGGTTCATAGTGATCCATTATCAACATGTCTCTATCAGCACTGGTAGTGTCCATACCACTGTCATAAACACAATGGATCAAGAGAATATGAGCAGATATCGCTGTCATTCGTCTGAGACGGAGGGGCAGAAGCTGCCTTGACTTCCACAGAAAGATCCTCAGTTTCAGGAGAAGAGATGCTCCATCAAACTTCATTTGTTCTTCATGCTGAGAGGGAAAGCAAAACAGATTTGCCTGTCATGCCTTTGCTTTAGTTAATGGTTTTATCATTTTTGTGGTTATCGCCTTTACATGTATTACATTTTTCATCATTACTTTTAGTCCAATTTACTGGCCAAATAGCCATCTAAAGTCACTTTTCCACCGTCGTTCCAAACTGTTCTCGTTGCTTAACCGTTCCATTCTGTGGCGATCCGGCCCAGGCGAGAATGGTTTGTAATCGTGCCATGCCGAACCACGCTCAAAAATATAACTGGAACCATTCCTTACCGTTCGGCTCGATGGTTAAAAAAAGCAGCTTCATTTTAGTAAACGAAAATAACATTTTAGTGTACAAGAAAGTTTAAAATGAGGTTATATACATTTAAACATGTACCAAGGCATCAATCAAATACATTAAATACACTTATGTAATATAATATTGTGAAATCTTAACATTTTATTTATTAGCATATTTACAATGTGACATTCTGACTAGTACATAACTTAGTTCAAGTTCACTTTTGCGTTTGTACACTGTAAAAGTTGCTGCCTTAAATTTTTAAGTACAATCAACTTGTATGTTTAAGTCATTATAACTTAAATTACATTAAACTGACTTATAACTTATAAAAAAGATATTGTGATAAGTTAAAGCAATATGAAAACATATGTAGTCAGGTATAACTTATTTATCATATAATTTTTTACAGTGTATAATTTTGTGAAGATAAAAATTGTAATATTAGATAAATGCTGTGTACCTGCTTAGGATTCGCTTTTTTGAGCCAATTGACCTGCTACAAAAACGCTTCAGTTTAAGCAATACACTCTCATGGCAATTAGTAATTATTATACGCTTTGTGAAATGGTGGCAAATTCAAAAAAGTACAAACCACATTTAACAAATTCATATAAATCACCACCTCTTATGTTTTGCATAGTTTGTACATTAACATCTTGCAGTATTTTTATGTCCTTTGTGCGAACTCAAAAAAAACACTTTCATTAGTAGTTTCATTTATTAGTAATTTCATTAACACTGAGTAAGGGTGTGTGATTAGTGACCCAAACAGAACCCCAGCAGCGACACTCATTGTTCTCGCATTGATCCGCCATTGAATTTCTAAATCCGGCAGAGCCGAGTTCCGGAGATTCGGACACCGGCCTCCGGACACATTTGTGACTCCTTGCACTCAGTCAAATGATTAGTTTAAATGTGTTTGTAAGGTAAATGGAATGGGGATTCATAATGAACAAACTGGAACAACACAAAAAGCATTAAATGTTGGTGGCGAACAACCAAATCCCCTGCTCTGTTTAGCAGTGTTTACTGAGGTGAGTAGTTCAAAGGGAGTGTCTAAGCACCCATGACTAAACATGCTTACTGAACGTACGCATAAGCTTTCATTTCAAAGCTTAAAAGTGCTCGCTTTCCCAGCCGTAGTCACATATAAGAGATATAAAGTCTAAGAGACAACATCCAAGGATAAATGTAATGCTTAAAAAGTAACGTGATAACCTTTAATAAAATATTATAACAGTTCACATTAGAGGGGTTTTGTTTGTGAATGAATCGTATAAGTGAACCATTCGTTCTTGTTCAGGACTCCTGTCTTCAAAGTCTTATTATAGCACGAGCACTGATTTGGTGCTTAATTATCATCTATTATTGGTGCTCAGTTCTTTTCTAATTATAATTAATGGTAATTCAATGTTGAAAACTGTTTTTGCTGCTTAATATTTTTTGTGGAAAACATACACTACAACTGTTTTCAACACTGAGAATAATGCTGAAAATTCAACTTTGCATCACAGACAAAAATAGCATTTTTAATATATTAAAATACTACTGTTTTTACTTTATTTTTGCCAAAAATACAAAAATCTTAATTCTTCTAAACTTTTGACCAGCAGTGTATGTTTAAAGTCGGTTTTAACAAATCAGGTGAATCGTTTCAATGACTCGCTCATAACATGGAAAAAAAGAAAGATAACCTGCAGAAAGATAACTGAACCAACAAATAGATTTTTGTGTGAATAGATTCAAAAGTCTTTGAGATGAATCTCCAACAGTTGACATGGTTATTTTTGTTTGTTTATAATAATAATAATTTTCACGTTTTTACCAGGCTTAGAGTAGATATATATATATATATCTGACTATCATCTGCATAGAAGCGATAATTAAGCCTGAGTGATCTTAAGAGCAATCCAAGAGGAAATATATAAATGCTTAAAAGTAAGGGGCCTAAAATTGAACCCTGAGGGACACCCATGATTTTGATGACCAGTACCAGTATGATTTTAATTACAGTGGATCAAATCATTAAGTACAATGTATCCGAATATTCAAGACTGAAACTACATACAAAAGTTTAGTAATTTTAGTGTTGATGATTAATATTCTTTTCCCCTAAAGCCTGTCTCTCAAGATTCAGCCGCATTAAAACATTAGCTCCTGTAATGTGCTTCAGGGTCCCATTCGTTGAGGGCCGTCCTTCTGTACGCTCATCGCAGCTTCTTCTTCTGCATGCTTATGAACACATCACGCAAGGAGAGAGGGTGGAATAATTCCGCTGCGTGCCACTCTGTGACAGCTTGGACATGCCTGCCGGTTCCCATCATGCATCTCACGTTCCTTCTCCTTCATCCCTACCTAATTAACATTCCATGCATCCCAGCACGCTATGCTCTGACCTTGCCTGCTCCGATGCAGCCTCCGCATGGAAACTGGCCTGTACGGTACTGCGAGGACATGGTCCAGTCAGGCGGAATATTGATTCAGAGCAGATATTGATCGCGTATACAACACTCCATTAACTTCTCTCGCATGAACACACTGCAAGTTAACACCTTGTGCCTGCTGTTACGAGTACTGGTCTTGCACACTTCCATATTGTAGCATTTTACAGTGTCCGCATTACAACGATTACATGTCAGTATAATTAATAACAATTTTAATACTAGTGCTTGTACTACAATAAAATAACAGTATTATAAATGGTTACATATATACAAGACAAGACCAAAATCACAATTCAGTATGCAAATATTATGACGTCTCAGAATTTTTCGTGGTGGAGATTTTGCTTCTCAGCACTTGAAGAGGACTGACAGTATTATGCCCTTTTACAAAGTCCTGATTTTGTTTTTGGGGTATACCAATAGGATTTATTGCAGCACCTCTTTTCCCAGTCTGTCTGTAACACTCTGTTTAGTTCCTGTCTCCTTCCGAAAAGGTGATCTGATTGGTTGGCTGGAACAGTGTGTTGTGATTGGTCAACTGCTTCAAAAGTGTTTCAGAAATGTCACGCCCCTTACCATAACCGGCAGTTTCAACACACTGCTATCGCAACTCAACTAGGCCTCGTCGCCTTTTTTTGTGTACGTGTCGGGTATGGAAGTTTGTTTCAGCCAAATAATAAAACAATTTAAAAGATAATTGCGTCTTTTTATCTCACTTTTTTTTTTACAATTGCGAGGTTACTTCTCAGAATTCGCAATTCTGACTTAGTTCTCGCAATTCTGACTTTTTTCTCATAATTAAGATATAAACTTGCAATTGCGAGTTATAAAGTCCAGTTATGAAGAAACTTGAGAAGTTTATATCACGCAATTGTTTATATCACACAATTCTGACTTTATAACTCGCAATTGCTAATTTATATATCGATATTTTTACTTTAGAACTTGCAATTGCAAGTTTTGTGAGATAAAAAAGATTGTGAGATAAAAAATATTTTCTTTTTTATTCAGTGGCGGAAACAAGCCTCCATACTTAAGCAGTAATTATTTAAATTAAGAATATTGTGACATGTTTGTTCCCAGAAGAAAACTCAAGACTACAATCAAGGCATTTCAGGGAGTTCAGAAACGTACTTACTTACTTACGCTTACTGATATAGAGTGTGATTGTGACTGTGCTTTGTAATTTTGCAGACCGTTTTCATGCTCAAACATTGCACACTAAAGAAATTTGAAAATGTAAAAAAGCATAAATGAGGTCCTCTTTAAATCTTTTGAAACTGTTCACCAAAGAGATTTGTTCAGATTCATTTACTGATTCATTCAGTGGCGCTTCTGAATTGCTACCAGTGAGTGTCTTTTTGAGTGTTATGAGTGAGTCACTGAATCATTCACCAACCAGTCTTATTATGCTTTATTAAAATTTGCGTTTTGATATTACTGTAGAGATGTATTTTCTGTCATATTTACATTATGTGATTCACTGCAGGTTTACTTTTGATTCTTGTCTTTTTTTTTTTGTTCAAGATGAGATGCAGTGGCTGAAACTCACTTGTTCTGGTGTTTGGAGCCCTGCAGATGTGCATGATATTGTGCCACGGAGTTGAGCGTAACACTGCAAACCTCACATGTGTGACTCCGCTTCGGGCCTAAGAGCATACATAAATACATACACATCTTATCAGACTAGAACTAACTATGTTGTTTCATACAGACCAACAGCAAATGACCTCAAATCTTCTCTCAGGGTAAATATAACGACTTATTTAAACGCCAACAGACAGCTAGAATCATGAGCATATGACCATCTCTTCACAGTACATGAAATACATGAGGTAAATTAGCATACAGCCCGAATACAGCACATTGGTATTTTTTCAACAACAACAAAAAAAAAAAATTCACTCTAAAATGAAAGAAAATAAAGCCTATTTTAAGGACATTTTCACACTATTTACATATCAGTAACTGTAGCACTGCCTTAATAAAAGATTATTTTTTTTACATAATATATAACAGTACTTAGAATCACCATTGATATGAATGAGAATTACCAAATAATATTATCTATTAGACATATTTATACAATTTCAAACAGTTTTTCTTTGTAATTATATTAAAATGGTGAAATTTTAATGATTTTGCTAGCCAACTAGCAGATAAGTTACACTGATAAAACATATAAACTGAAACCAATTGTTGTTTTATTGAGAAAGCATATTGTTTTTACACTTTTTGGATGATGTGAAATGTACCCTAAATTATAGATCCTTACAATATATAATATATTGAAAATAACCATTGAGACTAATGAGAATAAAATAAAAATGCTTCATCATCAAAGTAATAATGTTAGAATGCAAAAAAATTCCTAATGGTCCTACAAATAGATTAATATTATATTTTCCATAAAGAAATGTTTATGTAATAATAAAATATACAACCATTTCTTTTGTTTTTTGATATAAAATATGACGTGGACTTGTTTCTGTGACATTCATTCATATATAAAGGCATGAAATGCAGGCATCCATGCTCCAGTAAACAGGTTATGCATGAATCCATATATACATATGCCTCCTTCACACATGAACATAAGCTTATGTCCAAACATGACTCATAAATTTAAAGAGCATGCCTATACACGTGGAACCATTTAGCGCGTGATGCGATTTACAATGGGCAGATGGGTGGTGTTAAATGACCCTTACATATGCCACATGACCCTTGCATATGCCACAAAGCAATAACCTCCTCTGTTTAAACAAGAGGAATCTTTTGCTATCCGAGTATCTGAGCGATCAGGCCAGATAATGAATGGAGGCTCATCTAGGAGCCTCATCAATACCATTTACCACGGATCTATATTCAGTCAAAGCCGTAGATTACGTTGGCCTCATCTTTGCAACCAAACTGCCTCAGCTTTTCTTTGGCATTGTGCATATTTGCAATGATTAAAAACACAACAGAAGGGGCCGTGAAATACACTGATAAGCCGTATCCTCCCACAGCTCTGACTTCCTACACCAAATCTGTTCTCCGCCACTAACTAGGACAGACCAGTAAATTATAAGCTTATGTGAAGCTCGAAAAATCAGTTGCCGGCTTCCTGTGAGGTGGGAAGTCAGATTGAAACGCTATAAAATGGGATTCCATTATTACTGAGCATTGATTCAGCCCCCTGCTGTTAGCAATACTAACGGCTTTAGAACGGACAATTGCTTGTGAGTAGAAATAGCATGTCAAATACTATTCTAGTCTACGTTTATAGAAGACTAATATATTAAACTCACCACACTATAACAAGCACGCCACAAAAATAGTGTTTTCAATCCTGAGAGTGCAGTACTGGGAAGCCTTAATGAAAACTGCAGCAATGAGTCATATTTATGAGTCACAAGCGTGACGTGAGGGACAGGACACTTCAGTATGAATCTAAATCCAACATTTGGCTAAATGGCAGCTGGTAAACACCTCCCACGAAATGGTTCTCGTCCCTCTGCGCGTCAACTCACCAACGAGGTGGCTTCGCTGTCTGCAACTTCAGCCATTGACGGTTTGTTTGGCGAGCAAAGATCTTGTGCTCGGGGAGACTCTTTGTCGTGCCATTAATTACCTATTGATAACTGCCTCGTACGAAAACTCTTTAGCTATCTGCTGAATAATGCAAATCGTTAATGAAATGCCTGCTTGTGAAAAGACTCTAAGACCATTAAAATGCCTCTACTGAGACCTGTAAAACAGTGGATGGTCAATGCTAAGATGATATCTGTGCTTAAACGGTGGCATTTACGACGGGGTTATTCATGAGCCATTACAACAGACTGATGAAAACAAACATCGTTACAGTTGAATGTACTTTTTTAAAGGGACAGTTCAGCCCAGAATGAAAATTATATCATCATTTATTCACCCTCATGTCATTCCAAACCTAAAAGGCTTTCATTCTTCCACAGAACATAAAATAAGTCATCCTTACATGAAATACAATTTCAGCTTTTAAGCTTAAAAAGAATGCAAATCATAAAACTGGTGCATATGACTTGTGCGCTATATTACAAGTCTTCTGAAGTGATACGATAGCTTTGTGTGATGAACCGACTGAAATTTACTGACCAAACGATTTACTGAAAAGATCCAACTAAAAAAACTTTGTTTTGATTTGTTCATTACTCAAAGCTATTGAATTGCTTCAAAAGACTTGGAATATAGTGCACACAAAGTGGCACTTTTTTAATAGTTGAATGGTATTTTGCATCCTTTTTAAAGCTCCAGACCTCAGAACAACATGAGGGTGAATAACTGATGACAGAATTTTCACTTTTGGGTGAACGATCCCTTTAAATCCATGTGTTGTCTGTTCCTCTCAGAACATACCGTTCAGTTCATCTCCATCCTCCAGACTTTTACCCAGCTGTGCGAGGAGGTTAGCTTGGGCTGCATTTTTTTTGTGCTTCTTGCCTTCATAGTGCTGTCTAGCCATGACGGGGTTGTTGAACCAGGCCTTGCACATCTGGCAGTAACGGTGTGAGAGCCTGCCATGTATGGAAGGACTTCCCGGGGAATCTTCAGTCACCATATGCTCTGAACTGGCTGTCACCTCTGCAAGAGGGCAAAACAGACTTAGTATACTTGGTGCTCTGTTCATTAACAGGCTACAGATAAAGACTGTGTTAACAAAACACCATGACTGAGAGAGAAACTTAGCCTTAGCACTCATACAGGAGATACACAGTTGTGGTCAGAATTATTGGCATCCCTGGTAAATATGATCAAAGATGGCTGTAAAAAATAAATCTGCATTTATTCAAAAAATAGCAAACATCTAACCTTTCATTGAAGTAAAATAATTGAAAGTGGGGGGTAAGTCAATATGAAATAAATAAATAAAAATCTCCAAAACACACTGGCCACAATTATTGGCACCCCTAGAATATTTATGAGTAAAATATCTCTGAAGTATATTCCCATTAATATTTTAATTTTGTAGCACACCAGGGTGACCAGAAACATGAAATTGTCTAGCTATGATTTCTTGTTTCACAGGAGATTAAATATGAGGAAACACAAAGGCCAAATTTCCTTTAATCATCCATCACAATGAGTAAAACCAAAGAATATACTTCTGATGTGCAGCAAAAAATTGTTGAGCGTCACAAATTAGAAAGTGTCTGTAAAATAGCTAAAGCTTTGAAAATCCCCATTTCCACCATCAGGGCAAAAATGAAGAAGTTATAATCAACTAAAGATGTTACGAATCTGCCAGGAAGAGGACGTGTGTCTATATTCTCTTAATGCACGGTGAGGAGGAGAGTTTGAGTGGCGAAAGACTCTCCAAGGATCACAGATGGAGAATTGCAGAGATTAGTTGAGTCTTGGGGTCAGAAAGGCAAAAAAAAAAAAAAAAAAAATTCAAACAACCCCTACATCACCATGTTGTTTAGGAGGGTTTCAAGAAAAATCCTCCTCGCTCCTACAAAAACAAACTCCAGCATATTCAGTTGTCAGACACGACTGGAACTTCAAAAGGGACCTGAACCCTATAGAAAAAGAGTGGGATGAACTGGAGAGGAGAAGCACCAACATGGAGCTGGGAATATGAAGGAGATTCTGTATGGAGGAATAGTCTCTGATCTCCAAACTCATCAGGCATTACAGGAGAAAACTCAGAGCTGTTATCTTGGCCTTACAGTTAAAATGTTATATCCATTTCTCACTTTATTTAACAATACCAGAGCAACAACAGCAGGTGTGTGACAGCATTAATAACACATATTAGAATTTCGGAGACATGCATACGTGATTCTATTGACATTTTTTTGCTTGCGGTCTGTCTCACCTGTCAAGGCATAGGGCACAGTCTCATGTCAGTATGAAATATTTCATGGGTAAAGGCCGCAAATTAGGAACACAGAATGTCCCCTGTGGCTGCACCTTAATAAGGTGCATTATGAATCTCATGACACTAATATGATGAATTTGTTTCATAAACAGACGGGAGGTCATTTGTCTCGCACAAGCTGGTGTAAGCTTCTGTTTTCTCTGTTTGTTTTTAAGAAGTTAATTTTTATCACAAAGCTAAGAAGATGCTAATTATGCTCAGTTATAGCAAACGGTAGACATAAGACTACAAGCTATCCCGTGACATAACATGTAGAAAATAGGAACAGTGGGGCACAGCACAAATGGGGCGTCTTGGCTCTTCTCCTGTTTTTCAAATGGAAGATATCTGGGTAGATTCTGGCAGCTGTAAGAAATTGTAGTCTGCCTCGACCCAGATTCCACTCCAAAATATATTTTAGAATGAGCTCATCCCCAAAATGGCTTAATTATCATAGAGATGAAGGAAGTGAAGATATTGTTTCTTCACCATTTGGGTTGATCACATCCTGAGCAAATGGTCATGATTAATTGTAGAATGGGAATGGGTGTGGGACACCTTCTCCTTGTCAACTTCATTAACATACAGACCACAGCTGTTACAACAGGAGCAACTTCATTTACATTAAGAGTGGTAAACTGTAACAGGATAAAAGGTTTAAGATTTGGATGTTCTGGGTGAACCCAAGGTTCTTCGTGTACCTTGCCCCTGCTATGCTGTAATAAACGTTATTTTTGAGATATTCGACGTCCACGTCATTTTTTTCTTACACAGCTCTACAGGTGTATTTGTAGAAGGTGTCAAAACTCGATAATAGAAGCATTCTTTTTCCTTTTTTTTTTCTTCTTCTTTCCGTCTCAGGTTCCCTGAGGTGTTTGAATGGAAGGTTGTTTTCATTATAACACATAATCAGAGTGTGATATGAAACGCTGCCGTGACAAATACAGTGGTCTGAGACCACAAGTGAAAATGGTTATATTTAGCTTCTTTTTTTCCCACAATTTAATATATAAATGTTTCAATTGCAAATTATGTTATCAGCATAACAATTGGAGAATGAGAATTTCGTATTATTTAAACATTTCTCTGCCATATAAATGTTTTCTGGATGTACCAATCAAAAGTATGTGGACATAATGTTACAAAAGATTTCTTTTGACATTTCTATTCATCAAAAAATCCCCCCCCCAAAAAAAGAAATGTATCACTGTTCTACAAAAACATGAAGCACAACTGTTTTCAACATTGATAATAATCAGAAATGTTTCTTGAGCAGCAAATCAGCATATTAGACTGATTTTTGAAGGATCATGTGACACTGAAGACTGGCGTAATGATGCTGAAAATTCATTAAAATTACATTTTAAAATAGATTCACATAAAACAGTATGGAAGCTTGTTTCCGCCATGGAATTAAACAATTTAAAAGATAATTGTGCATTTTATCTCACAATTCTGACTTTTTTTCCCAGAATTGCATGATATAAACTCGCAATTGCAAAAAATAAAGTCAGAATTGCAAGAAATAAAGTCAGATTTGCAAGATGTAAACTATTCGCACAATTTCAAGTTTATATCTCGCAATTCTGACTTTATAACTCGCAATTGCAAGTTTATAAAATTCTTACTGGCTTTTGAACGGTTTTGTACCTGTTTCTTCTGACATTATGTCTCTGTTTATGGGAAAGGGGTGCAGGTGCAAAAGATCAACATAATTTTATGTTTAATCTTATCTTTAATAATATCTTGTTCAAACTAGCGTTACAGTAATTGTGTAGATCTGCAGTGGACCGGTTTGATAATGGCAATGACACTCAAGGGTAATTTAATAAAATTATATCCTCATCTGTATTCCATCCTTGACCATGACCATTTCGTCTACACCTTATCATTATAGAGTGGTGCAAGAGTGACGTCAAAGTCTAATTCGCCACTGGTTCCCTCAAGATATTCCTATGGGGTTTTAAAATGGGGGTTTTCAGTTTATGATTAAAGTAAGGTCTGTGTAATCTGCACACAGTCACACCCCAACAACATATGTTTTCAAAAATAAACATAACTGCCTGAAAATTTGCGTTTTTCGCCACACATGTAAAACAAAAAATTCTGACCAGAAAAATCGTCATCATGTAAGACCTTTATGACGGCTGAAGCAGCCGTATAGCAACCATCCAAATGTAACTGAATAATGCTGAGCCTCTACTATGACTGCTGAACAAACAACAAAAGGACAGTTTCTTGAACCCTATTATGGTTACTAATAGTTTTTAATGGTGTTGCTTAGTGAGGCTTGCTATTTGAACAAATACTTTAAAAAGTCAGCATGTAACTCGTCCCGCACCATTTGTGCTGTGGACATAAAAGCACAAAAAATCATGAGACTTGTTGATGAGAGGTGCGCTATTACTTTCTAAGTGATTGGACTATAGCAGTGGTTCCCAAACCTGTCCTGAAGGACCCCCAACACTGCACGTTTTCTTTGTCTCCCTAATCAAACACACCTGATTCAACTCATCAGCTCATTAACCCATGTGATAATGAGCTGACAAGCTGAATCAGGTGTGTTTGATTAAGGAGACAAAGAAAACTTGCAGTGTTGGGGGTCCTTCAGGACAGGTTTGGGAACCACTGGACTATAGGATTGCTGCCTGATGTGGATGATAAAACAGGCAAAGCTCTTTTTTTTTTTGCAGAAAATGTCAAATCTAGTCTTGCGAATGGATTTAACCTGATATACTGTGTTGCATGGGATGGACACTTTGGATAAAACACAACAACATCAAGAGGTTCCTCTCTTTTGTCAATGAGAAATGGCAGTACACTCCTACTTTATGTTTCTTTTCTGCATATCCAGCAGTCATTCTGGATTGTTTTCTGAGCTCTTTCCATTTTATTCTTTTTTGGGTCATTTCGCACCCTCAGGTATCTTGGCCACACGCAATTATGCATGCTAAGTGAGTCAATGATGTGTTGTTCCTGCTAAAGGCCCTGCTCTTATCATAAACATGCTACAAGTGACAGTCTCGAGAACACAAACTCTGATTTGCCTAATGCACTCACATTTGGGTGAATGAAAAACAGGACATCCAAGTCCTGATATACTGCAAACTTGTGAAACTCACTTGTCAACTTTAGCATTAATTAATTTATTGTTACATTTTCTGAAAATGTGTGTGCTGGTTCTAGAAGTATCTATCTATCTGTCTTGTTGTCTACATGTTGCTTTTTTCGACTCACTGATTGGTGTAATTTTCTGTACAGTATCATGGGTAATGTAGTTTCTTACTGTTAAAAACAATTATACTGTTAAACATGATTATTTAAAAAAATAAGCTGAAATAATGCGGGCTGACGGCCAAATACCATCGATTAACAAAATCGTAGCTCAGAGCTAAGGCTGTCTTTAAAGGTTTAAAAGTTATCATTCAAAATCAGTTTCTTCATTAGTTTTTAATGCATTGCTATGCGGTTGCTAAGATCTGAAACTTTGCATTGATATGTTGTTGCCCAGCAAGTGTTATGGGTGGTTGCTATACACTTGCTAAGGTCTTCTGTGAAACTGTGCATTACTACGCAGTTGGGTTCGATAAACGGCTCTGTGAGATTGTTAAACAGTCGCTAAGGTTTCTAAGTAGCTTTCAGTGCACTGCGTCACGATTACAAGCGTG
This sequence comes from Abramis brama, assembly GCF_963993115.1. Classification (NCBI taxonomy): domain Eukaryota; kingdom Metazoa; phylum Chordata; class Actinopteri; order Cypriniformes; family Leuciscidae; genus Abramis; species Abramis brama. Next base: position 10,266,409 of record NC_139987.1, read on the forward strand.
TTTTGCATGGTTCCTATGCGGTGGCTAAGATCTTCTGAGTATTTTTTGTGCATTTCAGGGCTTATTAAGCACCTATGTTTAAAATGCAGGTTTAAGGTTTTTAAAAAAGACCAGGGGCCTCATTTATAAACGTTGCGTACGCACAAAAGAAGGCGTACGCCACTCTCTACGCAATAATTGGTATTTATAAAAAGCAAACTTGACGGGAAAATGTGCGGTCCTTCACGCAAACTCTAACCCAGGCGTACGCACAAAAACGGGTGAAATGAGAAATGGCGACACCGTCGGCAGATGGAAGAAACACGTGAAAGTGTGTGAAAGTGTGTGAAACTTTAGACCGTTGTGTAAAAAAATGACAATACTGCCTCTCATAAATAACATGAAGACTTTACAAAGCAAGTCTTACAATTAACAGCCTACACGAACACCCGTTTGATCGATCTGCAGTGTATAACAAACAAAATCAAACGAAAATTACAACAGAAATGCTAATTAACACATATTTGCAAAAAGAAAAGTGAAATATGTTCTGCAATAATATTGGCATGTTGTGCAATTCATCCTCATAAATAATATAGTAAACAGAACGAAATAATGTACAAAACTGATATTCTTGTCAATGTGTCCGTCTGGCGGAGAAGATGCAATTAGACAGATAGATAGATAATTAGGGAGATATATAGATAGATAAATAGATAGATGTATTAATTGTACACTGGGGAAAGTTTCTTCATCAGCTACAGAATCATGGTATTCATGCATATGCCTTTAGTTTGTTTTATTTTTGATAAAATAACGTATGACGTATGGCTCAACTCTGGCGATGGAGCGCTAGACGCTTTTTTGCCTCAACTTTGATGTCCGACCATTTCTTTTTTATTTCGGCCACGGTCCGAGGTTGTGAGGCTACAGCATTTACGGCGTCTGCAACCTTTTGCCACTCAAGTGCCTTTTTGGCATTAGTAATGCCCACACTGTGCCCTCCAAACAACATTTTTCTCCTCTTTTCCACCTCGCCAACGATAACTTCTACTTCACATTGAGCGAAGTTAAGTTTTTTTTATTTCCTCTCTGTGTTTGCCATGATTTTCGCAATCAATGAATATTAACTTGTGGGCGTTTCACAGACTATTTATGGGCATCTATGGGCGTGACATGAAGCCGCAAAAGCTGCGCTACATTTAGAATTGATTGTGATTTATTAAGGGAAAACTGCGTAGGATGTGCGTGCGCACGGTTTTATAAATCCGAATATTTCTGTGCGTACACACGTCCTATGTTTCATCCGTACGCCACTTCTGACGCAAATCCTACGCAAAGTTTTATAAATGAGGCCCCTGAACTCTAACTGTGAGCAGTACTCATATCATATCTCATATCACACCTCATCAAACATCAAATATCTAATAACTTGAGCATTAATAATAATGAACTCATTCTCAAGAACAAATTGCCTAATTATCTAATATTCAGAGTCTGTCCATGGCTAAACAGGTCACTTCCCCGCTGACTGCTTAAGATGTCATATGCGTGTAAAACTCATTTGAGTAGTAAATACTGATCCAGGAACAGCTTGGCCTTCATAAATACGGTGATCTAGTCAGTGTGGAGCTGATCTTAGACCCCACCTCCTACCTTTGGATGTGATGGCAGGTGGTTCCCCCAGCAGTAGCCTCAGTCTCTTGGCATGGATCTTGCCCTGGTAGTGTGACTGGGCTACCACCGCTGAAGTGAACGACATGTTGCACAGCGTGCAGCACTTGTTCTTGTCCACGTCTCCCTCCGCACTGCCCTGGGACGACACAGAGACAGACACATACTCTGATATCCTTTAACCAGGACCGTTTATCATCTTCAGCTAATAATACTGGAGAACAGAATGATTTATGAAGCAAATGTGTTATATCATAACTTTAAGAGGAAGATATGAAATTTGGCTGTCAAATTGGCAGATATGGGACGCGCTGTGGAGAAGTAATTTAAAAACTTCTAAAAACGGTGTAGCATATATTCTTCTTCCTGCACTGATGCAACAACTCACTCATCTTGACTGAAATTTGGCTCTAAACTCTGTTGTGGAAGTCAAATCGAAACTTTCGGTAAAAGCTAATTGTTGTTTAAAGTGCAGTCAAAGTACAATTTGAAAAAGTAGTTACACTACTAAGTTAATAGTACACTATTAGTAACTATTAAACAACAAAAAACTTGAGTGGGCAATATTTTCAATAAAAATTATAGCACATTTTTAAACTGAATTATCTATTTATTTATTTATCTATCTATCTATATATCTATCTATCTATCTATCTATCTATCTATCTTTATATCTAGTGTCTATATATCTGTCTCTTTGTGTGTGTGTGTGTGTGTGTGTGTGTGTGTGTGTGTGTGTGTGTGTGTGTGATTATACAAGTTGAAAACATAGCAGTAGACAGCAGCTGAATGTTTTGTTATAAAAAACTACATCTAAAATGCCATTTATTTTCTTCACAGTGACTCGATTCGGTGAATTTTGTTTCATACATTAACCTAAACCACACTTTCTTTCTACTGGAAAATTTAAGTTAAAAATTGGTGTCACTATAAGTTTAGTTAGCTACTCTCCAGCATTACTGCTGAGCTATTGCTTTATTCACTGTTTACAGGTACATCTGCTCTTCGGATCGATATATAAATCAATGGTCAATATCCTGAACACTAAGAAAGTGGAATTGCAAGGTCAATGACGTGCAACAATAAATAAAAAACTAAGAGCAGAGGTTAGTTGTTGAGTCTTTAAGGAATTCTGTAATTTTTACTTACAACCATGTCATTTCAAACCTGTATACTGTTATTTTTTATAATACAAAAGTAGTGTTTGAAGAATTGGTATGCAATTTTTGCAATATAACAGTTTATAGTGACCATGTCTGTCAAACAACAAATACCAAAAGCACCATAAAAGTATCTTAATACAATCCATGAGCTGTCATTTGTGGTAAGAAAATCCAAATCTAAATTTCTCCTTTCTTCTCGCAAAAATGACATGAACTACAATTTTTTTCTTGCATGAAATAAATTAAATGAACCTGATTGACTTAATGAGCTTTAATTGTTCTATAACCCTTGAGCTTGAACTGAGGTCTGTCTTCCCTCCACGGGGCATTGATCTGTGTCCACTCATTCTGCTTCTTGTTATTCCTCTCCTGACACGCCATAATGTCTTTATTTACTCTCCCGAGGGAAAAAACCTCACCAATCTCCAGCTAAACCGTCAATGTCCATTTAGATATTGATCTTGACTGGAAACAATCATCACGTCTGCACAGGAGAGAAGCATCTCTTTTAATTTCAAGCAAATTCTTTAATATTGCTGGCAGTGACAAAAGAAAACAAACCAGTGTCTAACTCACATTATGAGTTAGAGTGAGATAAACCAAAGAAATACATGAGGAGCAGAGACTCAAATGTTTATAGATGCTTTATAAGTGTGTCTGCGGGGGTTACTTTATTTTGTTATTTTGAATTAAAATAGTCTTCTTATCTAATGCTGATTCGGTGTAATCAAGGTTAGAAAACTATGCTTATATATCACAAGAAAATGTCAACACAAATGTTTTCCAGAGCTCCACAGTTAGGCTTGAGCTTGATTCAACCACACACAGTGGATGCGTCACAGAATCAGGCTAAGGACATGAAAAAGGTGAAAGAACTGGGGTAAAACACAGGTGCGAGCAACGATTACATTTAACTAAACAAAAAACAAAACTCTGTCTTGCCATCTGCACCCTACAACACCCCTTTTTCCCTGTGGAGCAGCTTCCAACATTCCCTCAAAATGCTTGTAATATTCAAGTCCTGGACTAACATTTTCTGAACTGATCTCCATGACTGTGTCTCTTGAATATAAATCTCAGCTATATGACCAATTCAAATGCCATCATGACAGTGGTTTGATAATGGTGGTCCTCCAATCATGACTGACTGTATGTCAATCATATGAAATATTACATTTATATGCAACTTTTTGGGCAATGTTGCTGGGCAATGTTGCTGGGCAATGTTGCCGTCAACGGGCAACCAGATGAGGCACAGGGCCCACGACCGATCTAAATTATCCAGGTAGAAATGTATTGCCTATTTTCAATGGGAAAGTGCCCAAGCAACAATCGCTCGGCAAGATTGCCCAGCAACATTGCTCAAAAAGTTACCCTGTGTATCATCACCTTAACAGTTTCACCGTTTGTCTCCGCTTGTGGCAACTGTCATTGCGGTTGAGCAAATCCACCATATTTAAAAAAAATACTACTGTTGTTGTGTCACAAAATGTAGTTTTAAGAGTTTTTTAAGTGAGAATGTAGTTATTTAGACCTCAAATATGTGACTAATATGTAATCATAGTGCCTATTTTACAATCTGTGACTCAAGAAGAAGTGACAACATGTAGAATTCAACAGGACATTTCTGAATGGTTAGTTGATGAATTCATGTAGCTTATGTGTAGTTATCTTCTAGTCATTGATTAGCATATTCTGTCTTGATAATCTATAAATCGTGTTCCGCGGGCGGGGTTTATGTAAATTTAAGGGTTGGTGATGTCACTAACCCCGGAGGAATGTCGCGTAGTCCCTACCAGTCGTTTGTTGCAGTCCTTAAAAAGCCATTTCTTTAAATGCAAATATCACCCTTTGCTTTGAACTTTGAGCATTGTAACTTTGCAGATGTTTATGCTCAAACAGCAACATTACACACTAACTAAAGTTAGAAAAGTGAAATCATAATCAACCACCCCTTTAAAAGGGACTGAAACAAGGTTGTAAACAATAAGACGCAACTTAAAAATGCATTGACTAACGCTGTCGTAGGAAATCCCCTTAAATGTTAAAAGGACAAAGACAAAGATATCGCTTTCCTCAGCAGACTTTCAAACTGATCTTCTGATTATGAATATTAGATTGATGCAGGTAATGCACTCGCTTAGTCTATAGGCCGATTCACACCGCACAGCCCAACAGCAAAAAACACGTTTGTTGGGTTTTATCAGATCAGTGTGTCAGCATCGGTTGGGGCTTGTTGGGGCAGTGTGAAAGTGACGGTAATTTTTCATAACATTCTAAATCAAACGGCCAACTTGTTTCTTGGTATTTGTCTTTGTGGTGTGAATTGGCCTAATCTCACTCTCATAATACTCTACATAATACAATAAGCTTCAATGAAGCGACTCAGTGTTTCATCGTTACTAGCTCTAAAGTGACGTTTTAGAATTAGTAATGGAGGCTCGGTCGCAACTGTCAAACTGTAAACTTGAGATTTGAATCCGTGGCGGAAGGAAGTAGTTCTGTACAAAAGAGGGTTTTAGAGACACTCCGTTGTAGTTTCTTTTTTTTTTTACAGACTGCTGTCGACCTGTTGTATAAACGCAATATCACACTCGTAGCCATGCGACATTGCTGTATATCAGCACGCTGTGATTACCTACGACACTCTGCCTGAATCACAGCCATGCTTATATAGAGCGATATCGAACGGCTACTCGTGATATTGTTTATATAAAAACAATGACTCAAATATTGTTTAAGATTATTATATTATATTATATTATGTTATATTATATTAACAATATTCAGGTCAATCAGAGTTGGCCTGAATAAACTGTAATCTGAAACAGACTTTGTTCTACAAGCAAAAGTTCATGTCATCATATAAATACAATTTTGTAAAATAAGATTTTATTGTAGAGGAAACAAATCATGTAAGTCTGTCACAGAAGTGCATTTTGTTTATGTAATTCGCTTTGATAAGAAAGTCACTCAAGAACAAATTTTTTTTTGTGCATAATTTGCAAAAATATGCCTAATATATCCATTCAAAATTGGCAAAACCTCAACTAGTTTGTACCAGTCATGAAACCTCCAGACCTTCAGCAGTCCAAACCGCAGACATTCACAACTCATGTGTGACATGAAGTGACAGCTTGTCATGTGAAAGTTGTAATAAAATGGATTGGGTCTTTCTTTGTACTTGTAAAAGATCCACTTCATCACTAAACCCCAATGATAGCCTGAAATGTGAGAGATGCGGGACTGGGCAGAAGTAATATGCTTAGACGAGTAGGTCATCCATGTCAATCAATATGTTGTGGACATAAAACCGTTTTTCCTGGTAGCTACATCTTGGGTTCCTCAATGGAGTAATGAAACTGCCAGCTTCAATTTTTTAGAAGGAAAGTGGCTTGGAATTGGTGCTAGTATTTTTTTTCTCTGCATCCTAACAAATTCAAATAGCATAACTAGCAACAAATTCTCTATCAGTGCCAATGCATGTACATTAAAAAGCCATATGTAGGCGTATTTCTTCACTTACATTGTCTGTCCGAAGTTTCTTTGCGGGGCAGCCACCATCCACTGGGTGTAACATGTAATACAGGCGAACTTTGTTTGCATGCTTTCGACTCTGCAAGAAAATGAGATAGAGAGTGTTTCACAAGTAGCCAGTTTCATTCCAGTGTTGACAAAAAAAAAACAGCTCGCCATTGATTATCAAGCTTAGCAATGTCAGACCCGACCCAAACAATTCTCATCAGAGCTACAGGAACAAGATTATGGACCACTGCTTTCATTTCTCAAAGCTTGATGTGCCCCTCTGAATGATCGCTCTGGTGGGTGGATAAAGGTCCGTATTGATTGTTGTGTAGCAGATGAATGCCCAACCATATGAGCAGTGAAAAGGCACCAGAGGAGTAATTCTCACAGAGGCTTCTTCAATCCATTATCAAGCAGGGAGATATCTGCCCCAAAACAGTAAATCTCCTTAAAAGCCACCATAAACTAAAACGGTTTGTAGCAGTTAGGGTGCCTGCAAGACAAAAGGATTTTTGGAAATCTAAAAGACAGAAAGATGAATCATCAGACCAGACATTAAAGAAATAGTTCACACAATAATGAAACCTCAGGTCGTCCCAAACCTGTATTGCTTTCTTTTATCTGGAGCACATGAGAGATTTTGCAGAATGTCCTGGTGGGTCTTTTCATGAATGTAAATGACGAAAATAACAACATAAAAGTATCATAAATGCTCATACTCGATATATCTTCATAAAATAAAATACACTGTACGTTTTCATGTATAAAGACCCACTTACTGTGTTGTTTACGAAATTAAAGAATTGTCTTTTACATTGACACAGTACTCAAAATAAATTAAAATATTATCTGAGAATATTTACTTTAAGTTGACAGCGTATCTTCTATCCACTTTTACAGTAATGTTAAATGTATAAAACTTTCAAATAAAAATAAAAAAACAGATGTGGTTGTTATTTCTTACTCTTTAAGGCTGTCAGTTGAATAAATGATTGTAATTAATCTCATGATTTCCTATTTTTATAAAGCAGAAGGAAACAGTATTAACATTAAAATCAGTAAATGTACTTTTTTAAAGCATATTTAATTTAAAAATGGATTTAATTAAAAACTGTGAGCCCTAAAAAAATACTGTGAGCTCTAAAAACTGTGAGCCCTAAAAAAAAAGCCCTAAAAAAAAAGCCCTTAAAAAAAATGTAATAGCCCTAAAATATTAGTCTTTTTTCCCTTCAAATTTTCCCCAGATCCCAGTTTGAAAAACCCTAGTCTGAACTACTTTATGATGCTTGTTTGGCTCATATTCATCTTCAATGTATGGAAAACAGCATTCTGCTAAATGTTTTCTTTTCCCGTCATTTTTTTTAGCTGTGTATATTTGAATCCTCAAATATATGGTGTTTTGAGCTTACAATAATTCACTTTTAGTCAATTTAGTAACATTTTCAATTTTATTACGTAATTTTAACGTAATTTGAAATGCTTCATGAGATAAGAAGTTAATTTCTTCAAGACGCAACATACTTCAATGTCGCTTTTTAGGCTCATATTAATTTTGATATGGACAACGCCAGCTTGAATATCCTGCTATCTTCTCCATTTATGTTCCGCAGAAGAAAGAAGCTCATACAGGTTTAGAATAACATGAGGGGGATTAAATGATGACTTTTTAGGTTGCACTGTCCCTTTTAAACCTCAAAGTAACTGTTTCAGTCATTATGCAAATGCTACTTAAGTATGCATTTAGTCAAGCAGACCTTATGTCTGATCCATTGATATTCCACTGTTCTCATTCGACACTGTTCACCACTGTGAGGTGCTTCAATGTAGAGCAGCGAGGTGCTAATTGACCCGGGATACTCCTGAATCCATCATTCAGCCCTGAGTCATTCGCTCACCTGTTCCTTCTCCTCTTGCTTGTCTGATCATTTCAGCCCTTTGATGCAATATCAGGTCTATGCTTTAGGTATCTGACATGGAAATGAATACGTCAACTGAATCACTTGCATTGTGTCTGCATTTACCCAGGGTGCATAAAGATGCCAGGTGGTTCTGACAAATGTTTGGCATTGATCCTAACTGTCTGTTCTCTTATAATAAGCGAAGCTGCTAAGGCTATAGCGTTGAGTTTGTTCGTTCTTGTAAGCTAGGCTCTCCTCAGCGGGGTGGTGGCGACACTGGGATCGGTCTCATTAAATGCATGACCACACGGCCTCATCGCTCCGTCTCCAGCAAACTTCTAGCGTCCTCATTATAGCATCAACCGGCTGACAATAACAAGCCTACAACACAGGGCTTTGTTTTCAGAATTCTGTGAGGAAAAAGAAAGAACAGCAAAAGCGCTGTTGAGCAGATGTAACACTCTGTTGTAATGGGGAACATGCAGTACGTTTTACGATACATTTGATGCCTAGAGCGCAACTGGAGGGTTTTGTAAGTGTAACTCTATCTCATTTTTATTCATTTTATCAATAACATACAAACCTTCCAATACAGATGAGATTGTGTAGAATGTGTTTAGTTGAAAAACTACAGTAATCACAAAGAAAGATGCACCAATCAGAAAAGTCACTGTTACTAAGGAATCACAGGGAAAAAAATGCCAGCAGACTGTACACTCAAAAAGCATCGCTTATGACATTATCAAGCTTCCTTACAACCTAAAACAGCTTATAAACAATGTAACAATGAAAAAAAACAATTTTTCTTTTTTTTCATTAAATTTAAGGGAAAATTCTGTAAAAAACAGTTGTTACAAACTGTCCATTTTGGAATGGCACTCTACATACCTAATTGTTTATGCCATTAAATTATGTAAAGTTAATATATATCAACCTATTTGAGTTATCATTTATTTGTATTTTTTTGTTAATTGAATATTTTTTAAACCAATCCCCTATAATATATAGTTTCATAGTTTTCCCTTTACAAAAACAACTTATTGTCATATTTCAACAATATTTTATCATAAAAAAATGCATATTTCCTTGTTAAATATAATATTTTTTCCCTATAAATAATAAGGAAATTGAAACATTTTACTGATACTTTTTTTAACAGTTTTATTAGGAAGCATATGAAGTAAAATCTACAAAAAACAAACAAATAAGACATAATAAAATGCAGCAAAATATACAAATGACTATGAACAGTATACAAATGATATTTATAAAAAGGATAGTTCTGGTCCTTGATGCTGACTGGTTGAGCCGCATTTGAAGCAGTAGCATATACAATCATATACATGTGACCTCATTACATCAGTATTACTGTGTCGCTGCAATCAATATTAAACATCAATATTTTTAAGGCCTAACCGTTTTATAAAAGCAATAAGCCCCGTGAAGCCATGACGCCCTAAATTCACTGTAAACCACGGCTTCTTGGGGCTTATTGCTTTAGTATACAGTATGTACATGCCAAAACAAACATCTGGGGATATGAGCATATGCAACTTAAAGGCACACTATGCAAGATTTGTACCTTAATATACAGCTTCAAAATCATTTCGATGGTAAACGAACTCATAGTATGGCGAATCATCCTGATAGCAAAGCGGGGGGGGACGCCGCTGGCAAAACCAGCAATGCAAGTTTGAGAGGTGGCGTCCCGACAAATCTCGCGAGAATCACGACACGACGTCACATACATCAACAACATATGAAGCAGCCTCTATGGAAGACACTAGCACGCATTTCAGACGTGAATCATGGCAGAGTCGACGAAGAAAACGCAGTCGGAAGAGTCAAGGAAAAGAAAATGAGAAAGTGGGACACTCGGTCAGACTTTCACTCGTTGGCGAGAGCTAAAAAGCAGCAAAGGATGCAACAGCGATGCTGACCTGGCGTCCTTGTTGATGGACTAGTAAGTAAATCTCTTATTTGTAAACTTGCTTGCGTTCTATGTTGTATGTTGTTGCGCTTGCTTGTTGTATGTCAACGAAGTTGTTCATTCATCCAATGTTGATAATAAGACCAGTCCACTAATTTCCACATATGTCTAGCTAGCTATCGATTAGCAGAGCTGTTAGCAGACTTGATAACAAACACTTGTTTCTCTTACGTGTTTTTGCGTTATGTTTTATTGCCCAGCTTGCCTCACGAGCAAGTTTACCAGCCGAACTCAGGTGTTGTGATGTGTATATCACGTAGTCCTTTGTCAGGTTCAGGTTTCGTATGGCATGTGTACTGTGCTTATGCAAACTTTAGCTGGCACATTTGTATGAAATCGTGAAACATTACCTAGTCAGTAGACATCTTCGGAGGCTATCTGTGCCTGTTCGATGTCCAACGCTTCCATCCTACTGAACAGGTACCGGTATACAGGGGGGAGGGGATCAGGTCGTGAGTGCAGAGACGGCTCTGCGTGAGTGGTATTTACGACAGTAACGTTAAATACAAGTACTCCACAGCGACTCTAGGGGTCGCTGTTTGACAAAAACGGAAAAGTGCATAGTGTGCCTTTAATAAAAGGATAATCAGCAATATAAGTATTAAAGTCCAGATCTACTTGCTGCACTTGACAGTTAAACCAGTGGTATAACGCTGAAAAAAAGTCTACGTTAGTAAGAAAGCAACAGATTAAAAATCCCAAACAGTGAACAATGAAACAGATAGAACAAAAGAAAAATGAAACTGAGATAGCCAGAAGAAAAGAGAGAGAGGGAGAGAATTCTCCTCAAATCAAATGAAATCAAACCAATAGACATTTAAGCTACTCCAAAGTTTGGGCCCAAAGTCTTATGGTTTCTTCTTTTGCCCCATGAATGTGTGCTGTGGACAATTCAAGATAAACAACCTCCCAAAAAAGTAAGCACCCATTGTTGCTTATTTAGAGTATGTGGAGGTTTTCGTCTTGTTGCAACTATCTTTTTGGCAGCTGTCAAACCAGCGAGAGAAAGTAAATGGAAAAAATACTTCCGGAACCAAAGTGTGGGTACAGCTGTGACCCAGTGTGCTAGCAATCTCTAAATACGATCTTTCATTCAGTCCAGAACATAGCCGATCCATGTATCAACAGCAGTCCTGCATGACCAAGCCAAGCAACAAGAAGGTCAGATAAAACCTGAACTTCTCATGTTGAAAGCCTCATCATTTAAACATGAGAGACATTATATTACAGAGGAGACCAGACTCTAGATTGGGATAACAAGCTAACAGCTGGTTCTCAGCCAGCCCAAGTGTCGACCACATGGCTCCATTCCCTCAGGGGACGAGAGCGACATGCAAATTTAAAAGGCGATAATTAAGAAATCTCTGTTCATGGCTGAGGTAATGACATATGATGCAAGAAGAATATGATGCATCTAATCAACCACTCCTGTTTCCCATCAGGCCGATGCTATTCAAGCAGAATAGTCTCAGTTTTGGGCAAACAACTATATCATATCAAATAAAATTAGGGAGCCCCAGCTGGTCCGGGGGTCTGGATGATTGGTGTGCAATATCAAGGCCAGCACATTTAATTCCTCAGGTTGTTTGGTGAAATGATGTAGGGTGAAAGGAGCGAATGAGGAACAGCTGGGTGTTTCAGAGAGCCACTGAGATTTCACTGACCACTGACAAACCGCTGACAATTCACAAACGCAGATATTCAATTCTATGTAATTATCTGACTTGGAAATAGCTCTGAAATTGCCAACAACAATGTGGCTCCATAGCGAGATGCTGGGAAAAAACTGGAGAGTTTTATGAAGAAAGAAAGCTGACAATGCGCTGCTAGTGATCCGTATGCGTCCCAATAATGGCTTATTCCACTGCAGTTTATACTTCAGCGAAGCGATAACTGATGCAAATAAACAAAAGCAATTACTTCTTTTTAAATGTACAAATATGCTAACGCAAAAAGGGCAATTTGTGTAGTCACGTGACTTGCATCTGTACTGGTTCAGGTGGATTTATTGGGGTTATTACCAAAGCACAGTTGATCTAGAACTAATTTAAATGTGCTTTAGACATAGCCTAGCAAATAAACAATGACCACAAAATTAATTTCCATGTATAAATGGAAATATACACTACCATTCAAAAGTTTGATTTCAGTATTTTTTTTTTTTAAATTAACACTTTTATTCAGCAAGGATGCAATAAATTGATCAAAAGTCACAGTAAAGACAAACTTTAAAAACTGGGAAAAAAAAAATTATTCATGATTTCCACAAAAATCAGCAGCACAGCTGTGAAACTTGAAACTATGAAACTTACCAGAGTCTACTTCTCAAGAGAAAAATCAAGAGGAGACTTGCACCAAAATCTCCAGTTGATCGTCATTTAATCCCACTGTTATCTGGGAGAAATAACTGAGATATAGATCCACTTTTGATCTCATTTATGATTTTTCATACGGGCAGGATTGTGGGGCATCATATCAATCTGCTCTCATTTCTAGCTTGATATTATCAAAAACGAAATTTATTTACATACTATGATTGATGGAGGTTGAAATGCATGCCCCTTTTTTAATTGCATATGAATATTAGCTACAAAAATCTAATTAACCTACTTATCTGCCCTCTTTTAGAAAGTGCGCAGCAGACCGTGGAAAATTATTGACAGTGGATCAAATTAACAGCTATCAGTAAATGTTTATGCTTTGTGTGAATGTGAGTGTGTGTGTTACTCACCTCATAGTGGGCGACTCTCTGTGACTCAGAGATAAGCTGAGCGCTGCACACTTTGCAGTAGCTGTCAGTGAATAACCCCGGATCCACTTCCGTAGACTTCATCTGAAAAGGAATATCAGTGTGAGTATTTTTATTGGCTTCGCACATTCATTAGGAACACTCCAAACTAGATGAGAAGTCTTGCGAGACCATCTCTCCTTTCCTAAACTCATTATCACAAACTTTTTAATAGTGTAACAGTGAGAAAATAAACCACATAAACACCTGATTGGATAATCAAACAATATTCAGTGTATTTGTACAGTCATAACCTCACCGACATCAATCATGCAAGATTTCATCGCTGTGACATTTTGGGTTTATCGCAGAGTGACATTCTTTGTGCAAACTGATGAATTCTGTGACATTTTGAGGGAGGGAGGTTGGAGAGGAGGGGTGTATAATGAGACAGACAAGAGGAGAGATAAATCTGGCATCGCTCCGTGTCAAAAGAGGCAACAACTCACAACTACATACGCCTGGAGGAGAAAGCAGTGGCATACTGCAGAAGACATCTTTTTAGTGCTGATCTGGGACCATCTGATGCCAACCTAATACTGACCTTTAATAATCTAGACACTGCAAAATGATTGTAGGTCATAATAAGGAGAGATTTTAATGACAGAAGGAGGTGAGGTCATCCATTTGGACCATGCTCTCGTTTGGAAAGCTCCTGGCACCTGACAGGGATCTTAAAGGGATAGTTCATCCAAAAATGAAAATTCTGTCATAATTTACTCACCCTTGCCTTGTGTCATTTCAAATTCAAACCTCTATTACTTTTTCTTCTGTGAAACACAAAAGTAGATATTTTGAAGAGTGTTTCTACTGGTTTTACTGATAGTTCACCCAATGAGCGTGTTGTATTGTTCAACAAAGTGGTACGTACTTGTGCTTATCCTGGATGCCGCAACCTGTATTAAAAATTATGATTGCGTTCGCTTGCATGAGCTCAATTGGGAAGATTGACTTTTGATTCCCAACGTTTGAGCTCGCATGCATACGTCATTATGCAACAGGAAGATTGCGCTCCAGACTGCTGTGAACGCGCTCAGGACCGTTTGCCGGTAAATTAACAGCAAATTTTCATTTTTGGGAGAACTATCCCATGAACGCGCAGAGGCTGTGGATTACAGGTAATAATGTTGTAAATGATGTTCAGTTTCTTGCACAGACTTGATCGTTTCACTTCATAAGACCTCAATGAATAATCAGCAGCCACGTGTATTAATTTTGTTTTGCCTGTATAGTTTTTTTTTACTCTTAAAGTGACGGTAGCCATTGACTTGCATTATATAAATCACCAAGGACTACGGTTTCAGCTAAAAATCTTCTGACCTACTGAAGACAAAAAGACACCTACATCTTGGATGGCCTGAGGATGAGTAAATTAACAGCAAATTTTAATTTTTGTGTGAAAAAAAAAAAAGAAACTAGGCTATCCCTTATATGGGGTCCAACAGCATAACATTGGACCCCATTGACTTTCATTGAATGAACAAAGACATTTTTTTAATTATATTCTTTTGTGTTGAGCAGAAGAAAGAAAGTCATTCAAGTTTGGAGGGTGAGTGAAAGATGATAAAATTTTTTATTTTTTGGATGAACTAACAAATTCAGCAGGTGTATTTTTTATTAATCCAAAAGTAATCTACACTCTTAAAAATAAAGTTTCCAAAAGGGTGTTTTTTCAGCAATGCCTTGATGATGTTCTAATCTGAAGTTCCTTTTGTGCAATGGAAGGTTTCCATGTATGTTAAAGGGATCATGACATGAGAAATCACATTTTTCTTGATCTTTTGACATCTTTGTACCATTAAAACATCTGCAAGTTTCATAGCTTAAAACGCCCACCTCAGAATAAGAAATAGCATTGTAACCGAGCACCAAAAACCTTCATGTGACTGCCTCTAGAGCAAAACATCGACAAATAGTTTTATATTATTGCACCACTGGCGATCAGCCTTAAAGGAGCCGGATCATTTTTAGACAGAGGGGTTAAATATTAACATTATAAGTGAACCCCAAAGAAAATCCATGTCATGATACCTTCAAAGGTTCTTCATGGAACCAGATGCCAATAAAGAACCCTTATTTTTAAGACTGTATAATAATAAAAAAAATACAAACAGTATGAACACAGACAATAAGGCATACAAAATGGCCTACTTTAAAATCAGCTTTAAATATACAAACAACCCTATAATTCTGCAGTTTACATGTTTTGCACATGCTTTGATGACTCTTTACTCCTTCACATCCATTTTGAGATTGTCATGGGAGATATTACGGTGCTCTAGATTCGACTTCGGGGGGCCAGATCTGAGCAAACAACTGCTTAGGGCTCATTTGTGATTCAAGGGCATTGCCAACTGAAATTTGAATAATGATAAAAGAGTTTTATATAAAAAATAAAATAATGGTTGTTTTCAAACCCTTTTTTCTCACCCTAGGGGTAACTTCAAACCAGCTAAGTATCCCATAACTATTCCAGACAAATTGTTTGCAGGTAGAAAGAAAGTCTGTGACCCTCTGATGCCCCCCAAAAACGAAATAACACCCTGCAGCATCCTGCAGTCCATGACTCAATATTCCAAAATCATTACTTCCAAAAAAGGCCATCAATCCTCTCTCAAAAGCAAGCAAATGCATTCTCACTTATGCATTGAACTTTTGTAGTAAAGATCTGTATAATAATCTGCTTCCTCAAAAGTAAAGCACTGCATAATTCAGGATGAACTGTTACTACAAAAGCCCTTCTAAATGATAATCAATGGGTCAAAAGGAGTTCAGAATAGCACCTGGCAATTTCCCAGAAATTCAACCTTTAATTTAGAAGTGTAGGATTACAACAGTTTAAGAAATCAATTGGGAAGTATACCATGATTTATCAGACACTGTATTTGAGACTTTACCTAACTGTGAATAACTTGCTCAATACACATCCATCAGGTGTCACTCCAAAGATGGTCTAGAAATCCAAATGTCCGAAATCTGACATTAAAGATCTTTTACAAATTATCCTGACATAACTCTAATTCTACATATAACGCAAAAAAAAAAAAAAAAGATCAAGAGGAAAAAAGGAGGCAAGCATTTTGCTTTTTAGAAAGAACGATTTGGCCAGATATGGTTTTCTGAAGAGATGGATCTTATCAGAGTCTCCTGTCAAAGTTAATCACGTCAATAAAAGCTCCGGCTAACAAAGACCTGAAGAGATGAGCATAACGCTCTTCTTTCATGTGTGGAAAAGTGATTGCTTGCCTCACGTAAAACTCCACAACCACATATTGATTTCCCTTAAGTTGGGGGGGGGGGGGGGGGGGGGGGGGGGGGGATACAGGGGGGGAGAAATGCAATTTCCATTATTTGGAACATTATAATGGAGAATGAAGTGAGGAGAAAAAATCTATCATAGGAGCCACAGGAGGTGCTTCCTTTTTATTCCTACAAAACCCACCATTTCTGAGATGAGGAGAAGACAGTTGATAAGTTACCAGCATCATGATATTATTGATGACATTGACTGTACTTATATGAACAAGAAAATTCTGATATTCTGATTATGCAAGTGCCATGATTGCCATAATAACAAGATTAAACCAATATTCCAGTTTCTAGACATCTTAGGAAAGCTAACATATTCCTGTATTATTCAGAACTTTTGGTCATGTAGCCTAAATGTCTTAAAAATTACAACTTAAATATGAACTCTGCATATAATGTAGCCAATAGGCTACACAAAAACGTTATTTTATGTAACCATATTTGTTTAAAATAACAACACTTGTGATCCAATATAGTTGAAGACCCCTTATCAGTTTCTTGACATTTATGGTGTTTAAATAATGCTCAGCTTTATAAAGATATTCAAGATTTAGTAGCATTAAAAACGTATTTAGAATATAGTAAGTAGTAGTAGTAGTAGTAGTAGTAGTAGTAATGGCAGTCGTAGTAGTAGGCTGGTAGTAGTATGAGGCTAGTACGATAATAATAAACTCAAAAAAATAAGAAAGTTGCGCCTGTGCAAGTTCATGCATTTTGATGAATGAGAAATAATGAACATTTTCTTAAAAGTGAAGATAAAAGCTTACTTGTAATTCCAAACTGTATCCTCGGTGCAGGTGATCGGAACAGACGGTCATATGAGGGCTGATACAGTCTATAGAGTGTGTGTGAAGTGATGCTGAGCGTGCTGTGTGAGTGTGTGTCAGTGAGCTCCATGTTCGTCGACTGCTCAGTCTCCGCCCACCGGCGCGCTCATTGGCTGCTGCTTCCGCCAGACATCGGCAACGTTCAAATAAAGAAAATGAAATCCGTGAGCAGCTGAAAATTTGAAGAACACGTGAGTTATTTAAAATGCGTTACAAAGCTTATGTTCTGTTGCAAGTTTTTATTTATTTTTGTTCAGTTGATTGTAGTGTTAAGTTTGAATCCCAACAATGCTCATTATGTAGGGAGATGGAAGGATAACAAAGATAAAAAAGTAACACAACAAAAGATAAACAAACAGTTTCGGTGTGAGACCATAGACAGTAAAAGAAATGGACACAGCGACCCCATACAGTAGTCACTTTCAAATCCAGACTCAAAACACATCTGTTTAGCTATGCATTTAATGAATGAGCACTGTGCCAATGTTCGTCCGACTGTTTGTACTGTACTGTATTTTATTTTTATTTTTCTAAACTGTTTTAATTAATCTTAATTCTTTTTATTATTTTAATTTCTTCTATGTAAAGCACTTTGAATTGCCACTGTGTATGAAATGTGCTTTATAAATAAACTTGCCTTGCCTTGCCTTGCCATTGGATTCAACGGAGAAAAGTGAAGTCAATTAGAAGCTCTCACTTCCTGATGGCTGAGCGTAGGCTACTGCGCAGACTCAAACTGAGCTTGATGACGTAGATGTGACGTGAGTAACCCGTCTGTCTTCTAGTAGCTGTGCCAAGAGAAATCTGAATCATTCCCTTCTGAAACTTGCAGAGACGGAGAGTGTGAGTAGGAGGTGTCCATGAGCTAGGAGCAGGAGAAACTTTTGCTAAGTATTCTGATTAATTATTTTGTCATTTTGCCTCCACGTCCCCCCGATTGCCCGCGAGCTTCTCCTCCTGTCCATACGGTAATCTCTCTACTGTGACAGAGAGTCGCGTGGTTATGACGCAATCGTTAGCCTGTTTTTACAAAAACTGCTTCTACGGGGCCATAGCGTAAGATACAAGGTAATGGAGCCTTTTATACATTTTCGTGTTTCTTTAGAAATAAATAATGGACAAATGGATTCTTTAAATGCCTCAGATGTAAAGTTATTCGCTGTCAAAGTGACGCCAAAATGAATGGGAGTCAATGGAATGCTAACAGCAGGTGAGGGTCTGCTAATCAATGGCGGCGCCCGGGGAAGCTTCAGTGTTTTCTGAAACATTGGCCCCTTGTGTGAGACGGGCGGCAGTTTGCAAACAAACTTCATGCATCCAGGCCAACAGGTGTCAGTATAAAATCCAAAACCACCGTTACTTTTATCTATTCTAGGACTGCATCCGAAATCGCATACTTCCCTAATATAGTAGGCAAAAAAACACTATGTGACAAAAGAAGTATATCTGAATTCACAGTACACATAAAGGAGTAAGCAAAAAGTACGGGTCTGATCTAAATAATGTTAAACACAGACATATTGAGAAAATAAATGTATTTTTATTGAATTGATGATTCATTAGATGTGCAGGCTTGACTTTTTAAGTGTCTCTTATCAGGGTCATTCCTACTATGCAGCATCTTCATGTCCCCATCGAATATGTAGCCTATGTTTTAATATATTGAAATAAACTCACGTTTTTAAAGCTTGATCTATTTTACCTCTTTATTTTCACCCTGTTTAGATTCCTGTTTCAATAATCAGATTATATAAATAATAAAGTTAAAGTGCATAAACCTGAAAAGAGCATGTTTCCCAAAGCCTGGTATATACCTTCACAAAAAACAAATAAAAAAAACATTTCCTTACATTTGACACAAGCACATTTTGTAAAGTCGCGGAGTTCAACAGGTACTGCATAAAAAGGAATAGGCTACAGTAAAGGAGGTGCTTCCCTCTATTGGGAATCTGGTGTAAGTGCATGGATGGAGATGATGGATGCAGCTGTGGAGTATTTCATAAATCAGTTGATTGCTTTACATATACCCTATCATTGAATATAAACATGCGGCTGTCGTACGTCATATGATGCTTCTGAGACATTGATATGTTTATAACACTTTCTACAGGCATCACAGTGACTGACTGTCTCAGTATAAATGTCAGGCCTTGATTGTGGAAATAAGAGACTGAGAATTCCTTGAGCCAATATATCAGCCTATTGAGTGACAGTCATAAATTTGAACAAACTGTTTTTCATATGTTTCTCATGTTGAAAGAACAGCCTTGAGATTTAGAGCTGGATTTTTTCTCTCAATCATCAGGGAGTTTGCAGTGCCAAAACTGTAGTATGGGTAAATCAGGAGAGGGGGAAAAAATCCTGGAGGAAGCTTTTCCTCAGACAGGCTCCAAACCAAATGTAATAATGCAAGAAATAAAATAATAGATGAAGTAGGCCTAAAGATTATTCAACTGAAAATCTTTACTTCTCTTGTTAGTGGCTAAATGTAATACAACTCCACTTTACCCCATTCTCAATTTGTCAATGTCATTAACGAAACATATGAAAAAGATGTTTTTATATCCCGGAGGTATGAGAGGCCATCAGCTGATTTATTAAATCCTTCCCTCCTGCCAAAATCTGCTCTCACCTCACAGTAGGGATCAGGTCTGTATCTCGAGACTTGCAAGAGCAAATCAAGTCTACAACTCCCATCTCTGCCAAATCCATGATCCACGACACCCAAGCCAGTTATCATCTGTCCTGGTTATGTTAAAACTGAAATGCATGCTGTCCGGATTTAAATGCATCTGATTCAGCATTGAATTTGTGCCTACTGTTCGAAATTAAGCAAAGATAACCATGTGCATTTGATCTAATATAACTGGAGTACAAGGTATGCATGTGAATGCTTGGCTACACTGTAAAAAAATATTCCTGTGATTATTTATCACAACTTAAAATTCAACATTAAAAAAGAAATAATGTGTTGTTTCAACTTAAAAAATGATGTGTTCGTGCTTAACTTAAAATATTTGGTTAACTTTAGTTAGTTAAGTTGGATATTTGAGTTACCTCAACAATTTTTTAGTTCTTCTAACTAATTGCAGATGTGTCTTTAGTCTAGATTTAAACTGGGAGAGTGTGTCCGAGCCCTGAACATTATCAGGAAGTTATACCAAATATCGATACATCATGTTCTTGAAGATGTCTAAATAAACCATTCTTGAGTCATTTACTTCTATTACACAGGGCATTTCTTGGACCCAGAGTTTTGAGAAATACTAAACCAGACGAGACAGCATTGCTTCACTCCCACCCGCAGGAGTTGAGAAGGCCATTTGTTTGATAAAACTGTGATAAGTTGAACAGAGTCAGATTGATCTGTATGGATCAGGTTTTGCTCAAACAGATCACAGTTTGGATACTTGTATGCTAATATTCTAGTTTAAAATAAACATTCATAATAACACTGGCGGACATTGAATTGGAAACAGTGATGGCACCAATAATCAGAGTCTTTGCATCCCATCTGGCAGAATTCGCAGTTGGCATGTGTGAGAACTTCACTCCAAACCCCATGTGGAAGTATGTTTACCGCAGAGCCCATCTTACCTCAGTTGCTATCCTGTGAGAGCATCATATTATTTATGGCTTTTAATAGGCTTTTTTTCTCTTCTCAAGGCTGGAGGCAAAGGAGCAAGTCTTTTTCATTCAATAAAGCTGGGAAATATGCAGCAGCAAAGCCAACAGCTGCTTCTAATGATCATCCCATAGAGTCTGGCAGTCAATGTCATCCCAGAGCACAAAGCACAGCTATTTACTTAACCTGGATAAACCATCACTATGCTTTTGCATGAGCTGGGATTGGTCGACTTCTCCTGGGGGTTACACGCACTCGGGTTTTTGCCACTTGCCATATGGATTTTCTTTCGAAACGTGTTCCCTGCAGATGATTTCATTATGGGTTGAATCAACTCGAAATGACGTCAGAACAAAAGGTTGTGGGGGTCTTCAAATGTAACTAAACAGTTTTAAAGGAATGTTCCTGGTTCAGTGCAAGTTAAGATCTATGGACAACATCTGTGGCATGCTGTCGATTACAACAGACAATAGACTCTTCCCTCAGTTTGTAAAATCACGCAAAAATGCACTTACAAGTCTCTACGGGACACGACATTCTAGAAGGTCCAAAAACTTGGTATTTAACTTAAAAGGAACCCCGATTATTAAGACACATAGCCCTAAATATGCTACAATTGCTCTCTCCTACAAAATACATAGTTATAAATACATAAAATATTTTCGTTATTTAAAAAATCCTCAAAGTGTTTTACAGAATTTGAGCTACGAAGGCAGCCATTATTTTTGCGCGCGCAGTGCATTCTGGGTCGATGACGTGTATTGGTTGCGTTCAGAGCAGAGAGAAGTGAGCTAATGGCTAGTCGCTACTGTCAAAACAGCTAGCTAGCCGGTACTGCTGCAATGCAATCCATTGACAGTAAGCAACCTTTACACGTCACTACCCAGAATGCATTGAGACGTAAATAACTATGGCGGCCTACGAGTGAACGGATTTTAGTCTTTTTTTAATAAAAATAAAACCATTTGAAGTGTTTTTGTATCACCTTTTTATAGCTGACGCCTACGTTAAACTTATAAGGCCAACATGCCGCACTAGTCGGGGTTCCTTTTAAGTTATTAATACTATTATATTAATTTGCCTATTAACAATATTCAAGAGGGTATATACAAACATCACTGGAGAATTGTCTTTTTTTTTATGTCATGAAAAAACTCATTTCAAATGATGTAGCATTCTGTGATTGAAATGATTTTGGTATTACATATTAAACATTTTTGTGTCAGCTCCTTTCTCTGCTAAGGCTAAGTTTGAAGCATTTTATGTCTCCTAAATACACACACACACACCAAAAAATGCACCTTTTTTGCATAATTTGACAAAAACAGCTTGATTGGAAATTACTTTTTATTTACAGTTGTAATCAAAATGATTCAACCCCCATTGCAAATCAGGTTTATTGGCAAAATTTACAGACATTCAGCTGTTTGCAATGAACAAATCAAACAAAAATAATTTACTTAGCTCAACACAGCATATGTTTAAAATTTAACTTAACTGAAAATGCCACTTTTAATGACTTCTGCAGTCTCAAAATCATTCAACCCCTTCATGGCAAGCATCTTTAGTATCTAGTAGAACACCCTTTTGCTGTTATGACCTGCTGCAAACGAGATGTATGACCAGACACCAGCTTCTGGCAGCGTGTCTGAGGAATCTTAGCATATTCCTCATGAGCAATGGCCTCCAGTTCAGTAATATTCTTTGAATCCCACCCGAGATTTTCTATAGGGTTCAAGTCAGGTGACTGTGATGGCCACTGTAAAATATCCCAGACCTTCTGCAACCAAGCCTTTGAGCTATGCTTAGGATTATTGTCCTGTTGGAAGGTCCAATGACTCCAAAGCTTCAGCTTCCTCACTGACGGCATGACGTTTTCTCCTATGATTTCCTGAGACTTCAATGAATCCATCTTGCCTTCCACACGCAGCAGGTTTCCAGTGCCATAGGATGCAAAGCAGCTGCAGAGCATCACCGAGCACCAGCAAGCTTAACTGTTCTTTTCAGCAAATGCTTCTTTCTTCTTCCTCCAGACATACCGCTGATCCATAGATCCGAAAAGTTCCAGTTTTGTTTCATCGCGCCACAGAACAGAATCCCAAAACTTCTGTGACTTATTTATATGATTTTGAGCAAATTGCGACCACATTTTTGGGCCGTAGTGGTGTACGTCTTGGAGTTCTGGCACGGAAACCGCATGCGTTTAGTACACGCCTTACTGTGGAAGCTGAAACCTCAGTGCCTGTTGCCACCAAGTCGCTCAAGGGTTTTTCTGAACCTGCCTTCTCAGAAATCTGGTTGCAGGAGTTGATAGTTGAATAATTTTGAGACTACAGAAGTCATTAAAGTTGCATTTTCAGATGAATTTGGGGAAACCACTTGAAACATTTGTTGCGTTGAGCTATTTCAATTACTTGTTTGATTTGTTAATAGCAAACAGCTGAAAGTCTGTACATTTTGTCAATAAACCTGATTTGCAAATATTGCAATGCAATATTTACAATAAATATTGGAAATTTGAATAGTTTATTTTACTCTTTGGGAAGCCAATTTCCATCACATAAAAAAGTCATGCAAAAATTATGGCATAGTTATGAGATTAAAAACTTGAAATTATGGCAGTTGAAATTGAGATAAAAAAGTAATAATTATGACATAAAAAGTCAAAGTTATGACAAAGACAATCACTGACAAAATTATAAGATAAGTAATAATTATGACATAAAAAGTCAAATGATGAGAAAGGCATAATTATATGCGAAATTATGAGTAAGAAGTTACAATCTTTGTGAGCTTTCACTCTTTATTTTTCCACACGTAAACATGTCCGTGTAATGCTCTTTAAAAGCAGCACCTGTGTGTTCAGACTAGAATGATTTCATGGCAGATTCATTCAGCATAGGCATGCTGTCAACACCTGCACTATCTGAATCTGATGCAATCTCTGTTGCACACTTTATGATGCTGGGAATGTAAACAGGTGTAGTGCCAAAGGCAATATGAGACACACACATTTACATCACTGAGAGTAATGTGCTCTTACACTTACAAGAGGTATCCGGTCAACATCTTTCAACGGCTCTGATTTGCTGACATTGAATTTCTTAGAATCCTGCATGGCTCTGATAACATATGCAGTGCTTTACTGAAATAATGTAAATTAAAATCAGATGAATTTAAGTAAGCATTTTGATACCGTTTAAGAGCAGTATGCATCGTTACTGCAAAGTTAGGTTATTTGAAGTCTAGGCCTGTTAGAGCATGATAGTAGATAACAGATCTCACTGCTTCACAGCTCATCAGCAGCAAATAAGAGCTCTTAAACCCTATCAAGGTGATCACTGATTGGCGGGCATTACAGCAGATGTTTTCTCAGGAAACCACCCTCAGTCAAAAACCATGCAGTTTGCTTTTCTTGAGTTGATGTGTATCAAAAAGCTTTGAATAACCATGATTGCTTCACAGCCATCAACCATGATTTGTATACTTGGAGGCATGCTAGTCATCAGGGGGAGTGACATTCTCTCTCTGGAAAGCATTTGATTGGCCAAAAATCTGTGTAGTACAGGACGAGTCATCAATATGTTTGGTCCAATTTCCATGAAGTCTGTAAATTTGAAATGTGTATGTCAAAGTTGTCAGAAGTACATTAGCATAGATGACCTTATTTCATATTTCATTATTTAGCTGCATATTCCTTTTTGCTTTTCTAAGCCATAATTGGGAATAACTGTCTAGATTGACTTTCTTTCCAGAAAGCACAAAGAGGTAGTTGCCTGTGAAAATTTGGTTACAAAAATTGTTTAAAATCCAGGAGCATTTTTTTACAGTATTTATTTGTTTGTTTATTTATAGAAAATCCTCTTAGATCATTTATTATCGTTTATAATTTATAATATAATCTTTTGGCTTTGACATGAAAATATATAATTAAGTGTCCTCATAAAAAAAAAAAAAAGAGGGAAAACTCATGCCAGCTTTAATCAGGAGAGCTGGGAGAGAAAAATGTCCAAATCTCTCCCTGCATCCAAAACAAATATCTCTTGACTATACAAGATAAACACTTTGGCTGTTTGCTTACACAGGGCACTTGCGGTGTCCAAAATTTCTCTACTCTGATCTCAGTTCGTAGTGATTATGACGCAGTTATTTCACAGCATGTGCTTGTTATAAATCTGGACTACTTGGCAGGTCACAAACGACTGCTACTTGTCTTTTTAATATATTAACGATTTAGAACTACTTAAAGCAGTCATTAATGCGCAATATCTAAGAAAGAATCCAGTGCAGTCAAATATATTAAAAATATTTTCTGTTTTAATGTTGAATGATTACAGTGCATTGTGCAAGTCCTCAGAAATGCTATATCTTACACTTCATGATTAACTGTGATTGACATCCTATGCAAGCCAAACAAACTGTCAAAAAAAGTGTCCCTTTATTGTTTAAGGTGCATGTATTATGTATTTTACTAAATAGGCTAGTAATAACTGACAGTTCTGATGAATATTATAAAACATAAACATTATGAACAGATTGTATGAATAGATATTAATCCAACTTGAAAATGTCAAGATATATCGAAATGCAGTGTTTGCAAAAGCAAAACTCTAACTGACTTGCAGCATAATGAAATGCAAATAACTGTGAATATTGTTTTGTATTTTGCATTGAATAGAAATGGTCAAGAACATTTTGAATGTGAACTAAATTGCACTTGTTTGCATGTATTCAGACATTTATGGGGCAAACAAACTCTTTTAAAACTGACTAGTTGGATTGGTTTCTTTCCATACTGTAAGGCAAAATGCATTATAATGCTATAATGACAAGATTAGTAACCAAATGATCAAAAATCAGTTGAACACTGCCTCATAAGTTGGACATGTATGGCTTTTAAGTTTTTTAAGGGCCTTCTTAAATTCTTTGCTAGATTTGTCCCACTTGTGAATGCCTGTCAAAATATACTGTTTGCCCACCCCACGACCCATGATTAAGTAGTTGCTCCCTAAGTTTTCCAGTTGTTGGCACGGACAGTCTGCCCCATTTTTCAGGTAAAGAACAAGCTTCTTTAGGTCCTGCTTTTTCAGAGTTCCAAGCTTCACATGCTTCCTCTTTTTCTGTAGAATGATTTTTCGGTCCAAGTTCTCTATTTTGACTTCCTTAATCTTCGTCTTGATTGCTACAAAAAGAAAAATGTAGATTTTAAATTTCCACAAGTCATTAATGTTCATGAAGGTTTAAATGAGACAATGTCATTGCACACCAATGAAGTCATGAATACATCAAGAAGATTAATGTAATGTCTAAAACACTTATGCAAGTTTAAACCTTTATTTAAAACATTCAAGTACTGATGGAAAATACAAATATTTAAAGTATTTTTGCTTAAGGTCATTGTTGTATTTCTTTGCCATGGAGATGCTGAACACTTGGCTGTTTTTCATCATCTGTTTTCACATTTAAGCCAAGAACTCACTATAGTTTATGTCTTTCAGATGCTATTCTGTGCTAATTATGCAAAGCTGGATGGTGCAATGTGTTGTATCGCAATATCGTTCGGGGTGTGTGAGGATACGATTCTTGAATATGAATCAAGTTCTAAATCCAACCAAGATCAATAAAGAGATGGACAATTTCTCCCAAACTTTCCCTGTCAGTAATGTTAAAACTAAATGGGTCTTATTACGGATCCCTGAGGCACTCCTCAAATCACTGGCTATTCAAACACTGCATTATAACGTTCTGAATTTATGTATTTTGGATAAAAATGTTTAGCATTACCAACAACACAGAATATGTACTAAACATAATCAAACACATAATCAGGCTAACAGAATCCTATCAAAGTACTAGTTCTTAAACTCTACAACAGGGGTGTCAAACTCAGCTCCTGTCTTTAAGGATGAAGTCCTTCAGGATTATTTGAAAACTTTAGGTATACAGGTATGTGCTGGAGCAGGTTTGGAAATAAACTCTGCAGGACTGTGGAACTGTTGCTCTACAACATCATCCAGTGAGTTGCAAAATTTTCTTATTCCCTGGAGCTCTATTTTGACAAAATACATCATATGGTGTACTTTCATCAATAAGAATATACTTTCGTCAAACACACTGGTGCGGTGGATGGAAAAAGAAAATAGACAGCCAGCAATACAAACTACATCAAGTTTTCCATTGATATCTCTCCAAAATATATTTATGAGTTGCAGTTATACTTTCAACATAAAACAAGCATTCATTTAACACAAGCACACTGTAGAAAAAAAATGTGCTTGGTTACAAACAGCAAAAGTAACTTTTAGGCTCAGTTTCAGATCGGATAGAAATAGCTCCCTGAATAAGGTAACAACTGCACATTTTCATTTTCACATTTTACAGCGTTGAGACACATAGCTTGAAATACAGTCATCCTCTAATGACTAGAAAAAAGCCTTTGTTGGGTCGTTGCTTGATAGCTTGCCATAAAAATAAAAGGTCCCATGAAATTCTTGCCAACGGCAAGCTTCCTGTCTTTGACAACATCTCAGACCCTGAAAAAAGAGACTTGCTGGATTCTGACCACATCACTGGTTCATAGAAACTGCATTTGCAATGGAAGAAGTAGCTCTGCTTTTTATAAATCCAAAATATCTTCATTTGCGGTTGAAATCTAATAATCCACTGTCAAGGATATGTGGTTCGACAAAGAAATCTAGACATGAAATATACAAGGAGGCTTAACCATGTCACGTTGCATTTAAAAACAAAACAACGGGAATGGAATAACAAAAAAAGACCAATTCAGTTGTAAACAATACTGGACACACAATAGTCTCAAGAGAGAAATAGTTTTAAGCAGTGCAAATCCAGACAGTAATATAAAAAAAAACTTTTTCAGGCAACAATATTATTGGAAACAAATGTGTGGGTTAAAACCCTGGACCTGAACGGAATCACAATGATGGGAATCAGGCGATCGGATTTTGTTCTCTTGAAGTCATTAGGCTCTTGCCAGTAAATGAAGTGTTTTGAAATCACTTGCATTAGTAAGTAGTGAAAAGTGTTTGGAGAAAGATTTGGTTTTCAGTGCATGTAAAGATCTATGCCAAAACTCTTCACATCTGAAGTGTATTTCAATATGTTTTAGCCAGATTTCCATGATAGTCTATAAAATACCTCATTTTCAAAAATGTTTTGAACCTAGTAGTCTTTGACTTTGTAGGCTGTTTCAACCGTAAGAACAGCATGTTGATAGTAGTTAGGAAAAATATACAACCACATCCACTTTCTCATTTCTCTCTTGTCGGTAAAGACAACAGACATTACTTGCATGGTGTTTTTCCCAGTCAAAGGCAATAAATTCATGTTTAAATTATAGCAACTTGACAGGAAAATCTTACTGATTGAGGTTATTTAATGTTATTCATCTTGAATGTATTGTATTCATATTTTTTAAATAGACTACATAATTACTTTTTTTGAAACACTAATACAACACATAAATGATTCTTTACCGAATTCACTGCCACACATGTGTTCCAGAATTGCGTCCGAGTTCATCTCATTGTCACATGGCGGACATACACCTAGAAAAGGAGAAAAAACGATTCAATCCAAATGTCCTGCCATATGCAAGCAATAATGCTTGTAAATGTAAAAGTATCATACACCAGAAACCTGACAACATTTAATAATAACATTCTTCGTCATCAATGTGTTATTTTGTTTATATGTTGAGTATAAGATTGAGAAAAATAACTGAGGCTCCAAATGACCAAATAACAAACCGAGAGAAATCAGCCTCTTTGTTTCCATCCATTTAACCTCTTTATCACTGCAGCTTATGATTTTGGCACCTTAAAAATAGGGATGATATATCAGCCACCATATCGGTATCTGCCGACATGTCCATTTTTAATGTCATCGTTATCGGCCGATAAGAACATTTGGCCGATATAATAAAGCCGATGAATAATGGATTATTTTGTTCAGCTGAGACACTCCAGATGCGCACTGTTCACCATCATGGTTTTGAATTGCTTGAAATATGATTGGAATCACTTCAAATATGGAAAATACAGATAAGTGTGCAGGCTACATAAACTTATAATGACAACATTGTTATTTTGTGCTTAAGAAATGACTTTTAATGGTGAGACTTATTTTTATTTTTAATCAGGCTCTTTAAAATTGTATATACAAATTTGGATTTAGATTTATCATAATTATTGTTAAAATAATTATTGTTATCGTATTGGCCAAGTTTTTTAAGCATTTTTAAGTTATCTATGTTAAGTTTAGTCTATGTTAAATGTAATCTATGTTAAGTGAGAACTATTAGCCTACTAAATTCATAATATCTCATTTTAGAAACTAAAATGCATCACAAACACATCTGCTTTATCAAACCATCAAATCAAACGTTTTGACACCTATTGATTATTGATAATATATTATTACAGAATCAATAGGTGCCAAAACATT
This sequence comes from Abramis brama, assembly GCF_963993115.1. Classification (NCBI taxonomy): domain Eukaryota; kingdom Metazoa; phylum Chordata; class Actinopteri; order Cypriniformes; family Leuciscidae; genus Abramis; species Abramis brama. The sequence goes on from NC_139987.1 coordinate 10,295,653, forward strand.
ATAAATTTTTTTTTTTTTCAAATGTTAGAATAGTAGTAGAATAATAACAAAATGTAAAAAAAAAAAAAAAAAAATAGTAGGCTATGCTCTTTTCATTGGCATGTGGTTTCGTGAAGAAAATTGAACATCCATGGAATAATCTTCCCACTCCACAAAGGGTTCTTTCTTTGTAGTGGTACAGAGGTCCTTTAGCTTTTTAAAATGTTATTAAATCATGGTTCTTTTAAAAACTGCTCACTGGTTCTTTGTGGAACCAAAATTGGTTATTTTATGGCATCACTGCCAAAAAAAAAAAAAGTTTCGGAAGAATATTAGACAAGATATATATATATATATACACACACACACAAATACGTATATAATACACACCTGGGGATTTGTCCGTATCATTGGTGTTTGTGTTGTTCATGGCAATGCACACGTCGCCCACGGGAAACTTGTCACATTTGAGCATTTCAGGCCAAGGGAACCCGAACGACTGCATAATAGGGGTACAACTGTCTCTGACAACCTCGCAAAGCCAGCGGCACGGATATATGGGTCTTTCGAGGCACACGGGGGCGAACAGCGAGCAGAGGAACACTTGCGTGCCGGGGTGACAGGCTTTGTGCACCAGAGGAACCCAGCTGCCCGCTTGCTGCTTCACCTCCGCTATGGTTTCATGCTCCAGCAAATTTGGAAGCAGCATCTGATTGTAACCCACATTAAAACACAACCTCAGGTCCTCGGGAATGTCCATGCACTGTGGGTTTCTGCCGTAATTATCCGATTTCCAGACGTAGTACTCTTCATACTCGGAAGCATTGAGCAAAGGGATGAAGAGGACTGCAGCGATGAAGACCCACAGCTTGGGGAGAAGGTTCTTCATGGCTCGAGGGAGAAGTAGGCTATAGTATCGATAACAGTTATATTCAGCACCTGCGTTGCACTGTTCAGATTTCAGAAGAATGTATTAGCATTAGTATCTATGCATGAACTGGTTTCTTTGACGTCCTCGTTCTCCTCAGTCCTGATGAAAGTGTCGCGCGCTGCCGTTCGTTTGCCCAGCGCGAGAGCAGCAATGAATGCGAAAGGTGAAACAACCAATAGTAATGCAACCGGCTTGGCATAACGGGAAGATTGCTCAACGCGCCTGACAAATGTTTTTCAGGCAAGAGGAAAATAAATTAGGCTATTTAATTAACCCCTTCACGTCTAAAAACAGACTAACGGAATTAACAAAATGATATAACAGTTAGCTTGTCGTTTTAATGCAATAGCCTAAGCCTATCACCCTCTTAATACCAGTATTAGATATAAAGAAGAACTTGAATGGCTATGTCCCAATTCACGAAGGAATCGTTCTTTTGAATCGAATCTTTTTAATGAACAGGTTATATAGGCTACTTGTTCACACAGTCTGATCGGTTCTCCAAGGGTCACAGACACAGTCACACTGTGGTCCATCACACTTAAAACACACATGAATCCAACTTTATTCAAATAATTGATTTAGCTTCATATCTGTTGTGTGAGTGAATCAGGGTTATTATAGGTAGTTTTATATTTTTTATTGAAATTAAAATAAAGTTTACTTTAATAAAATCAAATATTTAAAAAAGTTACTTTATCTCAGTTAGTTGCCTAGGAACCATTTCTCATTTCCTTTTACCCTGATAACATAGCTACAACTTGTATAATAATGAAATAAAAATCTATACTGTCAGACATATTTAAAAAAGAAACGATGGCAAAACTGATATCCGAACAGCTACATTTGTTAAAGGGGCTTCGGGTTGAAAAGCTCTCGTGTAACAGACTAATAAAATGAAAGTGAAAATGGCTGTACATGGACTGTGTCAGTGGTGCATCTGTAAAATGTCTGATCTAATTAAAAGTTTCACAGGCTGATTTATAACAGTGTTTGTCAAGTTGGTCAAAGCAAGCTGGCTCCTCTGCTACAAAGACGCATTATTTAGAGTTTACAATGAAGCATCTGCGACTTTTGGCTCGGTTTCTGGGACTGGGATGCAGATGCTTTCGAAATGCATTCGCTTTTTATGCTGAATAACTTCAGCCATCACAAACATCAGTGTGTGCATTTCCTCTATCACATTACTGCAGCTGCATGTACTGGCTTTCATAACCACACAGAGCAGAATTATTTCACAATCTTCATTATGAAGTGACAGTTGAATAAAAACAGACATGCTATTATGGGATGCCAGACTAGTCATCATTTAAGATGTTTTAATTACACCAAAATACATCTATCATTAGGATGTGTTTACCCACATTTTTTCTCTCTAAACTCCACACAAGAAGATCTTTGGTGGTATCAGACCACATATCCCTCCAATGAGACCACCTGTTGGAAGAATCTCAGAGACTGCAAGGAGCAATAGGAGTCATTCAGAGATTTATGAAAGTCTCCACTCATGACTTGGCAGGAATCTGATATTTTCCTGATATTTTAGACAGCACTCTAGTTAAACATATTTTCTGTTCCCATGACACTGAATTGGTGAAATATAAAGTTGCAGAACACTAGGAAATGATTGAGGACTGAGTTGTGTTTTTGGTATAGGCTTACATATAGTTTTGGGATAATACGTTTGTTCAGAATGGTAGTCGATAAATCCAATTTTAAAACTGTTTGTTCTCCAATTTAGTAAAACATGGCAAACGCCTGCTCTCTTCACAGCACCGACAGCCGATTATTAAATAATAATTTGAAATAAAAAATACAATTATTTTTACTTTGAGTTCACTGTGTAAATTTTGACCCCCTATAGCGTTATTAAACAACTGCATGCATTTTGGGGAATAACATTGTTTTGGTTGTGCTTTGGATTTTGCATGACTGAATGAATATGACCTTTCACAATATAATGCTTTACAATGAACTGTTAGAGAGCTACATATGGCAATGTATCTGTTCAGTAAAATAACTTACCCGTTGAGTAATAAAAATGCCATCTCCGTGTCGCGTTTACAAGTAACATTTCAAATCCCTCAGATCTCGCCATCTCTAAAAAGACAAGCCAATGTTGATTCTTGTTTTATTACGAATGTCGCGTTCGCTTTTTGGTTTGGGTTTTTTCACCAGACTCTCCGGTGTTCAGCATTTTTTTAAAAAAACAGGCGATTCCCCAGGTTCGAGATTTAGCTGCTTCATGTGAACATGCAGTTCTCGCTCCTTGTGACAACTAACCTAAGCCACTCCCACACCGTATACACGTGTCAAAGTAGCTGGAGCAACTTTTCTATAATAGAGATATAACAGGACACAAGCTATGAGACGTATTTTTTTTTTTCGAAAACTTATAAACTACGATGGAAACACATTAACCGAATTAATTCCTCTATGTGCATAAAAAAATTAATGTGACTTTGTGCGATGAGACGGCATAACTGGACCAACCAGCGGACCGATCTCGTTGCGCTTCTGAAGTTACCTTTCAGAACTGTCTTACAGGACTGCGTTCCCAGACAGCAGGCATCCACCTCTGAAAGCAAGATGTTTATTGAAAGCAAGACCGGGTTTATTGCGTTTCGTCCCCACACTCTGAGATTACAAAAATACAAAAATTATTACAGCCTTTAAGTGGCTTCTCCTATTGCAACAACTTCCATTTTACAATGCTTGCTAGAGACACATTTCATGAGATCGGGTTGTCAGTTTGTCAGGAAGTGACAATTTTGTTTTCTTCGACTAACTGGATGAAAACACTTTATTCATAAATGAAATGTTTTATGTAAATGATAATCTTTTAAATAAAAACTTATAATAGGCTTACCATAGTGAATCAGGGGAAGACAAAAACACACTTTGAAAGAAGAATTGATGATGTATTGTCTCATTTAAATTTGGTTAATTTTAAATAAAAAAATTGAGTGTACCTTTAAAACCAATAACTATTTTACCTAGAACAGGGTTATAACTAAAAACATAAACAGTTTCATTACTTGGAATAAAATAAAATAAATATTAACTGAAATATCATTAAAAAATATATATATATATTATAAACTTATTTTAATTCAGCTAGTTGTCAAAGCAACACTATCATGGACTTTCGGTTTGAAATTCTTAATTTCCTGTGTTTTGTTCTTGTTTCCCTCTCTCATTTGTTACTATGGTATTTTAGATCATTACCTGTTAAGTCCCTCATTTCTCTGCCTGAGTTGTTATTATTTGTGTTTGGAGTTTGTACTAGAACACACATAACCTGTGGATTATGAGCTTGTTTGATTTTTTATAATTCATCTTCATCTGACCTTCTTTTCTGTGGTCTTTATTCTCTGAGATCATGACAGCAACATTTCTCATTTTCATTTAATTTAAGTATTAAAATAACTAAAACTAATAAACTAAAACTTAATAAAAACTATTTAGTTTTTTTTTTTTTTAAATACTAAAATGTTAACTAAAATTAAAACAGAAAATATAAAATCTAATTCAAAATATTAACAAAAAGATAAATTATACTCAAATAACACTGACCCTGATTAATTTGATGCATATAATGTAAATGTTCATTTTTGTAACATTATAAAAGCATAAATAAATGAATATTTAAGAACCGATTATTAAATTAATTATACACTGATTAAAGGATGTATGCCGAAATTCAACAGGACAATCACTTGCAATATGCTAGCTTGTCATGATCTAAACTAAAAAAACACTATAGAGGTGCAAGAATTCAAGAACAAAATAGATAGATTCAAAATAGATTTAAAACAAAATACACGTTTAGAGTGTTTACAAATGTTTTTCGAATCTGGTCTCAATTAATTACTGTTCCCTCATTTTAAATTCAGAAAGCTCACGTGTGAATCGAACGACCTTTTAAACAAACACCTTTGCCTGCCTGATAAACTGCAGATAAAGGGCAATACAGTAAACTTGATAAGATTAAAACATCACATGCGCAACATGCTATTTTAATAAAATATTGTATGATCTGACAAATGGTTTTACAGATCTCACAGACTTTCTAAGGCCACATGCTTTTTTATGTCCATCAAGTGAGATGATCCAATACTGTCTAAAAGGAACTGAGTGATGGTGAAAAATGGCCCAAGTGTCCCAAGGGAATCTTTAGGAATAAATGATCCTTCTTATGAATCATTTATCATGCAAGGATGACTGAACCACTGCTGTACAATGAGAGTGATTCTTTGTATTCTCTATCATAAAAACTTTTCTGTGTTGTAAAAAGACAGATGGAGACAAGGAAATAACTGTTTTAGGCATTAATATAGTTTCCTCCTAGGTTTAGCTCAGTATCACAAATGCATCTGTGATATACAGTGAGGAAAATAAGTATTTGAACACCCTGCTATTTTGCAAGTTCTCTCACTTGGAAATCATGGAGGGGTCTGAAATTGTCATCGTAGGTGCATGTCCACTGTGAGAGACATAATCTAAAAAAAAAAAATCCAGAAATCATAATGTATGATTTTTTAACTATTTATTTGTATGATACAGCTGCAAATAAGTATTTGAACACCTGAGAAAATCAATGTTAACATTTGGTACAGTAGCCTTTGTTTGCAATTACAGAGGTCAAACGTTTCCTGTAGTTTTTCACCAGGTTTGCACACACTGCAGGAGGGGTTTTGGCCCACTCCTCCACACAGATCTTCTCTAGATCAGTCAGGTTTCTGGGCTGTCGCAGATAAACACGGAGTTTGAGCTCCCTCCAAAGATTCTCTATTGGGTTTAGGTCTGGAGACTGGCTAGGCCACGCCAGAACCTTGATATGCTTCTTACAGAGCCACTTCTTGGTTATCCTGGCTGTGTGCTTCGGGTCATTGTCATGTTGGAAGACCCAGCCTCGACCCATCTTCAATGCTCTAACTGAGGGAAGGAGGTTGTTCCCCAAAATCTCGCAATACATGGCCCCGGTCATCCTCTCCTTAATACAGTGCAGTCGCCCTGTCCCATGTGCAGAAAAACACCCCCAAAGCATGATGCTACCACCCCCATGCTTCACAGTAGGGATGGTGTTCTTGGGATGGTACTCATCATTCTTCTTCCTCCAAACACGTTTAGTGGAATTATGACCAAAAAGTTCTATTTTGGTCTCATCTGACCACATGACTTTCTCCCATGACTCCTCTGGATCATCCAAATGGTCATTGGCAAACTTAAGACGGGCCTTGACATGTGCTGGTTTAAGCAGGGGAACCTTCCGTGCCATGCATGATTTCAAACCATGACATCTTAGTGTATTTCCAACAGTAACCTTGGAAACGGTGGTCCCAGCTCTTTTCAGGTCATTGACCAGCTCCTCTCGTGTAGTTCTGGGCTGATTTCTCACCTTTCTTAGGATCATTGAGACCCCACGAGGTGAGATCTTGCATGGAGCCCCAGTCCGAGGGAGATTGACAGTCATGTTTAGCTTCTTCCATTTTCTAATGATTGCTCCAACAGTGGACCTTTTTTCACCAAGCTGCTTGGCAATTTCCCCGTAGCCCTTTCCAGCCTTGTGGAGGTGTACAATTTTGTCTCTAGTGTCTTTGGACAGCTCTTTGGTCTTGGCCATGTTAGTAGTTGGATTCTTACTGATTGTATGGGGTGGACAGGTGTCTTTATGCAGCTAACGACCTCAAACAGGTGCATCTAATTTAGGATAATAAATGGAGTGGAGGTGGAAGGCAGACTAACAGGTCTTTGAGGGTCAGAATTCTAGCTGATAGACAGGTGTTCAAATACTTATTTGCAGCTGTATCATACAAATAAATAGTTAAAAAATCATACATTGTGATTTCTGGATTTTTTTTTTAGATTATGTCTCTCACAGTGGACATGCACCTACGATGACAATTTCAGACCCCTCCATGATTTCCAAGTGGGAGAACTTGCAAAATAGCAGGGTGTTCAAATACTTATTTTCCTCACTGTAAGTGAGTGTTATCGTGAATTAACATCAGTTCACTTTTAGTAAGCTGGACTGGGCTGTTTCCTTTTCTTATTTAGGAACACAATGTCCTCCTCTCCGAAATGTTTGGACGTGTCCTAATGCTGGCAAACAAATACAACATTAGATGAGATAACATCTGTTTTACACTGAAATTGCATGCAAAACTAAACTTTTAAAGGAGGATTATAGCTTAGGCCTACATTATAGACAAATTATGAGTTTGTTTTTCTGCCACATGCTTCTGCCACTTAATTTCTGTAACTGTTACACATGTCCTTTTCTTTTTATTTTCAATAGTCAGATTGCCTATTTATCTTCTCTTATTATCCCTTACATTAAATTTTATTTACCACAGAGAAATTACTTCTGTTGGGTTTAACAATTACTATTTAAACTTGTATCCTAGGTTGGTTCACGGTCAGGCTATGTATTTAGCTATACTTATTTTTAACAATACTGTCAGAAATCACTTCAGTCTTAGAAATTATAGAATAAAAGCTAAGTAAGGTGTTCTATATTCTATATCGTTCTGTTTGTTTACAATTTTATTTCAATCACAAATGTTTCCTAGGCGCCTTTATGTGGACCAATTTGAATGAAAACATTTCATATAAAATGGCGGTGGGCTGGTGATGGCATTTATTTTGAATTTCAAACGTTCAGACGTGTTATTTAAACAAAAATGCGTTACTTTTGGTACACGAGCTAATAATATTTTTATTGGGGAAAAAAAAACTTTTGGGGAACTCCATATTAGTTTGGAATTGTTGTGGCAGCAGAAGCAGAACTGATGAATAAAGCAAAAGGTTCCTACCGGACTGTATTTTGAGGAGGACAGGAGGTTGAGTAACAGGAAGAGGAGCAGCAGCAGCAGCTACCATGGCGGAGGTATGTGAATAAAAACAACATTTTATTACAATTTCCTCTTGTCCACTAACAAGGATTAACGTCTGAAATAACACGTTATAATAAATGTTTTATTATCCTACTAATCGGATAATACATACGTGTCTTTGTAAACCGTCATTATTTGATACGTTAGTGCTTCTCTAGTGGTCGTCAAAGATAATTATACGTCGATCATTAACTTTAGTAAAATACAAATCCTCAGTTTCACGGTCACTATACACGTATACATATAAAACCAGGTGTCATGTTTCTAGCGAGCTTCGTGTTGTCATCAGATTTCAGTCGTGTTATTTGTACATATTTTGAAGATGGTGCTATAAGGGCGTTGTGTGTGTGTGGTTTCTGTGTGGTTTCTGTGTATATGGATATGAGTTCCTGTTTTTAATTGCTCATTAATTTGATAATAATAATAAATGTTATTTTTAGCACCAAATCATCAAATTAGAATGATTTCTGAAGGATCATGTGCCACTGGAGTAATGATGCTAAAAAGTTCAGCTTTGTCATCACAGGAATAAATGACATTTTTCAATATATTCAAATAGAAAACTGAAATTGTAATAATACTAAACAATACTATTGTTTTACTGTATTTTTGATCAAATAAACGCAGGCTTGATGAGCATAAGAGACTTATTTCAAAAACTTTTAAATGGTAACGTTAGTAGTGTATGTTAAAGATAAAGATGTCTTGCTAGGGTGAAAAAAAGTTTACCTATATTTACAAATAAAATAGAAATCATATTCTTTTGACATGGAAAACGTAAGTTTAGTTTTCAGCTTTGGCTGCCAAAATTGTGTGTCTTTGACAATACCCACTCTCTTGTTTTCTCTCCAGACGCACAGCTTGCAGGACCTGCGGCAAGCAGCCGTCGCCTCCAAGGTTTTCGTTCAGAGAGACTACACTTCCGGCACTATCTGCAAGTTTCAGACCAAGTTCCCGGCAGAGCTGGAGAGCAGGGTGTGTAGAGATCCATAGCAAACACAAGGAACCATTTACCATTAATCTGTATTTACAGATCATGATATCAAATACATCCAAAGCATTGGCAGATTGATTCTGACAGCTGTAATCCGCCATCTCCAATCTTCAAATTAGTTGTTTTTGAGGTTTGCCGATGGGTAGTGTAATACTAATGTAGACCGTCTACATGATTTTAAAAGACCAAATCGACATGCTGTGCAATGAAATTAGTCCAGTTATCCAATCACATCCACTGCTGAGGCAAAGTCATGTGAATTTTTGTTGTTGTTGTGGTTGTACATCGAGGGATTTATTCGGTAATTAGGTTTGCATCATAGTTTATGAGCTTGTCGTCTTATCGGATAAAAAATGTATCCACCTCCATTGCGTATCTTGCCCTTTCCCTCCAGCGTTTTTATTATTATTTAATATTACGCGATATCCAATGTACATAAAAAAAATGGATGGATGGAAACATAGCTGCTGACAAATAAGTTTTTAAGTCACTTGTTGCCACCTACTGGTGTAACTATGTAATTGATCTTTATTTGAAGCATCAAGTTGCTTTCAAAAGGTGAATTACTCTATTTTGATCACTACCGTAGACATCAGTGTTTATATCCAAACTTTAAACTTTTATCCCAGTACTTCTGTGTTAATATGAGTTATTGTAAGACAGAAATAATGAGACGGTGTGGTTGAAAAGACTGTTCCCTAAGTATACATGACAACTGCTCTCTCAATGCAGATTTGAATGTTCTGCTGTGATTGTACTTCTAGTTCACACCTCTCACAGAGTGTGAATGCTGATAACTGTTTTGTCGTCTCAGATTGACAAGCAGCAGTTTGAGGAGACCATGCAGACCCTGAATAATCTCTATGCCGAGGCGGAGAAGCTGGGCGGCAGGTCATATCTGGAGGGCTGTCTGGCCTGCCTCACTGCGTACACAATCTTCCTCTGCATGGAGACCCACTATGAGAAAGTCAGTTGATAGAGTTGTAGGCTGTAGATATCATCAATATGACTTTGTCGATATGTCATTGTCGATCAACAACATGTTAATTCGTTCAGGTGCTGAAAAAGATTGCCAAGTACATCCAGGAGCAGAATGAGAAGATCTTTGCTCCCCTTGGGCTTCTCCTGACTGACCCCATAGAGAGGGGACTCAGGGTTGTATCCTTTCCTACATCGAAGCATCATGCAGGTCTTTCTGTCCCCTGGTGGGATTGTCATTGAATTCTGGTGACGTTTACAATTTAGGAACATGCTCTACCATTCAAATTTTGGGGTCAGTAAGAAATTAATACTTTTATTTAGCTAGGCTGCATTAGTTTAAATCAAAAGTGACTGCAAAGACTTTTATAATGTTGCAAAAGATTTCTATTTCAAATAAACACTGTTCTATTGAGCTTTCTATTTATCAAGGAATCTTGATAAGAATTAGCACAGTTTCCACCAAAATATGAACTGTTTTCAACATTGCTAATAAAAAATGTGTCTTGAGCAGCAAATCAGCATATTAGAATGATTTCTGAAGGATCATGTGACGATGGCTACTGAAAAAAATATTTTAAGAGAAAACGGTTATTTTAAACATTAATAATATTTCACAATTTTCCTGTTTTTATTGTATTTTTGATCAAATGAAATGGTGAGCATGAGACACTTCAGAATAATCTTACTGACCCCAAACCTTTGAACAGTAGCGTACATCAGATGAAGATGTCTTGCTCGAAGCTTTTTTCCCCCCATGCTCAAGTTTGATACAAATCGTATTTGACATGGAAAACCTTAGTTTAGTCATACGTCTTTGGCTGCTAAAACTGAATGTTTCGTAGATTTTCTTGTAGGTGATCAGTCAACTTCCATGCCTGTATCGCAGGAAAAAGAGTTTTACAGCACTGTATTTCCTCAACTTGAGTTTTTAAAGGTGGAGATCACTATTTTTGAGGATAGAAGTATTGGTTCAAGATAAAACACACCAAAGGTAAGTCCTTTTTTGACCTGAACTAAGATTTTTTCTTTTTGGACTCTGCTATATGATATCCCATTTTTGGGGGGAAATGCATTGGTTAATCTTGAAATAATGCAATGTTATATTTCTTCTTGCAGGATCATGTTTGGAACGTGATTATTGGCCTGCTGGACTCAGAACCTGCTTCTCCATCTCTTGATATCACAACCCTATTGCTTTAAATGTAGATAGTATACCTTTATTTTCTGACCATTGATTCATTTTTTTTTTTTGACAGAGGGAGAGACTGCTTGTATAATGTATCTTAAACTCTCCATTTCAGCTTTCCCTCAGTTAGCAGCTTTCCAATGTGTTACTTAATCTGAGTTATTTTAAATCTGTTGTGCCATGTCTTTTTTTTTTTTTTATTGCTGCATTTGATTTCTCTGAATTATGTTCCTGTCTCTTGTTTTCTGTATATACTTGTCTTGAATGGGAAGTATAGATTTAAGTGCACAATGTTCTGTCTTAATACAGTTGCATCTTGATTATTAGGATCGTTTATGACTTTGCATTCTCACAGTAAAAAAAAATGTTTCAGAAGTCTGATCAAATAAGTGCTTGTTAAAACTGTCAATACATTCATGAAGAAACTTTGGTTATGTGTACATGAAAATTTGAGACTGATATTTACAATTTGTTGTATTTAATTATTTTAAGTAATAATCAGTTTAGTTACTTTATAACATTGTTCCATTCCCCTCTATGAAAAAAATAGTTTTCTTTTGTAACACTACATTTTACTATATTTACCAATGAACTACTGTACTTTTATTTGGGTCTGCAATATAATCCTTATTAAACACAAATACCAATACCATAAAATCCTTAAAAGGCATGGTTTGCATTTAATATTGCATATCCAGCTTGTATTTCAGATTGCTGTCAGCTCTAACCGTTTCTTGCGTAAATCTTTTTATCAGTGTTGTATCATAGTCTTTTTTGAAAATCTTTTGACACTTATTTAAACTGTGTATCGTACAATAAAGTGTTTTCTTGAACAAATTCCATTGTCTGCAAATATTTCTTTTTAGTTGTATTTATTTTATATTCAGATGTTAGTTAGCGTAACGTAAGGCTTCTCTATTGTGACGTGTCATGTATCCGTATATTTTTAAATGTATAAATGTGAACTACTCTCAATTAAAGAATGCCATGTCATACGCTGCTCAGTAACTATGTTTGATAACGTTATCATAAATATTGACAATTTTTTTTAATTTCATATGGGAAATATATCAAGAAATCTGTTGTTTTACATACTTATGTGAATTGTGGTCTCGATGTTAGATTTCTGTACATTTAATAATACTCTTAAAATTAATTGGGTCAAACACTTTCTCAAAAATCCAACCTCTGTCTGGAACTTTATTCCACATTGTTTTCTTCAAATTATTTTTTTTATTGCTTTGCAATTATAATGTTGGGGGAAAAAAACTGCTGAATTATCTAAATTTCATGTAACAAGGCGGCTTTAAAAACAACTGAAATATGTAAGTCTTTTAATCTCTTCCTTTGATATGTGATCTATTCTGATTAGTTATATACCCCTGTTTTGTACCTTTTTTTTCTTGTTTATTTGTTCTTTACCGTGACTAGATTCTTCTTTGTTTATATAATGTTCTAAATTAAAAAATAAAATTGAAATTAAAAATAAAATTAAAAACATGAAAAGTCTTAAGCGGGACTTGATTTTGTCCATGGAGAATTGATTGGAAGGTTGTGATTTGCTATTGCTGTGATGTCATGTGAGTGAAAGGTTGCCCCGCCCTCACGCCAGTAAACACGTCATCAGGGAAGATATTATTTTCTTTAAAGATTACGAGGGCGCATGAACTTAATAAATCATCTAAAATAATACTGCAATATTTCATTAAAAAAAGAATTGATTTCATAGTAACTTAAAAAGTAACTCATTGTGTTTGCACCCCTGACCGCTAGAGGGGACGATTAGCCTTCACACCGAACATCGTAATGACGTCAGAGGTGTGTCAGTCAATTCAGTGGTGTTACTTTTGCGGCTGTCCTGAGATGTCGTTTTTAACTGGGATTTAATAGTGTTTAAAGGTCTTAAAGGGTGGCATACTTTTATTTGTTATTAGTCAGTATCGTCTTGAAACGTGTATAATGTCACTGAATGAGATTGGTGTGCTAAGCTAACGTTAGTTGCTAATGTTTAAATGAGTTAGGTTAGATTCACGAGCAGATGTTTTATATCATTCTCTTTCCCTAATACACTTAGTTTTTTTTATATTTGACGTATACTTGAGCCAGCAGCAATAAAATAACGTTTAAAGTGCCTTAATTTTAGGTTTGGTTTGTACAGTTGTAGGTGTAACTTATTCATTATCTCTTTAGTTTGACTTAACGAACACAAGCGTATACCGTGACATGATGTTTGACTTGTACGTTACTGATCCGCTCTTTAATATGTTTCTTTTTTCTTAAGTGTAATGAAATCCGGACTGAAAGCATCTGGTCTCTGCGGATAGAGATCGTCCTCCAGCACCCTGGCTCTTCCTTGCGTCAGTGGCTGTTTCCTCCCCAAACAAGAGATTGCGTTTATCCATACAGTCCGTGAGGAGCTGGACGCATTCCAGCAGAAAAATGAGCTGAAAAGGTAACTTCATCACACATCTGAAGAAGGGAATGATATTCACCAACATTATTAGGAAAGCTGGTCGTTTTAGCAGGGTCCTGGGACATTTTCCCTTGTGAGATTGTATTATTGCGATAGCTTGCCTATATCCCACACGTGCACAAGTTGATTACTACAGGTTTTTCTTTTACTTTTACTTCAAACTTAACATTTTCTTCTATTGAACTTCTATTGAATTTTTGTATGTCAGAAAGCCAGGTTTTTCTTAATATCAATCGTCTTTAGAACAGAACTCATTTTGCACATAAATTAACTAGCTTGATTTACTAGCTAGCTTGGTCCATAATTCATGAAGGTCCATACTTTAAAGCTCTAGATGTGTACTTGCCCTATTATTAATTATAATTATTATTATTATTATTATTAATAATTCTTGTAATTGTGGCATTTGTTAACAGATAAGACCATTAATGGCTCCTCATTAGCATGCTTTTAGGCCAGTGTACAAGCTAGTTCTTTCTATGAAAAGTAACTACAACATGTTACTAAAATAAAATGTTATTAATTCTTGTAAGGGTGGTCATGAGTATTTTAATAAGCCTTCTAATTTATGTTGGTGCATGTCTCCCTTTTTTTCCCATCAGTCTTAGTTTGTGTGGCTGTTTAAGATGATTGACTTTCTACATAGCGTTGTATGTTAATGGGCTACACATTTTATCATCGGTGTAATGATTAGAGTACTTTGTATATCTATCTATCTTACCTATCTGTCTGTCTTTATCTAGATCAGGGGTGCCCAATCCTGCTCCTGCCGATCGACTGTCCTGCACAGTTCATCTCCAACCCTAATCAAACACACCTGAAGCAACCAATTAAGGTCTTCAGGATCACTTGAAAATTAAAGGCAGATGTGTTTGATTAGGGTTGGAGATGAACTGTGCAGGACAGTCGATCGGCAGGAGCAGGGTTGGGCACCCCTGATCTAGATAGATAGGTAGACAGACATCTGCCATATTGCTGTCTTTTAATGTTTCCCAATTGTAGCGTTCTACTCTTCCCGCCAATCCCGAGCCGACTTCGCTTCCTGATTCACCAAACCACTGGCAATCTCCCCGACCTCAGCACCTTCTCTGTGGGTGAGGGCTGCGCCCGCAGAGTCGTAGTGTGCTATTCCGACCTCAGGTAAAGCTGCCAATGCCAGCTGACCTAATGTCATGTGACGTGCTCGCAGAGATTTGGTGTCTCATCATTGTGGTGCGTCCGACAGATTGCCGGAAGAGGATCTTAGATATACGGAGAGCAGTTTCCATGAACGAGCACGCGGTCGGGGCAGGGAAATGGAGGACGAATGCAACAGAAGAAGAGCCAGACGGCCAGAAAAGGCTATTTATGTTCCAGTCGCTAGGAGACATAAGGTGAATCTGGAGGAATCATCTGAGGATTCTAGCTCTGGCGTTGCTAAGGAAGCTCTTGCATCCAGTCAGGAGACAGAGGTGGACAGCACTGACCAATCACTGGCCGATCAGCAGTTTGTGCAGCTTTCAAGGTCCGGGCCTTCCCCGTGGCCTCCAGCCTGGGACCAGACTGTGTCTTTCTTAGCGTCTTTAACATTAGATGACCAAGCAGATGAATATTGTGCCAAAAACACGGGCCTTCCCACTGATGCGACACTCCAGCTACAGCACTTTGATGAAAGTTTGCTCTCTGAGGTATTGTAACTTAATGGGTCTCGTACATGTGATGTCTGTCATATGATGCATGAAGCAGAACACAAGACGAGATGACTATGCAGACTCACATCAGGCTTTACTGAACATAGCTTGGAAAAACAGAAATCCAGACATAACCAAAACAACCCAGAGCGAGCATTCTGAACAGACCTCAATAATGGAACAAAGATATCTGCCCTGCTAGGCAGATATACAACAGTACACTAATACTTGCTTGGATTATTCATATTTAAATGCACAAATTCTCATGAAAAATGTCCACCTAATTCACAACATGTGCGTACTTGCATGAATTTGTTAGCCCCATTCTAATGTTAATGCGATCAGGTGTAAATCGGCCCTACCGTATATCCATCAAACCACTTCAAACTGGACAAGTGTAAACAAGTTAAAAAGTTCAAAATAGAAATCTTTTCTTACAATATAAATCTTTATTATCAGTTTTTATCAATTTAACACATCCTTGCTGAAGAAAAGTATACATTTCTTTCAAACAAAAAATAAAATAAAATAATGATTGACCCCAAACTTTTGAACGGTAGTGTATATTGTTAGAAAAGATTTATATTTTAAACAAATTCTGTTCTTCTTTAATTCATCAAATAATCCTGAAAAAAGATTCACAGGTTATATAAAAAACATAAAGCAGCACAACTGTTTCCAACATTGATAATAAATCAGCATATTAGAATGATTTCTGAAGGATCATGTGTCACTGAAGACTGGCTGATGATAATTCAGTTTTGCATCACATAAATTATATTTTAAAGTATATTCAAATAGAAAACCATTATTTTAAATTTTAATAATATTTCACAATATTAGTTTTTTCTGTATTTTTTTATCAAATAAATGCAGGCTTAATGAGCATAAAATACAAAACCATTTGAACAAACTTTTGACCGGTACTGTATGTAAACATTACTTTTCCCAAAATAGTAATAAAAAAAAAAAATCTATATTTAATCATGTGAGAGAGATAGAGAGATCCCATTAGCCAGTTATGACAACACTACACGCATTGCAAACAGATATGATGCAGATTTCTCTCATTGCGGTCTGAAACCAGCTCATATCTGTTTCTTACGTTGACGTGAACTCTGTTAAATTTGCATTTAGCGTGGGAATTGAAGATTGGATTTATATTCGTTTTGCGGAGACCCATTTATGTGGCCAAGTGAAAATGGAACCATTTTAACTATCCGATCAGTAACAACGCATGATGTGACCAGGTGTAAACAGGCCCTTTGAGGTTTGTTATTTGCATAAAGACCCAATGCATCTCCTATTCTGTTTGTTTTCACACATTCTGTCATTCATTCTGTCTTGGTCAGATCAAAGCCAAACTCAAATACGAGGACATCACCATACTGAACACCTGCAATGATTTCCCCGCCTATACAAACATCTGGCTTGATCCAGAGGAGTTCGGCCACGTCATTGAGATCTACAACTTCCCTGCCTTTTTTAAAACGGACGACCTTCTTGATGCCTTTGCTGATTATAGGTGATATGTCAACCTTATAATGTGAGAGAAATAATAATAATACAAATCCATAAATGTGACACTGGTCTTCTTCTGTTTCCAGTGAAGGAGGGATGAAGATCAAGTGGGTGGATAACACTCATGCTCTCGGTATATTTTCAAGTCAGTCGGCAGGTATTGTTTCATTCGGCAGTATTTTTTCCATTCATGTGTCAAGAATCATCATCCTTTATATTGTTATGTTTGAGTGACACATTTTTGGTTCTTTTCAGCCACACAGGCACTCTCTCTTAAGCATCCGATACTGAAAACCCGCGTGCTGCAAGAGGGGAGCCAGAAAGCGAAGTGGAAAGCAGCCAGACGAGCAGGTATGAAAGCTAAGCCACTGAATCAACGGCTTTCAGAAATATGGTGATTTTTATATTAGAAGACATTAGTGTGTCCATGATCAAGAAAAAATCAAATAAAATCTTTGTACCTTTTTCAAGAAATTTTAATTTTAAGTGGTGAAACACAAAATTGTTCAAAATTTTGGGGTCGGTATGATTTGTTAAATTGTTTTGAAAGTCTCTTATGCTCACCAAGACCAAGTATTTATTTAATCAAAAATACAAATCAACAGTAATGTTTGAAATATTACTGTTTTCATTTTTCATTTTTTCATTTTTTCATTTTTTCATTTTCTATTTTCTAATTTTCATTTTTCTTTTCTATTTTAAGATACAGTATGTTAAAATGTAATTTATTCCGCGATGTCAAAGCTGAATTTTCAGCATCATTTCTCCAGTCTTCAGTGTCACATGATCCTTCAGAATTCAGGTTAATATGACGAATTGCAGCTCAAGAAACATTTCCGATTATTATCAATGTTGAATACAGCATAATAATTTTGGGAAAACCATGATACATTTTTTTTTTCAGGATTTTCTGATGAATAGAAAGTTCAAAAGAACTGCAATTTTTTGGAATTTTCTTTTTTTAAATGAGTTGCTTCAGACTGACATTTCATGGTACAAAAAAAAACCTGTATGAATTTTAATAAATAAAAAGCTCATCATAAAAGATGTCACTTGTGCTTTTTTTGAACGTGTATGTATTTTTAAATTAATAGATACAAACATCATGACACTGATCTGTATAATGAGCGTGATTAAAATGAGTATATTACTATCAAGTATGATGATGTTGTGTCCCCTTAGAGTTCGTTCAGCCGGTGAAGGAAAGGCCCCGCACGGACACAGAGGTGGCTCGCAGGATGGTGACCAGAGCGCTGGGGTTGAGCAAAAGCTTGAAGAAATGACCGCTTTATTTTAGCAACCCATGAAAACCCATGAAATATGTTGTCTCCCAAGTTTCCAGTTTTGTTTATTTATTTGAGTTCTCTACTATTTTAGGGAAATAGTTCAATGATCATTTGATTATTTTCCTGAGTGTTTTTCCCCAAATTACTTTTTCCTTTCTTTTTTAGCAGGAAACAGCCTTGTTTGCTTTCTTTTGCTCTGTTTCTCCATACTAACAAGTCTGGCATCTTGCTGTTTAGGGTGAGTTGAATGTGACAGAGGATAATTATCAGTGTGTTTTGATTGGATTTCCTGAAAATATTGAATCTAATGATTAAATAACATCCAAACAGACAGTTATCATTAGAAATTCATGCTGTGTATCAATAATTCTGTTTTTACATGTTATTTTGTTTCTACAGTTACTATATTTGTCTTGTTTGTCAAAGTTGAAAATTATTTCTGCATTATGATGTTTTAAAATCATTTCATACTTCAACCTGTTTTTTACATATTGATTAAATGTTTGTTGTTGCGGTTTTTGATTGGTGTCAAGTCTTTAATTGTTTCCACATGTTTTAGCACTGAAAATACATGGGTTGTATGGTTAACATAAAAAAAACACCATCCTCCAAGTAACAAACATGAATTGCTTTAATTATAGAAAACAATGCAATGGTTTGACCAAATGTGTTGTTCAGTCATAAACACAGTATATTTGGAAACCATTGAACTGGTCATAAGTACCCTCGTAGAACGGAGGGTAGATGCTTCACAAATTTGCAACAAATTCTTACAGTTTCACATTGCATACACAAAAGTTGACAAAATATAATCCCTGACTGAACACAATAAATAACTTGACATGCTTGATGAATTAACCACAAAAGAGTCTGCCAGCCGCAAGTGGCGTTTGGTTCATGAAACTGCAGACTTTGCGATCCCTTAAGTTGTAATGTAGAAAGAATCGAAACGTTGTGGAAGATCCAAGTTTGAACATTAAAGCACGAGTTTGTAGCCACTACAACAGTTAACTAGCATTTTAAACAGAAATGCAACAAGTACAGTACATTTTAAGAATTTAAATAGTTTCTGTACAAAGCAAGCTTGATATAGCGAGGGTCGTGAAAGGACGTGAGCTGTACTTCAACCTAGCGACTGCGTCTATATTTGGAGGTGGGTTACAGAGCAGCGGTCTCTGCCTATTGAAGTGCTGGAGTCTAGTGGTCAGTCATATTTGAATAGTCTTGAGTGACAGCCTGCAGCATCCTCCACTGAGAGCCTTTGTCGTTCCTCACTGTCTTCTATCTGAGGTGCAACTGGTTGCTCATTCCAGGGTATTCGTCCATGTCTGAACTCCGCGAGCCACCTGGAAAGTGGTAGAGGTGGTATTATTATTTACTTCTAACTACTGATGGGAGAAACAAACCTTTTCGAAACTTTGAATCAATTAAACCAATTGCTTCGCAAATTAATTCACTGTTTCGAGTGTAAATGCAACAAAAACTCAGCCCAAACATGCATAAAAACACTTATACAAGATTGAAAGTGACATATTAAATGCAATTAACAAATAATCTAATACCATTAAGTAGGAATATTCTGTATAATATGTGTTCTTTTATTCATTTGCATGTCTTGTTTTGCTTGTTTTATGGAGGGCTTGGCTAAACAGGCCAATATGAGACTTATATAAGAGATAATAAGAGATAAAACTGATCTGAGATCAGGTTAAAACCATACAGACACTGTTTATGGGTTCGCAGAGATCACTGTACTCTAGCGGCAAAGTCGAAACAGTGGTGATGTAACGCCTTGTTGCCTCAAATTGCATTAGTCACTGGTTCGAAAGTGCCTGTCACTACTTGTAACGTCTTTTAACTCTTTCCCCGTCAGCTTTTATATAAAAAAGTTGCCAGCTACCACAATTTTGGCCATTTTGACCATTTTCACAAAATGTCCATGGCCCCCAGAATACGTTTTGTATGAATATCTGAGAATGCAATATATCAAAAGAAAGTGTTTTATTTTAGCTTTGTGCATTCTTTTTTTTATCAACACTTGAATGTGGGTAAGTTTCATTAAAAAAAGATTCCATACCCTTTCAGAAGATGTGTCATAGCGTATAACAGTGAAAACACGGAAACCGGAAAAAATCCGTCAAAGGTGGGGAAAGAGTTAAATTGTCCTGGCAGTCATTCAATACAGTATTTTTCAAACCAACTCACCTATATGACAGTTGTACGTCCATATCCTGTATCCATCATAGCGGCACTTGCACTTCATGACATTGTTGGTATAATCCGATTCGGCTACATCATAGTTAGGATTGATTACGACCTGTGTGACAGAGTCATGTTAGTAAAAAAAAAAAAATCCTGCTTTTTACTTTTAGTTCACTTCAGTTAAAAAGGCACCTGCAAAATATAGTCTCCTGGTTTCACATCTGTGACATCGATCCACTGACAATCAATGTCATGTCTGTAGGTGTCCCAGCAGCCAACAGTGATGCCCTGCTCACCAAAGTTGGCACAAAGATACCGTTTCTGAATACCTGAATCAAAGAAAACAACCAATTAGATCTTCGAGCTGAATAACGACACTATCGTCTTCTGTAGAGCTGTTTATGGCTGAATAGAACTCGTTTCATAAGTGATGAACTTTTCAGTTATTGAACTGAACTGAATCAACACTGAACTGACTTAAGCTGAATTGTCTTCTGACACTATTGTCTTTTTTAGAGCAGCTTTAAAGCAGATTTTGAATTTGATGGCATTTGCATCATTGATTCTGATTATTACTGTGAAGCTGTTTTGAAACAATCTGTATTGTATAAAGCACTCTATAAATAAATGTGGCTCGACTTGATATTTCATAAAAACAGATGGATCAAAAAAAGCCTTGCGCTGCATTCACGCAATTACCGTAATTACGAGACGACAACACATGACATCCCAGACAGCAACATAGTGTCGGCCCAGATCCGGCCCACATCTGGACCGTGTGGAATCCAAGTGTACCAGATGTGGGCCGGATCTGGGCCGACACTATGTTGCTGTCTGGGACTCAGAATGAAGTTTTTCTATTACAACACTATCATCTGCAGCGGTCATGTGGTACAAGTCAGAACTCTCTGAAAATTCAGAGTTTATAAGTTGTAATTACGAGTTCTACGAGGACGTGAAGTCAGAATCTCGTAATTAACGTAATCACGGCATGGTGTGAATGCACCTTTGTACTAGTGTTGAGTAACTTTAGCGCTATTGGACCATCTCGTAAGAAGTTCTCACCTTCGTCACATTGAGTGTCCTCTAAACAGAAACTGGCCTTGTGACCCTCCGCCACCTTGGTGCCGTTCAGACTCAGCAGGTCATAATGTGTAAAAACCTCCATGCTGTGATAATGCCTGAACACAGAGACACAACAAAACAACGATTAGAAGTTTTAAACGTCGCCATATTGGCATCACGTGTTGAAGTCTTAGTGTGTATCTTTGTCATGTACTAAGGTGTTTATGGTCTTACCTGTGACACTCGTGCCAGGTCCAGGCATGGTAACCCATTTTGGGTCTGAAGTCAGCTTGGCCGACGTTGTGGATCTGGGAGGAGAAGCGGAGCAGGCGGCGGTAGGAGCCGTGGTCGTTCTTTTTCGCTGTGCTGGACAGGCAGTTCTCCTCTAGGGCGCACTCTAGAGCGTACATGGGCCGGTCCTCCAGATAGGTGGTCTGCTCCACCAGCTGAGCATTTAGAACCAGGTCAGGAGCCGCTGTGAGCGATGAGATCAGAGGTCAGACAGAGCAAATTCCACATGCATCAGTCTAGACAACCAGGTCAGATGGGCTTAGTTGGTCCTGAAGATCTACCATTATGTTTAGTTTCACAAAATAGTTGTTGTTTAGGTGTCAGATTAAAGCTGTTTAGCCATGTTCAGAATGGAACACTAGCATACTGCTTACTACATATGGCACAGTAGTACACTATTTTTGAAAGTCTTTTATGCCCACCAAGACTGCATTTATTTGATTATTCTTGAAATACTAGAAAGTTCAGAAGAACAGTATTTATTGGAAATAGAAATCGTTTGTAACATCATAAATGTCTTTAATGTCACTTTTGATCAATTTAATGCATCTTTGATGAATAAAAGTATTAATTTCATTCAAAAAAAACCTTACCAACCCCAAAATTTTGAACTAATGAAAGCAAATTTTCATTTTTTTTAAATTCCACCATTGATGCAATTTTCGGTCATTTATGAGAACAACACTTCCCCGCCATTGACGGAATTTTTTTGGCTTTCTGTGTTTTCACTGTTATACGGTAGGGGGCGGCGCTATTACACATCTACTGAAAGAGTGCATAATCTCAAGATCAAAACACAGGAGAAGAAGCAGAAACAACAAGCGATAAAAGCATTGCCTATGCACATTGTACCCTGTGTCTCAATGTCCATACTATCCATCCTAAACAGTATGTAAGATTAAAAGTTTAGAACTTTTTGTTGAAAATTTTGCTTTTTTAATGAAACTTACCCACATTTAAGTGTTGATAAAAAAGACTGCACAAAGCTATAATAAAATGGGTTTTTTGTTTAAAAACAGACACTCTGTTCTTTCTTTTGATATATGTTCAGATATTCATAAAACAAAATATTCTGGAGGCCATGATTTTTTTTTTTTTATATGATCAAAAATGCTGGTGGTGGCTGGCAACTGTGGCAGAGAAAGAGTTAATGAAAGATGTTAATTGTCACAGTGGAAATGAAAGGTTAAGTGGAGTGCATTGCATTGTGGGAAACTGCAATTACTTTTGGAGCTGCTTTTTAGGCTACTATTACATCAAGCTTGACACAGACGGAGTTAAATCCCTATTCTTAAGAGAATGATAATCAATAAGAGGTGATTGTCTCACTATCAGAACAGGACACCCCAGCGGCGAAGCGTCCTCCTCCTTTCGGGCAGTTGATGTGTTTGCCGTGATGAAGACACTGAGGAAGACTCATCTCAGTTCCTGAGCATCTGACCCCACTCATCACAACATTGTCTGCATTTGCATCTCCAGCCCAGTACCACGTCTCCTATACAAACACGTGATAAATATTAGTCAGTCACACAATCAAGTCACAAAATATTAACATTCTCATTTTAAAGTCACAATGAAATCACATAAAAAAAAAAAAAAAATTAATGTGTCCTCATAATCTTGAATCACAATAACTTCCCCTCACTCTTGCAATGGCATCTCTTCTCTTCTCTGATGATGCGTTGCAAAGGCGGGATCAACCTGTCACTCACATGAGATTGACCAATAGCAAACCACAACCATCCGACCATCCAATCAATTCCACATGGACAAAATCAAGTCCCGCTCTACATTTTTTCTTGTTCGAGAAATCATTTCACTCTGATATACGTCACAATTGGGAAGAAAGCAATTTGTAAAAGAATCAGTTCGGTTTGCGAGGCAAATCAATCAGTTTACTGAAAAGAACTGACAAACAATTGATTCGGTCATTGATTCAGGCAGATTGTCAACTTCACTTTCAGTCTGTTCTTCACACAAAACTGGAATGTAACACATAGAATACCTTTAAGGTGCTTTTTTGATATTTTTTTTTTTTTCAATGACATCGGAAAGAAACGTTAGTGTTTTGAAACTGAATATTGAAGATGGATATCTGGGTGTCATTACACCTTCTCACCACACGAGGGCTGTTCAGTCACGTTTTACAGATCGACTGCATGTTCCTGAGCATCTGCTCTCAAGATTGCTTTTCATTAGAGCTTGTTGCATAAGGTTAGAGGTTGAAACACAAGACGTCCCGTACCCCACAAGGTCGGGAAAGTCTTTGTCAGTGTTCATGACTGCACAAACATATGTTCGTGATGAGTAATCATCCAGTGTTATGTTCTGTTTTCCATGTGTTGTGTCCCAGGTTGACCAGGGCTGAGTCACAGCCTCCTCTGATAGATAAGCCCACAGGACTCCCAGCGTGGGCAAGGGGGAATGTGGGCACATTCTGTCAGACTTTCCATGTGCATTGTTGAAAACCTTCCACACATGCTGTCTGGAAAGACCCACCGGTCCAGACTGTCAGACAAATCATGTTTAATGGCCACTCAGACATCTGGAAGTTGTATCTTGCACTTTTTGAGCTTAGGGTAACAGTCTGAAAACGTGACCAACAGCATGTCAAAGTGTACAAACCTCACTATTAAGTTAATGCATAATTTAAAATTTTTATGCTTTTAAGTCTCTTATGCCCACCAAAGCTGCATTTATCTGATCAAAAATAATAATGTGAAATATTCTTATAAATTAATAAACTGTTTAATATATTTTAAAATGTAATTTCTTCCTGTAATGAATTTTCAGCATCATTACTCCAGTCTTCAGTGTCACATGATCCTCCAGAAATCATTCTAACATGCTGATTTGATGCTCAATAAACATTTCTTATTACTATAAATGCTGAAAATGGTTGTGCTGCTTAATATTTTTTGGAAACTGTCATATTTTTTTTTCAGGATTCTTTAAAAGTACTGTATGTCTTTAGTGTCGCCTGCTTCATTTAGCTACAAAAGAAAAAAATTAAACCTGCCTAAACTGGTTTAAGCTGGTATTAGCTAGTTTAGATGGGTTCTCAGTCTGACCAGTTGAAATGTGCCTAAAACCCTTTAAAACCAGCAAATAGACTGTCTGACCGGGCTGGGAGACTAAATAAGACCAGCAAAATGTTTAAGCTGGTTTAAGGTGTTTATTTTTAAGCAGGGCAACACCACACAAGCATAAACTTGCATGGATAATTCACGCTAGCCTTTTCAGAACACTCTAAGAACTATAATGAGTTGCATTAGATTTAACTGCTTTGTGTCCCTAGGTCGAAGCCATTACGGCCATAATGTCTTGACATGCGGCCATATGCATCAGCTAGTGGCAAATTTCAGTCAATCATCATAATAACTCTTAATCATGGCATTAGCCTGCAGAAGCGTTTTCCAATTTCCACTCATAAAACCGCACATCAAACTATTCCTTCCATACCGTTTCTAATGCAATAATAGTTTCCAGACCTATAATCACCATGAGTTTGTCACTGGGCTGGTAATGGTCTGTCTCCAGTCCTGCCATTTCAGCTCTTGAAAGTCTGTGTGATCTTACATGCACATTCAATTATGATTTAAATAAATAGGATTATGGCATCCAGCAAACTTTTGGATGAAATGGGGACGCCACACCAGCTCTGTGCCATGGTGTGTGCCTTTATTAAAGTTCTTCATCTACACCGAACACTCCAAAATAGTCCCATATGCTATGAACACTATCATGATGACTCAAACGATGCCTTGGGGATATTGATGGTTAAACACAATTGAAGGTGGACCTTCATGAGAAGGTTGGAGTGTGGAAAACTCTCAAGTTGCGGTCACATTTACCATTGTTCAATGAATTCTCATGGGTGAAATCTGGAAAATTTCATAGTACTCCATGTGAACATGAATTTTGTGTACAGATTCAATGGATTCAAGTTTGTCACACAGATTTGAAGTGTTGACCAACAGAAAGCTGCTTGGTTTGAGAGTGATGTGGATTTACCTGAAACGCATGGTTTGCGAAGCCTAATCCCAGCTGTCTGCAGACCACCATGGCCTCTATAATCCCCCAGTTTTCACTACAAACGGTTCCCCAAACCAGAGAACCGTTCTTCTCAGCGAGAACTTCCACACGTCCCTCGAGGGGGTTTCTTCCTCCGCTTAGACGTATCTGTTGTAGTCAAAAGTATCCATCACTTTTACTGATTCATGAATTTCTAACTATTGTTAGAATATTAATGGAATATGAAGTAAACGTTTCAGAGTCCTCACCCTCTTCTGGAAACCCATGGCAGGAATATTGCAGCGTACAGCAGCGTCTTCCTCATGACTGCAGCCCAGCGCATCATTATTGAAGTAGCAGTCAGTGAGAGATTTCTCAAATCCAGAGCACTCCACCTCGTTCATGTGGACCGGACCCATTCCTAAGGAAAACATAAAATAAGGTGTTAATGGACAGGAAATTTGAGTTTAAATAATTGTATTGTCTTATCTGTGGATTATCTTAAGGGGACAAACATTTTCAAAATTTAGAAATAAAATATTTTAGCCCTCTGATTCGAACGCTCTGTTTGAAGGGGAATGTCTGCTGTGAGAAAGTGCAAACACGATGTAAATAAGAGATTCGTTGATTATAACGGTGGCCAGAGTCCAGAACTCAGTCACTGGTAATCTTGTGCTGTTTGATTGACAGCTCCATATATTGTAAAGGGAGCGTTCTTTGATCGCTTTCTATATATAATTTAATCACAGTTTAAATAACAGATTATTTTCATCCTACTAAGAGCATCAATGTGAAGATTTACTGACACATAGACAAAGAATCATTGCATATCAGAAATCACTGGTCACAGATCAGGCATTAGAATTAACCCAGTGAATTATATTTTGTCGGATTACTGTTGAGTCCATTTCGTAAAAGTCTATTTGCAAACCTTGCGCCGAAATTGCGACTGATTCACCAAAGTATCCACAGTGAAATGTACTGATTTACATATAAATAATGATCAACTGAGACATTCACATTAATGTTATTTTTAGTCCAGTGATCCTGCATCTTTGTTCTCTCCTCGTCATCTCACTAACACGCCAGTAGGCCCCGTGTCAAATATGCAATGATTTTCTTCTGCAGAGGCGGTCTTTCACCTATCTGTAGGCACATTCCACAATGAGTCTTTCTCTGAGCTTGGTTACAATAAAAGCTGTTTTTGGACTAACAAGGAAGTTTTGAGTTTTGAAACCTATAGGATATTTTCTATAGTATTGGTCAAAAGGAAAATTTGATAGTTTTATCTTACAAAGTCCATAACAACACAGATAACAAAAAGCAGATTTTATTATTTTATTAAGCATTGTTTTTTTTTTTGGTTGTCATTTTAGACTTGAGACTTGACCACTAAATGATGCAATTACTGACCAATCAGGACCAAGCAGATACACATATATTCCACATTTAATACACAAATGTATAGCACTCATGCAAATCAATTCTTGAAGTAACATAGGGTGAATTGACTCAAAGCACCTTTCGGAGCTTGCCAAATGCCACTCATTGGAGTCACATGAAACATGTTTTTTTTTTCATTAGATGAAGCAAACAATTTTGTTTATCTGATGTTCTCTGTTGACCACATCTGATGACAGCCATAACTGTGCATAAATGGATTTTAAGAGGATGTTTTGGGAGAACTGCAGAAGGTTTGTATTTGTTTAGACTAGAACAAGCAAAGAGTTGTTGACTTCGCTGTCAATTTCTGAAAACATGACTAAACGCAGCCTTAAAATACCACACAAAGACTTTTAATCGGGAAGTATGTATTTTAATGAGAATCAAAACAGTTTGGGAACCCTTTTTAAAGTAGTTTTCATAGTTGAAGGCTAAAATAAATTTGAAGATTGACAATTTGTAGGCTGCATTATTCAATAAATCCTGAAACAACCCTCTTTGACAAAGAATAATGCATTGTTCTCATCTTGAAATTCTGTTATCAGTGTTATTTTTGCCATACATCACTATAAATTGTCCCTGTTGGATGTTTCCTACAGAGTTTCGAGTCTCTGAGCGTCAGAGACTGGCGCGGAAGAGAATAAATTGTTGAATAAAGGCGTTATTTTAGTTTTTTTGCACACAAAAAGTATTCTTGTCGCTTCATAACATTAAGGTAGAACCATTGTAGTCACATGGACTTATTTAAACAATGTCTTCACTACCTTTCTGGGCCTTGAAAGTGATAATAACGTTGCCGTCTATGGGGGGGGGGTCAGAAAGCTTCAAAAATATCTTCATTTGTGTTCCGAAGACAAATGAAGGTCTTAGGGGTTTAGAACGACATGAGGGTGAGTAATTAATGACAGAATTTTCATTTTTGGGTGAACTAACCCTTTAATTACAGTGTTTGCATATGCATAGGAATACAATAAAAGTGTACAAGCTCGCATGTAAATATTTCAAGTTATCTCTCAGCAAATTCACTGAAAATGGATTTTAAAATCAACTAAGGACCTGTACAAATGTCAGATGAGGAGCAGCTATCTGCACATGCAGTTGGAGAACAGATGTTACATTGCAGTCTCCTGGCCAAAAAATGTTCACATCTGCCTCTCATGCATCTGATCAAAGACACTTTAGTAAAGGGCGGTGATCCATGACTTTCTGGTAAATGCCAGAGACAGAGGCTGCCATAGATGCTGTTGTTTTGAAAATAGCAATGTGTGACTGACTGATAGTTGCTTCCTGCTTAATGGGTTTGCATCATTATTTTCTTTCCAAAATGTAGATATTAGAGATTTATGATAGCCTGTTGTGAAATATAAGCTATGCATGCATTACATTATATAAGCATTATATTTATATTCGGATTTTCCGCATTTTTGCAGATTGCAGATTCCAAGAATACATTGAAGGAATCACTCATAATACTCAAAAAGATACTCACTCATCACCACCTATTAGCGTAATGGTGTAAAAAAAAATCACCAAATGAATCAGTGAACGAATCTGAGTCATTTTGGTGAACTGAATCAATCGAGACAATGGAATGAATCAAAATTCCCTCTGCTAGTTCTTAAGGCTCTACTGGGACATGTAGTAGTTTGGAAATCAAGGTAAGGGAGTAGACTCTTGATTCGAAATGCTTCGGAATCTAAAATCTGGTTGTTTTAGGATCGACTCCCAATCCTCCCCGTGATCCACCATTTTAGAACCACTGATATAATGTTTTGTGCAAGAGAAGACATACTAACCTTGCCCTAACTTCGCTCCAGTGAGAGCCTCCTTGGCGCTCCCGAAGCCCAGCTCTCGACACACGATGGTAGCGGCCCTCAGGTTCCAGTTATCGTCACAGACCGTTCCCCAAATACCATTCTTCAGCACCTCCACTCGCCCTTCACCGATATTCGCACCTCCCCGCAGACGAACCAGGGGTTGCTGGGAAATCAGACAGGGAGTAAATTAGCGGGGTGATCAATCCACACAACCTCAGTGACCAGTGTTTGTTCAGTCTAGCTCTCTCCGTCTATGGATCTGATTCAGCCTGAATTTTTTTCCCCAGTATAAACACACTCACTTCATCTCTCTGGTGACGTGCTTGAATGTTATGTAATCTCCTTTTCATTCAAAATGAAACGTGATTTAATGTACTACATGACTTTTCAAATGTCTCTATGACATCCAGGCTGAATGAACATGATAATATACAGGAAAATATTGGAAGAACAAGCGATTCTTTCCAGAAATGTGAGCAAGAGGCCAATAGATGAGAAAAACAGACTCGCTAAACATTCCACAACCACAGATCATCTCTGAGGGAGTGTAACTCTAGAGTTCAACATACAACCATCTACAGACAGACAGAAGGAAAAAATTGAAAATTAATTTGCACGTGCGCAAAAGTACAAACAAATAGTCTTTGAACCCAATGCTACCGGGAAACAGCTGATGGAAGACAGTCCAAAGATAATTTTGCTTCATGATGTCATTGCTGATGACCGTGTGATTCTTAGGAAAGCTATTTTTATTCCAATGTTACTAGAAAATTTTAATTTACTGCAGTACGAAAACCCACGGTGGGTCTTTCTCGTATAAATTACTTGTGCAGATGAAACACAATAAACCTGGTTGTGTCATTTTGCTTTCGGTGGTGGATGCCTGCTGTTTGGGAACGAAGTCGTGTAAGACAGTTATGGGATGTAATTATAACGAACCACTTTGACAACAGACTTTGCTAAGGCATTTCAGAATGATCAAAACAGCATTTCAGATGCTGTGCAATGAGATCGGTCTAGTCCAGGTATGATGTCCTATCGTGCAGTCATGTGTTTGCACAACACAAATGTGTTTCCATCATAGGTTATGTGCATGTTTTTTTATGAGATAAAAAAATTATCCGCCTCAATTGCCTCAAAAGACGAAGACTGAGGCTTCTGATTTAATTTTGGCATGTGTTGATGTGCATGTGTGTGCATGAAAGAAAAGAGCGAGAAAGTTGGCCAGCAGCGTCACATGGACCTAAATGCTCTAGACGCAGAATGAGCAGATCTGAGTTAAATGCACATAAAAATAGGTAGATCTAAACATAGCTATTGACCAAGCGTGCCGCACAAGTGCTGAAAAGTGAAGTCAAAGTGTCTTGATCGCCCCCCCGGTGGCTGGTCCCAGTATAGGTTACAAACCCCGCCTCTCCATGAAGTCTACTGGACGCAATGGAAACCAAACAATCAAATTATACTTCAAATAAAACATTTTCAATGATGATTTAAGTTTATCACGCTGATTTAAGTTTAAGTGTTCGTTTTTTTAAATAAGTTTGGTCTTAGTTAGTTATTTGCTGCTATAAGAACAGAATGTGACGTCATGATTGACAGCTGTGATTGACAGCTTCTATAAACGAAGTAGTCACTAAGGCACCAATGGACTTTTTTGGATTTTCAGGAGGAGATTGGAGCTTCAACTTTAATTTCTTCATGTCCATAACTATTTATTTCACACATTAAATTTTGTATTAATCGTTTCTGCGGTAGTGAGGGCCGGGCCTTGATATCGCGGCTTTACTTCCTGATCACTACTGCGCAGAAGCAGGTCCCGCGTTACTACTGCGCAGAAGCAGGTCCCAAACCTGCGCAAGATGTCAGCGCCATATTAGGACTTTGGCGGCTTTACTTTTCACCAATGGAAGAGAGTGAAGGGGCATCGTCCATCTTTTTTTACAGTCTATGCTATTGACTAACTATTTTCCAAGCTGTATATGTTCTACAAAGCCTAAGGCTTACTGTAATATACAGTAGACCTACTATAAAGTAGTTCAATATTTTGTTTATTAGTACAAACAAGTAGTCGGTGAGCCCAAAGCTACCAGAGTTTTTTTTTTTCACAATCTTATAAATGATGACAGTGTAGATTATAGCTATTTTTATTCCAGTATAACTCCTTACATTGCAAAGCAGCGCTAGTTGGTACAGCCACTCAAAACACTAGATCGCTAATGATACATTTTAAATGGCTTTTTTATCAACAAGTAGTTGGTGAGCCCAATGCTAACCAAAACGCCTTATGAAAGACAATCAGAAATGACTTTTCCATTGTTGATGACACTGTAGATTTGTAGGAGATTCTGTTGATTTCCAGTGTCACTTCTTATTTTGGCGCAAAGCAGTGCTAATAGCTACAACCTCTCAAATCATAAGGATGTTAATGCAAATTTGACACTACCAACCTCTGGTCTGTAGGCCTTGCGGAAGCCAGTGGAGGATGAGGGGGCAAAAGCCCTTCCAGGCACACAGCTGACCACCACAGGCAGGCCACGTCCACAAGTGCCGTTCCTCTTGGGCTCCAGGGGTTTGCCCAGTTTACAGCTGGACAGGTGGGCTTCATTTCCTGTGCAGTTCACTGAGAAACCCCAGTAGTTCTTTCTTTTACGCATGGACAGTGATCTGTAAAACAGAGCCACAGCGAAATCTCACTTGTGCTATAAAATAATCATTAAATTATGGAGTATTATACATATTTCAGTGATTCATTCTTGTTTTGGAGGATGTCACAACAATGATTCAGAGAACATCTGTTATTATTATTATAGTGATCAGACATTGCCTGTAGCAGTAATGTTGTGCTAACCCAAGAAAATAGGACATTTCCCATGATTCTTCAGTCCAGAGAAAATCCTAAATCAGACAATCAAGACTCAAACAAGCT
Source organism: Abramis brama (assembly GCF_963993115.1). Lineage (NCBI taxonomy): Eukaryota > Metazoa > Chordata > Actinopteri > Cypriniformes > Leuciscidae > Abramis > Abramis brama. The sequence goes on from NC_139987.1 coordinate 10,327,331, forward strand.
GTGAAGCCTGCAGGTTTCCTTCCTCCAGATTAGGAAACCATTAAATATTAATTTAATATGTACAGCATGTTCTGGGTTCAACACAAGAGTGCTTAATTTGTGAGAATCTTTTGTTTTTTGATTTTCTGAAGTGTCAATATTCTTTTTGGTTCTATACGTTGACTGTGATGTAAGGCAATGCAATTTATGATGTCCATAGGGTGTCATTTCATTGCGAAATATATTTATCAATGGCATGAATAACATTGTAGGCCTAGACTTAAAATACATGGACTGTCACTGAGGAAAAGTGAGGTCACATTGCCAGTGACTTAAACACTGCATCTTTATGAAATATTCCAAAACAAACAAACATAGACATACCTCACCTTTAAATATCACCAGACATTACTTTCTTTAGAATATGGCTTAGTTTAGAAATAAACCCATGAAAACATAAAAAAAAATTAAACAAAAATCAGAACGCTTATTTCCTGGAATGCTCCATTTTTGGAAACGTATACAAAAATGAGGACATTGGCTATAAACTTTTATGTAATAGTGTATTTTAGTGTACAGATGTGGTTAGAACACACCAAAACTATAATTTATGGAGTTTTACAGTTAAATGTTCTTCACAGAGTTATAGAGGAAACACAATGTTCTCTGCTAGATGGGAAACGGCCAAGAATTATGTTGGGAAACAATCTGGCCATGATTCACTTCGGAGGCGTTCACACACATCCAAGGACGAAATTACTCTTGCTGCATGTTTGCATGGTAACTTTAAACTTTACAAAGTTAATATTACTTTAGGGGAAACCTTAAATTCTCCATGCAGTGTTTTTGACATTGTGTGTTCGCCTTCTTTCTTGTCCGTTTTTTCTTCATTTTTCATTTTATCATAATAATCTTTTCATCTTTTTTCACAGGGAGATGAAAAGTAATTATCATTATGTCCTCTAATTCATGTTTGGCTCATGCCCATTTTTCACACAAAGCAAAAACAGTGGGGACTTTTCCTTACTTATAGACTTTGTTGTTGTAGTTCTTCTCTCCGGGGAATCCGTACATTCCACAGACGACTCGGCTGTTAAAGGGGGTCCACTCCTCATCGCAGATCTGCCTCCATTTCCCCCGTTCTTTCAGTTCCACATAGCCTTCTGTGACTGGGATGCGCTTGAGGTGAGACGATATGGGTCTTATACGGATTTCTTCCACCCGTTCTTCAAGAGTCTTAAGAGGAAGAAACAAAATAAAACTTTATTGTTCATTAGCAGAATTCCAACAATATTCCCAGAATGGCCAACATGAAATAGTTATTCAGGTCACTTCCTCAAGTAGCAGTAGATCACTAGGGGAAAGTTTTGGAGATGTTTTAGTCACTGTTTAAGAGTGTCTTCCACTCCTGCAGGGTGGAATCTGAGGAGCCAGATAAGAAGGAGCCAGATAAATCATGACTCACATTTGACAAGGCTAATCAGATATGGTTCCTGAAACAAGGTCAAAGTTGGAATTTGACCTAAAACATCAGTTCAATGTCACTTCAGAAATGCCCTCAAAACATTATTAACCAGTCTTGTGGTGGTTAACCTAGATTTTTAGGGGTTGTGTTCGAACTTCATGAACTTTTTTTTACAGTAACACATGATTCTGTCATCCAATCCATTCATTTACAGGAATGTTATAGCTTGGAGAAATAATAATTCAAAAACATCCTTCACTGTGATCAGTTGACTTACTTACTGTACAAAAAGTGAGGAAACCCGTTGCCAAAATTAAGTTAATAAACGTCATGTGTAATTGAAAAAATTAAGTTATGTGAACTTGACAATTCCACAAAACTTATTTTTTTCAATTACACATGAAGTTTATTTACTTAAGTCATCTGATCACCTTTTACAGTGTTGTTGCTAGCTCACATGTTCTCACAAGGGCTGTTTGCCATGATATCAACTAAAAGGAATGTTTTAGATGTGTAAAACCACCAGCAATGTTGTACTATTAACAAGGAGGTGGTTACAGGATGTTTTAACTGACCACGGTAAACATAATTTACTTCTAATTTAATTTCAGCGTGTGTTGATGTGCATGTGTGTGCATGAAAAAAAAGAGAGAGAGAAAGTTGGCCAGCGGGCTAAAACCAAAGGAATGTGGCGGCCTCACGTGGACCTAAATGCTCTAGACGCAGAGTGAGCAGATCTGAGTTAAATGTAAATATTACTAAATAAAGGCCAGACCAATGGGTTGAGCTGAAGTGGGCTCTCAAGTCAGACACATCCCTGTTTTCTTAAGCACTGGAAGTCTGGAGGAAACTAAAGAGCTGACTGTTGAAGCTGAGGGTGTGGGACGGGGTCATCCAGCCATATGTGAGGAAGAGTCCACGCCTGTTGCCCGATAGCCTGACCTCCGCCTAAATAAACCAGACCCTTCCACAGCATATTTTTACATCAAAGAGAAGCCCTGCTTAATCAATCTCAGACTTTGTCAAATTTCAGAGGTTGATCTACGATAATAGCACAGGTACATTTGTTTTCTTTATAACATACTGATAAAAAAAATACAGTTGTAATGTTTATAAATCTCTCTATATATGCAATCCATCGCCAGCTGTAGTAGACCTACTGATCAAAATGCCATGCAGGAGTTTGGTGATACATCAAGCACCTTAAGGGATAAAATATCAGGCTAACAGAGAATGTTCTCTGTACACAATAGTTTGCGCCTTGTGAAGCTTGAAGAATGTCTGGTCCAAGACCCGACATGCAGTGACTAACAATGAAGGCAATGTTATAATCTCCCTGACTAATAGGATGACAAGTTTGACAGAAGTCATCAAGGCTTTAAATCTAAGACAAGTCTAAGTTTGCCTGTAGCTCAATTGGTAGAGCAAAGCCCTAGCAATGGCATGGTTGTGGGTTCAATTCCCAGTGAACACAGATGGTGATGATGAAATGTGAACCTAAATTGTACTGTAAGTCACTTTAAAATAAATGAAATGAAGCAAACTATTCCAGATAACAGTCCTCTTTATCTAATGCAAGAAAAAAAGTCTGACATTGCTGTATAAATAAAATACTGATTTAGTGATAGACACCCATTAGCTATCAACATTGTAGTTCAGGTCAAAGCAAATCTATTTGTTCAATCCCTGCATCTGACTATGCCTTCTTCCCTACATAGTACGTGAGAAACAGTCTCTGAAAACAGTAGTATGCCTGAATACATAGTATTCATAAGATGATTTGAGAATGGCAGTGAAACGACGCAACTGAAGAAGTCACATCACAATGACAACATGGCGAATGTAGTGGGTCCAAATTTCATTCATACCATACATTCATATAGAACTTTTTGATATGGCTGTGAAGTAAGTTGCTCATCAAATGTAGTACCTACTAGACAGAATGTGATTTCAGACGCAGCTAATGTGTTGAAATTTGTCACTAGCACTACCTTTTAAAGGTGATTACTTAATGTTCATCCCCCTTTTAAAGATGTTCATTAGATGCACAAATAAAATGACTCATTACAGATATCTACATTCTCACATTTGACAGGTGCTTTTATACACAACAAAACAGGTATACATTTTTGTCAATATGTACATTCCTTTGGGAAGCAAACCCTCGCCATACGCGACTATCTACAGTGCTTAAATGAACTGTGAAGTGACTAACCCACTGCTAATAATCTAAAAGTAAGTGTACGACCAAACAGATTTCATTAAATCATGTCACCTTTCCTTCGTGGCATGTGGCTTTTTGGTAGTAATAAGACTCGACAAAGAGGTCTTTGAGATTGTAAATGCTGTCTGTCAGCTCATATACAGCGGCATGTCTGAGACATACGCACTTACAGTCATTCAATAAGTGAGAAACCATTCCCCCATCTGACTGCGTTTAAGAGCATGTGTAAGCGATGGAAACGGTAGCAGCAAGACTAAATGAGGGAGAGGAGACTAAATGAGGGAGAGGAAGCCCCTCGTCGTCCAGACATTCCTCAGTTGCTGAGGTGCCAGCTGGGACAGAACCACCTTCTTTTAACATTCATGGAATCCAGATATCAAAATATTTACATGCCATTAATGTTCCTCCGCAGGGCTTCTCGAGGTGGGCGAGTGAGAGGTGACGGTGTCTGGTGCAGACGTGAAGTCAAAATCTCCTCTCTAATTCACTTCCTGCCTCGTGTTTCACATTGGTCCTCCACGTGCCTGTTCCAGGGACTTGGAGTGAAAACGCTTGTTGATTGTGCAGGTTTGTGGTGAACGTTTAAGGGAGTAATTTTAAGCACTTTTTGAGGAAGTAAAAGGATAAAGGGGGAAAAAATGTGAGGGATGGATGGATTCAGCTGATATATTGATGCTGAAGGAATTCCAGAGAAAGGGGATACATGAAAAACATCTGGATTTTCTCAACTGTTACAAGACAAGCAAATGTACACACAATCATTCCTACCCCCCAAAAAGCAGGACGTTTCTACAGCTCAGTGTGTCATCAGTGACGATCTCAAACACACAACGCATATTCACGCATATTCACACCAACGCTCCAAAGCCAGCCTGTCTACAACTGTCTGCGGGGAATGCCATTTTCAGACAGGCTTTTGTCCTCAGGGTCATTTTTGTGTCAGGGCACCATTTGCGACTCTGCATGAAAGAAAAGAGAGGGTGGACAAGAAACAAAGTATGACAGCACTAATGGTGAACTCTTGGGAGCAGTAAAGGGTCACAGGGATCCCATGAACACGTCGGTTCCAAGGAAACGCTCCAGTTTAACGTGATCCCTAAACTCTCATTTCACAGAGCATCTCTGGGCATATTTACGTTCAACCTTTACGTTCTTCCCACAAGGGTCGTTTTTCACAAAAAACGGGAGAAAATCTAAACCGTTTGTGTACAAAGACACTGGTCAGAACATATCTTGGGTTCTGGGACAACAAGAGTTTTAGGAAGAATGCATGAGCCTTTACATTAAAACTAAAGGCAGCAATACAACTAAATGCACTTAAAAGTCAATGCATCAAGACATCATGTCACTATATAGAGTACATGATTCTGATTGGACAATATTCTGTGGTCAAATATTTTTGTATAAAATTTTGTATGACCCATAAACTGTGTATTTGACCATTGTCTCTGAAAACCAATCACTTAACTGGTTGTTTCCCCTTTCTATCTTGAGGACTACAACACTGCTACTAACCAAATAAATAAATAAATTATTAGACATGAAATATCGATTTGACTTGAAATAACTTCCAAGTCCAAAACCAAATTTTTATGCTCTTGGTCTTGTCATGGACTCAGGAGCATTTGGACTCGTTCTTGACTATTTTCTTTGCCACTAGTGGCACTAAATGGAATTGTCAAAATAATTACTTTTTCCAAAAATCGCCCATCTTTAGCCTGACAAGCCAGACCCACATCAAGATGTTGGGTCTGGGAACACACCATTGGCAGGGCTCAATCCGAGGGGCGGGATAAACGGTTGTCTTTCAAATTCCCTCTGCACGCAATAGGATAGCGCTACAACCAACCAGAGCGTTTTCCCACCAGCAGAGCTATAGTTGATAGATTAAACTTTTGCCGTATCCGGTTGGCAAAACTCCAAACACATCTTCCTTTATTAAGAATGACTTCAGTGCCGTTCTTTGTTCTTTTCTCAAAGAAAAGCTTAACTCCAAGTCTTCCAGAGTCGCGGCCAAAGCCGTTTCGAAAGGTCGCTGTTCGCCAGCAGCAGCAGCCATCTTCTTTGTTTTCAAGTAGCAGGGAAGTCACGCGGAACCGTCACAACGCTGCCGTCATTATGTTAAGCCCGCCCACCAACTCGATGACGACATCTGAACGCCGGAAATATGAGAAGGTTCCCTACCTGACGGCTGTTGTTTTTCATGCCAGACAAGAAAAACACTCTCCCTCATTGAAAACTATTGACCAACTGCAGCCAATTTGATAACATTTCAGAATAAAGTGTCTTTTAAACCCCAACCAAGCGAGCCAAAGGCGACGGTGGCAAGGAACCTAAACCCCATCAGTTGACAGATATGGAGAAATAAAGTTTGGGAGAAACCAGGATCAGTCAGGGGGCAAGTTTTCCTCAGGCCAAATGAACAAACATGGTGTGATTTATTCCAGACTGCATCGCAAGTCAGATTGTGGATTGATAGCATTCAAAATTCATTGTTTGGATAAACATGTAGTCCCGTCCCAAATACACACCACTGAGCTTTCAGGATGGGTGTTTAAGGATTTTCTCAAGATACCCATTTCAGTTAAATCAGTACATGCTTGCTATTCCAAAAGAATTGATGTTAAAGGCACCCTAACCTCACAACTGACCTCCCCTCCCTATACATCCTGGTTTCCTGGTTTTGAATATCACAGCTTTTATTGTCTAGAAATCATGAAGAATCTTGAGTTTCCTACTCTTGTTTGAAAATGGAATGTGAGAGAAAGCCAACACCTCTTAGCCTGGTGGAAAATCCTGAACTTTGACCTCTTCAGGCTACATTTAGCATGTAGATTCACTCCTGGTGCATTCTGTTGAGACAACTGGTTGAGACCGACACTGGTTTGTTGACTTAACAGCATGCTTTGTCTGTAGGTGAATATATAGGCCTATATGTTTTTAAATCAATCACCATGATAAGAAGAGTGCAATCCATTATAAGCATTAAATCTTCTTCAGGTCCTGACCTGTCTTTTTGTCTTATGAACATGACCTTACAATGTTCTATCCTGAAGACTGCTAAACATCTGCTGACTGCCCACAACAAATAAAGTAGGTACTACTCAATATTTAATGATTTTGAATCATTGAATCTGAGGTTTCATCTGCTAGTCCTACATATGCCATGAACGTGAATTTGTATTGGTAGGAAACATCTGTTATAGACAAACATGGAAATAAATTATATAATCATTAGCTGATTAATTGCAACAAATCCAATTTAGTCCAAACCAAGCAAACAGCTTTCATGCTCTGAACTTTTGATGACCATTCTGTGGACCCCTGATTGTTTCCATGTGTTGTGGCAGATTGTTTGTGGTGGCGATTCATTTGATTACGATAAGCTGTTCTTCTGTTCCACTAAATGTTTACAAGAATACAAAACAAACCATTCACTCATTCATTTACCCCTGCTGTCTGTTCTGAGAGCCTGTCTTTTGTCTATCTTATTAGTTTAGACAATAAATTAGTGTCCAGCTGCGTGTTGTCAGTTATAAGTATAAAAAGTACTAAGTTATATAAGTTATATATCTGATTATAAGTATAAAAAGGCCAATAACAAAGTGGGAAAACTGGACAAGAAAACAATATAAACAGTTACATATTTGATTTATCATTCCAAAAGAAATGATCGCACAGGAGTAGTGATTGTTAGCATGTTTCTATGCTATTAGACTGTTATGGGTGGTTGTCTTTAGAGAAGTATTTCAGCCAATGCCTTTATTAACACAAAAATGTGAATGTGAAAAAATATCTGTGCTTCTGTGGAAAAATATAAATCTATGAGCATCTAAGCTAATGTCATCTTGGAAAGATCAAGTATTTTGTGCTTTTGCTAGAGGTCATCCAATTAAACAGTCTTTAAATTACTTTTCTAAACTGTTTCACAAGTCATTAAACCCAGCTAGTCAAATATATGGTCTGAACTGCACTTAGTGCTCTGAAATAACGCTAACGCTAATGTTTAACGCTAACCACTACATGTTTTCAAGGTGAGTGTCTCCTCTTACATGTAAATAATAAGCTAATATGATCATAGCAGCATACTGGATGCAACGGAGTAAAACTCTCTATCTGTCATCTTCTCCTAGATCTTTAAACAAGGTCTTTAAGAGGTAATGTTTGCTGGGTGGAGCACACACTGGCTAGCTGTGCTGACACCCCGGAAAGGTAAATAAAACAGGCAAACAGACTTTCAAACAGTGTTGTTTGTATGTATATGACAGAAAAGCCCTTATTTAGCAATTTTCCAGTTTTGGCAAAGGATAATATTTGTGGAAGGATCTCGTAATCCACTGCTCATGACGCGCTAAGAATTTAGCACTGTTCGGCTGCCAGTTTTGGCTACTCTTTGTCATTTCTGACATCAAATTGTCCATTGATGAGAAAAAATACACAAAAAGATGGACTCTTGCTTATAAAAACATTGGCTGTGAAAGGAGGCCTGAGGAATCTGGGCGTCTGGGCGTCTGTTCAGTTCACCCTGCTGTGCTGGTGTTTGAGAATTCACTCATACAAGGTTTACAGAGACTGCCTGTGTCTCAGACTTCTGGTATGTGATGCAGGAAAAGTCACTATAACACCTACCAATTCTCACATTCATTCACAGACTGTCTCCTGGTGACATCACAGAAATTTGAGGTGACCATTGGAACCTTTTTCACAAACACGATTCCACATTCTAAAAGAAATGTATTTACATTTATAATGCCACACTTTGTGTTATATTTATTACCTTTACAGTAAATTACAAAACAGATTAACACCCCAGACAGCAACATAGTGTCGGCCCAGATCCGGCCCACATCTGGTACACGTGGATTCCACATGGTCCAGATGTGGGCCGGTATTAGTATTTTTGTATTTTTCTAACACAACGGCTGAGGGAGTGACGACAAATTTGACATTCTCTCTTCTGACTGCTGTAATCAATCTCTCTATATTTTTCCCTCTATTGGAAAGTCGTTGCTATTGGAGAAAATGGGAATACAAAACTTATATTTGTTGCCATATCCCTTTCATCACTATAGAAGTTTACCCAACTATGACGACTTCTGAACGCCGGAAATATGAGAAGGTTCCCAACATGACGGCTGGTGTTTTTCATGCCAGACAAGAAAAACACTCTCCCTCTTTGAAAACTATTAACCAACGCAGTCTTTTTGCTTCTCATAATTAAAGAATTCAGTCCGACGGGTGGGATTCCGTTTTGCTTTCATTCCTTCCATTAGTCAGCAATTCCCAAAGAAGGCATCGAAAGAGTGGGGGAGCGGCTCTGGGACAGGAAGGATCGGGGGAGAGACACACAATGTGGTAATGTCATTAAACCTCAGGGTAATGGAAATGGAAAAGCACACCATGGGCTCTTTGATCGCTCTCAAAGGTCCATCTTTAAACCTGCTTACTGTGGTTGCCACAGTAACATGGCAAATATACAAATTTCATGATTCTGGCACAGACCTTTGCATCAAAGAAAACGGGTGTGTGTAGACAGCTGGCACGTCATAAAAGGAGAATTGAATGCTAAAAAACTATTCTAGAGCGGCAAACTTTGGAGAGGAATGTGTGACCAGTAGTAGTAGACCTTCACTTCCCTTTATCCAAGAGATAAAATGATAAGGGAATGTGGGGGAAGCAGAACCTCCTCTCAACTGAATTTCCGGATTAGACAAAGATATGTGGTCGTTTGTCTAAGAAATAATGCTTTTGAGGAAGGTTCTGGGTAGGATTCTTGATTCTTCTGATGGGGAACAGTGTGGTTTTGTTGGTCTTTGGTGCATATTGTCATCCTAAAAAGGCATTTCAAAGGCATATCTGGGGCCTATACCATGAAGCTGGTTTAGGTGGCTAGCCAGGTATGTTTCAGTTTAGTTTGCGCCAACCCTGGGTTTTAGGGACCATAAAAGCGGTTTGGCTTTTAGCAGTGTTCATCGCCATAGTAACTATGGTCCAGGGCAGATTATGTTCCAGGTAAGAGGTTGCAAACCGAACTGGGACCAATCAGCTGTGAGCAAAGTGACACATGTCTGATGAGATAAAGTCACTCCACCTGTTTCTACTTCAAATTAAAGATCAATACATAGCAAATGATTTTTAAAGACAAAATCGCCTGGCCTTTAGTAATGCTTATTTAGAATAATAATTTCGTATGATATAGATATTACTTATGTAATTATTATACCCTTAATCAATTTTAGTTGATCAATTATAATTACGCACAGTTTAAATGAATAAATATATAAAGGTAATATACATGCGCTTTAGAATCAACAGATAAAGGTATAAAATGACTACATTTGAGCTTAAATGTTCAATTCTCTCTATACCTTTATCAACTGTATAAACTAACTTCACAATTTTTACTTCCACTGATATAGCAAGACTTTTTCTTTTAGTTGTCCTCTTTCATAGAAAGCTACTTTCTTCTTGCTGTGTAAATTTGTTTAATTTCTTAATATTTTTCATTCTCGTAATATTCTGCAGTGAATCACGCTGCTTCTCTTGCAAGAAATGAATCGCAGTTTCACTCTTTCTCAGCATGTGATTGGCTGTTCGCTGCTGATATCACACCTAAACTCCTAAACTCAGGATCAAAGCCTGAGTTGACAGAGAAAGTTGATGATCAGCATCATGGTACCAACAAAGCCTGTTTGGATTGGTTTGGTTTTGTCAACTCGAAACAAATCCTGTAATCCTGAGTTTGTTCAACTACCATCATGGTACAGGCCCCTGGTCTGTTTCAAATCTAATTACCACAGGCTTGGTTTGCTAGCTCTGAACTCACATCTGCACTGCATTTCAGTAAAACCCAAGTGACTCACCACTGTCAACATCAGTCAGGTTAATAAACTACCATGATTACAATGTTCCATGAGCCCCGAGTGATTTGATGTACCTCAACATTGTTGTTCATGGTACTGATGAACCGATGGCCAGGAATGCGCTTCTGATTGCACATCACCCCGACATCCTCGCTGTGCCTGCAGTCCGACACCCCAAAGCCATTCGAGGGGCATTCGGCTAAAGATTTCTCTCTTCCTGTGCAATGGACATTGTCTAGCCAAATGCGACCTGTGGAACAAAGAACAATTGTTGGTTTTGTCAATCACCAGCAAATGTTCAAAATCCATTCGACTCCAGTGGGTTAATAAAGGCCTTCTGAAGCGAAGCGATGGGTTTTTGGAAGAAAACTATCCATATTTAAAACTTTATAAACTTTAATCACTGGCTTCCAGCAATGGCCATTCGCGTGTTCATGAGAGAGTCGAGTTCCGGTGGAAGGGTGACCTCTGACCCGACGTATGCCATAGCTCAGGGATGGGCAACTTCGGTCCTGGAGGGCCACTGTCCTACAGAGTTTAGCTCCAACCCTGAAAAAATCACCTGCCTGTAATTTTCTAGTAATCCTGAGGACCTTGATTAGCTTGTTCAGGTGTGTTTGATTAGGGTTGAAGCTAAACTCTGTAGGACAGTGGCCCTCCAGGACCGAAGTTGCCCCTCCCTGCCATAGCTTCTCTTCTCTAATATCGAAATCCTCAGACATTTTCTTTTTTAGACAACTTCTCATTTTAGACTATTAATCTGTGGCCGGCGTTTTGTTTTGCTCTGCTCTATACTCTGCGCTTCCGCGTTCATCAATTCTCTCCTAAGCTTACGATTCGCCTACGTCCTACATCGGGTCAGAGGTCAGCCTTCTGCCAGAACTCGACTCTCTCGTGAACGCCCATATGGCCGCTGCCGGAAACCACTGATTATAAAAAAAAAAAAAACATCGCTTCACTTCAGAAGGTATTTATTAACCCCCTGGAGTCCTATTAATTACTTTTATGATAGATGGATGTGCTTTTTGGAGCTTCAAAACTAGAACACTATTCAATGCCATTAAAAAGCTGGGAAGAGCCAGGATATTATTTAATATAACTCTGATTGTGTTCGGCTGAAAGAAGAAAGTCATATACACCTAGGATGGCATGAGGGTGAGTAAATTATGGGAACATTTTCATTTTTCAAGGAACTCTCAAAATGTACCCTCTTATTCTACTTTTTCTAAACCTGTATGTCTTCCACAAAAGGTGAGTTTTTAAACAATATCCTTAAAATGCACCATAAAGGTATCATTAAAAGTGCTTCACACCACTTGTGTGCTATAATGTTAAAGTGTTCTGAAAATCTTTGTTCAATGAACAGACCAAAATCAGATAAAAAAATCAGATCTGCCCTAGATAAATTAATTGTTCTTTTGAATGGGATCTTTTTAATGAATATGCTGAATGACTCGATCATGAAATGGACTGATTGGGTTCTCGGGACTGATCCAATGAAAAAATAAGTTTATGATGCTTTTTGAAACTTAAAAGTCCCAGTCTCCATTCATTCTTTAACATTTCTCAAAAATGTCATGCAGCTTTGAAGTGAAGGATGAATTTATAAAGGCTGCTAGTGACAGCAAAACCTCCTTGGTAAACCATCTTTAACCGACCTAGTCAGTCTAGATCTAGCTATTTTCCTTGCTTCAATATAAAGTTATCCTTCCAGAATTTCCTCTCACTGTGCATTACATGCTGCATATGATTTTGCATACTCAGTGGAAAATGAAATAAAAGTGGAAGGTCAGTGGTTATTCTTCCATAGGGCTCAATCATAACAACCCACTGAACTCTGGAGCTTGATTTACAATCTTTGGACAGATTTATTGAAACAAATCATCATGTTTCTTTAGTAAAGAGACAGAGAGATGAGATTATGTCTGCTCTTGACGTTAAATCTTGTTTCCATACTTTTTTCGTCTGATTGGTATCAATTACTGCTAATGACTAAAACATGATGGATTACTAATGTAATCCAAGAATATATGCACATTGTGGATCTTTCAATGGACCATATACGCTTATAATATGCTATCAAACTGAGTTTTTGGAGTAATTCTTGCCTACCTTCTCCTTGTCCGAACTTTGCAGATGGGGACCAAGCCACAGCGCCCAAGAAGCCAAGCTGCCGACACGCAACATGAGCCGCTTCGATTGAGAAGTCATCATCACAGACAGTCCCCCATTCATTGTTGTAGAAAACCTCTAGACGACCCTCGTAATGCTTGCGTTTATCACCGGCTAGGCGGAGTTGAATTTTGGGTTGCTGGGATTCAGATTGGGCCTGAATCAGAACCAACAGATTGAAGATGTACAGTGCAGAAGAGACCGCCATGGCTAAACTTCCACAGAGACCTGCGAGAGCATTAAACAGCACAAACACAAGATTAACAATGAAACATAAAATAACCTGATTTACTAAACCAATTTGGGACATTATTCATGACAGATTCATTTGGTGAACTGGACATCAGCACACTCAATTCAGTGTATAATGACCACAAAAACTGATTAGATGAATAGCTACAAGGGAGGTAAAGGTCTTTTCTTCACTAATGCAGAGCATGTGTATGAACATGCTGAACTCCGTCTCAATGTCAGTCCACCCTTCCCCAAATCCTGAGGCTATAGCATGCAGACAGATGTCTAGTGTCTACCTTTTCCATCAGTCATCCCAAATCCCAATCATCTCTGTCAGTCAGAGGTTTTATTTGTAGGAATAAGACCTATAATACAGACATTATTGATGTCTCACAAAGGAATGCATGTACAGCATTAAAAGCAGCATATATACGCACATTAATTCTGAACTCAAAAAAGACAGCTCAGCATTCAAACAAGAACTAAATGGTTTCCAGGATGTTTCTAGTTTCTAGAAACAGCAGCACATATGACATTACAACCTCCTTCATTCATACACATCTAACCGCCAAAACCACAGTGGGCATTTTCATAGAAGTAGACATCTACACAGTCAAGATGTTTAACTCCCATACATGTATCATGTACTTTGTGTGAAGTAGGCTAACTAAACTTTTATCTTCACGGTATGATGTTAAGATTAGTGGCTGAATTAAAGTTTAGCACACTCCTCATCTGTCCAGCCAGCAGGACAATTACCCGTAACACAATATCCCATTTCCTGACTCATTCCCTTAGGGATTCTGTTCCAAATAATTCACTAAAAGCTGCCTTTACAGTGAGTCGCTTTATTAATTTAAGGAGACTTTAACGTGATGTCAATCACTGTCCAAACAATGCAACCTCATATGTTTCAGTGTTGCAGAGCAAGCTGCAGCAGGAAAACACACTTAGATTCATGACATCATTGTTAAAACGTTGTTGCTATGACTATGACTTTTTTTTTTCATTCATTACACATTAATTGTCTTAAACAATATGCTATTCAGAGCCAAATAAGTTTGTACACATTGATAATGTATTAATAGTTTATTATACAGAGATGAAATTAAATAAAAGTATAATTAAAAGAGTGTGTGTGCGTGCGTGCGTGCATGCGTGTCGTTATATTTCTAAGCTGTAAAGCAATTTAGCTATTTAAAAAAAAAAAAATTAAACATTGTTGATTTTTGAAAAACAATTTTATAGGCATAAAATATAGGCATAGCCTACATAATTTGTATTTGAGGCGCAAGGAAAGTTGTATAAGGCTTACCTCATCACTTCTTTTATAATACACAATTTTATAATCATACATTAAATACAAGCATTTTCAAAAGTCTATGAACAACCAACATGAACAACGAACGAGTACATTTCTAAGAACAGGACTGTAATTTTGAAATGATTGTTACATATTCATATTATTGGGGTTAAATTCCAGCCATGGCTATATCAAATATCATAATCACATTTCGTTATTAATAAAGAAAGACATCCTAAACAACTCCGATGTTTGAAGTTTCAAACAGAATTCGATTCAGTGGTAAACAAATTATTAAATACTAAATATAATTTCTGGTTGGCGCCTTAACTTACCTTTGGACAAACTTTGTTGTAGTGAAGAAACTCTGCCCAGTTACACGCACAGCTGGATCTGGATCTGAATCTGGATCTGGATCTGGTGCAGCAGCGCTGGTTCTGTCTGTCTCCTGCAACACTTTTAAACCAGTAGGCTACACTCGCTTCACCGCCTCCCACCAGCACTGCAATATGAAACCAGCCATCGCCGACACTTTATGAAAGTCACAGACGCCCCGTGTGTGTGCGTGTGTGTGTGTGTGTGTGCTGCACATGACTGTCGTCATACAGCTGGGGATGCCCTGTAGACCTACGTGAGGGTTCTCATGCACGGCACGACTAACGCTTACTTTTCCGTCGACTGACAGAACGACAGACGGGCATGGATGGATGGATATATAGATAAATAGATACAGTATAGACAGGCATGGATGGATGGATGGATGCATGGATAGACATGAATAGGTGGATGGATGGATAGATAGACATAGATGGATTGACAGAGGTGGACAGTAACAAAGTACATTTACTTGAATACTGTACTTAAATACACTTTTTGAGTATCTGTACTTTACTTGAGTATTCTTTTTTTTTTTTGGAAACTTTTTACTTTAACTTAACTACATTTGAAAGACAAATATCATAAGCTACTTTTTACTCCACTACATTTCTGTCAAGGTTCTTAGTAACGTCAGTCAGAGGATGATTTTGGTTGCAGGGGTTGCATTTTGGTTGGAAACGAAAGTCGGGTTGACGTCAACATCCAGCGTCGGACAGACGTCTGATTTTGGTTGGAAATGGGTTGGTCAGGTTGATGTCAGAACCCGATTTTCATTTTCAATCACAATACAACGTCTGTCCAACGTTGGAGATTGACGGATGGATGGATAGACAGATGGATGGATGGATGGATAGACATGGATGGATGGATGGATGGATGGATGGATAGACATGGATGGATGGATAGATAGACATGGATGGATAGATGTATGGATAGATGTACATGGATGGATGAATGGACAGACATGGATGGACGGATGAATAGACATGGATGGATGGATGATTGATAGACATGGATGGATAGATAGACATGGATGGATAGATAGATGGATGGATCGATGGATCACAATTAACAATTTGTTTTTACCTGGTCATTTATTAGTTTATTCTTTAGTTCAGCAGATGCTCAGTTGAGCTCAAGTACAACAGAAAATAAAATAGATAAAATCTAAAATCAACACAAAATCTAAGCAGTGTTTAATTAACCCCGGTGTGTGTAACAGCATGAACACACACACAGATTATGCTGCTGCCCAACAGACAAAAGCTCATCTATCAGTTACATTAAATAGATCAGAGGAGGCTTTATTTGACATGTATGACTACAGGGTTCACAGGGAACTGACAGCCAGTGTAATGAGCAGGACCCCCAGCTGCAGGACAGGGCTGGAGCTCAGGTACGGGGCGGCGTTGTGTTCCCCGTGGCTGTGGGACCGGTGCGGGCCGTTACAGTCATCGTTGAAACAGCATTCCAGCTTCACCTCACCATTGCTCATGTGAGACTTGTCACAGAAAGACTTGTAAGCGCATGACTTCATCACAGAGTCTGTGGTGAACAAAACACATAGATTTAAAGAAACACATCACTTACAGTAACACCCCCTCAGTCCGAGCATTGCTGAAGGATACGTCAGATAATCCTTGTTTGGTCTGTGCTGTTGGTTGAGTGTGTGTGCAGTCCAGCAGACACAGTATTATGGAATAGAGCAGACCGGGGCTAGTTGTCACAAGAACTGTAGGCTTTGAGTCAGAAGATAATTTACATGAATGTTTGTTTAGCAGTGTTTTCGGCTTCAAACACAGTTCAAAACTGACTTAAATCAGCACATTTTTTATGAATTCTGTCCTCCAAATTAAAATCTATATTTTATTTGTTTGTTTGTTTGTTGCTATAGATACTGCAAACAAGTGGAACCATACTGACTGAGTAGTTTTCATACTTTCATATATAAAATATCAGGTATGTGACAACTAGCCCCGGTGGTTTTCCCCACTATATTAAATTGAAACGCAACAGAAATGGTCAAGAGGGATGTCTCCTCCATGTGGCCAGTAAGCGAACTACAACAGCAATCTCTCTCTCTCTCTCTCTCTCTCTCTCTCTCTCTCTCTCTCTCTCTCTCTCTCTGTGTGTGTGTGTGTGTGTGTGTGTGTGTGTGTGTGTGTGCGTGCGTGCGTACGTGCGTGCGTGCGTGTAGTGTACTCACTGGGTCCTGTGATAGTAGAGCAGGCATCTGAGTGAGCAGGACACACTGTCGATCCCTGCTGGTAACACTCCTCCATGTTCTTAGACACACACGTGTAACACTTCAACCCCTCACCTTTACACACCGAACAAGACAACACAGCTGATCTGAGATTATACAACTCCAAACTATGCAGACTCTAGTAATCTTTTTACAGGGACTGTATTGAATATATATGTTGTGCATATGTTATATAGTACCTGTCAAAAGTTTGGAAACATTGCAATTTTTTTAAATGTTTTTGAAAAAAAAGTCTCTAATGCTCACAAAGCCTGCTTTTTTTTTTTTTTTTTTTAAATCAGTAAAAACAGTAATATGTAATAACAGTAACATGATCCTTCAGGAATCATTCTGATGATTTGATGCTCAATAAATATTTATTATTATTATTATTATTATTAATGTTGAACAGTTGTGCTGTTGAAAGAACGATGAACAGCATTTATTAAATGTGTGTATTACATTTATTAAAGCATTTGTTAAATAAAAATCTTTTGTAACATTATGTCTTCACTGTCACCTTTAATTTAATGCATCCTTACTGAATAAAAGTATTATTTTCTCTCTTTTTAATCTTGCCAAAAATGTTTGAACGGTAATTGTTTCCACAAAAATTAAGCAGCAAAAACTGTTTTCAACATTTATAATAATAAGAAATATTTCTTGAACATCAAATCATCATATTAGAATGATTTCTGGATGTATTTATGATACATCTAAAATAAATAATTTCATACATTTAAGTCACGAATGAACTAACAGTAAATGAATAAGTAAACAATTTTATATACATTTTGTGACAGCAACGTGTTGTCGTCAATATCAGTATATATAATTACATTTAATGTGTATCGTTACAATTGTTAACATTAACAACACCTGTTGCTGTACATAAAAATGACTGTATATAACATAAATGTGATTATTTATGATACATCTAAAGTAAATAATTTCATATACATTTAATCCATGAATAAACTAACAGTAAATAACCATTTTATATACATTTTGTAACACCAACATGTTGTCGTCAATATTAATAATAATTAGCCTACATTTAATGTAAAAACACTTGTTGCAGTTACAAAATGTATAAACAAATTTGACTATTCATAATCCATCTATCCATTTTAATATTTAGATTTATTATAAATAATAGAAATAATAATAAATAATAAAATGTATATTATATTTGTATACATGTATGCACAAATGTATTTTGTGTGGAGGAAATAACAAAATATTTAATTAATATGTTAACATTATTGTAAGTATTTTTGCAAAATCTCTATTACAGGAGTATCAACACTCAAAATCATGGCAACATTAAAATGAACCATAAAGCAAAATTTGATTTGGATGCACCTGGTACTATACAGATACTCACTGTGTAACACAGCGGTGAACAGGACTATTGCGGCGAGGAGAGTCTTCATGTTGAGGAGATGCTGTGTGGAGAGAAGTGCTGAGACTGTGGAAGTCTTAACTACAAAACACCTCAGCGCCTCTCCATAATCCCACAGTGTGCATTCATCACCGGCTTAACACACACAACGCATCTGCATAATCAACTGTAAACCGGGATGAACGGGGCTGCACCGTTAAAGAGGAGAAATGATTTATGATCTGGACATTTCTCTGAACATCTCAACACAGATTTCCTTTTTAAAAATTACTACAGGACCCATGCAAGTCAATAACACTTACCAGAAGTCCACAGAATGACATCCGGGAACTTATTATCAGTGTACTGTACATTTCACTGATTCAAACGTTGCATTTGTTGTGTGTTATTTGCAGCACAACACTGTTTTGATTGAATATCTGTCCTCAACATAAGGACAATCTCTTTGTGAGTGCGCATATTAATACCCTGTCACCAGATATCCCTCTTAAGAAGAGATTAGCTATATATGCAACACACTCACAACCTGAGAATCATTTCTGTAAAGACATAGATACCGAGAAGTCAGCCCTATGTTCCCACGGCCCTATGTTCCCACATTTCTAAGAAATTTTTTTTTACTGAAAATTTTGAAAATTAGGCCCTATGTTCCCACAGCCCTATGTTCCCACAACCATATGTTCCCACAGTCCGATGTTCTCTCATTTAACTATGTCCCCTATGAAGAGTAGATTTTAGTGCTTGTGCTGGTACAGGGATAGCCCAATTACATCCCAGACAAGTCTCCCTCCTGTGAGGGGTAGGTTTAGGTATGTTAGGGTTAGGGTTAGGGCTGTGGGAACATAAGGCTGTGGGAACATAGGGCTGTGGGAACATAGACATGCTCCCGATACAGATACTGACATGCATCTTTGCACCGAAGAACACTTCTTAAGGCATTCAACAAGCTAATTATTTCTTTATTCAGGGAATGCATTTATGCACAAAATATATATTAGTCAACGGGATATCTGTGCAACTCTCTCTTCCACTTTACAAACATTAATAACACAGTAAAAGAACTTCTCATAAAAATATACACAGGTCAGTGAGTGCTTTAAAGAACACCAACACGCTCTTGAAATACAGGCTCGATTTCTCTACGCGACCCGTTAACGCTTGGCACATGGATTGCGGGTTCATTTGGCAGTTGGATATTCTTGAATAAGCACAGAGGAATTGTGTGTAAAAAAACTCAACAAAACAACAACAACAACAACCAACAGAAAGCATCACTTCAGCTTTAGGCACGTATACTAGTCGGGCAAAAGATTGTCAATCCTCGTAATGACTTCATGTTTTGAAAATGATTCGGTCCACAGGCATAACTTTGGACAGCTTCTCTGCGACAGAGAGTAACGTGTGATATTCTCTGTAATTCATGCAGACTTTGAAAACAAAGAATTTCATACAAAACGTTTAAGTGCTTTCAGTTAGGTTTGCTTTTGAGCCGTTACGTTTTGCGAAGCAAGCATTTGATCGGATGATTATGACCTCAAGCCTAGGAAAAAGTAACCCATCAGAACATCTGGTAACACCAGAGCTTGCTTAATATAATAAATTATGATAATTTGGCACCTATAAACACCCAGAGAGTATGGAACTACAACTGTCTACAAACTCTTACAACAGAAGTCTTGAATATGCTAAAAGCTACTCCGTTAAAGAATATTCCGGGTTCAATACAAGTTAAACTCGACAGCATTTGTGTTGAGTAACACAAAATGTCATTTGAATCCATACAATGTAATATAAGTCCATGCTTTTTTTTGCACCGAGATTACAGTGAGGGACTTGAATGGAAGGGGGACGATTTCAGAGCAGAAATATTTGATTATATTCTTCTTAGATTAATTCTTCTGTGAACATGTGCATATTATTTAAGCTCTTATATTATTTAAAATTGCATTTAATTTTACAAAGAAATTATTTTTTCACACT
Source organism: Abramis brama (assembly GCF_963993115.1). NCBI lineage: Eukaryota > Metazoa > Chordata > Actinopteri > Cypriniformes > Leuciscidae > Abramis > Abramis brama. The sequence goes on from NC_139987.1 coordinate 10,347,579, forward strand.
GAAATCATATTAACCCTCATATTGTACAACATGTGACTATACAGTTGAAATACTTAATATTGTAACGTTTAACATTCACTTTCATTATAAGTGCCTCACTGTAAACCTGGAAACCTTGTTTTAAAGACAAGAGGAAATTAATTTATTCATTCATTTTTGTCAATTGATCTTGAACTTGTACTGAACCCGTAATTCCTTTAAATTTGTATCATGATCTCTAATATATAACCAAATAATTACACAGGTTACAGTATTATCCAATGCAAGAAATGTAACTAAAAAAGTTGTAAATAATATGATTTGCTCCCTCCGTTACAAATAGCAGCAGTGCAATCATGTAAACTATGAACAAGGCCTTTCTACAAACACCTGAACACACACACCCGGAGTCTCTCCCAAACACACAGCTGCCATAACAGCCAGCAGAAAGTCATCAGAATGAGATATGTGGGTGGTTTTCCCACTTTCTTCAAGACCAATGAAACATTTTATACCACCAAAATATAAGTGTAAGTCCAACATCAGCGTTTTCTGAATCTGTAAAAAACATTTGGGACTCATATCTTGTTGTTTCTTCCAGTGCCTGAGCCAGACCCATGGAAAAATGACTCCTTTCCAAAAAGAAAAAAAAAGAAAAAGCAATGGGAGATCCAGAGGCGTTCTTGGTCGGGGTGGGTTTGGGTCAAAAATGTTGAGGTTCTCCTTCCTTTTAGTCCGTTGTGCCCAGTTTTGCAATGAGCTCATCACAAATTTTAGTGAGCTCTTCGATCTCTTGATTCTGGAAATAACAAAGTGACTTTTAAATAAGGTTTTCTTGGAAAACATCTTGAGTTGATGTTACAGCATGTGTTATATACATCAGATGTGGGTGAGGATGAATGTGTGAGAGTTTACCTTCTGTTCGAGCGCCCGCTCCAGGGAATCCACCTTCATCTGCTCTTTTCTCAGACTGGCGTTCAGCGCCACGCTCTCTGCGTTGGCCTTAGTTCGCACCTGAGCTATTTCCTCATTCGCTCTGCAAAAACGAACGCAGGTCAGAAATCATTCAATAGCCCCTTTCGCACTGGAACTTAGTTATAGGAACTAGCCATCAGGGTGGTTCTCTGAGAACTACTGTAAATGTTGCCCTAGGACCATTTTCCTGGTTGTATTCACGCCGCCAATAGGAACTTTAAAGTGCCGTAAGCCACGCTTATAGTTGTGACTTTTATTTTGACGGCGTGGCTGACTTTTATTTTGATGGCGCTGAGAACGGCAGAGCCTGAGCATAGCGTGGTGCAGGTAAGATGTCACTTTGTAGGCCACATTTTTTTTTCTGTTTTTAGCACATATTTGTCGTGTAAACGTACCCTAATACTGAAAATGGTTCTTACTTGTCAAGTTTCTCCTCTGCGTGGATTTTGAGGGTCTGATATCGTTGTTCCTCCTGCCTCACGCGCACGAGGTAATCCTGAGCGCACTTCTTTAGCACTTCCTCATTCTGATAAGAGACCAGCAGAATCATCTGTATACATTCAGACAAATCGTTTATATATTCAGAATTTTGGACACTGAATGAGACATCTTACCTTCTTATAGCCCTCAAGGACGGTCTTCAAGTTTTCGTAGCGTCTGAACAGGTCGGACAGCGAGCGCTCCACCGAGTTGAGGTCGGCGAGGGCCTGATCTCTCTCCAGGGTTACCTGTTGGACACTTTTCTGAGATCCTATGTTCTTTCGCTGCTCTTCTTCTGCATTGCGGAAATCGGACAAAAAATAGATTAGTGCATTGCAGAAATATGCAAACACTTAACCTAAAATGTGTATTCATTATGTTTTTGAACGGTTTTGAGAGGTAGATCACTCACCTATCATTTGAGCTACCGTCTTCTCATACTCATCAACTATTTTCCTATAGTAAAATCAGTAAATAATGTTAGAATGTTTCATTGTACGGACTGTACAGTGCGGGGGATTAAACGGGGGATGCATTCTGGGAAGGGTTCTAGATAAGGATGTACCTCATTTCAATGACCTCCAGTTTACCCTCCTCACATTTCCTCTTCCACTCATTGGCTTCGATCTCTTTGGCAATTATCTACAGGTACAAAAATGTAACTTTATCCACTTAGACTTTTAAATTGAATATAAAACTACATTTAAATGCTACATAAAAATATTACAAAAAATGTAAAATAATAATTCATTATTACAATAATTAAAATAACAAATATAATTAAAAACAAAATAAATGTAACCACTTTTATTTTGTTTATTTGTCATTTAATGTGTATACATGTACTGGATATTGTGCCGGACTGATCTCAGGACAGTATATCTGGAAACAGGGCAGGTGTTTGAGTGTTACCTCTTCTCTGATCAGCGTGAGCACTGCTGCTTTATCTATCTCACTGAGAGGGATTGAATCCAGCCCGGGACTCGTCTTCACTATGGTCTCACTGTCTGAAGAGCTCAGAGAATGACTCTCACTCTGCAGAACAAACACAATCAGAGAAAAGCTTTAGGAACTGTTTCATTTTGAAATTGATTTATTATACCATATGGTGCTATATGGCAGCATACATAATACCACATTTTTCTAGGAGATGAAACAATGACTACACTCTTTCCTCTGACCCAGTTATTAGCTTGCCCTTGAGCAGATTAAGTCTTGTGGACATCACTAATCCCTTTAAAGGGTTTATAATTATGAATCTCTGTCAGACAGATATGGCACCTCTGCTAGTAGCCTAGTGTGTTGAATATAGTCATACAGAATTTAAAGGAATGCCATAGATACTAATCAATCAGAACTTACCGAAGAGGAGAGGTCCTTTTCATCAAACTGGTCTGTTATCCCTACTGGCAGATCTGATTAAAAAGAAAGGCAGATTGTTACTGACTTGATTAGCCTATAGTGTAACAATTTCCTAGGATTTTATAATCTGTAAAAATTGTCTATACTTTGCCAGTGGACAAAAATGTAGGCCCTATTTGAAAAATATGTAAACCGTTTATAAGGGTCTCTCTCAAGGAAATAGTAAGATTTAAAATCATTCTTAAAGTAGCCACTAGAGGGCAGCACAGGCTACTATAGCGAAATGGTGTCACTTGCATTCAGATCAAAAGCGAGTGCAGCGTTCACTTCTTTATTCTAATTCTGAATTTAAATGTATCTACCCATAACTACAAATTTTAATGAAAGTTAAAGAAGAAACAGAAAGAAAGCTCTTTCTTTATGCAGGGATTATCTAAAGAGACACTACAAAACGGCATTCGCAGCGTTTGTAATAATGGTAAAACAATATTCAGTGGGATCTAATGTAGGGCGGGACTTAATTGTATCCTCTGCGATTTGATTGGATCGTGCGAAGGCTATGCTATGGTTGTATTGGTTATTTGCTTCCCGCCCGCGTGCTTCAAGACACGATGTCAGCAGCAAACTATAAAAGTAAGTAGTTTCTAAAGCAGATACATTTATATTTTTTATTAAAGATTATGAAAACATATTTTTCTTTAAAATAATATGTCTGCGTGATTTCACATTATCTTTGGTAACGGCAGGGACATATTTTCTATGATGACAGGACCACTGCTTCATCAACTTAATGAACTTCATAATCTTGCCAAACTACTGCTCTCTGGTGGCTCAAAATAGGATTGTCTGCAAACTGTTTTTGTTTACTGGGCAAATTAAAATGGCAACAGAACAGAGGGCTGTTATTTTTTCCTGGGAAAGAGAGAGAGAGAAGCTAGCTGAACAAGTAAGTCTTTTTCCCATACAATGCCCCCAAACTGTCTGATCTAACAGAGCAGTGCTTGTTAAACCTCATTAGTGACAGATTGACCCAGACTCTAATGATTATTGATTTATTATCTGAGAATAAACACTGCAGTACTACAAGTAGAACAGAATGAGCAGTTACAAGCCTCACCATCTGCAGTCTTGGTACAGGTGGTTGTTTTGGTGCAGTCTGAAAACTCCTCTGGCCCGTCCTTCTGGCCCATGACGGTGGAGGCTAACTTCTCCTCATCTGTGGCGTGATGGACGCGGTGAGGCAGTTTAGACGCAGGATCCTCCTGCACGTCTTTCTCCTGTGAATAAGAAAGCAGATAATAATGTTGTACATATAGACTTGACAGACTTAAAACACTTGATATGTAATGGTAATACAGATTTAGGTAACAGTGATTTTCCCTGGCTGCATACAAAATATCACTGTAATTCAGCTTTAAACAGGCGAAATATTTGATCAGTCTAAAAAATTAGTTACACCCACTCAGACTCTGTTCTCCACATAGAGCTTTAAACTCTCTGGGACAAAAGCATAGGCGGACACCGTGACCTGTTTTGGGAACCGCATCTTATTTCAGTTTGCGTGGTGCACACACACACACACACACACACACACACACACACACACACACACACACACACACACACACACACACACACACACACTGTGTTTTCATGTTTAAGGGGGACTATCCATAGACATAATGGTGTTTATATTGTACAATATCTTCTATCCCCTTACACTAACCCTATCCCTAAACCTATACCCATCACAGAAAAAAAAAACATCACTGAGAATGATTTATAAGCTGTTTTCCTCATGGGGACCAAAACATTTCCCCACAAGGTCAAGGATTTTGGATATTGCCAACGTCTTTCTGGGGACATTTCGTCCCCATAACTTAGGGTTTACCAGAGCCACACACACAAACAATGACGCACACTAGTGTCCTGGTTCAGAGAGAGCAATAATATAGAGATATTGTATTTCAAGAGGAGGGTTAGTTCAGAGTGGGTTAATGGGAGAAAGAGTGAGACTGTGAGGGAACATGAAGGAGGGTGTTTGCTGAGTCACTGCAGTAACCACAAGGTCCAAGATAATACAGCAAATCTAGAGGCTTTGTATATATAATATTGCTCGTCATATTACATAGTCATGTACATACAAAATCACACACATATATAATATGCACAGATACAACATACAGAGATGCACACATGCCCACACAAAACAAGATGCATACTCTTATCTGTTGGGCAGTACTGAAATCTTACCTGATTGCAGACATCCAGAACTAGGGACTGATTCTCATACTTATTTACTTTACACGAGTTCCTGCAGAAAAGAATATTGACAACATCAGAATATGCCAAGAAACACTGGAATAACTTTTAGCAAAAACATCCCTGATAGTTGCAGAGACCAATACACAGGCTTATTAATTAATATATTGCTCTCATTTAAGATATTTTGTCAAGGCATAATGCACATTTTATTCTTTTAAACATTTTTGATTGAACTAACTTATTTTTAGAAATTTTCTCGACATCTTGGCATAATTAAAAGTGCACTAAATATTTTGTTTTTCATTTATTTCCAGCAAAGGTTTACAGATAAACATGTTTATAATGATGCACACTAACATCAGATTAAAAACTCCAGTCATATTAGTGCATTATATCCTAAATAGCCTATACACATCAACATTATGTTGGCCATCCAGCCTGTTTTCTTGGTACTGGCATCTATTGAACAACTCATTGGCTATAGTTAACCATTCAGAAATAGGGATAGTCATTGTATCCTACAAAAAACAGTTTAGACCATTTAAAACAGAGCCTGCATATCTACATTGTGCTTGATATAACAACTGATTAGTATATTGAACACCATGAGAGGGTCAAATCTGAAAATCATTACAAAATGCCCATGGACTAAATCAATACTGTCTGCATGAACAGAATACAATAAAATAAATAAGTACACCTTCTGCCCTAGTTATTTTGGAGGACTGATACTGCACATGATTTGGAGCAAGAGGGCAGTTCAGCCTTGAGCAACGGGACAGAAGAGATAACATTGAAAGTACAGGAAAGGAGGGCAGGAGAGGATACTTACAATAGAAAACAGAGAAACCGCACTTGCTTAGTGGTCCTGAGGACAGTATGACAGGGACAGGGGAGGGAGGGAGCAGACACAGAGAGGAGGGGATGTTGAGAGGGGACGTGCCATAAGACATTAGAGGCCGAGATAGAAGCATGAAGAAAAAAAGTAGGAGTGAGTTTAAGCTTCCTGACTTTCACAAACAAATATGAGTTAGTTTGTCGAGGGGATGTCATAGTTTAGTGGAAAGTGGGAATCGTATACACTGGGACAGTGTAAACAAGACTACCATACATTTTACGACTGTGAACTATCAAATACGATTGCGCCACATGAAAGATGCGTGATTAGAGAACAACTGAGATGTTGAAAAGGAAGGGTAGCATTCCAACAATAAACACAAAAGTGAAAAGTAGGTTTGACTGATGTGTTTATCATGCTTAGTGGGTGAAAATCCATCCTGTTTGCTAATAGACACAACAGAAAGCCACAGATGCAACACACAACATACTTTTTGCCTGTTTGTCTAGCATAACTGCCACTCACGTGATGATCCTGTCTTTGTTTTTCTTCTGAGACTGTCCTGTTTGCTTCCTCTGCTCCAGAGTTTCGTCTGGTTTGTGTTTGTCCATTAGCTTCTCAGTCGTTGGTTTAATTGTGTCACTTCCACCTAAGGTCTTTGATGGCTTAAAAGGATCAATAGAGTCATCAAAACGATCAGGGTCAAAACTATATGATCCTTTAGGGAGTGTTGGCGAGTTGCTAAGTTTACCGTTCCCACCAAAAGGATCAAAGTTGGGATCATCCCACTGACTTGGGTCAAAGTTGTAGGATTTCTTAGGAATAGGAATATCATCAACGTTCATTGGAGTCACATTCTCAGATGGTGGTTGGTCTTTTTCTGATGAAGTCTCTGGTGGTAGAGCTGCTGTTTCTGCAGCTTTTGGTCGCAGTTTTTTTGGAGTAATCAGCTTGCTGCTTGTCTTTTTTCCAAACTTCTTGGGTGGAGGTCTCTTGGCTTCGACATCATCAAGTCCAAACTCCAACAGTACTGGCTGTGCAGGCATTTCCTCCATCAACTCTGATTTAGTAGTGGGATTGGCAGGTGGAGAGTTCTGCAACTTGGTCTCTTCAGTTGCAAATGTATTCATGGTGTTGTCAAACTGTTTAGGGTCAAAGTTGCAGCTGCCCTTCGGAAGTATCGGAGGATTGTCGTCCACTTCGTTGGGGTCTACGCCATTCAGTGGGGTCTTCACCTTGAGGGAAGGAGGTCTAAGCTTGGGGGACTTAGTGTGTGGTTTGGAGGACAGTTCTTCAATGTGACCATTGCAGATGTTGGCATCATCTGGTGTAACTGCTTCAGCAGGATAAGGCGGGTCCACATCCATGTCAGCAGAGGAAAGCTGGTTCCTGGATTTCAGGGTCGGGCTGGGGTCCACACTGTTCTGGCGCACGACCAGGGTAGGTGCATCCTCAGGAAAATGCTCATCCAGGGTCAAGTTCTGGGCTGCGGTTGTGATGGAGGTTAACTGATTCACATAATCTTCTGGGAAACCTGTTGAGAGTAGAAGAGGTAAAACATTTATTATCATGTTCTGTATCATTTATAGAATTATTCTGTTGAAATATGCAATAATGTGTTACAAGATAATGCAATATGTTCCCCTAATATCATCTTTCTTGTATTTTCAGAGTGTTTTCACTTTTCCTTTCAAATGTTCTTAGAGCACATACATACAGTATGCTCTATTGTTAAACCTATGGAGGATATTTGAAGAACAGACTTCCTTGCGTCAGAAAAGACAGGAAATGCTTCACTCGGGATGCAAAGAGTTGAACAATAGTCTTCTCTTCCCTGTCTCCAACAGGCACAAACAACTCAACCTCAAGCAACAATCAGCCATAAAAGTGGGCTAGATGTTTCAGCACACCCATTTCTGATTTACTGAAAAGAAGACTTGGCCTTTCGGGCAAGGACGCTTTTCGGACGCTTTCCTGGCTGGGTCAACATATTTTGTTGATCCTGGAACAACATTCCTGTCAGAAAATGTAATGCTAACCATATCCCTACCCATAAACCTAACCCTACCCATAAGTTATACCTAAAATCACTCAGATGTTGATCCAGGAACATGTCGTACTTGGTAAAATCAGGTTCTGTGCCTCTCTGTGCCAAAATACGAAGAATAAAAACTGCCTCTACAACTGCATTTAAAGCCACTGTAACAAGTGGATACCTGCTGAACAAGTCACAATTCAAGCATCTATGTGAAATTGTCAATAGTCTTAAAGTAGTCATTTTGAAACAATTCCCTTTGACTAACAGTTTTGCTGGCAGTCATCACTGAGTGTTGATGCAACAGTCTGTTGCTAAGAGACAGGAGGAGACAGTCTCCTATAAATTTATAGTCTCCTATAAATAGATTCAGTCTATTTATAAATAAGATGTATGACTTTGAGCTGACCTCCAATTGAGACGGCTTTGAGAACTACTAGCTGTTATCTGTTCAAAATATTTACATGCAGGAAAGAACATGTCCAACAGGCGTATCAGAGTTGAATTTGTGAATTCTGTTAGTGCTCCAACATTCTGACATTGGTGCTAATGTGGGCAACATGAGTTTGAGTCTGTTCGAGTGATATTCTGTAGTGGTTCTCAAGGGTGAAAGGTGAAATCTGAAAGGCTAAAAGTTTGATCCCCAGAATGAGCAAGCCATAAGCCTTAACTACTGTACTCTTAAGTAAGGAGTACAAACCCTTAACCAAAGACTGCTCCTGACTAATAGGTTCTTAGCACTGTTCTAGGGTAACATCACATGAAAATCACATAAACAAATACAACTTTTAGGCTAGTAATGTCTTAACTGTAACACAATGGTTTTTACTGGACATCAAAAAAGAGGAACTTGAGCTTCACGAACTAGCATTATAGGTTCCCTAAAATGCTAGTTTGTGAAGCTCAAGTTCCTCTTTTCATGTATGAAATAAACACAACTGCAGCCTTCAGAATTGTAATGACAATATTCAACCCACAGACCTTCCATGAGTCCTTTCCAGTGTCCACACCCAATCTTCCTATTTCTTTTGCCAAGTTCTAGCTATCTGTTACTCTTTGTGTCTTTTCCACACATCTGGTACTACGCTGTCCTTCACTGTTAAATGAGATGGCAGACAGCCCTTCCCATCGAGGACACAATACACTCTGATCAGCACTTTCTCTACAGCTGCTCTTGTCATCATTTCCAGAGGTCAAGGCTCCTCCTCAACATGTTGTTTTAACTTAAAAAAGTAAGTGTTTGTTCTGCCTTAATTTTAAGTTTAATCAACTCAAATATCCAAGTTGTCACAATTTCAAATTTCAAGTTGACTAAACTTAAAATTTTAAGGCAGCACTTATACTTACTTTTTAAGTTGAAACAGCTTTTTTTTTTTTTACAGTGTATAGGGCGAGTTCATTTCTGCAATAGATAAACCTCTTGACAGATATGAAGTACACCATGTAACTATGGATTCTATGACCTTTTTTAAGAACAGGAAGCTTTGAATGTCATATTTACTATCTGCCAATTTAGGGCCTAGAAATTCATTTATATTGGGTATGTGGTACCTGAAATGTAGGTTTGTACATCAGATAAAGGTGTCTGCTAAATGGAAGACTACTAAAAATTGAGTACATGAATGTTATTTTGAATGTTATCGTGAATGTATACAGAAACAGACGCTTTCAGGCTATGAAAGCAACTGTTGCCGTTTGAACATGCAACACCAGTGAAAGAGAGTCATCATCAGACACAATGGTACTGGTTATGCAGCCAGCGCTAGTGGCAGTGACTTAAGCTTCCTCTTTGTGGTGGGAGTGTGATGCATCGACAATGTTTATTTCATCAAAACAGAGCAGACAGTGCTTTGGACATCATGAGCTAAAAAATTCAAAACACAAATGCTTCATCTCCAACCTCCTGAGAAACATTTCAGAGTGGTTTTGATTATATAACTACAGCAAAATAATAAGAACACTCATACCAGGCAAATGCATAATACTGTCACAACACATTTGTCAATACGGTCATAAAGATACTGCACAAAAGAGCCATAAAAATTACATTGTACATGACTGAGTTTGTTATAGAGTAGAAAAGGCAATCAAACAGTAAATAATGCTTGTTTTTCAGTTATATTCTCTGACATCAACAAGCAACTGTGTTTATGTATGACTTTACATTGAAGGTGCAGCAGGATTTAGTACCTGGGGTGGAGAGGACACAAGAAGGCTTCTGTTTACATAACCACAAATTCTGGCTAATGCACTGCTAGCCACGGAAACGTGTTCTTCAGCAATGGCATGTGTCTTTACAGATGTGAGGTTGAGGACGACTGTGGTGGAAACTGGATTGTGCTCTGCTGGAGCCAAACTTTTACTGTCTGTCTGCTCAAGCAATCCAAACCACGACACGTAGGCTTGGGGAAGGCTGGCTCTATTAGCCTAAAGCATTCTGCATTTCTCAGGGCAACTTTCTCACAAAACTCACCAAAAAATGTCTCATTAATAGATTTATTCCTGTGAAGTAACAGTCACGTTTACTAAGATAAAGAGATAATAAACTTGTGATAAATCTTAATAAATCAAAATGGTGAAAGTGAGCTAGCAAGCCTAGCACAATTTCAATGAGTGCAAATGTGTGTTTTAGAGTGTCTGTGTGTGGCATTTAGAGAAAAGAACTAAATCACATGACGTTCTTCGCTGCAGGCCTTTGACCTTTTTCCATTGATAAACGTGCTCTGAGAGGAGCGAACGCTTTTGTTCAATTCCAAACTCCTGAATTCCAAGCTGTGAGCTTTTCCCACATTGGGTCAGGGGCCTCTCTTTACCCAAACCTCTATTTTCCAACCTCAAAACCTCCTCCACTCCATTACATTTAAGTAACTAATACTGTCTGCACATTTTTGATTCAAGCTGAGGTCAAAATGCGTCACTGTAGTTGAATCTTTGAAACACAAAACAAAGAAACTCATCCTCACTGAGGAAAACACTGGCAAACTTTACCAGAGCTACACCTAGAGACTAAAATAAGATTTCAAGCGCAAAACAATAGCAACATACACATGTTTTCATGTAGGCTTAACGGTAGTGACAACTCACATTTTTTAGAGCGTTTATGAGATTTTAATGGGCAGATAAATTCCTCAAAAAGAGTCTGGGGAAGTGCAGCTGTTTTCAGTTAGTGATATGGTACACTCCCCTGAATTTGGACACGTGTCTTTAAGAGGAAAATTTAAAGAAAACAAGGCATGTTTTTAAGTAAAAGAAACTCTTCTAGATAAAGAACTGGAATTGGACTTTATGTGTAAGTCAAAATCTAGCTTTTACTCTAACAAGTCAGGCCTTATGAATAGTGGTTCCCAATTTGCAAACAAATCATTCTTTTAAAACAGTCCTTTTCCATTCATGTTTGTAAATTACTCGATCATAAAAGGAAGAACTTTGTTGCTTTGTTCAAATAAATATTTGCCCATTAACTTGCCTTCCATAAGGTAAAATATCATTTACAGTAATTTATAATGGGCCTGACCCACTACCCCCTGTTCCCAACACTACAAGAAATTCTACCAACAATATATTACATACAAAAGGGATACTAAAAGATCACACAAAATCAATTGGAGACATACTTTCCTCCTGTTGCCATGGCAACATCACATTGCATGAGAGGAATAGAGGCATATGTAGCGACAGGTGCTATGTGGTATCTCTGAATCTATGCTCTGTTTCTATGGCTCTCAGTTAGTATGAGGTCTTTGTTTACCTGTGCTCTCTGCTATTGGTTGATCCAGTGCTGATGGTTCTTTAAAAGGCTGATGGACAGGCGACTCAGCTTCAGGTGTGTCAAATTGGCTCTCTGAGTCCGAACTGATGGAAAATGAAGAAAAACTCTGTGGTTAGTAACAAGAAAGTTCTTAAATCTGTACTATGTTGACAAAAGGACATTGCCATGGTTGTTTGGCTCAGCTTGATTTAAATCAGATGGATAATGCTGATGTCAGATCAGGGCTGATCAATATAAAACATACAAACTCATCCGATCATCAAATTACATCAATATTTAATAAAACATTTTGCACATGTGGCTTAAAGCTTTAGCCTTGGGTGCAACAAAACTGAATTGAGCACATCATGTCCTCATTAAATAATAACTATGTATAGCTGTGACACCAGTACTTTCTGCAAATTGTTGTTTATCATATTTGTGGTGGTTTTATGTGCTCACGTGTGTGTTTGTGTGAGGTAACACTGAAGAGCTTTTTAGTTAAATGAATAATCCCAAAAATGGAAAATGACTTAGCCTCATGTTGTTCCAAACCCATATGACTTTAATTCTTCCGTGGAAAACAAAAGAAGCATTATGCTATTAGGTTTTCAAGTTTCAGAAAAGACACATGTAACATAAAAGTGTCACAAAAGCAGACCAGATTACCCATGCGCTATTTTCTAAGTCTTCTGGGGTTATGTGATAGCTTTGTGTGAGGGTTTGAAAGATTTTAAGGGAATAATGAAATAAATTTCAACATATATGAAAACCCATTCATTGTAATTGAATGGAAAAATGTGACCAGTACAGTTTCCTAAAATGTCTTCTTTTGTATTCTGCAGAAGAAAGAAAGACATATACTGTAAAAAAGAAATGTTGCTGCCTTAAATTTTTATCTAAAAGTTCTATCAACTTGGATGTTTAAGTCATTTCAACTTAAATTACATTAAACTGACTTAAAAAATTGGTTGAATCTTGTATAACTTATGAAAAAAGTTTAAAAAAAATTGCTTAACCTTCTTTGATGAGTTAAAGCTATGTAAAACATGTGTTTTCATAACTTATTGATCATATATATTTTTTTACTGTGTCCAGGTTTAAAAAACCTCATTCATTTTTGGGTGTACTATCGTCTTTACATTCACAACAGAGCATAACAGTCATGAGCCTGCATGAGCTCAAAGGGAAGCATTGTTAATCTTTTGTGTGTGTGTGTGTGTGTGTGTGTGTGTGTGTGTGTGTGTGTGTGTGTGTGTGTGTGTGTGTGTGTGTGTGTGTGTGTGTGAAATCGGTTCCCAATCTGGGAGAAGTGCCCAGTCTTGTTGCATAGGCCACCTGCAGTCCCATTAGGGAAGTGATCATTACTAGTCCAGCAAACAAACACAACAGACAAGAGAATAGATGAACTTGCAAAAAAACACAACTGAAATCTTATGAAGTAGTGCTGTGAAAAGGTTTTGCAAAAATATCAATTTCATTCTGTTATACCCAACACAAACCACTCCACTAAATCACTGTATTTTTCATAAACTCCCTGCCTGCTGCTTGTGTTAACTCATACTGAGCTCCAGAGAAATGAGTAGCTCTCTGTGTGGGTGGCTTACTGTGTGCTTTTCTAAGTGTATTTACAAGTTTCATGATCCTGACACTCTTTTGGGCCATTGTTCAGGTCTGTGTGGTGTTTAATTTGCAACAGTCTTTCAGGCTGTGAGGCGTTGGGAAAGAAAAGTTTCTTCCTGGAAAGGAATGTTAGCAGACAGCTCAACAGCACATAGACAGGATGTCAACAACACAGCTTAGGGGAACCAAACCAAAACATTATTTTTGCCCGGATGACACATATGAATTAAATAAACAAAAATAAACAACATTTTTTGCATATTCAGAGAATATATGAGTGGTGCTTGCCTATAAAAAAAAACTCACTGCTACAATGCTAAGCTGTTGTGGGTGGTTATCAGAGTGTTGCTATGTGTTTGTTAAGATGTTAGCAGTACATTGCTTTGCAGTAGTTGGGATGCTCTGGGTGGTTTCTGTAGTTATTCTGGTTTCTAGATGGACCAGAAACCAGTCCCCATTAATGTAAGTATTTCAAAATAAGGTTAGAGTTAGGCTTAACAGCATGTCTGTCACATTAAAGGTGGTATCAGCGATTTCATAGCCTGACTACGTCAGACTTCGTACTTCCGCTCAATTTAATTTCACTTCTGTACTCAGTCTGACCGCGTCAGAGCTTTCTGTTTTCCACCGGTCTGAAAACAGCCGGGCCAATCAACGAACAGAGGGCGGGCTGAGAGCCGTGACGTAGACGCTGATTGTACCGTGGATGCGTAGATTTACTTCACATAATCTGCAAAAGTCGTTCACAGCCATGTTCACTCCGGTATTTCGCTCGATGGTTTTGTTTTCGCATCATACATGTGTTTACAGTGGAAGTTAGATGCGGCTGAGCATGCGCATAACACACGCCATAACCAGACGTTATGTGATTGGCTTACGGGTAACCAATTATTTCAGACAACTTCAGACAACTTCAGACAAGCGCCCCCTAGCAAGAGAGAAAACACTTCTCTATTATGCCATTCCAGACTCTGTCTACGAAGGAAAGTGAAGTAGCAGAGTCTGGTATTACCAGGCTAGCGATTTCAGGCCCAAACATAAATGTTCACATTCATCTAATCTTACCTAACGATCCGCTAGCTGCCCGCCCCATAAGCATGCCGTCAAAAAAACGCGTCTCTGTAGGCAGCCTAGGCTCTGAGATCAGCACACAAAAACAGTTGTTTTCACCCGGTTTAGCCAAACACTCAAAACCAAAATAAATAGTGTTCCAACCAATCACCGACAGGGGCGGGTGTTGTGAGGTTTTGCGATCGTGCACGGCTGCCTATGACGGCTGCACACAAAAACCTTGCAACACCCGCCCCTGTCGGTGATTGGTTGGAACACTATTTATTTTGGTTTTGAGTGTTTGGCTAAACCGGGTGAAAACAACTGTTTTTGTGTGCAGATCTCAGAGCCTAGGCTGCCTACAGAGACGCGTTTTTTTGACGGCATGCTTATGGGGCGGGCAGCTAGCGGATCGTTAGGTAAGATTAGATGAATGTGAACATTTATGTTTGGGCCTGAAATCGCTGATACCACCTTTAAGAGGTGGAACAAATTATGCACCACCAAAGGTTAATAGCCAAATCCTCAATCCTTAATATAAGCAATAGAAATAGTGATGATTATCTTAGCATGCACTACTTATGAATTAGGATAATATACAAATAAGTTTCTTCTTTTAAACCATCGAAAGTGCCAAGAAAGACTTATCTACAAGCAAAGGAAATTAGCCATGACACAGTTGGGGGTTGGGAGAGGAGAACGGCTAAATTCTGATCTTTATCTAAGCATAGGGACACATTAGACTAACAGCTAGAACCTGAGCCATGCACACTTCCTAAGGAAATCCCCAAATGATGCTAAAAACACCCACAAACACACTGAGTACACGCATACAGATGAGCAAACGTTTACATGCCACTTTCCCCAACCACGACAAGAGCACCAACAGACATGGACATTCAGAGCCTCTGATCTCTGGCTGCTTTGATCCATGTGGCTGACTGCTAAGCCATGCCTGTCTGCACAGCATTCAGAACAGTTAATGCCATCATCTGACCCAAACAGGTGGCTCTGAAGGCAGTTTTTCTATGGTTGGCCTCCACTGCTGATATTGGGCTCATTTTCAAGGTAAGAACTTGATATAAGAGCATTATAAAGAAACAGATATCCCACACTTCCTCTCTCAAAAGCAACCTCACACACTTCATATACTTCCATATATCACATTTCCTTTCTCACGCTGGGAAGTTTACAAGGTTCTAGACTTGCCTGCAGCCATGAGACCTTTCGTCGTCCTCTTGATCTCCTGACATAGCCACTCGCATCCCTTCAGTGAGGGATTCGTCGTCCATACCCGAATCGGTCTCACCTTCTTCCTCCCCTCCTCCTCTAACGGCTGACCAGGTCCATTTGGCCCACTGCACTGGTGACAGCCAAGACATCTTCAACCTCTTACTGGTGACACGCCAAGCGTCTACTGGAACACCTTGTGGGCGAAT
The DNA here is from genome assembly GCF_963993115.1 of Abramis brama. Taxonomy (NCBI): domain Eukaryota; kingdom Metazoa; phylum Chordata; class Actinopteri; order Cypriniformes; family Leuciscidae; genus Abramis; species Abramis brama. The sequence goes on from NC_139987.1 coordinate 10,363,373, forward strand.
CCAAACAAATGAGTCAGTCTCTCTTTGCCTCTTTTTCTCTCTTACAGATGTTTTTTCTCAGCGGAGGGCAACGCTTCACGTGGTCTTGAAGCCGAGCTTCATGTTTTTGTCGCAAAAGCCTCACTGCTTCCTTCCTCTTACGCGACTGTTGATGAGTTCTCTCGTGGCTTCCTCTATCTCAGTGCAGCTGAGTAACGAAGAGTTTGCAGTCTCCTTTCCCTCTCAGAATACCACAGCAAAGATCAGCTGGCTGCCAGATAACTCCCCCGTCCACCCCTCCTTTTCAGGATCAGACTATTGAGAAGAAACTAGTGGGGGTAGGAGAATAGAGAGTGCCTGTATCTCTGGTCCAGCTGATCCGGGAGCCCCTGTGGAACAGAAATGGTAGCTTCCAAATCAGAACTGCCTTTCTCTCTCATGAAAAGCAGAAGAAGGGAACACAACCGAGGCTGAAGGGAAGGGAGAGAGGGGCTCCGTGGTTTCGGTAGGGAGACTGTGGAATGCAGAGCTGAGCTCCTCCTCAGTCTTTTTTCCATTAACCATCTCTAGCCTTGAGCTCCGGCTCACAACCAGGGAAACCTGTTCTTTCACTTGTCCTTTCACACACACACTACCTGTTTGGAATGCCTTAGCAGATTGCCAGAGGAAGTCAGCGTTCCCATGACTAATCTGTACTTAAACTGAAATCTTTTTACAAAGGTAAAATGACCACAATAAAATCTATACAAAAGTCAGGAGCTTGCCTTTAAAACACCTAAAACGCAAAATAAAGGGTTCCAACACGACCTAAGTACTCTCAGTGTGCACATTACATAATCTTAATCAGGATAAAAACACGCTCAAGGATTTAGTTGATGGATACCAAACCAAGCATCTCCATTTTACACCACAACCACATCCTTTGATCACTGTCAACAGTCTAAAAATATAACCCCAGTGAGGCTGTGTTGCTGGCCGTTGCCATCACAAAGTCTACCCACACAACCAGAGTAACAGTTCTCTCCCCATCACTCGACTTAGCTTTGACAAAATGCCCTGAGCAATGATAATGTGAGTGCTAAGATAATGAACTCAAATCTTTATGAAACCAGATGTTCCTCCATGGCTCGGGGTAACTTACATAACTGATGTAAGAAGATGGGTCATTCCACATCAGAGGTCTGCAGATATTTCAGGCAGAATTCATTCAGTGAGACACAGTTAACTGAGGAAACAGAAACCGTTTCGGAAGCCTGTATGATATTAGCAGAGTTGCTAATGCTAATTACGAAATTAACGCATCTTTTATTAAGGTTTAGGTTTTTCTTAAAAGCTTGAGAGAATTTTAACATACATTGCTAGCCATGTTACTAACATTTGTTTGTATTTGAGTGCATCATGTTTTGGTGACTGAATTATCACGGAAAAACTAGAGTTGGTTTTCATTGACTTTTCCTTATAGGAGACCACCCATATACGTTATACGTTTGTGAGGTTTTAATTCCACATGCTTAGGATATGAAGTTCAGGGGGACTTTACAAGGAGGTCTCACATTTCAAACACACAACGAAAACTTGGCAAGAGACACCCCAGAAGTGGGAATAAATGAAAACACACAACAAAAAGAAAAACAGGCCACTGAAGAAAGTGCTTCTTAAAAAAGTAAGAGCTCTCTTGCCCCAAAACAAAGACTGGGCACATGCCTCAGAACATTCCCCGGTAACAAGACGTTAAGCAAACTAAACCTAAATATGATGGTTTCTCAGACAGTTTTGGTTCAAGAGAAAAGTCCTAAGGGAGTGTACGTCTGTGCTTCTAATTACAGATTCCACATTTGCAGAGTCGAACAGAATGGAGTAGTTGAAGCTGTGTTTGGATCCACCCATCAGCCTGTGACTGAACTCCACGATTGGGACTCAAAGAAAGACAAAATTCCCTTTTTTGTAACAAAGGAGTCTCTAAAAGAGATGAAAAATGTGAAGAATTCCAATCAGTTTGTTCTGGGTGCACCCTGGGCGACACCTGACACTGATTTACAGAATGAAGGTACAGTGAGCTTTACATGTGTTTGTCCAGTGAAGCTCTGCCTTTTAAAAGCCACTTCCACCAAACACAAAAGTACCGTTTTGAGACGAGTTTCCAACACATGGGATTTTCATAATCCTTTAAAGTTTTGCTTTGTTGAAACACCTTTGTTGCACATGATTCCTTTAGAGAAGCAACCCAAAAATGTTTTCTTCTATACTGTGTGATATGATATGTGTTTAGTGCAAAGACTTTAAGGGGAATTTGACTAATCAACACTTGCTATTTTTTGTTCAGGCTACTTTTATTTCTTGAACAGCTGCTATGGCCTATGAACTTGTGAAGTCAGGCCAGCTTAACACATCATAACAATGACACTCTCAGACAACCTTCAGAGCATCATATTCCTGTGTTCAGTGCCAGACTCTGCACGAGATCTCCTCAGCTCCCAGCATCTTGCTTGAGAGTGAATGATGACATCTGCTACTAGGGAGACTTCACTGTGTTAGATAAGACTATATGCAGTTGTCATTTTTGCATCATCACAAAATGTATGTAACTGCACTGTAATTATTAAAAAATATTGTTGGTTTAACTTAAAAAAGTAATTTACCTAGTTGTCTACAAATTTTGAGTTCATTGAAATTAAAACTTTGAGTTAATACAATGAAGGAGATGGGTTTATTAAATAGAAACTCAAAATATGTTATCTGAACCACATTAAATATTTAAGTTGATCTGACAAAATAAAAAAAGTGTACAGGATTTCAAATATGTTTCAAGAACATTTGAAAAAAAAAGCATAATTTATGGGAGGATGCCTTCAAAAAGCAATGCTTTACGAGTTACTCAGCCTTAAAGGACATATTAGATCAACATACAGTAAGAGAACATGAGATGTAATAATAACAGGCAGACAGAACTACACTGAGAACATGAATGGAGGGCAGAGCCATCTTACATAAGCAATCTTCACTAATGTGAGAAATAGCAGTATATCAGAACTGAGCTCACGCCATGGCTGCACTTCATTGTGTACTAACAGGCACTAAAATAGGTCAATCGGCAAACTCTTCAGATTTCCAGAAAAGACTGGAACATGATGGACAATAGTCACCTAACCAATAGGCTTTTTATAAAGCCATATCTGTTTGCAGCTGAGCAATAATCATTGTTATTTTTAGTTAGTCACAAGGCAGGGAGAACAGCTGTCCAAAAACAATTCACATGAGAAAAACCACTCCCTTCAAAGTAAGGGTGTATCTCAACATGAGTCCAGTAACACAGTTCAGTGTTTAATCTTGGAGATTAACTGGAGGTTTTGGTTAGATTACAATCCAACATTATCCATTTGATATAAGTGAGCCTAAGTGGAACATTAGCAATTTTATTTAATTTTTTTACAATTTGAGTTTTTTTTTTTTAAACAGTTATCCAAACTGTTGGGTGATATAAACAAAGATGCAATGTTGAAAAGATGACAAAGTTCCAAAATGATTCGATAGACTGAATTCTAGAGAATTTTCTATTGACTGCAAATTGGTGTTTTTTTTTAATGTAGATTAAAGAACTATAATAATATAAACACTGCAGTCAAATCCAAAGGCCTTGCACGTCTAAGTCTACTGTTAGTCTGAAGTCACAGAGCCACCTTGTGGTGAAAAATTTAACTACTAATAAAACTACAAAGAGTGTATTCAGAAAAGGGAACTATTTCAACTTCATCCCTGTATAGTCTTTATTCTTAATGAGTTAATGATTCTTAAAAAAATGGAACATGTTTCACAACTTTAAACGACATTAGTAGGCTATTTAAAATTCCATCAATTCCATAACATTGAAAATAATCAAAAGATGCTTAATTTTTAATGGTTATATTTAAATAATAATAATAATTGTGCTTACATTTTGTGTGTTGTGACCATGATCCATCAACACCGTCGCACAAACTTTAAAGTAATTATTTTGGATTTTTAGATAATTTGCTTCATTTCATGTAGGTCCATAGTAATAACTGTATAAATATGTAAAAAATACAAATAAATTAATTGAAGTATTGGTATTTTTAACTTCATTAAAAATAAAAGAATCTAACCAAAAATGTACTTGCCTGAATGTAATAATGTTTTCATATTTAACTAAAATTGTTTTTAAACTAACAAAAAATATTGTAAAAGCTGAAACAAATATCAGAAAAGTTGTTACCTGTAACTATTAGGAGCTAAAATATTGTGCTTTGCAGATAATGGAAAAGAGCATACAATAGCTCACATTAAAATCATTTGAAGTTTTGAACAAATAATGTCAGAAAATATTTTGAGCAGCTGTAAATAAAGCACACTGGCTACATCTGCTGGTCAAATGCAGATATACAAGCAGATGAACACATTGACAATAATGTGGGAGTTCCTTCTAAAATATTAAAAAATATTCTAACAGACCTAAAATATTATTTTATATTGTATGTTTTCAATAGTATAGCTTATATACTATAATTTAAAAAATATGTAAGTTGAAATAAATTAATACTTTTATTCAGTAAGGATGCATTACATTGATCAAACGTGACAGTAAAGACATTTATAATGTTACAAAAGATTTCTATTTCAAATAAATGATGTTCTTTGGATCTTTTTTTTAAATTAAAGAATCCTGAAAAAACAGCATCATTATTTCCACAAACATATTACAAAGGCCTATATTACATATCCCAACATTGACAATAAGAAATGTTTTAGAGCCCTAAATCAGCATATTAGAATGATTTCTTAAAGCGGTGGTTGATTATGATTTCACTTTTCTAACTTTAGTTAGTGTGTAATGTTGCTGTTTGAGCATTACCAAAATCTGCAAAATTACGACACAAAGCAAAGGGAGATATTTGCTTTTAAAGAAATCGCTTTTTAAGGACTACAACAAACGTCTGGTAGGGACTACATGACATTCCTCCTGGGTTAGTGACATCACAAACCCTAAAATTTACATAAACCCCGCCCCCGGAACACGATTTATAGATTATCATGACAGAATATGCTAATCAATGACTTGAAGACAACTACACATAAGCTACTTAATTCATCAACTAACCATTCAGAAATGTTGTCTATATGTTGTCACTTCTTCTTTAGTCTCTCCATCATTGTCCGACTCCGGTTTGAACATAAAAGGCTAAACGTTTTTCAAATTTTGAGTGCATGTCTGTGTGAGGTAATCGAAGCTGCTAAGAAAAAGCTGTTGAAGCTCCGCCCCCTGTGCCGGGAGCAGCAGCTCATTTGCATTTAAAGGGACACACAAAAACGGCACGTTTTTTGCTCACCCTCAAAAAGTAACAATTTTAACATGCTATATAAAAATATCCGTGGGATATTTTGAGCTAAAACTTCACATACACACACTGGGGACATCAGAGGCTTATTTTACATCTTGTGAAAAGGATATTATACCACCCCTTTAAGGATCCTGTGACACTGAAGACTGCAGTAATGATGCTGAAAAATCAGCTTTGCATCACAGGGATAAATTACATATTAAAATATATGGGGAAAAAATCTATTTTAAATTATAATGTTTTACAATATTTTCTTATTTTGATTCAATAAAAGTCTTTTTGAGGCATGTCACTACTACTCCCACGTATGTGTCATCACGCTCCAGCACACTTGACATAATACATCACAATACAGAAACTCAACACAAATATGCCATTGTCCATAGATGTGCAGCCTTAATCACATGCATGAATGCAGAATATCATTTCAGCGCCTGATAAACATTCATCAGAGGACCTCCTTATTACCAATCCATATAAAGGACAGGAATGTTTCTTTGAAAAGACAGTCTCTCTTTGTCTAATAAAAGCTCTAATAGTACTAACTTCAAAATGACTACTTATAAACAATAACTATGGCATTTTTGACCTGCAGTCTGGGAAAATGGTAACATTGATTCAAGTGTCCTTCTAAGAAGCCCTACCATCATGGAAAAGTTATTTTTAGGGTGTGTGTTTGTACAACAAGCAGTGCAAAGCATGAAAACCTGACAAGAATATCTAGTGCATTATCTAACTTAAACTAAAATGAACAATACCTTTTAAAGCATTTATCATGTTTGTTAATGTTAGTTAGTAAAACATTTTTCATTGTTAGTTCACAGTGCATTCATGTTAACAAATACAACTTTTGATTTCAAAATGTATTAAATGTTGAAATTAACATTGACTAAGATTAATAAACAATGTATGGGGGGAAAGAATTCTATGGAAGTCGATGGGTGACGTCAACTGTATGATTACAGACATTCTTCAAAATATTTCCTTTTGTGTTCAGCAGAAGAAAGAAATTCATACAGGTTTGGAACATCAGGGTGATTAAATGATGACAGAACTTTTCTTTTTGGGTGAACTATCCCTTTAATGTTAAGAAAGGAAACCTTAAGCATTAATGAAAGCTTTCAGTCATCCAAACCTTACCGACATGATCTGCCATAGTTCCTGTAAATTGAACCTAATCAGATGCGTCGTGTCAGATTTTCTAATCCAAATGCAATTTATTAAACACAAACTCAATGAACTAGGGTCACATAAGGATCATTTCCCACATTTGCTGTAAGTTTAGTGCATTACAATACATACAACCTGAACCTGAAGAGGTTATGAATCATCCATACATTTGAATATGCAAATATGCTACACAAATTACGCCACATGCCAAACTGAGCTGACCAACTCATTCAATACGAGTTAAACTAATCTAACCCTTAAGATGAACTGAAAACAAGCTGACGTGTCATTTTTATACCTTTCCAATCCACTATAGATGGTGATGCAATCGGTCATAAGTTTTATGGATGGTCTTTAGGATATAAACAAATGCTAGCATGATACCACTTCCAATACAGCTGACATGCCATATATAATCGCACTCCCAGTAGCGCCTCGCTAAATAAAAGATGTTCAAATATAGGCAAGACTGTAAAAAATCCTGAAACCTGTCTGTGTATTTAAAAGGCGTGGAGTTATTTGCACAAGAGCTGGGGTTTGCATTAAACAAAGCATTGCGTTAATTTCTAAAAAGTTTGTGACTGAAGCCTGGAACTCTGTTTTATGCAAGCCCTCCACATAAAAAGACACCTTTTAACCCTTTCAGTTCCCAGAATTCATTTCACTCCATGATAAACTTCACCAGCATGATGACCACACCTTTGCTGTCACATCGGGAAGCGCATATGACACAGTAACACTGACATAATGTCTAAACGGGTGAAATATTAACATGGTTTTACAGCACATTTACATGATTATGCATGATACGTCACGGCTTCTTAAAGTACGTATCAAAATAGCATGAATCTATCATATGAATTTAAAATATGAAATACAAGTCAAACTTACATGCTAACGCTCTTCTCCTTTAGGGAGTTTGACCCATTGCCCTTCTTGCTTTGGGATCCCCCCATGATGTTGGTCTGATTAGAGCGTATATATATATATATATAAATATATTTTTAAGGTGGCCCTAGCAGGTGGAGTTGGCTCATCTTGGCTCCTGTCCGACAGTCAGAGTCATACAGCCCAGTGCTACAGCAGTGACGGTGCAAAGTGTGTCAGAAATGCTGAAACACTGCTTGGTTTTACGCTGCTGGCCCCTCCTACCTCAGCACACACACACACACACACACACACACTCCTCCAGTAGCTACAATAGCACATGACCTCTAAACACACACACATTAGCTGTCAGTAAGATATGGGAGATTCCACCGAACGCTGGCAGGGAGGGATACGCGTCAGGCATCCATCCCGACAGGTTTATCTCATTGTGTTCTGAATGGACCTGCATTTAAAGTGATCATGTTTTTCTGCACAAGCAACAACATGTGGACTTGGACAAAGTTCAGTTAACAACTCTTTCTTGTAAATGTTACTGCGATCTCCTGAGACAGTCTAATTAAGGTTCAACTTCATATGTGGGTCGAATCTGATTAGCTGTTCTTTTTTTAGACCATATCGAGGTAAAAATGACGTGATATGATGTTCTAAAAAAGGCTGAGTGCAGATAAGAGTAAGAACAGCAGTGCTTGTGGTGATAGGGTTGTTTTTTAAGGGAGTAACTTTTCAAAATGTAAAACTGTTAGCATTTCCTCACCCTCGTGTCGTTCCAAACTTGTATGACTTTCTTTCTTCTGTGGAACATAAAAGAAGATATTTCGAAGAATGTTCATGTTGCTCTTTTCCACACAATGGAAGTAGATGGGGACTGGGGTTGTCAAGCTCAAAAAAGCACAACAAGAGTATCATAAAAGTAGTCCATATGCACTGAATTTCAAGTCTTGTAAAGCAATACAATAACTCTGAATGGGGAACAGACTTAAGTTTAAGTCATAATTCACTTAACATCTTACCTTGATTATCTGTGGGTCATTATTAAGATTCATCGTATATGGAAAACAGCAGCTTGAACATCCTGCCTAACATGTTTGTGTTCCACTGAAGTATGTTTCAAAATACACGTGGGCGACTAAATGATGACTGATTTTGATTTATAGTTGAACTGTTCCTTTAAGATCTGGACTGATGTCAGAGTAGATAACCTTGTGGGCAGCGCTCCAACATTTAGCGTAACTGCGCCTCCGGTAACACGAGTTTGACTCCTGGCTCGAGGTCCTTTGCCAATCATGTTCCTCTCTCTCCCACCCTGTACTTTCCAGTCTGATCTCAACACTAAAAAGGCCACAAAAAATTGCTTAAAAAAGAGATCTGGACAGATATGCAAAAGCATTTAGTTAAAATAATAGACGATTTTCACATAGAAAATGCTTTCTTCTGCAGCTCCAATAAACACATGGAGCAACAGTGATATTTCATTAGCTTAACTGAATATAGCATCTTCCCATTGGTGGACTAAAGTCAATTATGTACCTTTAAAAGATGTTACAGGACCTTAAACTGCTTATAATATAAGGTAAAAGGTTCAGGCAAAAAATAAGTAAACACTTTAAGTTCAACTCAAGGTTCCTCTCACATATACCTGACACATTTTACCCACATTTGCAGATCTCACACTACGCTGACACTGTCTGAACACTGAACTGAAGTTGTTCTGAGATACATGCGGTTAGCTGGTTTCAAAGCAATAGTATTCAAAAAGCAGATGAAGACACACCTCTTCCCGAAGGCATTTAACCACTCCACAACATTAAACCAAAGCGTGCACACACACACACACACACACACACACACACACACGAGTAGGTACTTCTTTTGAATAACTAATTACTTCATGACCGCTATGTATGTTCTATATAGTATGAGTGTGTGTAGTAAGAATGTAATCTGGACATACTACATTCGCATTGTTCTCATTATCATGTGACCTACCAGTGTCAGTTACGTCGCTTCACTGTCATTCATAAATCCTCTCCCATGGCCTCATGGGATAGTAAAGTGTCCATCATATGCACACTTCAGAATCTTGCCGGAAAAAGTAAGTCATCCGGGTACTTTTTGCCTACTCTTTTATGAGTACTGTGAATTCGGACATTCTTCTTTTGTCACATACTGTTGTTCGCCCACTATATTGTTGGAAAGTATGCGATTTCGGATGCAGACAATCTTCAACTTCTTTGCTTTTCATATATCCGAGTGCTAAGGCTTCCCGAACAAGAAAAAATGTAGGACGGTACTTTTGTTCATGGGGAATTGCTTGAATGGTTGAATGGTCGTGGTTTGCTATTGGTCGATCTCATGTGAGTGACAGGTTGTCCCGCCCTTGCGCCAGTATAAATGTCATCAGTGGGGCTTGACATTAACACCTGCCAACCCGCCAAATGTGGGTGGATTTCAGCAGTGGCGTGTAACGCAGTCACTCCTACTAGCAACGTTGGCGGGTTGAATTGTATATATAATAAATAAAATTTTCAATTGTAATCCTTTTAAAAGGCATCTAAAATAATAAACTAAGTGCAATGTAGTGTAGTGTTATGTAGTGGTAAACATATAGATACTGAAATATTCCAAACGCCTCCAATACTCATTTTCCGCAGAATAGATACACGATACCAGCTGTGCTTTCTCTCTCTCTAAACTCTCCAACGGCGAGTTGACACACAAACCCGCCTCCCCTTACTTCTTTAATTTCGGCAGGGGTTTGCGCGTATTGCGCATAATTTTACGCACCTAAAGTGTGCGCACATAAAGCCGCCTCTCAGTTCTAAATTAAAGGGTTAGTTCACCCAAAAATGAATTCTGTCAGTAATTACTCACCCTCATGTTGTTCCAACCATGTAAGTCTTTCGTTCATCTTCGGATCACAAATTAAGATATTTTTGATGAAATCTGAGAGCTGTCTCACTCTTCCATAGGCTTTCAGAGGGACCCAAACTCGCCGGCCCAGAATAGTTATTAAAAACATCGTTAAAATAGTCCAAGTGACTACAGTGGCTCTACATTAAGTTTATCATGCGACGACAATACTTTTTGTGCGGAAAAACAACAAAAATAACGACTTTATCCAACTATTAGTGTTCTTCAATGTGGGCCTCTGACGAGAGTTCACGGGAGCGCCAGGACGCATGCGCGAGAACTGAGATTACGGTGTTCTTCTTCTACTACTTGTTACTGGCTGCTCACTCCTTGGGAGTATTACCGCCATCTACTGTACAAGATGACATCCTGGCGCAAGGGCGGGACAACCTGTCACTCACATGAGATCGACCAATAGCAAACCACGACCATTCAACCATTCAATCAATTCCCCATGAACAAAAGTCCCGTCCTACATTTTTTCTTGTTCGAGAAGCCTTTGCACTCGGATATATGAAAAGCAAAGAAGTTGAAGATTGTCTGCATCCGAAATCGCATACCCGAAATCGAAAGCCTATGGAGGAGTGAGACAGCTCTCAGATTTCATCAAAAATATCTTAATTTGTGATCCGAAGATGAACGAAAGACTTACATGGTTGGAACAACATGAGGGTGAGTAATTACTGACAGAATTTTCATTTTTGGGTGAACTAACCCTTTAAGTTCTTTTTCACTGGTTATTGCGCTTAAACAGTTAAATAATGTCAAAATGCTGGTCTTGGTGAGTTTTCACGTAAACACAGTCAGTTATGTTTTAAATGGGACATATCATGAAAATCTGACTTTTTCCATGTTTAAGTGCTATAATTGGGTCCCCTGTGCATCTACCAACCCTGAAAACGTGAAAAGTGACAACCCAGTAACTGTTTTGGTATTGGTCAAAAATTAAGCCGATCTGATTTCGCTCCCCTTCTGACGTAGGAAGGGGATCTTATTATAATATTACTGCCCCTTAAAGGGTTAGTTCACCCAAAAATGAAAATTCTGTCAGTAATTACTCACCCTCATGTTGTTCCAACCATTTAAGACCTTCGTTCATCTTCGGATCACAAATAAAGATATTTTTGATTGAATCTGACAGCTTTCTCACTCCTCCATAGGCTTTCAGAGGGACCCAAACTCGCCGGCCCAGAATAGTAATTAAAAACATCGTTAAAATAGTCCAAGTGACTACAGTGGCTCTACACTATGTTTATCATGCAACGACGATACTTTTTGTGCGGAAAAACAACAAAAATAACGACTTCGTCCAACTATTAGTGTTCAATTTGGGCCTCTGACGAGAGTTCACGGGAGCGCCAGGACGCATGCGCGAGAACTGAGATTACGGCGTTCTTCTTCTACTCCTACTTGTTACTGGCTGCTCACTCCTTGGGAGTATTATTACCGCCATCTACTGTACAAGATGACGTCCCGACATCATCGAGACGTATATCACAATAAGTGTCGAATTCAATAGCTTACATACAGCGCGCGTCTTCCTCTGCTTATAAACAGACCGTTTTGCGCTTCCGGTAATGTCGGGACGTCATCTTGTACAGTAGATGGTAGTGCCAGAGCCCGTCTACGGAGAGCCTGCCCACTCCCTATTAAGTCCTATTGTACCGAATTTTGGTTGTAGTTCCACCAGAGATCCACTGGGGGCGATCGCCCATGAGTGCAAAATGAATGGGAGTCTATGGGGCTAGACGGCTAAATGTGTCTCTTTCATCCGATTGCCCTTGAGAAATCTCAGATTTGATTCTAGGTTTTGCAAGTTCAACATAGGTTATAGGTCGAAAGTTGAATGAACGAGTACTTATGTCCTTTCGATTTCTTACAAGTTGAGTTGTTGTTGCCCATAACATGCTAGCATTCTGCTAATGAACGCTGATTGGTCAGTGAAGGACTGATTACGACCAGAGATACCGCTTGATGGCATCGTGGCATCCGAAGCGGGACCAGAAACAAACAAAACAAAAACTCTTCTAGCACGTGTATTTACCTGTGTCAGCTGTGTTGTCGATGCCTCGAGTGAAAAGAAAGTGCAGAGCGCGAACGCACCAGAGTGACTGAAGAATTGCCGTAAAGCAGTATCTCTGGTCGTACGATGTGTATGACGTCATTGACACTTTAAAAGACTTTTTAAAGCAAATAAGTGACTCTAAAAAATCTAACACCCCGCAATGTGTAATTTCTTTGCATCTCCTTTCGAATACAACATTCAAATTACTAGACAAAAAATTATATCCTGAGAAAAGTGGATTTTGTGGTGTATAGCGCCATAGACCTCCATTCATTCTGCACTCGTCCTGTGAGCGCCCTCATATGGAATCAGAGTGGAACTGCAACCAGTTCAGAAGCCGGAAGTGTACTGAGAGTGAAACTTCTCGCCTTATTAGACAGTGGCTGTTTCTCAATTCCAAGAACGCAGAGAACGGACTTGTGTTCTCGTGGAGACCGGTCTTGCCAAGCTTCCTTGGAAGAACGAACTCGGAACCGGCCGCAATGACTTCTGGGACACCAGGCGAGTACTAGCTCAAGTCTGCATTCGATGCATCCTCGGTATCAAGAACACATCCGGGTTCTTTCATGCGTCCTCTGTACTTGCGTTCTTGAGAATTGGGTATGAACTTCGACGGTTAATGATGACGTAAAACGAGAACACAAGGACGCAAGATCGCTGAAGAACGCATATTGAGAAACACCCATTCTCTGGTAGTGCTGTAGTGGTGCGTCAAAATTACGTCGACGTCATATTTTTTGCGTCGACGCTTCTTTATTTTAAATTTTTTTACCATTCCCGGAGGTACAGCTCGCCACACACACACACCGCCCGCCGTGCTATTATGTCATGTTTTCTCCCTTTCTTTCCAAACCGCGACAAACGCCAGTCTCCTTTCTCTGCAGAATGTGATAAATCCGCTCAACCAATCACAGCGCACTATTCCACGCATTGTAAACAGTAACGGTGGCGCTTTGAATACACCCGAGGGTTGTTCCATAAAAGACGCTTAGAAAAGCGGGGATTAAACTCCAAAACCGGACTTGAATGAGCCTAACAAATAAGTTGGGGCTAAAGTGGTTCCATAAAAGGTAATTGAAGTTCACGCAATCTCACTAATTTGATCCAGGTTTATCAAGTCTAGATAATTGGGTGTGCACGCGTTTCTGAAGCAGCCCTAGAGGTCGATCGTGGATCAAATTGATCCACCATCAAACAGCGTATATTTTGTGCTGTTTTATGCGTTTGTGACATGTTTTTTTTTCCCTCAGTGCAAAACTTACATTTTACAGTTATATTCTCCATCTGTAAATGTTAGAAAGTCATGCAAATTTATCCATTTTGCTGCTAATCTTCATATTGAACGAGCGCTGCTGCGCGCATGCGCGCCAAATAGGAGCGCAATAATTCTTACTAAAATATACATTTTGCTTGGAAAATTAATATGCAATATTTTATAACACTAGAAATATCTTCTAATAATAATAATTTATCTTTAGGATGTTGGATAAGTTGCAGTGAACTTCTAGCGAACAGAAGTACTTCAGTGAACAGAAGTAGCCTAATTCAGGGAAGATTTTTTTTAAGAAACTAAATATATAAAGATACAAAATATAGTTTTGGGTATAGGACCTATGCTACTTAATAAAGATAATGTATACTTATTTAGAATGCTGAGAATTACAGCTTTTAATGCAATAATTTTTTGGAGAAAGCAAGAATCCCCAGTTTTAAATGAGTGGTTAGATTTAGTTTCTAAAGTACATTATGGAGAGGATAACATGAAATTAAGAGCAAATGTATACATTTTGAAAAGATATGTGCAACTCTAAAATCAAAGAATATTCCATAAAATAAAGGAATATATATTAGCCTACATTAACTACATTTTTATATAACCCTCCCTCCCTTTTATTTCTAGGCTAGTTATTTGTTATTTTATTTATTTGCTTATTTAATATTGAATATTTGATATTCAAATAATATTACTTGAATAACTATTAGGAATTATGTGTCATTATAAGAGTTTGATATAAATATGTGAATGTTAAATTTTTATTAATATTTATTTATTGTTTTTTGTCTTTTCCCCCTTAAATCATATGTAAAAGTGTCTAACTATGTACTTTTTGGTTATTGTTCTAATCATGTGTGTTGGTGGGTATTATCACAAAAGAAAAAAAGTAGAAGGAAAAATAAGGAATATTTATTGGGGGAAAATATGATGTCTTTAAAGGAACTGTCAGTTTGTATAATTGTGTTAAATGTGTTTGAATTGAAAGACATAATAAAGTACATTTTATATATATATATATATATATATATATATATTATATATATATATATATATATATATATATATATATATATATATGCTAAAATATTTGTTATTTGGACATTAGATGTGCCTTATTTAGAATTTTAAACCTACAAGTGTATTTTTATGATAGCAATAACTGTAAAGGGACTATTGTATTGGGGTAAATCAAATGTAGGCTAATATACTGTCAATTACTAAGCTCAGATTCATCTTACCAGTTAAAATTCATACTGTGCTTTTGTAATTATTTATTTTTAATTTTGTGATTTTAACTTCTGCTTTACAAAGCTTTTTTTTTTTAGATTGTGTTCTAATGTTCTTCTAATAATCATAAACATGTACTACAGCTGCCAAACAAAACCAGAGAGAAATGTATTCATAAATCTTTAAAACAATCTAATTAAATCTTGGGCACAAAACATTCAGCCAGTAAAAAAAGAAAACCTGTAGTATATATATTGTATTTAGGCCTATCTATCTATATCTATATATCTATATCTATATATATATATATACAGTATATATATATATATATGTCTATATTTTCTAATTTATCATTGTAGCCTTATTTAAGTTGATTTTCTGTATACTGTGTATTTATTTTTTGACTAATAATGGTTAATAAAGTCCAATAATGGTGAGAGAGTGTCAGTGGTAATGTCGGTCAGTGTTAGAGGATCTGTGTAACAGCTGAGGCTTAGCCTGACAGTTAGCCTGCCCTGGACCAGGCTAGTTTCCCAGCATAAGTTGCCAGGGTAACTGAGTTTGAACTATTTTAAGTTTGCTTTATGAAACAGAAATCACCAACAATAAGTCTGACTAACCAAAATAAGCCTGGCTTGTATTCTAATCTTGTTTTATGGAACAACCCTCCGGCATCCTAGTTTTCCTTATCTACTTTGCACTTTTTGATCAACAAACAAACAAAAAATGAATACATTTGACGGCATTGATGAACCTGTGGTGGATTCTGCCGTAGGGAAGAAACGTAAGCCATCGAAATCTAATCATTTACGTGAGGAGATTAACAAGATGAGGCACGCGGGAGGAAGAGAAATGCCGACTGTTGCTTGTTCTCACACGACAGCGTCAAACTTATGTCGAATGCTGACACGTGAACCCCAGGGGATCTTTTAAAAAACTTTCAATTCTTGTACTCAGTCAACGAAAACCGAGCAGGACCAAGCCATTTTACAGCTAATCGCCGTCAAAAAATTTCAGAAGGTATTTCTTAGCGATGGCTGATTGAATGTAGCCTATGTTTAGTCCAGTACGTGCTAAATATAAGATTAGTATTGACCGAGTTCAGAGGCTGTCATGTGGATCAACTTACTTTGTTGTGTATTTTCAACAGTTTCAATATGAAAAATATCTTTTATATTGATTCAATGGATTAATTGTATTTAAAAAAAAACGTGTCATGAATTTATTGCATTTTTGGGAAAAAATAATCTGTTTTTATAATAAATCTTTGAAAATCAAAATCTGGATTTGAATTATTTGTTATTATAACCTAAAGATGCTATGTGAAAGTTTGAAACAGAAAATAGTGGTTTTCATCTTGCCACTTTCTTGGTAAAGAAAATATTTTTTTTACTCAGATTAATCTAAATGGATTTATCACGTTTATACTATATTATTCAGAAGTAAACATTGTAGCTGACAGTGTGTTTATGTCAGAATGTTTATTTTTTAAAACACAACCTTCTATGTGCTTCTTTTACTGATATATTTAACAATATCTTTTGCATTTCTCATCCAAACAACGTCAAACTTGGCACTGAACTTACTCGTGCCCAGACAGCTGTCGAGTTTGAAATCCATCGGAGTAACGGTTCGAGAGATATGCGAATAACAGACAGGATAATTAATTCAAATTAGTGGTTAGATTAGTCGACTAATCGATAAAATAATCGCCCGACTAATCGTTTAATAAATAATCGTTTACCCCAGCCCTAGTAGATGGCGGTAATACTCCCAAGGAGTGAGCAGCCAGTAACAAGTAGGAGTAGAAGAAGAACACCGTAATCTCAGTTCTCGCGCATGCGTCCTGGCGCTCCCGTGAACTCTCGTCAGAGGCCCACATTGAAGAACACTAATAGTTGGATAAAGTCGTTATTTTTGTTGTTTTTCCGCACAAAAAGTATTGTCGTCGCATGATAAACTTAATGTAGAGCCACTGTAGTCACTTGGACTATTTTAACGATGTTTTTAATAACTATTCTGAGCCGGCGAGTTTGGGTCCCTCTGAAAGCCTATGGAGGAGTGAGAAAGCTGTCAGATTTCATCAAAAATATCTTAATTTGTGATCCGAAGATGAACGAAAGACTTACATGGTTGGAACAACATAAGGGTGAGTAATTACTGACAGAATTTTCATTTTTGGGTGAACTAACCCTTTAATCTGCACGTTTCCACCCGAGGCGCCGCCATTTGCAATGCAATGGCAAATGCAATGGCAATGGCAAAAGTTAGAGCAAAGCATGCAAACTGTTCTGTCGTTGCTGCACAGATGAGCACAGAACAATATTTGACCAAAAATGTCACAGCTGTCTTATAAGGACCTCAGGGAACTGTCAACTTGTGTAAAAGTTAAACATGACAGTAGGCCACTAGGCCTACATGCAAATCGATGAGATTAATCTATGTTACTCCATTAACCATTCAGAAACGTCCAGGTGCGTCTAAAAGTTTAACCTCTTCCTGAGTCTCTCCGTAAGGGTTATTTCTGAGATTTGACTGAAATTCGCGTATGTTATTGCTGCTGGAATATCCGAAGCTCGTTTAAAGGATCAGCAGTCTTCTGAACGGGGGCGGGGAGCAGCAGCTCATTTGCATTTAAAGGGACACACACAAAAACGATTTCGGTCACACCCAAAAAAAGGCAACTTTGACAAGCTATAATAAATGATCTGGGGGGTATTTTGAGCTGAAATTTCACAGACACATTCTGGGCACACCATAGATATATTATGCCCCTTTTCACAAGATGTATTTTAAGTCACCTTTAAGGGAACATAAACAGTTGAGAAAGAAAACTCAGTAACAGGCTGCTGTCACTGTCTTAAAGTAACAACAGCCTCATGTACCTGCTGCCAAATTATGAGATCATATTAAAATAATATTTTATATGGCAGTTTTTCCCCATGATATCGATGTCACAATTGTGGCCGCTAGTAACTTTGGAAAAGTAATATTATGTGCATGGATAAATCATTTATAGCCTAATAAACAGCCTACTAAACACTGTAATATTGCATAAAAATAAACATGTTCATTTTGATTTCATGGTGACTTTAAAAGAATTAAAATTTAAAAAAATTCATCGAATTTGGACATTGTTGAGGTAAACAAATTTGGCTCTTGGTTTGCACTCATGTCATATAATTACTTTGACACCTCAGACCGAACCTCTCTGAATTAGGATGTGCATGTATTACCAGAAGCTTTTAGTAAAGTGGTAATGGCACAATCTGGTAAAGACTGCCCTCTTGTGGTGGGGGAGAGCAAATAGACAAAGAATGTATGATGCCAGAAAACCTCATTATAGAGAATCCTTCAGAGCACATGTGGCTGACGGACATGAAGAATACTTGGAAAGACAATTTCTGCTGCACTCGGATGACCCCAAATTGTAACCACATAAAGACAACCATTTTTAAAGTTCTTCAGAAAATAATAACCAAACAACATGCTGAAGAAAATTCAAATGTAAGACACAGCTGCTGTGTCGCTGCTGTGTCTCATTTTAAAGCTGCAGGGGGTCGCATTTGTCGGCAGCAATTATTAATGCTTCACTAGGAATAAGTCAAATTTATAATGGTTTCTTTTCTGAAATGAGACATCCTTGATGACGTATGTGGCCAAATGCGACGCAGCTAGCATGTGCTTACATGTATTTACATAGTTGCCGTGCAACAAGCAGAACTAGCGCTAGAGCGTGCGGAACATGAGAAATTCTCTTCAGTCGGGTCTCAGTGAATTGTATCTACACTCTTTTCAGAGGCACAGAACCATGAGTGATCTCAGCCTGCGAAACTTCCCATTGTTGACTCAACATATTTCCACATCCTTCTTCCACAAGGGACGATTACATAGTCCACTGCACACTGTAGGGGTCCAGATCCAAGTATCTGAACATGACAGATAGATACTGATTCAGAAGGCTAGAAGTTTTACCCTCCAGCATTTTAACTCAACTGATGGGCACAAGACTCCACATTTCCAAGCAATGAGAGTTTTTTAGGTGTGACCTCACCCTTCAGCCTCAAGAAACTTGGAAATACCAGAAAGAAAGAGAAAACCAAGCCAAGATGACGCAATCTACATGCAAAGGTCTTTTTGAGCCAGCTGGTCACTTAGTTGTTTCTGACAACCACAAGCCAGGCATTTATAATTTTATATATTTTTGTAAAATACCAATTTTCACATCTTGATTCAGTGCCTCAGCATTGTGAAAAACATCTGCCAACAGTGAGTCTTTCTATAAACGGGAGGGTCTCTGATTAAAGCTTTCCGAATGTGGGCAGTTTGGGGACTTGTATGTCTTTCTTTGTACGAGTCTAGAGAGTGAACTGATTTGGTGGATGAGACACACTTACAGTACTGACTTCAATGTAGAGGTCAGTTCTCTCATGTGGTTAACACATGTGACTGACTTGGTAATGAGACAATTCAGCTCTCCATTTCCTTCGGCATAGCTCATATACAGTTTCCAACCCTGATCATCAAAGATGATGCGGGTATTTACGTTTCCATGAATTGGTCAACCATGTGACTATGAAAGGAACAGGACTTCAACTACAGTAGGATTATAAAATTTGTGCACTGATGTGTGTAAGTCGCATTAACCAGGTGGAGACCATATAACGAGGAGGGCCATGGCATACTTGTGAAAACAGCAGCACCCATTTTTAGAGACAACATTATGGCCAAGTTTGGATTAGATTTTTTAAAAAAGAAAAAAGGATGACTTAAGTTTAGCCTAAAGACATGCATTGGTTAAGAAAACAAATACGTTCCTATGGAAGTCTATAAAGCATTCAGATATAAAATATTTACCCTAGAACAAAGTGTCTAGGCCTATATGAGAAACAATATGAATAAGAATAGCATTTGAATAAATTAACTTTGAATAAACTAACAACGACTAAATGAAGTGACTGAACCGGTGAAAACCCACCTGAATCTCCTTATCAGAAAATAATACTTATTTAAGCATTCCATTGATATAATAATGAATATAATAATAATGATTTAAAAAAAAAGAAAAAAAGAAAAAAAGTCTGTCATTATTTACTTGCCTCCAGGACCGAGTTTGGATACTAGCCCTGCTAAACAAAGCGCAAAATGCTTCCGTGATTTGTCATATTATTCATCAATTATTGGAAGTAGGCGACTCATATCCCGCGAATCGATTATTTAAAACAGTTGGTTTTAATTAACTAGTTTAAAAAAAAACTATTTCACCTTTTTACGGCATGCACATACGCTCCAAATGTCACTATCTCTGGCTTACGATCAGACATACGTGACAGAGGTTCAACTGATTCATGATGGCGTTCAAATGTTGAAAAGCGAACATTTTAAAATTAACGGTTTAACCCTTCAATTTGATGTAATGGACTGCTATGGAACTGTTGAGAGTTTGTTCGACTGAGAGCAAATCTGAAATTCTGTTCTGACAGGCAAACTATTCAGACTCGTGAGCAGCGTGCGTAAACTCGAGCGCGCGTTCAGTTTTAGAGTTTTATTTTCCCCTCCAGATAAGAAAAGAAATGACACAATTCTGTAACATTCTTGTGGCGTTTCCTCACCTTTTATGATGTTTTTTCACAGGCTGGGCATCTTCATGCAAACTTCGTTTTTCAAGTCTTCTTAATAAATAGCTTGAATATTCTCAAGTAGCGGAACTTCTACATTTAAAGAGACGGACTCGTAAATCCGGACGGCACGGCAGTAATGCCGTTGTGTTCATTGGCTGTGTGTGGACCTCTTGGCGGTGGATGGGAGGGCAGTTCATGACTCTGTATGGAAAGAGGATGTTTTGTAATGTGTGGCGCACTATTCCAGACGGATAAATGGGAAATGAACGAACTTCCCGGTGGTTATGATCTGAATTCTGCCTTAAAGACACAGTGCTGGTATCTGAAGAATGTATAACAAATGAATCGAATCTGAGACATTTACAGGCATCACAAAAAAGATTTTGGGTAAGGAATTTAATAATAATAATAATAATAATAATAATAATATAACATTATGAATACACAATATGAATTAATCAGCAATTAGAAAACACTGACCCAAGCTACATAATACATTAGATAACAGTTTCTTTACAAAGCACATTAGTGCACAAAAGGGTATTGTGTGGATCAAATGTCTCAAAGCCTGCCTTGAGAATACTGCAACAATATCCTAATACCTGGCAACAGTTCAATTGGGACTCCAAATTTAAATTCTTGATTATTATTTTTGGTAACATTTTATTTTACATTGTCCTTGTTACATATGTTACATGTACTTACCATAGTAGTAACAGCAAATTATGCATAATTACATGCAATTAACCCTCAACCAAATCCTAATCCTATCCTAACCCTATAGTAAGTACATGTAGTTGCTTAATATTACTCAGTACTTAAATATATTTGAATAACAATGACACCTTAAAATAAAGTGTAACCTTATTTTTTTAGGTAGTTCATTGGCTGGTTAACGTGTGGAGAGAATCGACTCACTGTGGACTGGACTGGCATTAAAACTTGTCATTACTATACAAAAGGTATATAACATTTATAAAGGAGCACATCAAACTGGAATTTTTCCATAAATCTCTTTCAGCATCAACAGAGCAGTATCTTCTGACTCCCTGCAAACAAAACAGGGAGAACTATTTATTTTGGAGCACATACACATGAATGATATATACATAGGTATCATGAAAGATTTTCTCTTACCAGTAGCACAGATGGCTCTGTATAGCAAACAGGTACTCATTGAAACTTTCAATTGGTGTCTCCTGAAGAACAAAGTCAATACGTCGCCCACGATTCAACATTCCCACCTTGAAGTTTCTCTGCTCGTGCTCCATTGGTGATACTGCACCACACATATTCAAATGTGAGATGGGACATTCAAAATCTGAAGTGGATTTTTATAAATATTTGAATAGTAAAAGTGTATTTCGATACCTTCTGCTTCATCAGTAGGGGTCATGGAACTGAGTCCACCCTCTGCGAGCGCTGGCGATGGGACCTGAGAAATGCTCTGCCAAACCATTCGTAGGGATCCCAGTAAATCAGAACTGACTCGAGTCAACCCTTCTTTGAGTTCTGTAGGCATCAAAGACATTTCGTTAGCCTCAGAGACATTTTTTTATATAAAAACTATGGATTTTGTTTCATAAAGTGATGTGAAATACCGAGGTGCATCCTCTTTCTGCCTTTATGATGGGGTATCAACATTGGTGGCAAGTCCACGTCTTGAGGCACAAGCATGGGCTCGATCCGATACGCCACTGGATCAAACTGCACAGATTACATTCAAGGTTTAAGAACATGGCTCTAAGGAAGATGTATGGTTCTCAGTCAGTGTTTTGGAGCGTGTCTTACTGGATGGAAGACGTTGTAGAAACTTTTGCAGGTAGGGAAGCTGTAGTTAGGATCAATCCTCTTCAGACCTCTAACAGTTAAAAACATTCCTATGGGTGAACCAACAGCAAAGAAAGCCTGAGGATGAAAGGCTAACTGAGGATAGTCAATGGATACCTGCAGAATAAAGAACAAGTTATTTGGCAGCTGTAACTTAAACAGTGAAATCATTTGAATTCTTGTTTCTACTCATACTAATGGAGATTCAAGAGACTACAACAGCCTTAACTTGGAGGTACATACAGAAAAATTTGCAAATAAATAGTTGTATATTATATACAGCATATTCGATTGGTTTCTGAAGGATTATGTGACACTGAAGACTGGAGTGATGATGATGAAAATTCAGCTTTGATCACAGGAATAAAGTAATACATAAAATACATTCAAATAAAAGCCAGTTTTTTTTTTATATTTCAAAAAAAAAAAAAAAAAAATACAAACACTTACTTGTCCAATGCCAACATTAAAATGCTGATAATCAAATGCACTAGTGGTGGGGGTTTGATGTTCATGAGCATTTCTCATCCCTAGACTTGAGGAGTTTGTCTTATTTTGGGCTGCGTGTCCACTTCCGATTCTGGAGTTCTGTTGGATATTCAAGAAGAAATGACTATAAATTACATTAAAACAAACATTCCGATCTAAAACAATGGACTCTTATCGGTCTTCCCTTCCATTGCTGGGTGTGGAGAGGAAGCTTCACACAATTAAGCTACATTGCAAACCTTTCCACTTCTATCATGAGTCAACAAGGCTAGAAGGAATTTCAGGAATTACCTTCCATTTCTTGACACAGTCCATCAATTTCTTGCGAGGACCAAGGGGTAGTCCGATATCTTTCAGGTCCTTCTCTGAGCAGAGCGTCTGAAACGGTTTAATTGGAATAAGGAAAGGTGAAATGAAGAATTGGAGTGTTGTGTTTTTAAGATGTGTGATATGTGTTTCAGGACAGAAAACTGACCAAAGACTCCATATCCACTTGTTCTCTCTGCAGTACATTGAGGTGCTCTTCCAAGCCATGGCTCTTCAGCGCCTCCTCCAGACTCTCATAGGAACTGCAGCCCTTGTCAACATGAGGGTCCTCCTGGAGCTGTGCAGACCACACAGACATTCTTCAATTGATCACTTATATTCTTTGAAATCTATAAAAGCAATAGGATACTCTGCTCTATTAAAAAAAATGCATAGTAATGTGCAAAAGCGGAAAGATTTAGATGATGCAGCAGCAACAGTACATTTTGAGGAACAAAATAATGGTTTGATTTTGTTGTTGTATATTTTGTACCTTTCACAATACATGTTTCAAAGCAAATAATTTACATAGTGCGTAATAATTAATTAATATATATATATAATTAATAATTATTAATATAATTAATTAATATATATTAATATATATACAGTGAGGAAAATAAGTATTTGAACACCCTGCTATTTTGCAAGTTCTCCCACTTAGAAATCATGGAGGGGTCTGAAATTGTCATCGTAGGTGCATGTCCACTGTGAGAGACATAATCTAAAAAAAAATATCCAGAAATCACAATGTATGATTTTTTAACTATTTATTTGTATGATACAGCTGCAAATAAGTATTTGAACACCTGAGAAAATCAATGTTAATATTTGGTACAGTAGCCTTTGTTTGCAATTACAGAGGTCAAACGTTTCCTGTAGTTTTTCACCAGGTTTGCACACACTGCAGGAGGGATTTTGGCCCACTCCTCCACACAGATCTTCTCTAGATCAGTCAGGTTTCTGGGCTGTCGCTGAGAAACACGGAGTTTGAGCTCCCTCCAAAGATTCTCTATTGGGTTTAGGCTAGGCCACGCCAGAACCTTGATATGCTTCTTACAGAGCCACTCCTTGGTTATCCTGGCTATGTGCTTCGGGTCATTGTCATGTTGGAAGACCCAGCCACGACCCATCTTCAATGCTCTAACTGAGGGAAGGAGGTTGTTCCCCAAAATCTCGCAATACATGGCCCCGGTCATCCTCTCCTTAATACAGTGCAGTCGCCCTGTCCCATGTGCAGAAAAACACCCCCAAAGCATGATGCTACCACCCCCATGCTTCACAGTAGGGATGGTGTTCTTGGGATGGTACTCATCATTCTTCTTCCTCCAAACACGTTTAGTGGAATTATGACCAAAAAGTTCTATTTTGGTCTCATCTGACCACATGACTTTCTCCCATGACTCCTCTGGATCATCCAAATGGTCATTGGCAAACTTAAGACGGGCCTTGACATGTGCTGGTTTAAGCAGGGGAACCTTCCGTGCCATGCATGATTTCAAACCATGACGTCTTAGTGTATTACCAACAGTAACCTTGGAAACGGTGGTCCCAGCTCTTTTCAGGTCATTGACCAGCTCCTCCCGTGTAGTTCTGGGCTGATTTCTCACCTTTCTTAGGATCATTGAGACCCCACAAGGTGAGATCTTGCATGGAGCCCCAGTCCGAGGGAGATTGACAGTCATGTTTAGCTTCTTCCATTTTCTAATGATTGCTCCAACAGTGGACCTTTTTTCACCAAGCTGCTTGGCAATTTCCCCGTAGCCCTTTCCAGCCTTGTGGAGGTGTACAATTTTGTCTCTAGTGTCTTTAGTGTCCATGTTAGTAGTTGGATTCTTACTGATTGTATGGGGTGGACAGGTGTCTTTATGCAGCTAACGACCTCAAACAGGTGCATCTAATTTAGGATAATAAATGGAGTGGAGGTGGACATTTTAAAGGCAGACTAACAGGTCTTTGAGGGTCAGAATTCTAGCTGATAGACAGGTGTTCAAATACTTATTTGCAGCTGTATCATACAAATAAATAGTTAAAAAATAATATATTGTGATTTCTGGATTTTTTTTTTTAGATTATGTCTCAGTCTCTCACAGTGGACATGCACCTACTATGACAATTTCAGACCCCTCCATGATTTCCAAGTGGGAGAACTTGCAAAATAGCAGGGTGTTCAAATACTTATTTTCCTCACTGTATATATATAATATTTTTTTTTTAGGAAATAATTTTTTTATTTTTTTATTAGTCAAAAAGTAATGCAGAGACATGCTGGATTAATCTAACATTTATTTACAGAAAAATATATCATCTTATCTAACAATAATAAGTAGTTACTTTTTATTAGCCACATGTTAAAATTCACCATTAATGTCCAGAAACCTGGAAGTTATGTTTCTAAAACTGTAGACAATGTTTACAGTAGGCAATAAGCATTCAAATTGAAACATTAATGTTTATTTCTAAATCATTTTATTATATATGACGACAAAGATTTAATAGATTAATTGCAATTAATCGCATCTAACATGTGATTAATCGTGAATAAAACAAGTTTGTAAATTTGTAATGTGTGTGCATATACACACACACACACACACATATATATATATGTTTTATATATATATATATATATATATATATATATATATATGTGTCTGTGTGTGTGTGTGTGTGTATTTGTGTGTGTGTGTGTGTATGTACAAACTTTTGTTAGATGCGATTAATGATGATTAATCGTTTTGACAGCACTAATATTATGACAAACCAGTGTTATTTTAACATTATTTATATACTATTATTTATAAACAGTTTAAGTTTAATAATTTTGGTATTTAATTCAGGATTTTATTTCAGTGAGTTGGCAAGGGAACATTTCTCATTTTTTTTTAATGTAATATTTATATTATATTTAAGCTTTATTTCAATTAGTTTCAGTTAACAATAGCAACACTGGTGCAAACCTCATTAGCTGTGGAATCTGCACTTGTCTCTTGATTGGTCAGGAGATCAAACAGGATCAATGAGCCTGTATAAAACAATACAAATTATTGAAAAAACTTTAAACATGAAACATTGTACTGTCCGTAAGTATTGGTTATTATTATGTCACCAAACCAAAACAGCAATTCTGTTCTGAAATGCACAGTTACGCACCGAGGCTGTGTCCAACCAAGGAAACGTGTCCTGTGAAGTGTGGATTCCTCTGAAGGAAGAGGCTGTGGAGACGGTTGATCTCAGAGGCCACTGTATCCACGATCGTCTGGCAGTATGTGGCACTATTGTAGAAGAAAAGGTCCAGCACGGTGTCGTTGCTGAACTGACGCAGACGGCTAATGCTAGGCAGTGTGATTCTCTCAATGTCTCTATTTAAAATAGAAATAAAACAGTAAAAGATGTATGTGGGTTTTCTCCACACACACACACACACACACACACGAGAGAGAGAGAGAGAGAGAGAGAGAGAGAAAGAGAGAGAGAGAGAGAGAGAGAGAGAGAGAGAGAGAGAGAGAGAGTCAAACGTCTTACTTGTCAACTCCTGTAGTTTCTCCATGTAAGACTTTGTGCCAGTTGACTGGAAGATACTCAACCCTTCCAATGATGCACAAGTCCTCACTCTGCCTGAAGTGGCTGTTTAAGAGGCCGTTGGAGGCGTTTCGAAATTCATTAACTGCAGCAGGGAATGGGGAAAAACATGTCAGAATGATAAAAAAAAAAAAAGGTACAATAATATGGAGCGTTGAGTGCTATAAACGTGGCTTGTGAACTGCTCGATAGTTGCTAAACAATCCAACATATTGGGAAGAAGTGTTCAGTTTTAGTTTTAGATGATAAAGGCTCACCACACTGGACAATGCCACGGAGACGTATGTCACAGGCCGGACCGATACCGTGAACCATGAACACCAGGTGGTCTACTATCTCTGGTTCTCCTACAGAAACACAGCAAGAAAATATATCAAAAGACTGATACTGTTAGCTAACAAACATTACAAACCACTAACCCTAAGCCATGCTTGAGCTTTAACCGTTCAAAAATCTAAGGCAGCATCCTAATTAAAGTGAACAGGAGAGACTCAAATGAAATGAGTTTGATGTTAGCATGTTGCTAAGCTAACAATGTGATACTTGTGCAGCGTTCACGCCATGTCGTAATATCCATAATTTCGAGATGACAACACGCAATGTTCTGTTCTCGGACTCGGATAAAATAAAACCATGGTTTATTTTCGTAGCTGAACGAGGTCAGAAACTCGTAATTACGGTAATTCTGACATGGTGTGAACGCACCTTTTAACACGCATAAAACTACACAGTTTACAGAAATATTAGGTGAAATAGTCCAATAGAGTTCGATGTTATCATAGTCCTATGCTAACAGTGTGATACGTTAATACGCATAACAATACATAACTAAGGCTACACAAATATTGAGTGCAGAGTTTGATGTTAGCATGTTCCTATGCTAACAGTGTGATACTTTAATACACATAAAACTACACAGCTCACACAAATATTATGTGAAATACTCCAGAGTTTGATGTTAGAAGGATGACAAAATGACACACAATGCACATATGCAATACGTACTCTACCGTCGACTCTAGTGTATACATTTTAAGGTTAAATTGTCATTGACCATCAAAGTCAAATAGCCCCTCTCTTTCCTCTACATAAGGAAAGCAGCGACAGTTGAGTTCATGAAGTGTCCAACATTCCAGAATTTCTTTTTACAATGTGACTTTAAAAGTAAAAAATAATCAAAACAAAACACAGCACACTAATATCGGGCAAAATTGTCAATTTTCAGTTATTGAACTTTTTATTTATCTTTTCAGTATTGAATGAAATCAGAATATTTGTTCTCTCTACATACTAGCCACATACTGGATGAGCTTACCACAATGCATTCTGGGACTGTCTACATTAAGGCGATGAGTATTTCTGCTTTAGAATTTGGCCAAAATTAGGTATTTTATCCAGTTGGAAGTGCATTTGTGTCAGAAACATTTAACTAGTAACTAGTAACACCCTAATATTTTAAACAGAGTTTTAGGGAGCTGCACTTACCCTCTGGTATCTCTACTGGAATATTCTCAACTCCTCTCTTTAGAGTTACGGGTTGAGTTCGTTCAGATGGGGAAGGGGGAAAGTCCTTGCAACCACTGGGATACTGTGTCATAAGCTGAGGTAAAGCAGTGAGAGAGACAAAATGTAACTTGAAAAGTGTTGACACAGTACCCCAGAAAACACAGAAAAGTGTCCATTTTCCATGGGCTTTACATTTAAATAATACCTTTGGATTGTGAAGGATCACAGTTTCCCCAGTTGGGAGCTCCAAATTCCTCTTCCATTCGTCCAGCGTAACTGCAATCATATAGGCGTCCTGTTTTTGAATAAAGAAAAAGTATTAAGTATTAAAAAAACATACAAATTTAATTTATTCAAGAAAATCTGTGCATCTCACCTCTAGGAAATCACTGAGTTCCTCGCTGTAGGGAGTGTAGCTCACTTCTTTGCTGCCTTTGTGGAACCAGGAGCATCGTCTGACCTCGGTGGGCTTCTGTTCCCAATACACGGAGTAACGCTTTCTTTCACATAGCCTGACGTCATACCGTCTTCCTTCTGTAGCCACTACCACTTCATCCTTTTCACTTTTCCCCACTGCAAACAAACCAGATCTCGTGGTTATCATTCGAAACACACATATGTACTTGTGCTAATAAACTAACTATACTTTCAGCAGTTGGTATCCAGAAGGAGACAATGGAAGACCTCGACTGTGAGCATCCTCCAGTTGCTGTGAGTCTTCTCTGCTGAAGGGTTGCCAGGTGTCCTTGGAGTCCGCCTGCTTGTTGAAGAACCAGTGGTACTGGACGGGTTCATACGGCTCAGAAATGTTCATGCTGAGAAGAGCAGAGACGCCACACCAAGACCAGCGGACTGCAAATATAATGTTGCCATGTGTTTTAGTAATACGCTAATGGTCTCTGCGATCTCATTTGTGTACACACACACACAAACACACTCAAACTTTTTTTTATAGCTTTACATAGATTCTCCATTGACGTTATGATTTTTATACTGTGCAAACTGTATATTCTATCTTACACTAACCCTACCATAAACACAAAATCACACATCACACAAAACCTTCTGCATTTTTACATTTTCAAAAAACAACACTTTTCAAAATGGCAAAATATTTCTCATTTTACTATCTTTGTGGGGACATTTGCTCCTATATATATATCAGTCATAATATATAAAATCATCTGCTAAATGAATAAATGTTGATTGACATAAAAAATTTCTATATTTTACTATACTTCATATTGCTTCACTGAGATTTTAAAGAATTATTACATTTCTTTTCAGGGCTTTATAAGACTTTTCTGTATTTAAATGTCCGGCCAGTTCTACCACCAAGACATTTTGGTTTTATAGCTCCACGATATATTTGGACAACTTTTTAACGTCATTTAAAAAATAAATAGCAACATAAAATGTTGTTAATATAATAACAACAGAAGAAAATAACATAAAATATTGTCCATATGCAAAAAGAAATGAAAAGCAAAATCACAGAAAATTGGAAAGCACAATATGACTTTTGACTTTTTTTTATATTAAATGAGCTTTATTTATTTATTTATTAATTATTCACATTAACATTAGCTGCCAGGAAA
Source organism: Abramis brama (assembly GCF_963993115.1). NCBI lineage: Eukaryota > Metazoa > Chordata > Actinopteri > Cypriniformes > Leuciscidae > Abramis > Abramis brama. Next base: position 10,393,177 of record NC_139987.1, read on the forward strand.
TAAAAAAAAAACAAAAAAAAAACAAATGATAATAACATAGAATATGTTAAAAAAAAAAAAAAAAAAACTTCATACAATCCAGTGCTTTAAAAGCATTTTTCGCTTTTTTGTTTTTAGTTTAGTTCCAAAAGATTTTAATATAATTTAGTAATTTTTAAAATGTGAAAAAATTGGTTTGCATTGAGCCCACTTCTTTTTATGTATATGGTATTTTCCTAATAAAATAAATAACTGTATAATATGTTGTTCTTTACATTCCAAATGGTCATTCTGAGTATAGAAAAGCACACTAAATACACAAATGTCTATCATACACTTCAGTTTTCTATTAATAAAGGTTTCTAAATCTTTCCAAAATAATCTTGAGTAAATACAGTGGAAAAAAAAACAGATGCAAAATAGTTTCTTTTTCTAGTGCACAACATTCACAGGTAGCTATGAAATAAGCTTAAATCTTTCCAAAACATGCTTAGCAGGATACATTTTTGTAAGAAACTTCCTTCATTTTGTTATTAACACTTTTTTGGCTATTTCAATGCTTTAAATCACTTTTGACATTAAACTCAAACATCAAGGAGAGCGGTTACGTCATCATATGGTGCCCCGGCAGCACTTACGTAATATTGGATGACGGCAACAAAACAAATGACTAATAGTTGCATTATCAGTTGGTTCACAGGCAATGTGTTGTGGACGATACAAAATAACCAAACTAAAGTGTTTTTGTCATACGGACATTGCGGAGCGCGTTTGCGTTTGCAATTGTACTGCAAAAGTAGGGCACGACATTTAAATGAGTGACCGACAATGAAACAAAAACAAAATGCATTTTATATGACCGTGCCAACTTAAGTATACAATACTAGTATGTATGCATCTCTATGGTATGCATATATGACGATTCGATATATGAAAAAAAAAAAAATGCATAAAAAAGACAAACTGTATCACAAGGACAACTGATTTAATGACACCTAATAAGCCTGTTTGGAAATCTTTAAAACACGATGTCAGGACTGACTACTTACTGGTCGTAAGTATTACGAACGTTTATCATCTGATACAACAAATGAAGGCAAATAAGAGCGAAAAACATAATAATGCATCGCAATCTACTCACCGGCTGCTCGTAAGGATGCCCGCTTAGGACAAAACTGACTTCTGACAGAGAGAGCAAACCTCACACACTGTAATTCACTATGGTGGTCAAGTCCGAAGTAAATGCATCTACCAGGAGCTGAAACCTTATAAGTATTCTGAGTCTAAAGGTCGATTGATAGGGGGAATTTTGAAACAATCAATCAACAACAGCAGCAACTGCATTTCACCATGGTGAGATGGGTTATTATGAGGCAATGAATCTGAAATGATGGTGCTCATAATCACATGCATAATGATCTCAGAATAACAAATGATGCATTAATATTCTTTAGTTGTCAGTGTCTTGCATAAGATATGTGTCCTTTTAGAGTTTATATTTAGAAAGACCACATTGGAGAATGGACTTCTATTTTAAACGAACTGTTTCTTTAAATATTTAAACAACTGTTTGACAAGACATTTAAAGTGACAGTTTACCCTAATTTGAAAATTCTATCATTTACTCCCCCTCAAGTTGTTCCGAACCTGTATGAGTTTCTTTCTTCTGTTGAACACAAAATAAGATATTTTAAAGAATGTTGATAACAGTTGACGGAAGCCATTGACTTCCAGAGTATTTTTTCCCTACAATATGGAAGTCAGTGGCTTTCATTATTAGTTTTATAAAGTTTAGAATCATGGTCATAAAAAACACAAATGTAAGAGTACTGATTAAATAGTGACCAAAAATGCAAACCGAAATCTTGAAGCTTCTAAAAAGTTTAGATATATAAACTTATATATTACATTTGGTTATATTATAGTCATATGAAGAGTTCAGATGCAAAAGTGCCATCTGAAATTTTCTTCTAGAATGATCATTTTTATCAAGCTCGTATATTTAAGTTAAATAATTTCACTTAAATGGCAATGCAAATTACCTATTAATTGTCATTTGAGTGAAATTACTTAAATATAGGCCTACAAGCTTTATAAAAATGATCATTCTAGAAGAAAATTTCAGATGGCACTTAGAGGCTTTTGCATCTGAACTCTTCATATATACATTTAGTTTGAAGTGGTTTTATTTTCTATTCAGGTTTGTAATTTGACTGTTAAAAAAAATGTGACTGTACACAGCTTAAAATAATTTGTCATTTTGCAATAATATTAATTATTACCATATTACCAATTAATACCATAATTGTGAAATGTTATATATAATATAAAATTAGTTAGTTAAAAATAGCTTTAGAAATCTGACATTATGTGTATGATTGTTGGTTGACTAGAATGACCTCTAGTTCTTGCTTGGTTCTTCGGTATGGACCACAGATGCTGGGACCTCATAGTGAAGGTCACAGTTTATCAAACAAATCTAATAGTTCTCAGGAAATAAAACAAAACATTATAGACTCACTTCCAGAAGATTCCCAGAGTGATGTTCCATACTGTATCAGATAACAGATAATACAGAGCAAAGGTCTCCTCACTGCAAGTCATCTTCTAGTGTTGACAGACACTGAAATGTTGAATGATCTGCTCAAATTCCAGCTGATACATTAGAAATCATCACAAACTTTATTGACAAAGATATCAGGGGATTTCCCGTATGCATACAGTCTCTGCTGGAGATCTCTATAAATATGTCTGCCACGTTGTAAAATTTACCTAGAAGCTGTTTTAACATACATAAAGTTCTTTCACCAAGATAGTTCACATATAAATTTTCAAAGAGCTTGATAAGTTACAAATTGTTAAAGACATTTTCAAAAAGACAGCTCTACAATACACAAAAACATTCATCGTGAATGTCTAAAACAGTATAGGAAGGCAATGTACTCGCTGGTTGACAGACGGCACACATACAAAAAAAAAATATACATAATCGCAGCGACTGGCTTGGTAAACTTTCACACAGAATATGGTTGTTGGTCAGGTTAAGGTGTAACATAATTTGAGTTCCTACAAAGGTAAGAGGTAGCCTGGGTTGGCCGACTTGCGTTCCTGTGCAAGAACCGCTGCCTCTCTCATTCGGAGGGGTCTGTGGCAGTTCGAGTCGTTGAGAGCTGGGTAATGCTGTCGGTAACACAAGTACGAGAAGGCCAAACCGAGGAGAGATCCCACCAACACATCTGGAAGTGAACGGGAGACCGTGTCATTGCCTTGAAACCGTACATGTCACTAGAGCAGTGATGATGATGGCATGTAATTCTCACCTTGCCAGTGATGTTTGTAGTCACATGTTCTGGAGAGGGCGATCATGATGGCGAAAAGGAGGGGGGTGAGGAAGGCACACAACCTCCAGGCTTTACCTCGGCCTGCTGGGCTAAAACAGTGCAGCTTCCCAGCCACGTACAGGGCAGTGAAGCCCAGACCAGCAAACGCAACTATAACAACAAAAAGAGATAGAAGGTAAGTGGCTGAATGTTCAGAGAATATGAAGTCATATTTTATTATTTTGTGTTACACACATACATACATACATATATATATACACATATAGGATCCGCGAAAACGAAAAAACAAACAAAAATGTATTCATGCCAGGCCAGTAGATGGCGATGTCACTTTGTAAAAAAAAAAACACTACGCGCCTAATTATATATATATATATATATATATATATATATATATATATATATATATATATATATATATATATAAATAAAGATCAGTAAGATTTTTTTTAAACTATCTTTTATACAGTAAGGAATGTGTAAATGGATCAAAAGTGAATTAAGATTTTTTACAAACAATTTATATTTCAAATATGTTCCCTTAACCTTTCACTTCTTCAAATAATTTCAACTTTGCCATCCCAGGAATAAATTACATATTTAAATATATTAAAATAGACAACAGCTATTTTAGGGGGCATTTACGTGACACCGGAAGGAAAACCTGAAAACATTTTAGCCGTTCATTTACACGACAACGGCGCTTTGGGCGCCTGAAAACAGAAACTTTTAAAAACGTGTTTCAAAGTGCAAGTTTATGAAAATTATACCGTTATTGTCAACAAATTTGTGAAAAGGTGATGTCATGCGCATGCGTATTATGTGTTCAGTCTATAGGTGCGTTGTGTTTCTTTACAAAGTGACATCGCCATCTACTGGCCAGGCATGAATAATAGTTTTTTTTTTTTTTTCGTTTTCGCGGATCCGTGTGAATGGGGATCATTTTGACAACGTTGCCGTCTGTACACGGAAGATGCAAAGGAAAATCGTTTCCATGTTTTCGTACATTGTTGTTGTGTAAACGTACTCTTAAATTGTAATAATATTTATGCAGCCTTGGTAAGAGTAAGAGACTTCTTTCAAAAACGTAAAAAAAATCTTATTGACCACAAACTTTTGAACAGTAGTATATAATAAGATTTATTTATACTATATTATAAATTTATTTTACTTAAATTTCTATAGATTTTTGAGTGTATTTGGAATGTAAAATAAGTTTAAAGTCAACATGAAATCAAAATTGTCCCCATTGACTGACTTTCTTTTAATACATCTTCCTGGTTTTATTGTGCATGATTCAGTGATGCCCTTTACTCCAAACAAAACAAATGTTGCTCATTGTAATCTTTTATGAAATGTACCAAAATTCCCTCTGAAGAAATCAAGCAATGAAGCAATCAACAGAAATAAAATGTGTCATGAACCGTGTTTCAGGTTGACTTTAAAAAAATGCCACTGAATAAACACAGCAGCTGCTCTTACAGGAAGAGTGTCCGCTTGGAAAGCTCTTCCTGCCTTCCATTACTACATCCGGGTCACCGCTACAGTGAAGCTCTGGGTTCATTTGGCCATCCGGAAAACAGCGGTAGAAGAAATCAGGTCGTGGCCTGGTATGGAGGGAGACATTAAGTTTAATTATGCCTGAGAGTATATAGTCCTCTCTACTAGTCTTTCCACAAATGCTTTATTTTAGCTGAAAGTCAATGAGAGATCTTAATATAATTTAATATGTAAAAAAAAATTAATTAAAAATTAAACACCACATTTATCTGAAATTATTTACAAAACAAAGTTATGTTAAATGGATTGAGATGAATACATTTTGAAAATTGGAAATTTTCATATGGACATTAACACAGTTTGGTGCAAAGTTAACATTGTGCTAAGATTGGTCACTCACTCACTCACCTTCCCACGGCGAGCTTGACTGCATTAGTGAAAACTCCATTCAACACCAGGGTCAGAGTCACAGCTGTCATACAAAAGACATACAGAGACTTCCAATAGCCGGCAATAACACAAAAGATTATCAGATCATCATTTGATACTTTTGATAGATTTCACTATAAACAAACATTACTGGGAGACATTCAACTATTCTATAATATATTATATATGAACTCAACAACATAACACACACACATATATATTATATATAATAGATTTTTCAACACACACATATACATTATATATGTATACTGTATGTGTGTGTAAAAAAAAAAAAAAAAATTATATATATATATATATATATATATATATATATATATAAATAATTTAATATAATTATTAAAATAAATTTATTTATTACACTCGATTCTGATTGGTCAATCGTGCCATCCAACTGTATGTTATCCCCCGATAACAACCGCTGAAAACAGATAACACAGACTCATCCGGGTCACTGAAGTCAGCGATATAACACTTTTGTTAGGAATGTTTTTTTCTTCATAGAAGTTTAGCGTTTGGTGAGCTAATAAAATATTAAAAATCAATATTTTGAGTACAGATATTATGCCATCCAGTATCGCGGACTTGCTCTCGTTTCATACAAACGAAATTTTGTGTCGAAATTTACGTGACAAGTAGCCGTGTAATAAGCGGGATAATGCACATCCAGCCGGTTGTTATCACAGAATAAACCCTGACAGAGTGATTAGGACCCCGACTTCCAGGTTTATTCAGCGATAACAACCAGCTGGATGTGCATTATCCTTTACATATATCCTGAATGATGAGTCCATATAAATAATAACCGAATGATGAGTCCACATAATTCATAAATTCATGCACACCAAAAAACACTGCTAAACACACACTGAAATGAATTATTAACTGAAAACTTAAAGCTCCAATATGTAACAATTTTGTAATAAAATTTCCGAAAATAACTTGCACAGTGTGATATATTTCCTCCAGTTGTGTACTTACAATATCTCAAAAGTCTCCAAAGATTTTTTATTTCAGAGAAATTCCGATTTTAAATAACTGTCTGTCCCGGAAAAGAAATGTCGCCTCTCAGTGACGCAATGTCCGCACTATCCTTTTTTTCCGGTGTGGACCATATGTGATATTCCACCACACCGGAATATCACATGGTCAAATGCGGAAGTGGTGGTCATAGCGTTATTGCCATAGACTGTATGGTTATAGCTGTTATGGATCACGATTACTCTTTGGCGAGTATTGAAGTGCCAACAAAAAGAAAGCGTCCATATTCGGATACACGCAGACTGTGTGACAAATGGAGGAATAAAACCCGGATAAATATCGTCCAGGCGTTTTCGAGATGGAGAGAGCTGCACGACAATCTTGGACTTGACAGAGACTCTGCTCTCGCGAGTGTATTGATAGACAGGTAAGCAAATAATTTTTTTTATTGTACAAGTAACGTAATAGTTACAGTAAAGATGATTTTAATAGATATGAATTAATGACAAATAGCTGCAAGTTGTAACGGGATAATATAGCATAACATTTCACGTTCCTTGCAGTTCATTAATTATGATGACATAAAATAATACGATCAGACATACAGGTAATACAAAAACGAATAAATTACCTCATCCGTGATCATGATTCATTAATTCCATTTAGATACATCGCTAGATGGTGAAAACGCATTAAAAACGACATCTCCCATCGTCACCTCCTTCATAGCGTCATCAAGCTTCGCCTTTGTTATTGTTGGAAACTGTGCCCTCTTGTGGTCAAAATCTTTTACATATTGGAGCTTTAATGTTTAATGCGTTTGAAATATTTAACGTAATTAACGCAGCATTTATTTTTTCTTTCTGGCATCCTTTGGCAGTGTAAAAGTATAATTAAAAAGTTATTAAAAAATTATTATATTTTGAATTGTATTTAATCATGATTGCTTGTATATATTTTATATATGTAAATATTTCTAAAACACACACTTAAGTCCTTACCCAAAGACGCCTCTTTCATATCTTCCTTTCCACCTTGTTTCAAGAAGGTAAACAAAGAAATAACCACCAATGGAGCGAAGAGGGCGATAGACTGTTTAAATCAGATAAATAATGAGATCCCTTTAATCAAACACCAGCATGGCATATTCAGAAGCAGTTTCATGGCTGAATATGAGTGGAAAGCACTTACAAACATAAGGCGGGTAGGAACACGGTCCTTTTTGACGGGGTGGAACTTATAGAGCCAGAGTTCCTCAGGCTGGATCTCACGGCTGAAGGGAGGAATCCCCTCAGTCACGCTACAAGAACATAATAACAGTGAGAGAACAATCCAAATCTCCACAAAACAAGCAAACAGAGAACAAAAACAGAGAACAGCTGAACAAAAGACTGGCATAACAGGTTCTGAATAAAGAGGTTACCGGTTAGATCCGTCAAACCCACAGAAGTAGTTCAGGTCAAGGGTCGGGGTTGGTAATACAAGAATAAAGTGTAGGCTACTTACAGAAAAACACCTAAAAGCAGCAGCCGTACAATAACTTCAGCAATTAAGCCATTATCAAAACTCTTCCTCATCTTTGGTCTTGGTTTGTCATTGAATATGGAGACACCTTCCCCTAAAACCTGGAAGAAAGTGGAAGATAATTTTGCATTGAACTGAAACAAAGAATTCATATACAGTAGATGCATTGAATTAAATTTCTGAGAATCCAAGCAGGAACATTAAAGATAAACTTAATCACAATCTCCCACCAGCATGAAATGAGAAGATATGATGGGGAATGTGACACTTCAGCTGGTTAGTATTATAAACCCAACATCATTCGAAAATAAACCATTAGTGTTATTCAAAAGGGGATTTATATTATATTTATTACGCATGCGACACAAAAACCTGTTAGTAAAAATAAAGTTTAAGATGGTTTCTGGATTCTAACTGGTCTATGATGGTAATTACAAGCCAAGTATCACCAGATAGCAGCTGGATTGTTGCTGATCACCAACTGATGACCACCTTGGATCAACTAGAAACCATCTACAATGCGTCAAAAACCAGTTTAACCATCTTAAGATGATACATGCAGCTGGGAGCTGGTTTGTTGGTGGTCCAAGATATCACAATTTTAACCAGCTGTAGACCTAAGATGGTCTACAGCTTGGACCAACTAGAAACCAGCTACCATGTTCAAAAATACTACTTGATTAACCACAGTTAAAACGGTTAAAACATCCAGTTTAAGATGGTATCTTGATTTTAACTGGTCTATGATGGTCATTACAAGCTGGTTGACCAAAAACCAACCTGAATTATGACCAGCTAGCAGCTGGTTTGTTGCAATCACCACCTTAGATCAGCTAGAAACCATCTACCATGTTCCAGTTTAACTACCTGAAGATGGTATATGAACAGCTGGTAGCTGGTTTATTAATGGTCCAAGATGGATGGCAGATACCACAGTTTAAACCAGCATAAGAGATGCCAGGTTTGTTACTAGTCTAAGATGGTCTACAGTTTAGAACAACTAGAAACCAGCAACCATATGTTCTAAAACACAGCTAGATGTAGCGTAGTTTTTCCAGCGCGGAAGTAAGGATCGAAAAGTCCAAGTGAAACCAGATCATCACTTGAGTCGCCCCCAGTCGCGCGGCACATCTGTGATATTTGCTTACGAACATTTCCGCAAACACGACATCGCGCATCCTCCGTCTTTTGTCTGCAGCGCGGAGTTGAATACAGACCTTCGGATTCTTTCCTTTTCTGTTTAAACCGTCGCCTTGTCGGCTGTTGAGAGCAGCCACCGGAGCAGAATTTTGCGATGTTGTCGGTCATATATATTTGACATGTCCAGCAGCAGAGGCTGACCGCGTTACAGATCAGCGATAAAGTGCTCTGACTGACGACGAGCCAGTGCCAGCAGTGCACATACACGGACAATTAACACGTCAGTCCTTTCTGTGCTGTCCGAATCGCGGAGCCGTTTGATTGAACAGGTTCTTTTTACAGATTCGATAGAACCGATTCGCAGAGCTTTTGTGAATCACATGACAGCGGCCTAAAGGGAGATTGTGAATGACTGATGACTTTGGCATTCGTTTTTAAAATAGCAACATTTTCGCTTTGAAAATTAATTAATTAATAGATAATCCCAAGAATATCCCTAATACAAAATTACACTTTCATCATTTATCTTTACTTACTTAAAACCAGCTGTCCTCAGATTATAAGGGGGGAATTCAGGTTGATTAGGACACTTTTTCAATATCACCTCAATGGCAAAAAGTGTCCTAAATCACCCTGAATTCACCCTATTTCTGAATACTATGCTATATGCTCCTAAAATATTTTGAACTCAAACTTTTGAAAATATTTATGAAAACATTTAAAATCATGCAAAATTAAAGTCAGCCTTTTGCTATGAACTCAACAATGTTACTGACTTACATGTTAAATAAATTAATGGAAAAATTAGTGAACGATGATTCGAATGTATTGGTGAATCACGAACGGTCCGAGCGAATCGATTCGCACGAATCTGACATTTCAGTCGTATTTTTAATGAATCATGCGCCCTCTAGAGATCGTCACAGGCATTTAAAAAACCCCAACCCTCGACAGTTTTTGCATATGCAAATTTCCTCAGCCACTGGCAAATATTTGACGACATATTCATTTAAATGTAGATTCAAAGAAACACTTGAACATTCATTACAGTTTATTGAAGTCAAACCAGGCAAGTCTGAAAACGTTTAAATCTGTGGAATGTCGCTTAAAGTACTCTCAGAATAAATTATGAATTCTGAAGAAATACATCTCAAAAGTTGGTCAAATAAAATACAAGAAAAGAAATGTACAAAATGTTTCTACGTTCACAAACATTCAGAAGCAATATTACAAGCATTCTTATGACACTACAATATAATGACAATGAAGTTGTTTTTTTTGTTTTTTTTTTTTTCGCTTTCTATTATGTACAATTGATCAAGCATCATTCTCTTACACAATGCAATGACATAGGCTACATAACATAGCCAAAGAAATCTCTACATCATTAGAAAACTTGGAGAGGACATACATTCTACCCAAGCCATATCATTTAGGATACGTTTTATTCAGGTGGAGTGTGTAATGTGATTCAATGCGCATGGTGAAAAATATTACAAGAACACTTAACTTTACACAAACTCTGTAACTCAGTAGCAAGAATTAGTAAACAGGAATGTGAAATCAGTACACAGAAATCAAAGTGTAAGCTGGTAGGACACCACCTTTAGTAAATTTAGTTAACCAACACAACATGCTCGGATAGCACAAAATGATAATGACACCTTCAAATACACATAAAAAAAAATGTACACAAAGTACAGTGCACTGACACCAAACACTGGAATCAATGGAGGTAATACACTTTTAACATTTGATGCGGCAAAATCGATATAGCAACAAATCATCTACAGTCAGATCAGTTTTTGAACCACTGCATAAACAACAAATGTCGCTGGGAAAAAAAAAACTGTAGAAATATCACTGGCAAATTCTAGTTATCATCCGTATCCGATTAAACATGTAAAAAATAAAATAAAAAGGCCATATAAAGAAAATTAAAATGAGTAAAAATAGTACCAACAATGACCAAGCAAAACAAACTTGTGCTTTGCATCCCGCCAACTGCATTTTCTTGATATTTTTAATCATAAACATAAGGGCAAATATTGGTATTTTCAGGAACAAAAGTGCCTATGAATTCTAAAAAATAAGAGTAAGCTATATAAAAATAAATGTAAACTATAAAAATATCGCATATCAGAACATAAACAAGCAAAAGAGACTCAAAATGCCTTCCATGTTTCAAAGACGCAGATGCAAGTAAGAGCACACATTATTTTCATAAACATACAAATCTCAGTTTGGCAGTCAAATCGTCAGAATTCCTTAAATTTGCCGTCGGATGCAAGGATCCAGTACAGATATCCACCAACAACGCTCCATTTCGAGACCGAAAAACAATAAATACAGAAATGAACAAAAGGCAAAATGGACACGATTCAAGTAAAATGAAACTTGCAGCGCTTTCCCTCCTTTCCATAAAGTGACAAACATACTGGTGGTGCCATCACGTATAATACTTGTACTGTGGTCTATAAAAGCGTTCATGTGAAATGACTAACGAGTAAGTATACAAAGCCCATGTGCCGAAGCCGTCGAGGTCGAGTCTTCATCCGTGCAAACTGTGGCACAGCACGACTGCACAGCTACCAGTGACAAGAGAGTAACAGTTCCACTTTACAGCACAGGCATCAAAGCTATTGAGTTAAGTAGATTCACATTAAGAACAAGTCACAGAGAGGAATATGCTACACTCTGCCGTAAACCGTACAGCCCTCCCACTACATCCCACGGTTCGGTTTTTAGCAAAGAAGCGCGAGTCGTTACAACCGAACGCAATCGAAGAACGATGCTAAAGAAGATAAACCAAAGTGTGCGGTTAAGGTACGGTTTGATACCTTTGAAATGAGTACAGCAATATACGAGGCGTGAAATACGATCGAAAATAAAAAAAAACAGTAAATCTGATTATATTTACACTCTGAAACAAATGTAAACAAAAAAAATTAGAAAAATTGAAAAAAAAATCACATTATTTAAAGATTGTACTCACAGTCTCACAACTAGCGCTGCTCGGAAACATATGGGTTCCTCGTATTTGATATTACACACTGGCACCTGTTCAATACTCACAATGGTAAATATCTGTTTAAGACACATGGCAGTGTTGGAGTATATGTGGCTTAACACTACACCATCAAACGTTACCGTTTGGACACGTCGGAACTGATCTTCTCGGGTGACCGATAGTTATTTCTAACACTTATAACTCTGAATTTTTACTCAATGGACCCGAAAGATGAGGGCAATACAGTACCGGCCAAGCAATTATGTCATTTTGCTGACAAAAAGGGCACATATACAACAACACGATTAGTGATATCAAATTGACTAATACAGATGAATAATACTGTACATTGTGAATGGATGTAAACATCGACATAAATATATTAATGATTATATATCTTACAAATCACAAACTCACGGGAATGGGGGGGGGGGGGGGGGGGGGGGTTGGGGAGGAGGGGGGCAGTTGAACAAACCTCGTATGTCTTTTGAATCGATCTTTTTTTTTTCTTGATGTTATCAGGACAGGCTCATATTCAGACATGTAGTGAAATCCTACTGGAGGGGGGGCGAATGGTTGCGCCCGACACATATTACAACAGTCTTTGCTATTTACATGAGGTACATAAATAAAGTTCTTGGTTTAAAGTGTTTATAGCGTGTTTCTAAAGTACCATAGATGTGGAAACTGACTTTGCCACTGAAAGGCGTCGCTTAAACCGAGTGTGTTTTTTTGCCGAAACGGAGCACGTCTGAAAAAACAGTGAGAATTAGCTGTGAGCTTTTGCTTATAAAACCAGAAGTGAGTCGCTTATATTGTTATACAAGCCCGTATGAATTTGACATGAGGCCGTAAATTGTGATATGTTTGAAAAATTCATATCAGCTGCTGTAGATTTGGAATGAATCAAACCAGTTTGTCAAGTCCACTTGCTTTTAATGAAAAGTGGACCAGCTAGCTGCATGTATCTACTGTAGTTTGAACTTTCATGTACTTTGAAGTGGCTTTCAACGTTTTCTTGGTGCTTTGGCCCATTCACTCTCCCTCTCCCCCCTCGTCGTCGTCCTCTTCCTCCTCGTTGCCGTCGTCCCCTTCCTCTCCGGGTTCCATCAGTTCCTTCTTTACAGCGAGCTGGCTAGTGTTAGCCTGAGGCCCTAAGGGTCTCTGGGGGTCGTGGTTGGAGCAGCAGGGCCGGTTGTCCAGGGCAGACACTGCCAGCTGTCCTCTCTCATGCTCTCGGCAGAAGGAGGCGGGGCAGAAGTGGCAGAAGGAGGCGGCGGCGCGCTGGCACACGCTGCACTGATGCCAGGGGCATTCCCATCGCCCTGAGGAAAACAGAAGAAACACATCAATCACACAACAGGAAAGCAGCTCAAGAGAACCTTTGCTACTCTCATACTGGAAAATCATTTTCCATTTAATAGATTAATATTGGCAACATCTCCTTCTGACTGAATTGTCTTGCCATCAATTAGGGTTAGAAGAACTGTTGCCAAAAATGCTAGAAACATAATAATCCAATAATAGATTCTTAAGCATTTGCCTATTTAAATGCAAACACAGTGACTTTTTTGGCCTGGCAGTGTATTAAATACAGTGAGGAAAATAAGTATTTGAACACCCTGCTATTTTGCAAGTTCTCCCACTTGGAAATCATGGAGGGGTCTGAAATTGTCATCGTAGGTGCATGTCCACTGTGAGAGACATAATCTAAATAAAAAAAAATCCAGAAATCACAATATATGATTTTTTAACTATTAAAACAGTTAAAACACCCCCCCCCCCCCATGGAAGTTTGCTGAGGCCCCCTAGTGGGCCCCTAATGAAATTGATCTAAATCAGGTATGGGCGAATTCAGTCCACAGTCCTGCAGACTTTAACTCCAACCCTAATCAAACACACATGCAAGCTAATCTATGTCTACAGCATTACTAGAAAGCTACAGGCAGGGGAGTTTCATCAGGAGGTTGGAGCTTAACTCTGCAGGATTGAAGTTGCCCAAACCTGATTTATATTTTAGACATTAATGGTATGGAAATCTAAATGTAACAAGAGTCCATCCAGAATGTGGCAGCATTGGTCACCTCAGGAAGCATTACTGTGAAATTCTCAGTCGACAAGAAGAGCTGAAGTGATGTCCGCACGTACCGTATGGAGGTTTAGTCAGGTTGAGGCAGAGGAGATGGTAGGCCTTCGGGCAATCTTTTTTGTCGCACATGACCAGCTCTCCTCTCTCTCCACAGCAGTAGCAGTAATACTCATGAGTCTGTTTGCTCTCCGTCTTCAGCTTGCGCTTCTTGGGCTTGAGTTTAGCATTGCGCACCTTCTCTTCCCTCTCCATAACCACTGCACTCTACAGGAAGTGAAACAAGGTTTAAGATGGACATGATGATGATGATTATGATAGAAAAAGAAAAGGACAAGGAACCAAGAGAAAAACAAACATCAAACTAGAGTTAAATAAAGCGCAAATACACCTGAGCTATTGGAAACTTCAGAGAATTGTCAATGGTGCAACAGGAAATCGTGGGTAAGCACTGCATGTGTTCCTGTCTACTTCAATTAGGCTTTACCTTGGGCTTGACTCCAAGAAATCCACTGCAGTTCTCGGCCCCGCAGTGGCACGATGTCCTCCCATTACCCAGACAGTCCAGGTTGTAATTAAAGGTCAATTCTGTGTCTGAAGAAAACATGATTGTCAATTAGCTTCTGAACAAACATTTTGTCACTTTTTCAAAGAAAATACGTAGTATTTCTTACCAGCAGCGATATCACACAAAGTGAAGAGTCCTATCCGCACATCTCCGTTCACGGTCCACTTCTGAGTCTCGCAGTTGGGACTGCAGCTGTGGTTCATAAAGCGTGACAAATTCCCTTTGGGTCCAGCATCAATCACACGATCCTGAGAAACACAGGAGGGCTGACTTTAATACAGCCGAGATGACGTTATAATGTGACATGCACAAACTGGACATGAAACAGTGGTACCTTTGTGAGGGTCAGCATGTAAAAGTTGGTCACATGATTCTCATTAGCATTTCGTATTCGTTGCTTGCACTCCTCTGAGTCAATCAGTTCCCCAACATACTCCATGACGAAATCCCCCTAAAACACATAATGAAGTTTAAATATTTCACACAGATTATTTTAGACATTCCACAAAAGTAAGAAAACCTGAATTAATTGTTCAACATAAATTAAATTACATCTATTTATTTAATTTATTAGACACAAAAATAATTCATAATAATAATGTGATATTTCAAGATATTGGGCTATGTGAAAGAGGTAAATAAAATTGCAATTTGTTTATTTTTTCATGTTCTTTTTTTAGTTCTGAAAAGCAGGCCACCATCTCTAAAATAAATAAATAAATACATAAATAAAGAGTATTCTTCTTACATTTACTTAAAAAATACTATAAATACTACTCTCACCAACAGCAATTTCTGACCTATGAAATATTTTTGAGCTGAGCAAAACAGTGTTATTTTAGTATTTTTACATACTATTACTAATTATTTATTACTATAGTACTATGTATTAATATTTTAAATTAGCTTTTATTTTTTACATTTTTTTAGTTTTCATTTGAACTTGTTCAATTATTAGTAACTTTGTTTTATGTTTTTGTAATTATTTATTACTATTATTTTTTAAATATTATTATTAAATTATGTTTCCAGTTAATCATTTCAGTGGTTAAAGGTATAGTTCCCCCTAAAATAAAAATTCTGTCATCATTTACTCACCCTCAAATTGTTCCAAACTTGTATGAATCCTTCTTTTGTGTTCAATTGAAGAAAGATTCATACAGGTTTGGAACAATTTGAGGTGTCAAATTGAAAGTCAATGGTTGACGGACCCCATTGACTTTGATAGTATAGGAAAAAAATATATACTATGGAAGTCAATGGGGCCCCATCAACTGTTTGGAAATTCAAACAGGTTTGGAACAACTTAAGGGTGAGTAAATGACAGAATATTGAATATTTTTTGGCTGAACTATCCTTTTAAGCTAGTTGTCAATGCAACATTTACATTTTTTTATTTATCTAACATTTTATTTTAACTTTATTTCAATTAACACAAATATTTTAATAGTTTTGGTTTTATAATAACCCTGGAACATACCTAGAAATATTTAGTCACTATAGGAATTTACAACACTTAAGATTTTATTTATTTCACAGACATTTCAGATTTGAACTTATAACTTTTCTGAATTAAAGATCCAGGCCATTAGTGCTATTAGACTCTCACCTTCTTGAGGTCCTGCTTGGTCTTTAGGCCCCACCCTCGGCCGCTGGTCTTAATGACCTCAGTGTCGGGATAGAGGCGTTTGGAGAAGCACTGGTTGTGGCAGTGGTCACCAGCGGGACAGACTTGCGGGTGGCACTCGTACTGCAGCATGCGGTTCAAGCATTGAGAGTCCTGGCTGCACGGACGTTCATCTGAGTGTTTGCAGTTGCAACGTGGGATCTCTGAGAGGTCAGCGACGTGCAACTGCACCTTCCCAACTGGCTTATTGGACTGAGGTAAGAAACAAGGACAAGAATAAAGAACTTTAGTGTGTTTTAATATGATTTTTGCTTTTTTTGTACAGTCGCATTGTAGAGTAATTAATATGAAAGGTGTATACAAAATGGACCATGTATTATGGTACCATTTGCCAGTAGAAATGTCAAGCAATAGGTCAGATTATTAGAGATTATATATACAAATACAAATAAAATACAATATTTCTTATAGAGCAAACGGTAACACTTTACAATAAGGTTCCATTAGTTAAGGTTAGGTAACACATTAACTAATATTAACTAACAATGACCAATACATTTGTTACAGTACTTATTAATCTTTGTTAACATTAATTAATAAAAAAAACCTGTTCATTGTTAATGTTAGTTCAGGTTCATTAACTAATGTTAACAAATACAACGTTTGATTTTAATCCCGTATTATTTAATGTTGAGATTAACATTAACAGATTATTAAATGCTTTAGAAATATTTTTCATTGTTAGGTCATGTTAACTAATGTAGTAAAGAAATGTTAACAAATTAAACCTTAATGTAAAGTGTTACAGAGCAAACTATAAACTGTATAGCTAAATACAGTTTATACTGTGCTGTATAAACAATATTACAATTAAAAAAAAAATCCCTTTCATAAGTCACTTGATTATCAAAACAAAAATAAGATATTACAACATGGTTATGTAAAATGAAAAGAACTCTCCAGCCAAATACTTGTATTGTGATATCACTAACACCTGCTGAAAAACAAATTTTTGCATAGATAGAGGATTTGAACTAGATCGTGTACCTTGATAAGTTTGTACGGTGGGGGTCTGCGAGAGTTGCGCTCCTGTTCGAGGGCCTCCTTGGTTTCTCGCTGTGCTTTTAGTTCCTGGAACCTTTTTCCTGCCTCCTCAAGTGCTTTACACACACACAAAAAAATGTAGAAGTCAATTTAGCTGGACATTTATTCAAGTCATCACCTTTACATGCAACATATGGCTAATTAATATAAAAGAATAATAAAACTCCACTGAAATGATCTAGTATCTCACCTTTTTTAAATGTCTTATTGATGCCAACCTGCCCCTCAGCAAAGTTCTTATCACTCTCAACATATGGGAAAACTCTGCCCTGGTTTATCCAGTAATAGTCATGTGATCCAAAGAAAAAGACTGGAAAGTCGCCAATGTCATGCTTGAGGCTCTGGATGTTGGAGGGAACCAGGCGAGGGTTGCATATCTCAGCAGGCCACCACCTACACATGGTTCAACATCAACATTAACTCTACAACTCATTCACTGGTCACACAGTTGAAATTTAGACATTATCTTCTTGGAAAACAAAACAAAAATGCTGATGACTCATGTTGCACTCGAAGGCGTGTCCAAATGTTTGTCCAATCAAAGCTCAATACAGGGGTGTATGGATGAGTACAGGCAGAGGGACATTCCATTCAACAGGTGCGTCTCAAAAAATTTGAATATCGTGGAAGAGTTAATTTTTTTCAGAATTTAACTCAAAAAGTGAAACTTTCATATATTCTAGATACATTAACCAAAGTGAAATATTTCAAGCCTTTTTTTTGGTTTTAATTTCGATGATTATGGCTTACAGCTCATGAAAATCAAAAATCCAGTATCTCAAAATATTAGAATATTTCCTAAGATCAATCAATAAAAATAAAAAAAAATAAAAAAAAAGGATTTACGATTAGAAAATAGTTCTGAAGTTCTTAAAAGTACAATGTTCATTTATGGACTCAATACTTGGTCTTCAAAGCGGTGGCGGTTTAGTTTATGTGGTACGAGTCTAAAATATATTGCATTTTCACTTTTTTAAATAATTGATGAAAAATTGTTTTTCAATCAAATTTTCTGAGACGCACCTGTAGAACTCTGCCTGTGCTATTTGCCTCTGCAATAGCAAATTTCAATAGCAATATCACAGCTGTGACACAAAAAGTTATTTTAAACGGTTGTCATCAAGCCATTTTTATGGACCTATTCACATAAATTCTAAATTTTCAAAACAAAACACCCATCAAAAATTTTACAAATAAAATCGTGGTGAACCAAAGTCAGAAATTGCTTTAGAGGCAGATTTTTTTAATGCATTACATTTTAAATTATATTATTTAAAAAATATACTTTTTTAAACAAAATCATACATTTAGTTATTATTAAATTATTATATAAATATCATGCATTTACTATATTCTAGATTATTCTGCATCAAATTTTGTTTGAATATCTTTGGTGCAATTTAAAAAAATATACATTTTTGTGCCACGAACATGCCTTAAGTTTAGTAAAATACAATGTAGGAGACTATTCAACAGTTGAACGGACGTACCTGTAGTTGCCCAGCTTGACCCAGACTATCTGCTTATAGTGAGGCTTCTTTCCCGCTCTGCATTCCCCACACAGCCACGTCCCCTCTGGCATCTCCATGTTCAAGCACTCGGGGTGGAATGAGGCGGGACAGGCCTCACAACACAACAGTCTTCCTCCTTTTTTGACAAGCACACACACGCACATAAACACAGAATCGAATAAACGGGCCCACAGTATCACCACATGCTTGTCCATTCCCAATAAGGCGGTATTCCACAAACCTCATCCATGAGCATGTCAGAATCAGACAGTTACATTTCCTCTGAGATCAACATACGCCTCTGAAGTGCTTCAACGTATACGTTTAGATTCTAAATGCCAATTTGAAGTTCAATTTGACAGGCTCAGAAGACAGGGTTTGATGACTAACACCTTTCACCATTGTTAATGTGCTTTTTTTTTTGTGCCAGGTGATTAAATAAGCAGCCAATAGTGAATGATCATAGGGGGGGAACTATGGGAAACATGCCGTGATGCACACTGACTGATTGTCCGCATTAACATCACCTGCAGTACACCAGTAGACACAGAGCATGTATTTTGGATGGTGTCATTTAAAATGCTTGGTTTGACTGACAAGAAAAATAGGGCTGATGGACAGCAAAGGAAGGAGCGAATCAGTGAGCGCCCACTTTTCCAGCCTCTTTGGTTCCGGGAGTGTTCTTCCGATTCATTTTCTCCAGAGGGATTTGAAAAAAACTTCTTAAAGAGTTCTGAACCTTACTGAAACAAACCAACCAGCTTTAAATGAATCACAACATCATATTCATTTAAGCAAAAAAATTTAGAATTTCATTTATGAGGGAATGAACAACTCATCCCATGAATCATCACAAATTACATAGATCAAATATTTTTAAAAGGTACAATATACATAAACTAATTAAAAGCACAAAAACTATTAATTTTACATTTACATTACTCACCCTGCTGTTGTTCTAATGCAGTATGCCCTTTGTCGCACCACAAAAGTATAACAGAACGGTCCCATCGACACGTGTGCGTCTTATATCCCATGTGTGGTATATGATAGGGTTTATGTATTTAACGAAAATCCTAACCTTGGTCGTTGGTCTTCTGTGCACGGCTGTGCAACGTGTGCGTTCATGAGACGTTTTGAGATTGTGAGAAATCAAGACTGATTTCACATTTTTATTAATCTAGATTTCTCACAACTTCAGAGTGAACTGCGGCGCTAATGGAGTCTACGAACGAACGCACGCTGTGCACAGACAACCAACAGCCAAGGTAAGTATTTCGTTAAATAATACATTCAATGTCAGTTAGTTTTTTCGCAAACCCTATCTTACACCCCCAGAACATGAGGGATATACGACACGTGTTGCACGACCATTTTGTGATACTTTTGCTGCATCTTTTAAAAGCTTGATGCTGGTCACCATTCACTGCCATAATATGGACGGGCGCAAGCAAGATATTTTTTTTTAAATGTCCCTTTTTGTGGTCCGAAAAAGAAAAAAAGGCATAATGCATTAAAACAACACCAGGGTGAGTAAATTTCTTTTTTTTTTTTTAATGTCAAGTCAAACTGATATCTCACTGACTAGCTTTAACAGAAACATTGGAGCTCAAGATGTTTAAAAAATCTATTTCTCTATGGACAAAATGAATGGAATTTTTTACTTCCGGGACCCTGCTGTTGGCTCTATTAAAATTGCCATCCAAAATATGTTTATGTTCAGAGGGAGGTAGGGTATAATTGTGCTCAAGCAAAACAAGCCAAGCAATTAATGCTAAGCCGGACTGTGTTACGGACTCAGAATAACATGAATTACATGACATATCATAACCTAGTTAAATTCCCAGAAATCTGTTAGAAGCATTTATAGGTAGACAAAGATTTGACTTACGGTGCCTTCTATTCCAAAAATTGTTAATCCAAATTAATTTAAAAAGGCTGCTATCTGATTTTTAAGTAAAGAACTATGAAAATTTAAGATATTTGTTGCTGCGTGTTATTTCAAGCCCACTATGTGCATTAGAAGCAGCGTGATGGTGTAAAATAAAGAGCAATAAAATGGCCCCAAAAAATAAACAAATAAATAAAAAGTAGCAATAAGACAGCTGTGAAAGCATACAGATGGCAAACTACATAAACCAAGAAAACATGATTTTACCTTTCCCAATATTCTTTTTGGTAGCTGACGAAGAAGAAGGAATCATAGGTAATTTCATCAACTCAGCACGATTTGACTCAGTCAGAAGGTAGTGCGACTTAAAGGTATATGAACTTAATATGGTGTCAGTATGGTCGTGCACTAAAAGCCCTACACGAGACAAACAGGAAAAGTCATGAGTAATGAAACTACCCATGATTCCAGAAAACACACATTAGGAAAAAAAAGACACGTGATTAAATAAGTAGTCCTGAAAAGAGAACACAAAAAAGGAGAGTCTAAAGAGGAATACTGCAGAGTTAGAGTGGGAGCTTTAGGGATTAGCTGGATATAATTTGTTCTGGAAAAACAATTCTTTCTTGCAGTTTTCTGCTTTTAATGCTAGCCAAATGAACAATTCATTCAAATATGTAAATTGAGTTATTTATACATCCTCATGTTGCTCCAAACCTATCTTTGAGTGAATAAAGACTTAAATTTCAATGCGTTTCGCACAGATATGGCTTCAGCAGACTTAGGCAACATAGGCTACATTCAAACTGTTAGTTATAACATAATTTGTGGGCATCAAGGAGCCGATATCAATATGTGAGTTATTGAAATCGCTTTTGAATGTGCATTCGCTTTATACTTTAGCTTTCAAATTCGCGATAACATGTCCTCTGTGTATAGGGAACGCCGGTACAGACCGCACATTTTAGGCTACAAGATAAGAGATGTCAACGATGCTCAGGATCTGTTGCGCACCAAATCCTCCGCCATCATTCTGTCAGTCATCTCTCCTTATTCTCATCACATGATAAGAGAAATCTGACTCCTGTTGCGACTCTGCAGCTCGTGCTGTATGGAGCAGATGCTTTCAGTTTATAATTGTTGAGTTCCTTGTATGAGAGTGGGGGCGGAGTTATGTAATTGGTGTACGGCGAAACAACACAGCAATTGTAACACTGAGTGTAACACAGCAAGCCTAGTTGTGAGTCCTGAAATTTACAAGTGTGAGTTCGCTCAGAATGACCTTGTTACTCCCATAAATAACTGAATTGTGTGTGACCGTATTAAAGACTTAAATACAGAACTGACAACTGTATTTTGTTGCTGTGCAAGCATGGCCATAGAGACTACTTTCATGATATGTTTATGGTACTATTGATTCTTATTTGACCTTAAACTTCAGTCCTCAATTGCAAGTGCATGGGGGAATAAAACAACAACCAAAACATTCTTCTTTTTGCATTTCAGAAATAAAGTGAAACGAGTTTGGAACAACATGAGGGTGAGTAAATGACAGATTTAACTCATTTAATGACATAGGTTTTATAATGACAAATATTGGTTTTAAAGATCAAATGACATGCAGCTGCTCCCATGCCAACAAAGACAAATTCAGTTTAGCATTACCAATTAGTTCCTGGAGAAATTAATGTGTTAGATATCTTCTACAAAAGTGGGAAGGTGTCTGAATCTGATCATTTCAAAACTTGAAGATGCAATCAGTGATTTTCACTAACGTGTATATTTTAATAAACCAACGCTGAGTGCATTTACATGTGCAGCAAAACACTATCCAAAATCAGTGCATTAAAAATACCCATTTACGCATGAAAATCTTGATTATTTTTGGGGGTTTAGGTCTAGGCATATTATAGACGTATTAAAAAACTGCAGTAAGATTCTTTATTGAACACATTCATTGACATTAACTTAGAGATATTAACATATTTGGTATCACTCAATATTACCAATTCATTTAAAATGGATTTTTTAATTAAATTAAACTAGATATAACTTTAGGTCTGATATTAAACATTTAATTTCTAAATTTACACACACACACACACACACACACACACACACACACACACACACACATATATACACATATATATATATATATATATATATATATATATATATACATACATATACATATATATATATATATATATAATATTTACCATTTACAAAACAAATAAATTAAAATATGCTCATTAATTGCTCACTGGAATGTCTTAAATTATTAATGATGATTTTTTATTTTTTTATTTTAAAAGTTCAAAATTAGATATTAAATTTTGAATTCAATCTCAGTCCTTCCCCAGAAGAATCACAGACAGTTAAAATGTTACTAATTAGTAGGAAACAAACATGATCTGATGGATCACGAACACACAGTACATCTAACAGTAAAGGATTAGATGACAAGAGAGGAGGTCAGAGGTCACATTAGTGTCCTACTCTTAAAGAGAAGGAACATTGAACACTGCAAAGCATGACACCAGAGATTCTAATGTGGTGTGAAGACTGTTAAAAAGTGTTGCATTCACTATGTTTTGACAAGAACTCATTTAAATGTCATTTAAAGTGTGATACAATGAACACACAAATCTAATCAACTCAGTAATTCTGACATTAGCTATTACGCAAGGACCGGAGAATGTCAGGCTAAACGTACCTCGAGCGCAGATGAAACACCAGCCTACGTTTACAGGTGAGGAAAAGTGTCCGTTCTTCCTGGAACTGGAGTGGTTGCTACATATGATGATGTGGGGTGTTATCAACACACTGCCAGCCGCCACACAGCCATCTCCTGTGTGATAAGCCACCGGACAGCGGATACATCGCATCATACGGCCTAAAAGAAAAAAGATAAACTGAGGCTGGCCGATGTTTCTCTATGTTTCAGAAAAATGCTTCTGTAAAATACAATGAATAAGTTCAATATATCTGTGGCGTACCTTTGCAAGCTTTGTGAAGGTCTCTGTCGAGACAGCACGTGGCACAGCTGTGCTGAGGGCAGCGGAGGCCTCTAGTATCGGTGGTGGTGCCAGTGAACTTGCGGGCACAGGTATCGTGGTAAAAACGGCCACAACCGTTCACCGAACACCGCTTAACGTCACCCTCCATGTCCTTGCAGGAGAAACAAGGGTGGGAACCTGGAGAAAGTGACGGCGACAAACAGATTAGACTCCGCAAATTATTCAAAAACACTTCAATTCAAAATTCAAATTCTCAGAAAAAATTAATAATGACCTTTTTGAATCTATTCACATTAAGATATTGCATTGTATAGAGATCCTTTTTTTTTCAACGTTATTGGTGGGTTGTTGAACTGATTACAGCTTCAGATGTATTGCTCACCTGTCTTACACTCTGGACACAGTAGTTCACCCTCTGTTGCACTGTTAGATCCCATACACTCTGGATGAAACAGCCTGTTGCAGTCTCCCTCACAGCTCACCAAAGAATCCCCGAATGTTTCACACACCTGTGAGATCGCACAGAAGAACCACAACAGAAGATTCTTATTACACCTGAAAGAGTCATTCAAAATCTAATCTACTATTTTACATTTCTATGAAAGCTTGTAAACTTTACTTATTTTTGCAATTGTTACATTTAACAATTATGATTTTTTAGTAATAGTTTATATTGCTCAAGATTTATTTTTCGTAATTCAGAGTTTAGATCTAAAACTTGGGGTAACACTTTAGTTTAGGGTCCAATTCTCACTATTAACTAGTTGCTTATTAGCATGCATACTAGGATGTTGGCTATTTATTAGTTCTTATAAAGCACATATTAATGCTTTATTCTGCATGGCCATATTCTACATCCCTTAATCCCACCCAATACTTAAACTGAAGTACCTTACTAACTATTAATAAGCAGTCATTAGGAAAGTCGTAGTTAATAGTGAGAATTGGACCCTAATCTAAAGTGTGACCAAACTTATATAGTCACAAACTGCGATAAACTGCAGAATTGCTAGATGTAAACTAACAATTGCGAGACAAAAAAAGTCACAATTAATTAATTTAAATTCCATGGTGGAAACAAGCTTCCATAGGATGCTGATCTGCTGCGACCTCTTATAAACCAAAGCCACATAAAATAGCTGTTGCAAAACCTAGTGATAACTTTTTTAGCACCGATAAACAACAGAATGAAGTCATCTTTCAAATAAAGTATCACCTAAAGACATTTTAGATGCGATACAGTGACAGTCAAATAAAATGTAATGTATTGAAGGTAATATCACTGTCATATAATACACTACTGTTCAAAAGTTTGGGGTTAGTCCATTTCTTTTTAAAGAAATTAATAATTTTATTCAGCAAGGATGCATTAAATTGATCAACAGTACAGACGTTTCAAATGATTGCTGTTCTTTTGAACTTTCTATTTAAATAATCCTGAAAAAATGCATCGCAGTTTCCACAAAAATATTAAGCAGCACAACTGTTTTCAACACTGATAATAATAAGAAATGGTTCTTGAGCAGCAAATCATCATATTAGAATGATTTCTGGAGGACCATGTGACACTGAAGACTGGAGTAATCACAGGAAAAAATTACATTTTAAAATATATTAATATAGAAAACAGTTCTATTAAATTGTAACAATATTACTGTTTTTACTGTATTTTTGGTCAAATAAGTGCAGCCTTGGTGAGCATAAGAGACTTCGTTCAAAAATGTAAAGAAAATATATATATTTTTAAAGCCGACCCCAAACTTTTGAACAGTATATTGTCTCATTATATATAATGTTATATAAAAAGTGTTTATAGTGCTCACATGGCAGACTGTGTCCTTTTTTGAGGAATTTCCTCCCTGACGGGACAGGCTGGAGTCCACGGACTGCGCATCAGATCCGTCAGCGTCTACTGTAGCAGGACTGTCCGATCGCTTCCCAAATCCGGTCTACCATGGATGCAAATGGATGCAAAAATGTGACTTTAAAGCCAGAGCCCATATGTCATTTGGCTACAAAACATGCTAAATATTCAAATTAACAAATTTGTCATAACAATTGTGTAACCCAAGGTGTCAATCAACAGATCCCGCTAGTACTGTGACTGTATTTTTGAGTCTAGTCTGACCTGTGGGTCATTGAGGCCTCTGGAGTCAGAATCAGAAGTATCTCTGTACAGTGAGCTGGCCATCTCCACATCAGTAGACGCTCTGCTGCGTTTCTTCAGTGGTTTACACGAGTCTGAGATCTCGCTGGCACCTACAGGATTGAAGGAATGTTAGTAGTGGGGTATTGATATGAATGAATTTATAGGCTGACCATTTAAAACATTACATCTAAGAAAACAATTTAGAAAAACTTAAATGTAAAATTCATCTTGCAGTGTCAAGCACCTTTTTGCGACCCTGTTCTGAAATCCATCTGAGGTGCTGTTTCAGCCTGCAGAATAAAAAGGCATGTTTGTTATAAGATTTCCCCTTTAATTCACTAACCATCACGTCACTTTTCTGCTAGTATTATGAACAGGTGCTATCTATGCATTTCATTTAACTGTGCATCTTTTTAGCCCAAACGGCACCTTTTTTTGCAAGTTTAGCCAATTACAGATTGCCTTTTAACAAAAGTCAGGGCTGTTTACCAGATGCAATAAATGTTGCAAAAATTTAATTATCTTTAAAAGTGATGTTTGTTTACATTTTCTTTCAGTCATGGCATCAGTAATAATATAGTAAAAATTCTTTCATTATTTTAAGAGCCGATTCAAGTGTCTGGATTGCAGTGGTGGAGTGATGCTGTACAATATGTCAGTCAGACTGTAGTAGTCTGCTGTATTCTCCATGATTGAGCATTCAGAACTTGCCCGTAAGACGAGGAATTGTTCTGTGCAAATAACGTTCTCCAAAAACACATGATAGATAATTATAAATATATAAATAACAGGTTTGCATCGTGATCTGATTTGGATCATTCCTTTAGTGAAACTACGTAGGTGGTGAAAACAAATAAATGCAGTGGGTTTGTTGGATTCATCACTTTTAAATAATTTAATAGTACAAATGTATGCGCTCTACCTGTTCTTTCTTCACTTTCTTTTTTGGCACTGGTTCCACACTCTTCTCCGACTCTGAACGGCTTCGCACTGACCGGCGCTGCTGCTTTCTCTCTGGCATCACACACACAGAGGATGTAGATCAGACTTATACTGCAAAGGACATCTGAATATCTCTGTCAAAGGGAGTTTGTGTGACTCATAAATACCTGTGGACTGCTCTGCTGAAGTGTGCTCGGCGCTCTCCTGGTCACTCCAGCCTAAGGGAGACGCAGCTCGCTCCTCTTCACTGGAACACGTCTCTGCTTCTGCTTTATCACTGGAGCCCTATTGTGGAAGAGATTGAGATTTTTTTTTTTTTATCTACCAACGACTGCTTGTCAGAAAAGGTGCAATTTCTTCTTAAGCAGCATGCATGAAGAGTGAGCGCAGAGCCATAATTCGCTAGTTGCAGCTTAGTAATTAACTGAATTGTAGGCTATAATAGCTTTGCATGTACATTGACAACATTTTAAACAAACTTAATACATTATACTGGATGAGTAACGCTTCAAAGCAAATTTGGTGACGTTTATTCTAGACTAGCTAACTGAAAAGTTATCATCTAGTTAGTATTCCCTGGCTTAAATGAGTCAGATGGGCAAGCTAGCTAATATTGGCAAATGTGGGTGTAAAAATATACGTGCAAAACCAACATAATAACAAACTTATAAAATTAGTATACTAAGTTGCACTAGTTATTATGCAAATAGCCAGTGTTATTTTAGTATTAATTTTACTATAGTATTTTTTAATATTTTCTGTTCCCTTTTGATTTTATATTTTCAGATTTCATTTTAATTTTAGTTCAGTTTTAGTGCTGGTGATTAGTTTTTTTGTATTTCTATTTAGCAAGCTTTATTTTGATTTACATTTATTTTATTTCAGTTAGTTCATATCTATTTCTCTGAGTTTATTAAGTCAAAGATCTTAATCTGATATTTATTTTAGCTTAATTTTGATTAACAAGTTTTTTTGATTGGTTTTAATTTTAGTTAACAGTAACAACACATCTGCTGTTGAAAAAATGTAAAATTACATGTGAAAAAACATACGGTAACACTTTAGTTTAGGGTCCAATTCTCCAATACTTTTAAAGCACATATTAATACTTTATTCTGCATGACCATATTCTACATCCCTTAAAGGAGAAGTTCACTTTCAAAAAAACTTTTGCTGATAATTTACTCACCCCCATGTCATCCAAGATGTCCATGTCTTTCTTTCTTCAGTCGCAAAGAAATTAAGGTTTTTGATGAAAACATTCCAGGATTTCCCCCCATGTAATGGATTCTATTGGGACCCAAACGGTAGAAGGTCCAAATGACAGTTTAAGTGCAGCTTCAAAGGGCTTTAAACGATACCAGACGATGAATAAGGGTCTTATCTAGCGAAACGATCGGTCATTTCCAAAATAAATAAAAAAGTTTAAGTTTTATAAGCACAAACGCTCGCCTTGCTCTGTTCTGTGATGCGCGTTGAAGACGTCACGTAATACGCAATTACGTTGAAAAGGTCACGCTTGACGCGTTTACAAATGTGCGGAAGGAGGACCATATACACATTTTCAAATGTATTTGTGTCAGTTTATCGTTTAAAATGCCCATTTCGTGTGCGTATCCTGGGTGTTTTAATATTAAAAAGCCAAAAAGAACATTTTCTTCAGGACAGAAATTTTTCAAGCGTGACCTTTTCAACGTAATTGCGTATTACGTGACGTCACGAACGCGCATCACAGAACAGAGCAAGGCGAGCGTTTGTGCTTATAAAACTTAAACTTTTTTATTTATTTTGGAAATGACCGATCGTTTCGCTAGATAAGACCCTTATTCATCGTCTGGTATCGTTTAAAGCCCTTTGAAGCTGCACTTAAACTGTCATTTGGACCTTCTACCGTTTGGGTCCCAATAGAATCCATTACATGGGGGGAAATCCTGGAATGTTTTCATCAAAAACCTTAATTTCTTTGCGACTGAAGAAAGAAAGACATGGACATCTTGGATGACATGGGGGTGAGTAAATTATCAGCAAAAGTTTTTTTGAAAGTGAACTTCTCCTTTAATCCTTCCCAATACCTAAACTTAACAACTACCTTAATAAAAATAATAAGCAGAAATTAGGAGTTTGAGGCAAAAGTCGTAGTTAATAGTTAGTTAGTAGTGAGATTTGGACCCTAAACTAAAGTGTAACCGAACATACATTTCATTAGACATTTCATATTTTTACTTTATTGTATAGTTGTAGTTACTTGTGGGGAACTAGTGTTCAGACTGAAGAAATTGTAGCTATTTAATTACACATTTTTTAAATTACGTTTCGACGTTTGATTTACGCTTTTCTTTATGAAACTGACATGACGGTCTGTATTGTAAAAATAACTGTAGCATTTTTTCCATTCTTACCTCAGGTGACTGAACCTGATCGCTGGGCCTCTCCTCACTCTCTGTCGTCTTAGGTAAGTCCACCTTTTGCTTTGGGAGTTGCCAGTCGCACTTTATGATCTCCACGTTGAGTTTCTTCATGGTAATGGAGAGCGGGAGGAGCTTGCGGGCTGCAGCGGTCCTCCAAGGTGTCCTGACTGGAGGTGGGGAGGGTTCCTGTGGGTAGGGATCTGGTTTTGGTGGGCTACGGGGTTGCTCTTGGTCCATATCATCCTCTCCCTGATTGGGAGATGATGGTTCCCCACTACTATTGATGCTGCACTGCCTCCGCGGCTGCTGCCGACGAGGCACAGGCTCCTCTTTGGCTCCAGCACTGCCTTTAGAGCGTCTTTGCTTGCGTTCAGGCCGGTTTTTACCAGTTGCCCTAGGTGAGGTCACAGTTTCAGTTTCAGTTTCAGCAGCAGCAGCACCAGCAGCACCTGGTTCCTTGTCGATGTAGATGAAGGTGTAGGTCTCGTTGCGTTCTTCTCGTGTCATCTGCAGTGCGGCTTCAGCGTGACCCACACCCACTTGCCACTGGGCACGCTCCTTCTGTGACTGAGGCTTCAGCAACTATAAAATAAATAAACCACAGAATGAGCACTCAGAAATGACCACAGAAAGGAGGGCACCAAATGTAGAGGTATGGGATACCTTTTGTTTCTCTGTTGGGTTGGTTGTCTTCCGGAGTGTTTCTGCTTGCAACTCCTCAAATTGGCTCTCACCCTGGTACACCACAATTCTTTTCGCATGTATCCAGGCCCTCTCAGGGACACTCCCAAAGAATTGCACATGGTATTCCTTAATACCTTTCAGGAACCATGGAAGCAAGATATTAGAAACATAAATTTTAAGCAAGCCAGTAGAATTAGTAACTGAAATGCCCTACATGACTTTTTCCAAATTTCCCGATTTACAGTCTGGAGGAGTTGACACTAGTTGCGAAATTCAGAGCCAGTCTGCAGATTTGAGACAATCAGAGTTGACAGGTTTCACAGAAAATTGTGTAGCGTTTGATGGGCAAAGATTTTTTAGGTTCAGTTTCTTGATTTCATAACATGTTCAATATTTTGGGCTGATTTTAGAACATGTATTATTTACATTTGTCATGCATCTCCTAGCAATGGGGCAAATGTTTTTGCATGAGTTTGTTCTTTGGAACGACTTGAAATTCTGGTAGTGTGTGATCCTCAGTTATTTAGTATATATGTTACCGGCAAAGTGTGTAATCCGGCATTCTATAGAATGCCTAGGTAATGTATAGAATTAGGTAATGTATTTTTTGCAAAAACCATCAGGAATTCTATACATTGCCTAAGAATTCTATACAATACCGGGATTTCACACTTTGCCGGTAACATATGGACTAACTCACATTGGACCATCATTGGCCAACCAATGGCAACGGACACGTTTGTCGGGTTTAGTTGGATCAATGCGTTATCCCTGTCAGCGTCTGGTGGAATTGGTTAGCTTTTGTGATTTTCAATTAATTCCAGTGGAAGTTGAACGCGAACACACACTCAGCGCCAGTGGACATGCACTATTATGAATGCACGTGTGCATTTTACTTTTGCTTTTGAATAATGCCAATTCAGGGGCTGCAGTTGCTTGAATAGTGGGTTCATTATTATTCTTAATGAAAAACACAACAAAACAGTATAATGTGGAAAATCGCTTAAATAGGCGCTTTTACATTTCGCTTTGAAACCAAATCTTCCGCCTTTGTCTTGTCAGTTAAATGGGCGAAGTGAGGTGAAATCTGACTCCTGCTGCGACTCTCATTCAGCTCACGCTGAATTGGGCAGACATGTTCAGTTTTTAATTGTAGTGTCTGTTCTCTAACTGAACTAAATGATTTTTGGTGCCGTGGTGGGCAAGTGATGGTGTTGCGGCTGAACACCGGAAATACCGGCAACACAGACTTTCGCAGCAAGCCTAGTTGGCGTCTGTCGGTGCAGAGTGAATTAGCCTTACGATGGCCAGTTTTTCCATGTAACCATTTTCAAAGTCGGCAAGTGTATGATACAAAGTGTTTTAAAATCTGTTCAGATAGATTTGTGTAGAGTATTCCAACCTTAACAATATGTACTTGTAGTAGATAAGTTACCTCTCGTATTAAGACGTATATGAACGTTTGACTGAGGGTCTGATGACACCATGCACGGCCACCAAGGATACGTCCCAACCTTAGCCCACACCAAGTCACCGATCTCATACTCTTGACATGAGCCAGTGCTAGTGATGACCGAAGGAAAGTGCTTCTCGACCTAAACAAGAACACAAGATTGTCTTGGATGAACAAGAACAGTAAGCATCTCATAAAACCAGAGATTCCCAAGACTTTTTCCACATCTTCCTAAGTGGAAACACCTATAAACACGTCAAAAATATGAAACTTACTTTCTGTTCCTTGGGTTCTGCTTTGGGGCTTTTGAGGGTTGAAGAAGGTTGCTCTTCTCTGAACGCAACATGACCTTCGCTGGGCTGTGCGGGGTTGTGGACAACACTGGACTGTTCTTCCATGCCTTTGCATGGCTGCTGGCTCTCCTCTTCGTGACAAGCACCATGCCTGCTGCTTCTCTTTTTCCTCTTCTCTTTCTTCTGCTCATGTCTTCTCCTTGAAGCCTCGCCGGACTGAAACTCTTGCAGCAGGTCCCCACACAGTGAGGACTCGAACAGCTCCCTGCCGTTCTGGTAGGTCTTAATGATCTTTATTTTGATCTCTGGGGAGCTGGTCTTTTTTGGAGTGTTGGTAGATTGCACAGTGGGGTTGGAGACGGTGCTTTCTTGAGGTGACATGAGGGGTGGAGAAGAGGGCAAGAGCAAGGGAGGAGGGGGCGGCAACACGTGAGGCATTAAGTGAGAGACAGGAGGTGGGTGATGATGGTGAGGTAACAGTGGAGGGTTATGTGGGTGATGTTGCTGCTGATGGTGGTGATGGTGAGGAGGATGATGAGGCTGGTGATGATGATGGGGATGAGGCGGAGGTGAGATGTGCGTTGGTGGTTTCTCCTGGACCACTGGGGGTCTCAATACTGTGCCCTCACCGAGCAGCAAACCGTGATCGCCATAGTTTCGTATGGCACCGTAGCCATTGGCTGAGCCATTGGGGAACTGAGAGTACAAGGCAAACTTGGCCTGTTGCTCATAGGTACCTACGCCCGTTGGGTAACCGTTTGTAATAACTGGGAGGTCTTCAGCAGGGTAAGAAAAGCCTGACTCCAAAGGAGACTCAAAGTTTTGCTGTCCTCCATCATCTCCTGGGTCACTGATGGCTTCATAGACATCCTCCTGTCTGATGTTGGCGGAGTCAATAAGCTGAGGGGGTTGCTGAATTGTGTTTCCCATGATCCCTTGCATGAAAGAGAAGGAGAAATCCATTGTTCTGCTCCAGCATCCTTAAGTTTCCCTTTTTCTTACAGGGCCTGCTGATATAATGAGGAGAAACAGA
This sequence comes from Abramis brama, assembly GCF_963993115.1. Lineage (NCBI taxonomy): Eukaryota > Metazoa > Chordata > Actinopteri > Cypriniformes > Leuciscidae > Abramis > Abramis brama. Next base: position 10,425,871 of record NC_139987.1, read on the forward strand.
CAAAATGTGTTTATGACGCATAAAAAACGTTACCTCATCTGATCACATTTGTGAAACATTGCTCTAGGCAATAATGTTTATTAAACTATTTAATAAGTTTATTTCGAGACAAAATGGGTCAAGAATTTGTGGTTAATGCTTTGTGAAAAATAAGTCTGAGAGGGTACTAGGCTGCTTCTGCAACGCTGCAATCGCCCTCCCAAGGGATAAAGTTTACTCTAGTATACTCCAAGTTATGCCAACTTTCCCAGAATTTAGAGAGGGAACTTAAATTAGAAAGTTTAGATTGAAATCACACAGCCTGTTTGGCATATTTACTTCAAATCAAACATGTCCAATACAATTTTCCTCATACTACATTCCCTCTACTCCCTGTATTTGTAAACAATGCATTACAACAATATTAATGTAATTAAATTAAATCATCTTTTGAATTTCTCATTCATTTATAAGGTTCTCTCTCTTTAATTAGAAGTACACTATGCCAGCTGGCCAAAAACAATGACCATCAAAACAATGTTTATTTAGTCTATTTTGCTTGTTTTGTCTGCCCAGTAAGAACAGAAATAAAACCCGCTTAAGACTTTGATTAATCACATAAACCACATCACTCAATGCCACATAACAATAAAAGACTGTTTCTAAACAAACCAAGCTGTAATATTGTGTTTCATGTCAAAGAAACAAACCTGCAATGACCAGCAGTTGGCTAACATTAGCCTGCTAGCGTTTTCTGGATAACAAAACAGAGCCGATATAAGCATACTGTTCATGTATAAACACACACAACTTAGTGTAAATGCTATATGGGCCACAAATAAACAAAATTAAGTTATTGTGTAGTTAAAAAAAAACAAATCCTGTTTTCCCAACATCCTTGTAAAGCGGACCCGTGTAATGTCGCTGCATTATATGAAAGGCGGCGTTAGCGGATGTGCTAATGTGTGTACATGGGGAAAACATTAACACACGTACATCTTTGGTTTAGCACCGGGGAATATTTTAAACATTCGTTTTGATGCAAAATTGTTTGTTAGTAAATTGCATCATGCGGAGAGCCTCAAAAACTGAAGAAGTGAATGCGAACATGCCAACATGGCTGCCCGTGCCCCTTTAAATCAAATTGGCCATATTACATTCCCATCAGGAGAAGGTGCGATGAAAACCATTGCTTTACTGTAACCAAAAGCAGAAATGCATGCAGCGCTTGTTTGGATTCAACGCGATATTATGAAACGAAGCATCGAAACAGCGGTAGAATAAAAGCGTCTGTACCTTCAGCGTGTTCCATTCTAAACAAATACACCAAATAAACTGGATTCCTGCTGCAGTTAACATAAATATATCAACACAAAGACCTATGACTCCACGGTTTTTTTAATCGAATCCGTTGTTTGGAAAGAAATGGGGCTAGATCAGTCGTATGTCGATCCCCATAATAGGATGTGTGGCTGTGGAATCGGGAGAGGCCCCGTTTTTTTTGCGGGATGCTCCTGCAGACCTAGGGAAATTTGGCTCCCATATATTTTATTATAGCCGTCTCCCTCCCTCTAGCTGTAACAAAAGCCCCTCTGCTTGAGGCCTCTGTCTCAGCGCCAAAATAAAATCTCCCCCATTGGCTGTGCAGCAAGATGTGAGGGGCATGTTGGGACGAGTAGTTTTTTTCTTTTTCTTCTTATGATAACAACAAAATTAAAACCATTAAAGTGAGATGATTAGGCCATTATTGCTTGACACCAAAGCATTTAGCTGTAATGAACGTATTACAGAGTAAAACTATAATATCGTTTTTATTTTCAATTTTACTATCATTTTACTATTTATATAGCAGGGTACTATTTGACAATATATTTTACTATGTATATCAGCCATATATCTTTAGACAATAATGCATTTGACTATTTGTTACATACTGTCCTTTTAGAGCATACACAATAATTCACTGCACAGACATTATAATAAAATGTGAATTTATATAAACATTTAAGATATTTTTATGCTTTATGGATAAAGAGGGGGAAGAGACTTTTATTCATTAAATGAGGCCTACACTATTTCTAACTAACGTTACCAGTTTAATTTTACAGATTGTTTTTTTTTAAATGCAACCGATTTTTAGTTAAATAATCTTGGGCAGTTTGTACACACACACACACACACACACACACACACACATTACATGTAATCTGGATTACATAATCAGATTCCAGAAATAAAGTACTTGTAATTATATATAAATGAACCCCAGTCTGGGAAACCCTGACGTAATGTAATATTTAATGCACTTCATGTTGTTGATAACAAAGAATGAAATATATTTTCTTTCTCTTTGTATTTTCAGATCAGTATGGTACAAGATTATTATATTCAAATCAATGTGATAAACGAGTTAGGGCTAAAGTAATCAAAAAGTAGTCATACTGTATTAACTTAAATGTGTAATGTGATGTGATCGTACAATTGTAAATAAGAACAAAAAACAATATTATTTAGGATTTTATTTTCCTTCCCATAAGGATTGTAGCGCCATCTTCTGCACAAATACCTAACAACCATGTGAAAACGCCTTGCTACTATGTCGCTGTTCTCGGCACTGCAAATATGACTGTTGCCATGGCAACTCTGAACTATAGCTGAACTAAGATCAGCAGGTGTGAACGCTCAAGTGCCCTCGTCATCACGGATGAGGTCATGGGAAGTTCCACTGTCCGCCCCGTGAAGCGGATTGGCCAGTTTCGCCATTGCGCAGAGCTCGTTTATTGGTGCTCGTGGCTGTCAATCACGCCGCTGCTCTCATCGGATGATCCTCCTCGGTAGGACGTTCGGCTTCACCGGGGTATCAGAGGCAACCCGACAGGCCATTTTTAAAATCCGATCAAAACACTACATCAGCTCGGATGTATTAATTTATAAGTCTATTTAGATTTAAACTTAAAGGAGTGACATACCGTCGTGAATGGAGTATCACATCCCGCAAAAGGTCCGTTTTTCTCCCGTACCATCGCCTCCGAGGAAATTTGACCCTCAGCTGCAGGAGGAGCGCTGTCGAGCCGCACATTTTTCTCCCCCGTCATCCGATCTGACACTATATTCAATGGTTACAGCCTAACAGCCATCACACCGCCCTACACGGACCTTTTTCCACAGGTTAGTAGTAGTTTAATGCTCAATATCTCACGTAAGTTAGACCATCTCTGTCCTTTCGCTTCCATCCGTTGTCTCTTTGTTTTTAAGCAACCGCCCGCTGTTAGTTGTACATTAACGAAAGTAAAACAAAAGAATTGTCCGATCGCTTTTGTCTGAAGTTGATCGATGTTATGTCTGTCGGCTGTTTCCATAGATCAGAATCTGCAAGTTAATAGTTTAAAGTGGTTCTGGTAAGTTACTGTTTTGAGATGGTGATCGTGTATCTGTGGCCTCTACTGTGGCCTTCAGCGCCTGTCATGAAACTTCATTGTTTTTAATTAACGTTACCCGCACCACTTTTTATGTAACAATTAGGATAGTTTAAAACGTTACATTTCTCGAGTAATTATATTAGGACGTGGAGACTGTACGTTAGTTCATGTTACGCATTAAAAAAAAGTAAGTGCAGTTTAATAGTTGTCGAGTCTGTGTCATAATGGCCGTAAATGTTACGTAACTAGTATACAATTTATCCCCGGTGCAATTTGAGACTAACCTTCAGGTAAAATGAAACGTTACTTATTTTGAGTTAAATATGGCCTGTGACTTTGGCCGGTCTCCGTGTTTGTGTCTGTTTTAGCGACGCAGGGTGACGAGGATAAACACGTGAGTCAGTATTTGTGTGCAGTGCTCGCGCCCGCCGCTCCGTCACGACAGCGTGCTTTAGGGATAGTTCACCCAAAAATGAAAATTCACTCACTTTCATATTGTTCCAAACATGTAAGAGTTTCTTTCTTCTGTTGAACACAAAAGAAGATGTTTTGAAGAATTTTGCTAACCAGTCATTTGACGGTAGTTTCTTCCATAGTTTTTTTTTTTTACTATGGAAGTCAATGGGGTCCATCAACTGTCTGGTTACCAACAATCTTCAAAATATCTGCTTTTGTGTTCAACAGAGGAAAGAAACTCATACAGATTTGGGACAACTTGAGGGTGATTAATGACAAAATTCTTGTGTTTGGGTGGACTATCCCTTTGATACAGCAGTGACGCATGACGTTTTCAGTTTTTGTTAATTAATGTGCACAGATTCACAAGTAAATAATAGCAATTATAATTTTCACAGAAATTAAACAAATTCTCAAAAATTAAAGGTAATCTATTCCTCATAAATGCTTCAGACAATCAGATTTAATCCCATGCGCACATCTGATTAAATCTCTTTTGTGAAACTCCTTACACTTATTTGTAATAAAGTGTAATTTCACGAAACCATTTTAAGTACCACAGAAAGACGAACATTGAAATAGGAAGTAGATTAACTAAAATAAAACCAAGTTTCACAGGATTTGTCCCTCAAGTTTATCAGATTTTTTTAACTCTTTAATATTTGTAAATCTAATTGTATACGTTACATTCATCCCTTTACATTTGTTTGTGAATCTGCTATTTTCTATTTGTAAATCTATTTTGTTCATTAATATAGCAACAATATATCCTATAGTGACAACCATTTCATTGGTTTTTAATCTCACAATTGAACTAGTCTAGATTCCACCGAAGTGTTTTGGATTCTGACAGACACAATCAGTTTCCCCCATAGTATTTGCATTGAAATAATACAAAATATAACTGACAGTGTTTACATTAATACCTGTACAGATTTAGAAATGTATTTTACTGTCCAGGGACAGAGAACACAGCCTGAAGGTTTAAAATTGGCCCTTTTTTCTCTCTCTGCAGGACACCCAATTTTAAGTCACAAAATGGCAGTTTTCAGCTCACAGGTGCTTCTCGCTGTAACTAGATCAAGGTGAGGTCATCATTTATGTTACTGGTGCGAAACATTTGTATCCTATTCCAAATACACCATGTAATCACTTCACATGTCTTGTTTATCATCTGATTTAAGCAATGTTCTGGTTTAAAACAGTGCTGTCAGTTACCATAGAAAATTATTTTGCCTTGTATTTTTGTTAAAGCATATATATATATATATATATATATATATATATATATATATACATATACAGTGCAATGCATAAGTGAATACACCCATGCTAAAGTTGACTAAAAAGAGGAATAAAAAATCATATTTTGGAAATTGAACTTAATGCCTTAATTTAAAAAATTAGGAAAAATCCAACCTTTAAGGACACCAATTTTCTTTGTGAATGAATAATGTATCGTAAATAAATAAATGTTCTTCCTTAAAATACATGGTGCATAAGTGTGTACACCCCTATGTTAAATTCCCATAGAGGCAGGCAGATATTTATTTTTAAGTATTTTTTTTAATTTATTTTTAGGATACTATGCATCCTGATAAAGTTCCCTTGGCCTTTGGAATTAAAATAGCCCCACATCATCACATAGCCTTCACCATACCTAGAGATTGGCATGGGGTACTTTCCATAAGATCATCTCTCAATGCAAATCAAACTAGCTTTTAGGCTAACTGAAATAAAATCATGGCAATCTCTAGGTATGGTGAAGACTATGTGATGATGTGGGGCTATTTTAATTCCAAAGGCCAAGGGAACTTTATCAGGATGCATAGTATCCTAAATTTTTTAAAAAAAAAATACTTACAAATAAAAATCTGCCTGCCTCTATGGGAATTTAACATAGGGGTGTACTCACTTATGCACCATGTATTTTAAGGAAGAACATTTATTTATTTACGATACATTATTCATTCACAAAGAAAATTGGTGTCCTTAAAGGTTGGATTTTTCCTAATTTTTTAAATTAAGGCATTAAGTTCAATTTCCAAAAAAAAAAAAAAAATCTTTTTAGTCAACTTTAGCATGGGTGTATTCACTTATGCATAGCACTGTGTATATATATATTAATTCTTGCATTCAAAATATATTTGACCTGTAAAGTTGGTAAAGTCATTTTAGGCATGTGAATACTTTTCTATATATTTTTCTTCCTTGGCCATGTAATTATAAAGTTACCAGGTTTATGGTCTTTATATGATCATGATTTGATTGAAAGATTGGATATAACTTTGAACAGAAAAGGCTTGTAAGCATTTTTAACAAAACTAATTTCATGTTAACATATGCAATGTTAAAATCTTCTGGCTATATTTTTGAAACTGTATTTTTTTTTGTCAGCTCAATACCTTGCCCCATAAATTGCCTTTATAAGTACATTACTGTCACAATTTTGCTTGTTTATACAAACTAAGGAGCAAGTTTAAATACTTTTCTGTAGTAATCAAGAGCATAGAACATCCCTTAAATATTCTAAATATGATATTTTCTTTTCTTCATGCTTTAACACATCACCGTTCTCGTTTTCTTTCAGAGGATCCTACTTGCTTTCTAAAAGACACAGCAGTGTTTCGCTCCGGTCGACTGCATGCGTGCGCTATCATTCAGAGTTCATCGGACAGGCTGCCGTCACAGCCAGGTGTCCCAGGCCTCTGTACCCCTGTTACACATCCAGCTTGATCCGCCCTGGTTGCGTCGCTGCACGTCCCCTCCACAGTTCTTGTGCGTGGCTGCAAGAGGCGAAGGACACCGCTGAACCCATCAAGGGTGACGCTGTCCCGGCCGCATCTGCCACTCAACCACTGCCAGCGCCACCAGCAGTGCCAAGGAAGTCTCTGGGACAAAAAGTTCTGGATGAGCTCAAGCATTACTATCATGGCTTCCGCCTTCTTGGCATCGACACCAAAATCGCTGGCAGGATGGTCTGGAGGTTACTGCATGGGCAGCTGCTCACCAGGAGGGAGAGGAGGAGGGTATGTTCGGGACCAAATATTAGAATCAGAATTAAGATGTTTTTACTTTTAGCGCGGTAGAGTGATTGTATCAGGTATTATTCCATGGTAATTTGATATGAAAATGATAATCATATATCTCCATAATGTATTTCAGTGGTAGTTAATTTAAATAATACCTGCTGTAGCAATCTGTCCGATTAGTCATATTTCTTTGCACTGCCATGATATGCGAGCGTGCTTTGAATTTGAATAACATCTGATAACTTTATTAATGTTTATTAACAAAATTAACTGGAAACAAAATGATAGTTTTTGAAATTCAAGATTTGAGAGATGCAGTCATTGTGGGAAATTGTCACCATCATAAGGAATATTATTGGAGCCTCAAGTTTTTGGAAGTACTTAGGCTAAATCTTATATTACACTTACTAACTTCACAATTATGAAATCCACGTCAATATAAAGAAATGAATAGCGTAGGCTTTTATAATACCATGGGTACAACAATGTTTCATGTTACCATGATTACCATATTTATGCACCATTGTATTTGCATAATATGCCATGGTACTTCAAAGAATATCATCATGGTATTACCATGTTGCCATGTCAAAAAAATATAAAAATATTTTATATTTTTCCTTTATCTACTCTTATTATTTACTTCGGTACAGTCATGGTAATGTTAATCTGATATCTATAATATGGTTCTAAATTTTAACTATATTAACGTACATAACCAATACCATGGTACCCTTTGTGAATGTTTTTCTTTGGTGAGTCTCAACTTCTTTATATAAGATGATGTAAGTAGTTTGACAGATGAAAGTGTGTCGTAAGTTATAAGAGTTATGAACAAGTAAATAATGTTTGGTAATCCTGTTAGAACAAACCAGTGCTTGGTGAAGGATTTATAATGTAAGGTGACACAAATAGGATTGCATAACCAAGAAGCTTTACACCTCAGAGAAAGTTCAGCTGGATTAGGCCAGAAGAGCTTCTCTCGGTCTCACTTACCCATATTGCTTTTGTTTTTGACTACGGACGAATAAAACTTGTCCCACTGTCTCCACAGCTGATGCGGACATGTGCCGACTTGTTCCGGCTCTTGCCCTTCATGGTCTTCATCATCGTTCCGTTCATGGAGTTTCTGCTCCCCGTATTCCTCAAACTCTTCCCAGAAATGTTGCCTTCCACATTTGAGACCGAGTCCAAGAAGGTATGTCTTATTTTTTAAAATGACAGCAAAAGTTGAGGAGTTCAGTTTGATTAATTGGACCTCAATCATGAAACACGAGAATAACAAATCTGCAGATTTCAAAATTGAGAATCAACTAATGAAACCGCTTAATTTTGATTCATTGGGCCTCTTTCATTAAACATAAATTGATGTAATTGATTCGTAAACCATTCCCCATTGAACCATTTGCACTTCCAGGAGGAAAAACAGAAGAAGGGACTTGCTGCTAAACTGGAGCTGGCCAAGTTCTTGCAGGAGACCATTGCTGAGATGGCCAGGAGGAATAAAGCAGCTGTAGGAGACGAGACTCAGAAGTTCTCCACTTATGTACAGCAGGTTAGTTTGATAATGGAAGCCATTTGTCCATTTCCCATGCAGTGAAATTGTTCTGGATGTGATTGACTCTTCTAACTCGTCTGCTATAGGTGCGGCACACGGGCGAACAGCCCAGCACTAAAGACATCGTGAAGTTCTCCAAGCTCTTTGAGGACGAGCTGACGCTGGAGCATCTGGAGCGGCCGCAGCTGGTGGCGTTGTGCAAACTCCTGGAGCTGCAGCCCATCGGCACCAATAACCTGCTGCGTTTCCAGCTGATGATGCAGCTGCGCACTATCAAGGCGGACGATGAGGTGAGACAAACACAGACAACTGCTACTGACACTTTACAGTGGTTGTACAGCTGAGCTTATGACTCGACATGTTGCTGTGAGCTCTAGGCTTGTGGGTGACTGAGCCATACGTCTTAAAGGCATAGTTCACCCAGCCGTATGTTGTTGAAAACCTGTATGAGTTTCTTTCTTCTGTTGAACACAAAAGAAGATATTTTGAAGAATGTTGGTTATCAAACAGTTAGCCGTTGACTTCCATGGTATTTATTTTCCCAAGTATGGAAGTCAATGGGTGCCGTCAACTGTCTGGTTACCAACATTCTTTGAAATATGTAGAAAGAAACTCATACAGGTTTGGAACAACTTGAGGGTGAGTAAATGATGACAGAATTTTCATTTTTGGGTGAACTATCCCATTAAAGTGTAGGGGCTGGTTCAGACAGAACATATTTTTGCATTATGCTGTGGTACTTTATTGACGTAAACATGCACTAGATGGACACCTTTAAACACTTTTCGCATCTTTTTCAGCATCTTGCATTGTAAAAGTACGACTCTTAAAATAACTTTTAAAAAAACAACATGTTTGGGATTTTTATTCCCTCCATTCGCATTTTTTTAACGCAAAAACATGTTCTGTGTAAATGGCCCCTTAGACTTTAAAGTGATGTTCTGGGTTCAGTATGTTAAGGAGATGATCTCAGCTGTTTGGTTCTCTGTGTAGGTGATTGCCATGGAGGGTGTGCCTGCAATGAATGTAGCAGAGCTTCAAGCCGCCTGCAGGAGTCGCGGCATGAGGTCTTTGGGTCTGACCACAGATCAGCTGCGACAGCAGCTACAGCAGGTGTGTGTTGTTTGTGTGTGTGTGTGTGTGCGCACAGACCAACCTGACTAGGTTGTAAAAGTGCCTACTGGAGGATATTTATGACTGTGTTCCACCTAAAGACTGTAGACAAATTGGAAGTTTGACGCATATGACAGATTTTGAAATAATCTGCTTAAATGTGTTATTTCCCTATTGGATCATTCCGTGTCAACTCAACCAGAGGTCCCCGGCTTAAATTTTTTATTTTGTTCATATTTTTTTCTTCAGAAAGACAAACATAAATAGTGATGAAAGCCAAAATATTAAATGTCACAGATGTATATTTACTGAGTAGTGATGCTCCGATTGATCGGCCGCCGATCATGATCGGCCGATATTGGCAAAAAATAGCTTGATCGGCAACCCCCAAAAGCGCCGATCAAAAAAGCCGATCACGTGACGTAAATAACTCGCGCAACTTTTCCGCATGCGCGACAACACAACAGCAGAGCAGAGCTTGCTTAACAGTGGCAAAATGAGTTCTCCTATGACGGCAATTCAATGGCAATTATAAACGAGCGCACAACTGATGCTGGCGCGCGCGGTAAATGACATTCGCGAGAGGATAACAGATCTACGCGCGAGGAAACGGGAACTCGCGAGCTCATTCAAACCCTGCGTGGGCGCATGACATCTCTGCCCTCGCGCGCGCGCATGATCATTCCCCACACACTCGCGCTTGATCTCCTCTCGCCTGCTGATTTTGCTCGCTCAAACACTTTTATTTTTGGCAGTCGAGGGGCGGGACTTACTGTTTTAATAACCTCAAATGTCATTGTCATTATTTTATTTTTTGGATCTGATGTAGTTAGTTCCTCAACTACATCCATTGTAGTCTGCCTGACCCCTCTTTGTTTTGAAAAATTATACTGTGCCTTATTTGGAAAAGGTGGCCTACAGTAGCCTTATGTTATCTTGTTTTCTAACTACAATTAAATAAATATTGGTGGTTCTTCAAGATTTTCTTGACTCTAGCATATTTCCATTCTGTGATCGGCAGTGATCGGCAATCGGCAGATCATGATTTTGGTGATCGGTAATCGGTGATCGGCCCCAAAAATGCTGATCGGAGCATCACTATTACTGAGTAATCCACTATTTTATAGAGGGGGGTCAAAATGACCATTTTCTCCTGAGATTTGGAGCCAAATTAAAGGGGAGGTAAAAATTACTTTAGAAAGCATCATTATTTTAATTTTGCACAGAGATTGGTAGATCTATTAGCTACGTCTGTGCCAACGGTGACAGTTCAAAATGGGCAAAAAGCACTTCTTGTGTTTTTTTGCAAATTTGAATGCCTGTAATACAAGTATTATTAAAGATATCTTAATATCCTTTTAGATTCTGGTTCTTAACAAACATTTTTTTTTTTTATCTTCATTTTAAAGGCCCTCGATGGTTAAATCCCAGAGATATGGAGATCTTAATGCGGCTCCATGAATAAATTGGTCAATTGTACACATTTTCAGTGGTCAAAAACCAAATGTGGGTCACTTTGCATACAGCTGATACTTTTTGCCTTTTAAAGAGGAAATAATGTTAAAACTAGAAATGTATCTTGTTTTTCTATCAGCTCAATTGCATAGAACATGAACCATTGAGGGCCTTTAAAATTAAGATACCAAAAGAAAAGTTTAAGAAGCAGAAACTAAAAGGATATTAAGATATCTCTTGAGTTACAGGCATGCAAACTTGAGGCAAAAAACACAAGAAGTGCTTTTTGCCATTTTTGAACCGTCACCGTTGGCATATAATGAAACAAAGATTGCTAAAGTTAACAGATTTAATTAATAGACCCACCAATCTCTGTGCAAAATTAAAATAATGATGCTGCCATCTTCAAGTAATTTTTTACCCCCAAAATTGAGTTTCCCAAATTTGGTTGATTTGACACAGAATGACCCAATTGCCATGGATGGCGTGGTATCATAATGTTGCATCATCCATGCTTACAGCAAAATTTAAGATGTTTTCCATCCAAATACTGTAGACTGAGTTGTGTGTCAATGTGTGCTCTCTTTTTGCTTTGAATCATTGATGATTTGTTGATGTGTTGTTTTTTGCGTTCTTCGTCTCTCAGTGGCTGGACCTGCACTTGAAAGAGAATGTCCCACCGTCCCTCTTGCTGCTCTCCCGTGCAATGTACCTGACGGACCTCACTCCTAAACCTCCAGTCATCCCACCGGTGCCCAAACTGGAGGTGAACACTCAATATACATATACAGTGAGGAAAATAAGTATTTGAACACCCTGCTATTTTGCAAGTTCTCCCACTTAGAAATCATGGAGGGGTCTGAAATTGTCATCGTAGGTGCATGTCCACTGTGAGAGACATAATCAAAAAAAAAAAAAAATCCAGAAATCATAATGTATGATTTTTTAACTATTTATTTGTATGATACAGCTGCAAATAAGTATTTGAACACCTGAGAAAATCAATGTTAATATTTGGTACAGTAGCCTTTGTTTGCAATTACAGAGGTCAAACGTTTCCTGTAGTTTTTCACCAGGTTTGCACACACTGCAGGAGGGATTTTGGCCCACTCCTCCACACAGATCTTCTCTAGATCAGTCAGGTTTCTGGGCTGTCGCTGAGAAACACGGAGTTTGAGCTCCCTCCAAAGATTCTCTATTGGGTTTAGGTCTGGAGACTGGCTAGGCCACGGCAGAACCTTGATATGCTTCTTACAGAGCCACTCCTTGGTTATCCTGGCTGTGTGCTTCGGGTCATTGTCATGTTGGAAGACCCAGCCTCGACCCATCTTCAATGCTCTAACTGAGGGAAGGAGGTTGTTCCCCAAAATCTCGCAATACATGGCCCCGGTCATCCTCTCCTTAATACAGTGCAGTCGCCCTGTCCCATATGCAGAAAAACACCCCCAAAGCATGATGCTACCACCCCCATGCTTCACAGTAGGGATGGTGTTCTTGGGATGGTACTCATCATTCTTCTTCCTCCAAACACGTTTAGTGGAATTATGACCAAAAAGTTCTATTTTGGTCTCATCTGACCACATGACTTTCTCCCATGACTCCTCTGGATCATCCAAATGGTCATTGGCAAACTTAAGACGGGCCTTGACATGTGCTGGTTTAAGCAGGGGAACCTTCCGTGCCATGCATGATTTCAAACCATGACGTCTTAGTGTATTACCAACAGTAACCTTGGAAATGGTGGTCCCAGCTCTTTTCAGGTCATTGACCAGCTCCTCCCGTGTAGTTCTGGGCTGATTTCTCACCTTTCTTAGGATCATTGAGACCCCACGAGGTGAGATCTTGCATGGAGCCCCAGTCCGAGGGAGATTGACAGTCATGTTTAGCTTCTTCCATTTTCTAATGATTGCTCCAACAGTGGACCTTTTTTCACCAAGCTGCTTGGCAATTTCCCCGTAGCCCTTTCCAGCCTTGTGGAGGTGTACAATTTTGTCTCTAGTGTCTTTGGACAGCTGTTTGGTCTTGGCCATGTTAGTAGTTGGATTCTTACTGATTGTATGGGGTGGACAGGTGTCTTTATGCAGCTAACGACCTCAAACAGGTGCATCTAATTTAGGATAATAAATGGAGTGGAGGTGGACATTTTAAAGGCAGACTAACAGGTCTTTGAGGGTCAGAATTCTAGCTGATAGATAGATAGCTGGTGTTCAAATACTTATTTGCAGCTGTATCATACAAATAAATAGTTAAAAAATCATATATTGTGATTTCTGGATTTTTTTTTTAGATTATGTCTCTCACAGTGGACATGCACCAATGATGACAATTTCAGACCCCTCCATGATTTCCAAGTGGGAGAACTTGCAAAATAGCAGGGTGTTCAAATACTTATTTTCCTCACTGTACCTCGTCAACTGCTTACTATCTGCTTTAAAAACAAAATGGCCCCAGTTCTTGCCTCGGATTACCTTTGACCTTTGAAACCTTAACCAATTGATGCTTGGGCCTTAATCAGGAGGAAATGCAGACTGGCACATTGCTGCATAAGCGACGGCTGATATGTTATCACTGTATGCTAATGGTTGTTATGGATTGATGTGCAATGAGCACCTTCTCTCTGTCCGTGTCACAGAAAGCCACTCCTCCTGTGGAGGCTGAAACAGCAGCCAAAGGGAACCCACTGTCCTCCTCAGTGGAGGTGCTGGTGGACTCCGCTCCTGTCATCAAGGACAGAAAGGTAGGACTCTTATTATGTCACCAATCAATCAATGTCTTCAAATGCGTCAAAGGCATTGTATAACAATAACCAAGAGGAGAAATGCTTACAAATAGATTTAATTTAGGATATTCCTAATACTTCTTTTGTGTTGTAGTCAGAAGAATTGTTGGAGAAACCCAGAGGGTTGGACATGCCATCACCCGAAGCTCAGTTAATACATGTAAGTGTGCCAAACAAGATGTTGCGTTGAACACATAAATATGTGTGTTTATTGAAAGGTGAAGGGTCAGCAATATGTGGTTTTTGCAAGATAACTTTTAATATTATGCATATTTTACTGGACTATCCTGCTTTTATGTTACTAGGCAACTGTTTGGTCAGAAGTTTCATTTATAGATGTTTTAAAAAAGGTTTCCCTGGGGAAAATTGTTTAATTTCTATCAACTATTAAAACTAAATATTTTATATAGCAGTTGTTGTAATATTCTAAGAGGTTTAATTTAACATTTAAATATTATGAAATAATTTGAATATTATGGAGGCCCAAACCTGAAGTTTAAAACAAATGTGTAGATAAATAAATAAATGTAATTATAGGAAAATAAATAAAGGAATAAATAACATGATAAAACAAACTCATTTGTAATTAAATTTAATTCTGAATTTACTAGTATTACTTTTTTTCTGTTTTTATATGTATTTTTATTTTTTTTAACTTTTAATTAATTATTTATTTGTAATTAATTTATGCATTTACCTCAGGGCTCGCAAAATTTTGGTAGCCCGAAAATGAATTTTACTAGCCCAAATAAAAAGACAATTTTTAATGTAGAAAATTGGTTAGTAGTCAAAACATCAATCAAAAACGTTTTCATCCTGACCTGTTTTTTTGGGCCGAGTCGAACTGAAATAAATCCATGCTCCTCTTAACATTGTCACACACGCACACACAATGATCGCAATGTTCTCCACTGCGCACGCAATCTCTGTCACTTAGCAACAGTAAATTAAGTGAGAACGGCACTGCTTTACAAGGGGTGGAAGCACCAGTTGTCTTCCCCAAACCTCAGAACTTGCAGTTGGATGCAGGAGCGATGGAGAAATAAGGACTCTTTGAAGCTTTGACACTTTTCTCTGATTGTTCGGTACAAGATTCTAAGCATCAGGAGTTTTGAATACAGTGTCACCTTGTGGCAGCTCAAATTATAGCAGCCATAAACCAGAGAAGCCTGACAACTCTAAAAGTGTTGGAGTTCTCTAATTATTTTATGCTGTTTATATAGCAGAATATATGATGATCAAGTCACCTTTATTCATGTAGCGCTTGTTACCATACAGATTTGTTTGTTTCAAAGCAACTTTACAGTGATAGTGTGTTAGCACACGGATTCAAACATTCTGACACGCAAAGTAAAGCATGTGATTCTCTTAAAACAGGCACGGAGGTTCACGAGAAATTGCGCTACGGATAAATCAGCACGATCAAAAACTTGCACTGTCATATTTTTCCTTAAAAAACTAGTCAATAATGTGAATAAAGGGAGGAATTTGATTTGGTAGCCCGACTGGAAAACACAATAGCCCCAGGACGTCCGGCTAGCAATTTTGCGAGGCCTTTCTCATTTCCATGTTGCACGTGGAAAAGTAAAAACAAACAAAACATTTGGAATTGGAAACAAATGCATGTGGGAATAAATAAATATTTAAAAATGAATTTGTGAAATTAACCCATAAATGCATAAATAAAAAAATACATAATTTTAAAAAAATACATAAAATAAAAAATAGAAGCAATACAAAAATAAATTCAGGAAGTTATTTATATATATATATATATATATATATATATACATATATAAAATATGGGAATTAAAAAATAATAATAATATTATTTTTATATGTATATATATACACGCACGCACACACACACTGGGAATTAATTTTATATTATTTTTTTTTATAATAATATAGTATTATTATTATTATTATTATTATTATTATTTATTTATTTTATTTTTTATTTTATTTTCTCTCCTGCTGGTTTGGGCCTCCATAGAATGTGTTATTAAAAATATAAATAAATAAATGTTTAATAGCTCATATTTAACTGTTTTAGATTTAGTGTGAAAGTATCTACAGTGATGTTTAATGAGACCAGAAAGGTCAAAGTTCTAGAAGCTGTTGGACATCAACACTCTCTGTTCTGTCCCATCAGGCTAAAGAGGCAGAGTTGTCACAGAAGTCCAAGATGAGCGCCAATGGGATATGAGAGGGGCTCCATGTTTCCACACTCATCTTATTCTGTCGGAGAAAAGGGTAGAGGTTCGAGTTTGTCCTCTTCTGCATGTCATCTCTCTGAGTCCAGGACCTCTCACACGGACCTGATGGACTGGCCGCATCACATCCTCCATCGACATCTGGTCCTCCAAAAAGGAGGAAAATGGTTTATGTTAGACTTTAGACATCACTTCTCCTTGACATCCGTGACATGTTTACATCTGAAGATTTGACGAATTCTGTAAATTTGCAATGAAAAAAGCATCAAGACTCGTTCCAGCCAGGAAATGAATAAGGAACTCGCAAGATTTAACTCTTTTGCTGAACTTCATTATGTAAATGTGTAAATAAATTGTACAATACCTGCATATTATATAAGTGCTACTGCTTCATACAGTCAGCTGTGCCATGTGCATAGGCTAACAGATGAAACAAGTCATTATTTTAATATGAGGAATGCATATGCTTGCATTCTGGATTTAGTTTGGCAGATGAGTTGTAAATGGCCAAGTATGAGGGTATTTTTTTTATTTGAAAACTTATTTTCAAATTCCCTCCTCCAAGGGAATCTTACGTTCACTCCCTCAGGGGATGTGATTAGCGGTGTAGCGATTACGCCAGGCCTGCCTATGGCAGACTGCAGTTTGGCACAAAAAAAGGTTTTATCATAAAGTGTGTATTTAATTTGTTCATTGGTATGCTGTGTCCCCGTTTGAATCGTGCCGTTAAATTTTCCTTGGCGGAAAAGCCAAATGACTACTGGAGTCATAAGTTTACGTTTCGCTTATGGTGAAAAATATTCAAAACTCCCCCAAAGAGAAATGTTTATTTTTTGATTCATGTACTGTTTGGATTATTGTGATTCATGTTGCACTGGATAAACCCAGGGAGGGAAAACAATATTTTATGGCAATACTGTAAAGTTTTCATTTAAAAAGCATTGAATCCCCCAAATGGTTGCTTTGCTTATCCCATCGCCTGCCTTTAATTCGATTGTACTGAATTTGTTGTCCCATTCTGTCCCGGTGCACTTTTTTTTTTTTTATGTTGATCAATTGTGTAAAATTGAAAATTTAGTTTAAACTGCCTCTCATTGCGTAAAGCTGCTTACCATCTTTGACCACTGTACAGTCAAGAATATAAAGGTGCTCAATGCTCATGCCTCTTCTCAATATCCAAGTGTTATTACACCTGTTTATTTAGTGTTATTTAAACAAATGCTACATTTTTGTTTCCAAAATTGACAATTTAAAGGGTCAAATTCCCACCTATTGGCAATTAATTCATTATCGTTTAGGTTAAAAATATTTCATTAAAAAAAGCTTCAAATATCAAAAAGATTGATGTGAAATTTGTTGCAAATTAAATATGATTTTTCTTTAACTGACCTCCACCTGCATGTTTGGTTATTTTACCCAGGGGTTTTCAAACTGGGGTGCTGTAGGGGGTCTGTGGAAACTGAGATTTTACTAAATGCATTTTTAGGGCTAACAACATTAGCATGTTAATGCTATTATTGGAAACTTAATATATTTAATTAAAAAAAGTTTAAGCTCGTTTACCAAAAACTCTTATATTTGATACTACTTCATTCGGCCCTACTTTTAGAAAGAAATTAAAAATAAATCCGCATATTACAGAGCCAGAGTGAGATGGTGATGAAAAAAAACTTGATAGCTCGCAAAAACCTTCCCGTTCGTGTCGCTTGTAAAGCGTTTCCGTTTCACTAAGATTGCATCCACACAAAACGTTTGCGTTTCCATGAGAAACTGCGTTCGCTCGTAAAACTCTCGTGTTTAAACGAGAAACTTTGCGTTCGTTCGCAAAACGTTTGCGTTTCCTCAAGAAACTTTTGCAAGAGAACGCAAAACTTAAGGCCCTTAAGCACACTGAGTCCGAAATTATCGCATGCGTTTTTTCGCTTTCGTAATTCGGTGGCTCTGAATTGTCAAAACACCACATGCTTGCTACGGATGCGAAAAACGCAGAAAATCGAACCTTTCTTTTGATTCGATTTTTTTTTTTTTTTTGACGGACGAAAGTTTCCGAGGCAGTGTACAAGCGTGATTGATATAACGTGAGGTCGTTTTTATTTTTTAACGTGCGAAAATTTCGGACTCAGTGTGCAAGGGCCTTTAAGCATTCACTCGAAAGGAAGTTTTGCGAGCGAATGTTAAAGCAATGGAATATAATTTTTCCTTCATAAACTTTTCAATTTCCATGACCCATTTACGGATGCTCCGTAGCATTTATTTTAGTGTTGTAAAATAATAAATCATATAATATTACACTCAATATTTCTCACTTTCTTTACATAGAACCATATAATTGCCTTTTATATCTTGGCATCAAAAAGTTTGAAAATCCCATATTTAACTTATTTTGTGTTTTTATCAATTTGGAAGTTGAAGTTGCAAGCCTCGCCACAGTTCTCCACATACTTTGACTGCACACACAGCTTGCGATTCCTCTGGAATGCTGGTCAATGGTTGGCTGATCGAAGATGCCTGCTCTGTGTTTTTTAGTTCGCCTCTTTTTAAACAAGCTGATTAGCAGGAATCTCATGCAAGTTCTCATTCCTTAGATTAGTTCAGTGGAGCATTACGCCAGGACTTACACTGCTCATGCTGGTACAGTTGCACGAGGCTGGTCACAAGACTCCTGAACCTCTTTAAAATCTCCCATGAAAACCTGTCTGGAATTTGAGCATTCTTACATCGAGGTGACCTTAATTTCTCACAACCATTCCGTGCTTCTGTACGGAAAATAAATCGATTATGTAACTCTGGAAAATGTTGCTGTTCTTTCTTTCTTATTCCTAGCCACTGAAGTTCATGCCTTTAATAGTTTTGTCATGAGTTTCAAAATAGTTGAGTTGGATGCATTTTGAAAGAAGATCATCAACAAGAACGCCACCACAAAGTTGTAAATACCAGTGGGAAGCTCGGGATTTTCTGTTAGCGCCGAGTTGAAAAGGGAACGTGTCAGGAGAGACATGGCATATCCCAGCTAACAAAAAAAGGTCCTTAGACAGTTTCACAGTGGCTTCATAAATTAATGAAAAACATAACACCTGATGCACATTATTTGTTCTTTTTTGTGAAGGTACACCGCCATCTTGCTCCGTATTTACGTAACTCGTAAACGAACTTCCCATGAGGACTTGAATGCACTCAACCAAAGTCAGAAATAGCCTAAGGCAAGACAAATTATTTTGCATGTCTTAAGTTTCAAACTTTGACACATTAGCATTTTTAAAAAGTTGATATCAGTAATGCAGCAGGATTAAGCATGGTAGAAACAAGATGTTTACTAGCCAAAGTGTCTGTATTTAGGCCTATTTGTACTGCAATAAGTTACATTTATGCCATTTAAAATTATTTTTGAAGTCACTGCATAGAATGTGATTGCTTACTGTGGCTGGTTGCATAAAGTGCTTAGACCAAGCAAGTTTAACAAGTTAGTCATCAATTTTGTTTATTTATTTGACATAAGTTACATAAAAACGGATTACCACTTGGCCTATACTGCTAGTTGGTCAGATTTGATCATAAGAGTTTTAATAGTGGCTGTGTTTATGCAACTGGCCCTGCTTTAACCCTTAACCCGTAATATTTGATACCTAAATTCTAAAGCCTATAAATTATTAACACAATTAAAACTTTGCTGTAAATGCTGTTGCAACCTGTTTGCTGATTGATAGCTTATAGCCACTTTGTTTAACAAGTGAAGGGGCTTGTAGGCTTTTACTCTAAAAATGTAGGAGAGACCGGGGACAGTTGCAACAGGGGATGGTTGCAACATGTCATTTTTCTCCAATCAGAAACAAGCTAGAATGATTCACTCATACTGCACATGCACAGTTAGACCCTCCCCCCACCAAAAATACAGTAGACATATTCAACATCTTCTGCTGCATTTATTGAACAAAACTTGTTTTGGAGGTATGAAAGTAATTTTTTTCATGAGATATATTTTTGTCATACTGTCCTGACATTTTGTATGAATTAATCAAAACTTACTTTGTTTGAATTATTGTTTTGTTGACTTCTAAGTGACATGGCTAGCATGTGTCAAAGTCAGTGTGTCTAGCAGGCACATGATGTTCTTTCATGGCTGATAGGTTCGAGGACATTTGCAACAAGTTATAAATTGCATGTTTAATAAAAGTTTGTTGCATTGCAAATTGTTCAATTCTTCATGTCTGACACTGAAATATGGAGAGATTGCATAGCATCTGTAACACCTGCACGCTGAATCTATGTAGGCCTATGTTCTACACATAAACAAACAAAACTCAATAACTGTTATTTGATAATCACTAAATAAATAAATAAAAGGCTACAATAATATTATTGTATAAATAAATAATACTATAATATTATAGTAGGCCTAAAACAGTTAATATTTTCAGAATTCTTTGCTCATTGAGACAAAAAGCTAAAGTTAATTAGTGAGATTTAAGGTTAAGTGTTGCAACCGTCCCTGGGTTGTGTTGCAACTTTCCCCTGGGTTGAGGTCAGTTGCAACATCTGGCTTCTTCCATTCAAATTAATACTGTGAACGATATGTCTTCGTCACCTTCCTAAAATAATTGCCTAAGTCATTTTTTCAGGTTTCTCAGAAAACACAAAAACAGAACCAATAATTGAATATCGTCACCTTCCTAAAATAATTGCTTAAGTCATTTTTCAGGTTTCTCAGAAAACACACACACACACACAAAAAAAAAAAAACTTCAGAGGTTCGTTCTTCTTGATGCAGCTCCCATCTTGAAAAGCTTGTAAAATTGCCTTTTAAAATTTTAAAATTGCTTGTAAAATCTTTTGACTTAGGCCAAATAAAATGGCCTAAGTCACACTCTTGACATAGGCCATTACACTACAGGGGTAGAACTGCATGATCTGTTCAACTGAGGATGCGGGGATTTTACCAGAGGTGGCCAGCATCATGAGGAGATGACTTATGCAAAAAAATCATTTTTGTCAAAAAATGACTTAGGCAATTATTTTAGGAATGTAATCATCTTTAAATGGTATGGGTAATTAGCAGACAGATGCAAGTTTAATATATACAAATTTTGGTCTCTGAGTAACTGAGAGAAATGCAAAAAGTGCAGCAACCGTCCCCGGTCTCCCCTACACCTTCAGGTCAAATCTTTACAGATTTTTATAAAGTAAACTTTTATTGTTGGTAATATTGTACAAGATGAACACTTACCGGACTGGGTTTCAGTTTTTACAGGGTTAATTATGTGGAGGTGGGACCATCTAGTGGTTAAAGTGTAGGACTACATCTCTCAGATCATCCTACATATGTCAGTAAACGGAGCGAACAGTGGAAAATGATCTTACTGGTGACGTTTCTAGTCTCATCTTGGATTTTTTTTATATAAAATAATTTACTTTTTTTTTCTATTATAAAAAAAAAAGTGATTTTAAGCTAGCACGTGTATATACAATTTGGGGACCCACTTTTACCACTGTTACAGGTTTTAGGCTATTAGGTTTTGAAACCATTATTATGAATGAAACCATGTGCGTTTACAGCGTACAGCACAGAGCAATCTGCCTTTCTTCAAAACTGAGCACAATATACTCACTCTGAACCCAGTCATTCATATCTGTATCTAAATCATTATGTTTTCTAACAATGGCTGCTGAAAAACACACTACAATAGACAGCACAGACATCTCTAAAGATGAGGTGCACATCCTACACAACATTGAGGCCTATATTTTTGAAGGATGTGGTTGCTACTTGCAGTTTCCTGTCGTGTTCTGAGGTGCGCATGAGGGAAGACAGCCAAAACATCTTTGACATAGAGAGACTCGGACGGTTTTCTTGACTTGTTTTTAGTTTGGGCCGGGGTTTTTATCTCTGAATGAGACATTGAGGACCACCGATAGACCGAAGGAACTGGGATTTCTTAAGGAGTTGGGGTGAATTTAAAGGGAGGGAGCCATGGCCTCCCTCCTGATGCGTATCTTTCGGATGGGTGTGGAGAAAAAGCGAGTTAGGCACTATGAAAACCTGAAGAGGGATGTTGATCCTCACCAGATGTGGGAGACTCTGGGAGAACTGGGGGATGGAGCTTTTGGGAAGGTGTATAAGGTAAGGGATTCAAATGATGATGATAATGAGATTCAATTCTCTGTTAAATACAAAATAACAGAACACACTTGCAATATCTTTCTCTCAGGTAATTTACTGCAAACTATATTGGATTTAATGTTAGCAAGAAAAGCACTAAATGTTTTAAAAAATAATAATAATTATAAAACTTGGCCTTTACTGACATGGTCTGATCTAATCTGTCACTTCAAGGAAATCCCTCCCACTTTAGATTGGCATGCCAGCTAAACTGACAAATACTTTTGCTAGTGGTTGTTTCTTGTTTAAAAAGTCAATTAAAAAGTTAAAATGATGACATTAAAAAGTCAAAATTGTGACGTACGGTAAAAGTCATAATTATGGCATGTTAAGTCATTTATGAGATGGAAAAATCAAAAGTATGTCATGCTTAATTGAAATTTTGACTTACAAAGTATATTATGACATTAAAAAAGTTGAAATTACTTACTAAGTAACAATTATGACATACTAACACGTAATTAGATAAAAGTCGAAATGTTGACTTTCTATGTCATAATAATGACTAATTACTTTGACTTTTCATAATAATTATGACTTGGTATGTCATAATTTTGATTTTCTATCTTATAATTATGACTTAGTATGTAATAATTAAGATTTACTAAAGCATGATTGTTTTTTCTTATGTGGGGGTTCCAAAGAAAGTCAAAGCAGAATTGCTTTTGACCAGAGTAGTGATGTTTTAAATTTTGTTCCTATACGAATCAGTTTGTTCGAATCGGTTGAGTGAATGATTCAATGATTCACTCATTAGTGCACTCACCTGTCGCCACCTACAGGTGTAATGATGTAACCTGCAAAAAGAGCCACTAAAATACACTTAAACAAGTCGTACTGTTTTATGCAGTATTCAAGTAAATTCATTTTGTTTTAATAATGTTTATATATTTTATTTTATAAAAAAGAACAAGACAAAATAGCCTGAAAATCTGAATTTCAGATCAATATTTACTGTATAGACTTAGAAAACACTTTATTTAATCTGAATTCATTAGATTTCATTTTAGTTTATTTCAAATGTATTTGTAACCATGTAGTCACCAGAAAGAATTGCTTTGAGATGAAAAACTTCTAGGTTTCCAAGGTAACAGAGAATGAGGGGTTAGGGCTAGACTGCGGTTTTGCAACTTCCTGTTAAACCATAATGTGAAAGATCAAAGATGGCTTCCTGTTAGTGATTTCAACCCCATATAAATCAACCTCTTTTCTGCATCTTTCTCGGCAATGAATCGCACTTTGCAGTACCGCTTTCAGCAGTTTTCAATTTCTATAAATGCATGTGTTGCACCATGGCCTGCAAGAGTATTTCCCTGCTTTAGAAGTGACAAAGACGAGTGTTACAGTATGTAATGTTGATCTCAGGCTCAGAATCAGACTACAGGGGTCCTGGGAGCTGTTAAAGTGATTGAAGTGCGCAGTGAAGAGCAGCTGGACGACTACATGACTGAGATAGACATCCTAGCAGCCTGTCGCCATGCAAACATCCTCACCTTGCTGGACGCCATCTTCTTTGAGGGCTGGCTGTGGGTAAGCCACATCTGTTTATGGCTGTTTTTTTTTCAGCTGGATGCTTTTTTTGTTACAGAATAGCATCTTTTGTTATATGGATTAACTATGCTATAACTATAAATGCTGTATAAAACTCTTCCTTTATGTATAGATTGAATTGTGTTACCCTTGACCAAGACCCAGACCTTTAATGTTAAAATATGAAAATACATCATAACAATATTGGAGAAAATGGTAATAGAATGAAATAAGCTTCAAAGTATTGTGTGAAATCATAATATAATATTTTTGTATTATATTTGAGTCCCTCAGTTGTGGAATCATCATGCAGTTCCATCATAACCAACAATTTTTCAAAAGATATATGTATAGCAGTTAGCCAATATGTGCCGTTTCCATCATTGTCGTTTTCACCACAGAATGCTGCTAATCACAATTGATCTTTTTTGAGTGTATCATCATGCTTTTTTATTATGTCCACAATTTTTTAAAAGTTAGTTTACTTATACCAAGGAGAAAACGGTGTCAGTGAAGAGCTATATTAAAATATTAAGCAGCGCAACTGATTCTATTTATTTGAGATATTTGAGTAATGATGCTGAAAATTCAGCTTTGCCATCACAGGAATAAATTACATTTTAAAGTATATTATAATAGAAAACCATTATTTCAAATTGTAATAATATTTCACCATTTTACTGTTTTTTCTGTATTTTTGATCAAATAAATGCAGGCATGATGAGCATAAAAATAGTAAAAATAGGCCGGTACTGTATTATATATATATATATAGGTTTTAAAAGAGTTTCCATAGTCTCCATAGTTGAAGGCTTGATGTCCTTAGTTGAACTATAAGTGTTTATTTGAATGCTTTCTCTTTTTAGATCCTGATTGAGTATTGCCCTGGAGGAGCTCTGGATGATATCATGTTGGGTGAGTCTGGAACATACTTGACACTATTATCATTTATAATCATGTATGGTTGTATCTGTGTTGCATTATCATACTTTATACTGTGTGTTTCAGAGCTGGAGCGTGGCCTTACGGAGCAGCAGATCAGTGAGGTGTGCTGTCAGACTCTACAGGCTCTGTCTTATCTTCATCAGCATCACATTATACACAGAGACCTGAAGGCAGGCAACATTCTGCTCACAACGGATGGGCAGGTCAAACTAGGTACAGTTCCCCTCTCACATTTTTAGGCCTAAGGATTCAATACAGTCAGTGCTGTATTTATTTATGTTCTCTTTTCATGCAGCTGACTTTGGTGTGTCTGCAAAAAATGACAATACCCTTCAAAAACGATCAACTTTCATTGGAACTCCATACTGGTGAGACTCCTAAATGCTATTTCTGTCATCATTTACTCACCCTTGTATTATTTCATTTAAGACAAAAAGACATACAGATCAACATTAGGGTGAGTAAAAGGGAATTATACATTTTGGGTACACTATCCCTTTAAAGTGCCCCTATTATGCTTTTTCGGATATTATCTTTCATGTATAGCTGTTTGTGAATATAAAAGGAATGTAAAAGGTCTTTTAAAGATCAAAGTGCACAATGAATGGAGTTATTGTCTCCCAAATGAAAGAAACTTGACTGAAACGAGTCGTCAGTAATTCCAGTCTTACTTCCTGCACAAACCTACATAGGTTTGAAAAAATGTACATAATGCCAGCCTATGGTCTTCATTGGCTGCCTGCGAACGTTTACCTTGACCTGCCCACGAACACTGTAGTTGTAGCTGAGACCTGGGGGTTGGTTCACATTCTCGACATGTTCGAGAAGATGCTGTTTTCTGCCCTGTGAAAGCAGAACCACTCCTCATGCACTTCCAAAGGTTGAGGACTCGTGCTCGAATTGATACGGTAAAACCGACTCCATCATTGCTGTTCGTATCTCTGTGTATCAAGCGCTGAGGAAGCCTCCAGAGCTGAAATTCAGATATTGTAATGGGCGTTTTGTTTCTGTAAGTGGTTTTGGAGAGAATTAATCTGACTCTGAGTGTGAGACCGAATCCTTTATCAAACCGTTTCAGACACTGTGGAAAAAGAGGTGATGCTGCAATGTATAATATGAGAAAAGTTTTATTTTGACCTTGGATGCATGTAAACCTATTGTAGGAGACCCTGAAAACAAAATGAGGAACCTTTAAAATAGCATAATAGGGGCACTTTAAATGATTTAACTTCATAAAAAGTAACACGATAAATTATTCCTCTACTGAAAACAAAACTGCCACTAAAAACAAATTTAAAAATATAAAAAAATATATTTTGTCTTTTAAGGATGGCACCTGAGGTGATTATGTGTGAAACGTCGAAGGACAATCCCTACTCATCTAAAGCCGACATCTGGTCATTGGGCATCACTTTAATTGAGGCTGCTGAGATGGAGCCCCCTCATCACTCTCTCAACCCCATGAGGGTCCTGCTGAAGATCACCAAGTCTCCACCACCCACACTCTCCAATCCTCGCCACTGGTGGGTCTTCACTTCGTCGTCCCCGCTCTAGATCTGCTAAGAGTTTTAGGCTTATCCTGATTTTTTGTCGACAGGTCATCACATTTCCAAGATTTTCTACGGAGGACCTTGCAGAAGAACCCTGAGGCTCGTTGGGGTGCCCAACAGCTCATGGCCCACCCTTTCTCTTATGCGGGACGAGACGGACGAGCCCTTAAAGAACTCGTCGCTGAGGCCAAAGCAGAGGTCACTGAGGTCATAGAAGCTGAGGTAAACACATGATGAAATGTTCATTAAAAAATGTATTATTAATAAATTATGAATTAAATAATATATAATATGAATATATATATATATATATAATATTAATATATATATATATATAATATATATAATATTAATATATATACAGTGCACATCAGTATATATGCAGTACATCATCACATAGCCTTCACCATACCTAGAGATTGGCAAGGAGTACTTTCCATAAGATCAATGCAAATCAAAGCAGCTATTAGGCTAACTGAAATAAAACCATGCCAATCTCTAGGTATGGTGAAGGCTATGTGATGATGTGGGGCTATTTTAATTCCAAAAGCCAAGGGAACTTTATCAGGATGCATAGTATCCTGGATCCATGAAGTAACTGGCCTTTAAAAATAAAAATCTGCCTGCCTCTATGGGAATTTAACATAGGGGTGTCCAAACTTATGCACCCTGTATTTTAAGGAAGAACATTTATTTATTTACGATACATTATTCACTCACAAAGAAAACTTGGTGTCCTTAAAGGTTGGATTTTTCCTATTTTTTAAAATAAAGGCATTAAGTTCAATTTCCAAAAGATGATTTTTTATTCCTCTTTTTAGTCAACTTTAGTATGGGTGTCTAAACTTATGCATAGCACTGTATATATAATATAGGAGGAGGAGGGTTGCCGGAAGAAATTGTCAATGGGTTGACGTGGTGTCTGCTGCTTATTTAGTACAATGATTATTGACAGTTTAGGCTCCTCCCAAACCTACGTTTTGAACTTAATTTATAATGATACAATGATTTCTATTTCAAGGAAATGCTTGTATTTCATACATATGTTAAGCAGGACTGTTTTCAACATTGATAATAATAATAAATGTTTCAGCATATTAGAATGATTTCTGAAGGATCATGTGGCACTAAAGACTGGAGTAATGATGCTGAATAAATAACATTTTAAAAAAATTAAAAAAGAATAATATTTGTAATAATAATATTTCAGAATATTCCTGTTTTTAATATATTTCTGATCAAATAAATACAGCCTTGGTGAGCATAAGAGACTTCTTTCAAAAACAAATAAATAAAAAATATGAAATGCTCACATGGTTTCATGGTGTAATGAAAATATTGTATTACTTTTTTTATGGTTACACCATATGACATTTTTCTGAGTCATTAAATTGAAACTTTCCTTGAAAAAATGTATGTATGTTTTTCTAACTTTTCTGACTTATTTGTTGACTTATTTGATGTGTTTGACTCATCTGTTGTTGGACCTGTGAAACAAACATAATCCAAGGGTGTAGCAGTACATATCTTAATACAGCATTTTCTGCATTTTTTCAACTGCAGTCTTTGTTGGATTTCCAATGTTCTGTGAAAGAGACGATCGCCACCGAGTCAGAGCAAACAGCGGCACAACCAGGACAAGCCATTGAAGAACAAGGACCACAAGAACCTGAGACCCCTCAGAAGACCTCTGTTCCAGATGCTGTTCCTCAGTCTCCCTCCAACTCAGAGCCAAAACCTGAGTTTAAAGTAACACGCAGGGCTTCCCACGCCACAGATAAAGCTCAGAAGAGGGCAAGACGCCTCTCCGTTCCAGGAAATCTGCTCTCGTTTCTGACAGGGAGCTCCCGTCGTTGCAAATCTGGATTCTGGGGTGACAATCCACCCGTTCAAGCAGCTAAAGACTCAGAAGATTCAAGCACAGCAAAAACTGTGGGAACTTGCCCTTCAGATGGCAATGAAAGTGAAAACACTGAGAAACCGATTGAGCAAATTTCTGACGTAGTTGATGCTCCAAGTAATGAGGTCACTGACACCAAAGACAAGGAAGCTATAGTAGAAACTGACAAGGAGGAAGCCCAAAACTTAAACCACTCAAACGAACCAGAACAAACACCGTTACCGACAGATTCCTCTGAAAAGGAAACACTAGAACTTGCCAAGGAGGACACTGACGCTGATGAAGAAACAACCGACAATGTGAAGTCTGTTGATTCTGGAAACAATGACCAAACATTTTGGAAATCCCTCAGAAAACCTGCTGTTATCGACAAAGACACAACACATCCACAGAGCACGCTGGTTTCAGCTTTGTGTTTGGAAACACCACCAGCCAAAAAAACTGAAAGGAATGAGGGACATTATAAATACAAGTACCTTGATTTGGCCTGTCCTTTGGAAACTTTCAATTCTCCTCTCACAGTAGATGTAAACAAAAGCTCAACTGTTGAGATTCCTTCTAATAATGTTCCTGAAGAAGTTCCTGACCTTAAGGAAGCACAACAGACAACTGAACCATCAGAAAATGAGGCTGTAGAAGAAAAAACTGAGGCAGAAATAGAAAAACCAGCAGAACTGGAGACAGATGGAGGAACAGGGGATGAAACGAAAGAGGAAAGCTGTGAAAACGACAAGGATGTTAGTGCAGGGACAGAAGAACATATAACCACTAGCACCAGAGAAGATCACATTACCATGAAGGCAGAGTTTGAGGATATCAAAGAAGCTGTCAGCGAAGAACATATTACCACTGAGGAAGATGTCAACTCAAGAAATGAAAAATCAGAGGAAGAGGAAAGCTGTGAAAAAGACAAGGATCCCCTTCCAGAAACAGAGGAAGAGGAAAGCTGTGAAAAAGACAAGGATCCCCTTCCAGAAACAGAGGAAGAGGAAAGCTGTGAAAAAGACAAGGATCCCCTTCCAGAAACAGAGGAAGAGGAAAGCTGTGAAAAAGACAAGGATCCCCTTCCAGAAACAGAGGAAGAGGAACGTTCAACCAGCAAGGAAGAAGTTGCCATGGAGGTTGACCATGAGGATGCAGACAAAAACAATGAGAACACGAGAGAACCTGAGGAGATGGAAACACCAACCCAAAATGAGACGACAAAGATCATTGATTTACAGACGCCAGAGTTGTCATGTCATAATGAAGAAGTGATCAATTCCGATGGAGAAAAGAACATCATTGGTAATGAAGGAGATGCTGTTGGAGATCAAGAGAGAGCAAGTCTAACAGAAATCTGTTCTAAACAAAAAGAAGATAGGACGGATTCAGAGGAACCTCAGCAAGAGCTTCAAATGAATGCAAATAGTACAAAGAATGTTACAGGAGAGCAATCAAAACGTCTTTCTGAAGATACAACAGATGTTCCTGGACCAAAGTTGAAAAAGCAAGTGATGTTTACTTTTCAAGAGGACCAAAACGAGCAAGAAATGCAACATGCAAATGGCTTGAAAGATTCAGACTTACCACCACCACATGAATCTAATGGATCCGCACCTAAGGAATCAAATGAAGACGCATTTCCACCTCTTTCTCCCACCGAGTCTCTGCTGTCTCCTGGGTTTGAAGGGGTGAGTGTGAAACAAACAACTAGCTAAAAACATTAACAACCAGACAAATTCAACATATACGAAATATCGTTCTCTGTTTCATGTTCATTCAGGAAACGCACCCAAGCAGGCGAACCGTTAAAAGGACACGTAAATTTATGGTGGATGGTCATGAGGTCAGTGTCACCACTTCCAAAGTGCTTGGTGAAGGAGACAGCAAGGAACAACAAATGCGCCACAACAGGTAACAATTATTTGTGCTTTAGAGTGGACATAGGAAAACGGAAGCATCACATTCTGAATGTATGTGTGTGGGTTTGCAGACGACAGGAGCTGCACGCGTTGAAGCTCTTGCAGAGAGAAGAGCAGAGAGAACATGCGCAGCTGGAGCAGAAACTACAGCAGCAGCGAGAGCAGATGTTCCGCCACATAGAACAAGAGATGACTGTGAGTCACATGCACCAAACCCCGCTGGTCTCAGTTAGCAACTTAAGACATGCTATTAAATAGAAATGTTTCCAGTCGGTTTTTTGTCTAAAGTACACAACTGGCAGATCATTAGATGTAGTTAAAGATAAGAAAAATAATGGCATTGGCAGCCATTTGTTTGTTCTACTATTTTTTAGTTTGTTGAGACCAGTCAATGTTGGAAATTATTTTTTCTGCCTATTTTAAGATTTAGATCATCATCTATCAATAAATTAAAAGTGTAGCCATAGATTTGGGCAAATATTTAACCATTACTTTTACTAAACCATATCACTTTCCTTAAGTGCATGTTGGCACAATCTGTGTTTGTGCATAATAGTTGCATTAATTTCTTTATATTAAAAAAGTACTTATGCAAGGACAATATAAATGCCTAAATTCACCTGTAACATACAAACTATTTATTGTTTTTGTTAAATGTTTTATTATTATAATTTTATTTTTTTATGTTTAAATTTTGTCAGTATAATACAAATGGAAAAATGTCAAATGAAAAAAAAAAACTTATTTTTTTTCCCTTTTATTGTTCAATGGGCAATTTTTTTTACATTATTAACTAAAACTATTAAAAACTGTTTTCTCTAATTGAAATAAAGCTGAAATAAAATATAAATATTAGATGAAAACTTAAAACACATAAAGGAAAATTACAAATGTTACCTTGTTTTATTTGAAGTAAAAAGATTACTAAACCTGAAATAACTAAAATGAAAAATAAAAATAAGCTAATTCAAAATGTTAAAAAAAGACTATAATAGTATATACTGTGTATAATAACACTGAATTGTATGATCACTTAAAAAAGTATTAGCACAGTCTCCTCAATAAGCATGATGTGAGGTAATTATACATAACAATCATTATGAGCACTAGAAATTAAGATGCCTGCCCATTAATAACCTCCGTCTCAGCCGTATGTTTATCCTGTTGCAGAGCAAGAAGCAGTACTATGACGGTGAGCTTGAGAGACTAGAGAAACAGTACCAGCAGCAAAGCGGTCAGATGGAGGCTGAGCACACCTCCCGGCTCAGGGAGGACGCACGGAGACTCAAGGCCCAGCAGGAGAAAGAGCTGAGCCGCAAGAGCAGCGCACTGAAAGCAGACCCTAAAGAGGTACAGACTGGTGCATTTACCCACACTGACACAGAACTAGGCCCAAACGCATGAAAACAGTGTATTTCTGCTTTAGGAGCAGCGGTTCCTGCAGAAGCAGCAGCAGGAGCTGAATGATGCTCTGCAGAAAGGCGTTCAGGAACATAAGAGGAAGGTGGCGTCCATGGAGTGGGAGATCACAGCCAAATCTCAGCAGCTCAAGCGTGGTAAGTATGTCACTGCTCAAACACTTATTTGTTATGTAATTTGCACAAGAATCACTATTTATGACTGTACTTGGTCTTTCTTAGTAAAATATTAAATATTGCTCACAGGAGATGTTTACAGGACCAACCATAATTAGGGGATGACTCAGTGAATCTATTTAAAAATGGAATAGATAATTAAGCGATAAAATTAAATAAAATAAAGTGACAAAATGAAGGAATTAATAATCACATTTTTTATTGCAAAATAAAAATGTCAGTAAGTAACTTTTCAAATGAACAAATCATTTATTTAAAACCATATATGTATGCATGTCTGAAAATGTAGTTGAACATATATTTTTTAATTATTACACTTTTAAGGCACTTTCACACCCAACCAATTGCTATAAATATAACTATGGGGCCGTCTACACAACACCTGTGACAAGTGCATAAACACTTTTTATGCAGTTTGGCTTTTCATTTACACAACGTTTTGGGGGCCTGAAAACGCAAACTTTTGAAAATGGGTTTCAAAGTGCAAGTTTTTGAAAACGATAGCGTTCTCATCTCTGTGTTAACTATAAAAACACAAATTTGTGAAAACGGTGACATCATGCACGTGTATTACGTGTTCAGTCTATAGGTGCGTAGTGTTTCTTTACAAAGTGACATCGCCATCTACTGGTCTGGTATGAATAATACAGCTTTTTTTCACGTTTTTGTGAATCCGTGTGAACGGGATCATTTTGACACGTTGTCGTCTGTACATGGAAAACGCAAAGGGAAAACTTTTCCATTTTTAGTACATCGTTGTTGTGTAAACGTACCCTATAATGATAACTATATGTTGTCCTCTGTTTATTATAAGCACGCGCTGCAGTTACGTCATCTGCCGCTTTAAATGCCCATGCTTTTTAAGCAGGATGAACTCTGATTGGCTGTCAATGTTTTTAATCTTTCATCAGCTGAAAAAATTATAATTCTGAAAGTGATTCCAACAATATTGTTCCTCTGTGTCGCTATCGTTATAGTGGTGTGGACTTTCCCTATTCTCATAAAATTAGAATGATTATTAAAACTTTATATTCATAGATATCGCTATAGTTATCATCCTTAGTGTGAACATTATTTTCATTCAACTACATTATTAAACATTAACTAAAAAGTTTTTGAATTTAGTTTGCTGTCATGACTTGAAAATTGAATTGTTTAATTTTTTTTTTACCATTAAAAAGATGTCTATTGATTTATTTACATTTTTAAATGAAAAAAGTCATAATTGATTAATTATTTTATGGTTAATGTGGTCCTCCAAGTCTTCCGTAAGTATGCTGCTCGTCATTCAGGTGTGCAGGAAGTTTGCATGTACTGTGCACATTAATATTAAGTAGTGTGTATTGTTTACAGTACATACACACTGTTTCCTTCTTTCTTAAGCTCGTGAGGCAGTAATTTGGGAGTTAGAACAGCGCCATCTACAGGAGAAGTACCACCTATTCAAACAGCAGGTGAAGGAGCAGTACTCCCTACAGAGACAGCAGCTGACCAAGAGACACAACAAGGTAAATTATGTGGTAACCTCCAAAAGCATTCTGCAGCCTGTTCTGTATTTATCTTCTGTTTTTCCTGTGCTTTATCCTGACCAGTCTTTTTTTGGCTCTTATGGCAGGATAAGGAGAGAGCGTCTCGGTTCCAACAGTCTTTAATAGAAGAGCAGAAGTCATTGCAGGCCCAGGAGAGAGCGTCCTTACATAAGGCCCAAAAAGCTGAAGCAAAGTCCCGTTTGAATCCGTTCAAAATGGAGCTCAGGAAGCAAGGTCTGAGCGGCCCTGAGCAGCGGCAACGTCTCACACAGGTTTGAATTCATAAGCCTTTGAATGTAGTAAAATATACGTACACTTTGAATAAGGCCGTTTTCAAACCTGGCTTGGTTGGAGCGTTTGTTTTGGAACTTGGCGCATTTTCTCCTTTAGTTTGGTTTGCTTAGGCATATATGAACATGGCAAAGCATTTGGAATCATAACAAAACAATCAGTCTGAGATCAACTGAAAAATGCTCTGCCCACTTGAAAACTCAAGAGTGGTTCGCTTGTAAAAGCAAAGCAATCCGACCCAAAGGACCGACAAACCAGACTGTATCACAGAGTATGATGGGGTAATTATTCACGTTGTGTGAAAAGCAGCAGTGTTTGTTTTGCTAATGCCTCTCAAAATGAATCGTGTCTCAGCCTAGT
Source organism: Abramis brama (assembly GCF_963993115.1). Classification (NCBI taxonomy): domain Eukaryota; kingdom Metazoa; phylum Chordata; class Actinopteri; order Cypriniformes; family Leuciscidae; genus Abramis; species Abramis brama. The sequence goes on from NC_139987.1 coordinate 10,459,636, forward strand.
TTTAGAGCAAAGACAAAGTTTGAAGTTCCCGGTTCGAATCCCGCTCGGAGTGGGTCGAGTAGGATCGGTTACATTTGGTGCCATGACCCGGATGGGATTAGGTTTACGGGGGTGAGTGTAAACCTCACTCCCCTGGTCTCAAGAGGCGCTAGAGGCTGTTGTCTTTAGCGTCCTTGTTAGCGTGCCCGCCTCCCACGCCGGATACCTCGGTTCGAATCCCGCTCGGAGTGGGTCGAGTAGGATCGGTTACATTTGGTGCCGTGACCCGGATGGGATTAGGTTTAGGGGGGTGAGTGTAAACCTCACTCCCCTGGTCTCAAGAGGCGCTAGAGGCTGTTGTCTTTTGCGTCTTTGTTAGCTCGCCCGCCTCCCACACCGGATACCCCGGTTTGAATCCCGCTTGGAGTGGGTCGAGTAGGATGGGTTACACATGGTAAGAATGTTGTTCCGACAAAGCCTTGATTCCTGCTCAAAATGAAAAAGTAATATAACAACAGCTTCAAAGAAAGCCACAGTAAGCCGAGGAGCTGTTGACTCTCCATCCTGATGGATGACCGCTTTGAGCAGAATCCTGAAACATAAACAGGTGCACTCTGACCAGTGAGAGGACAGTTTACTTGCACATGACTTGTAATACCAAATTTTGGGTTGTTTAGAAATGTTGCCTTGTGAAAGGGAACCGAACCAAGAAGAAATGGCCACATCATGACCATTTTAATCCATGTTTCTGAACTAAGCAAACTATCTACAGGTCTGAAAAACGCTCTAAAACAGAACAGTTGCAGTTGATACAGTTTGTCCTCTCTGCTTTTGCCTCCTCAGTTTTTGTCAGAGGAGGAAGCCAGACAGAAGCAAGAGAGACAGAGTCTTCAAGAAAGTCATGAGAACCAGTTAAAAGCGGTGCAGGAACAATGTGATGCCAGTACAGCTGAATTACAGCAGCTTCAGGTACATCAACAACAGTTTGTCTATTTAAAGCCTTACAGTGTTTTCATATTGAGGGAAGGTGATTCTCAGTGTCTGTGTGTTTGGATTTTAGAATGAGAAGCTTCAAGTTCTTGTGGACATGGAGAAGAAAAAGATCAAAGCTCTAGAGGACGAGCACACTCTGGAGCTCAACGAATGGAGAGATAAGCTTGCATGCAGAAAAGAGGTATCGGATAGAAGAGTAAAATTTGAGGGGTTTTTTTATGCATCTTGATTGGGCAGAAACGTAACGACTGTTGTATGCGTATGTTCAGGTGTTAGAGGAGGATCTGGCTCGCAGACGTAGAGAAAAAGAAGGAACCAGGAGACGAGGCAGTGAGCCAGAAAACCGACATGCAGCTCGTCGTCCAAAGTTCTTCCATAACCTAAGCTTCTCCTGACAAAGTGAAGGAATGCACTAAACCATAATGTCTTTATATACAATATAAAGCATGTACACTAACGTTCAAAAGTTTGGAATCAGTAAGATTTTTTTTCTTAAAAGAAATTAATGCTTTAGCAAGGATGCATTAATTTGATCAAAAGTGACAGTAAAGACATGTATAATATTACAAAAGAGTTCTATTTCAAATAAATGCTGTTCTATTCATCAAAGAACGCTGAAAAAAAGTCACATTTTCCACCAAAATATTAAGTAGCACAACTATTTTTAACATTGATAATAATAATAAATGTTTCTTGAGCAGCAAATCATCATATTAGAATGATTTCTGAAGGATCATGTGTCACTGAAGACTGGAGTAATGATGCTGAAAATTCAGCTTTGACATCACCGGAATAAATTACATATTAAAATGTATTAAAATTTGATGTACATCAGAGTAATGGATTATCGAAAAAGAAAAACAATGCAGTCTGGCATACATCACCAATGAGAAATCTATTGTTTCACTTGAAGATTGATTTATGACATTTTGATTAAGAATTACAAGGTCATTTATTTATTTTTTTTTATAAAATTAAACACATGCAGTGAATTGTTCACAATAAAATAAATAACATGCATTTAGAAAATAGATTTCAATTTCATGCTGACTTTAAATTGTAATAATATTTTAACTGTATTTTTATCAAATAAATGCAGCCTTGGTGAGCATAAGAGACTTTTTTTTTTCTGAAGTATTAAAACATTTTACTGACCCCAAACTTTTGAACTGTAGTGTAAGTATTTGTGTTTGTCTGGGGCGTTTTCAAAGTTGTCCCTTTGCCCCATTTAGTGTGACAACACGATCCACTGTCACAGTTTGTTAAATGAATTATTTTTAATAAATAGGGATTTTTGTCAAACAAAAATTTTGACAGAAACTTACCCTAAGGAAAAAAACAAACAAAACAAACAGAAAACACTGTATAAACAATATATACAGTATAGATGGACATTTGGGTTTCGGTGCAGACTATTTTTGTCTGGGGTTTATGTATTTTTGTAAATATGTTTAAAATCTGCTTAGGCATAATTCCTCTATAAGTGTATGTTATAGCCTGAAGATGAACATTCATATGTAAATAAACTTTAAAACTATTTTAGATAAAGAGTCTATTCAGATGCTATCTCTTCTGGTGGATGTGTTTGAAGCTTAAGAATAGTCATCTGCATGCACACAAAAACAGCTCACAAGCCTGGGTATTCGAGAACATTATTACATTAAGTTACACCCCACAACAATATCTGTCTAGAGTAGACTGTCAACATAACTTTTATTGAGCAGAGACAGGGCTGCTGGATAGACGATTTCAACCTCTTTATGGTAAGAGAAATGCTTTTATATTACTAAATGTCTGGACATATGAAAACTTGTAATGTGACATTTGAATTTAATGCAACAAATGGGCACATAGTATAAAAGGTAATTTATACATTTTATTTTAATGTATAAAAATGTAGTATTCTAGTAAACCTTGATTTATAAATATGTAAGACATATTGCCTTATCCTAAATACTAACAAAAATGACTAAATACAATTGAACAATAAAGTACTTTGTTAAAATTTTAATGATTTGTCATGTGTTGCCAGTGACTTGAAGCACAGCGCTCATACAGTATAACTATTATGAATACAGTTTTATGGCCTTTAAAAAAGGCTACTTGAAATAGACAAAAATTGTTTGTCATACTGCAGGAACATTTAGCCTGTTAAATGTTACTCATCCATCTAAATCTTTACCTAAAGTCTTGATGTTAAAAAAAATGCTTTAAGAAAACATTGTTTGAAAAAGGTTTAAGATGTATGTTAGGAACAGAAGGAGGTAAAACCAGAGTTTTGCAAACATTAAATGCTAATTAATTTAACAATATTGCTTAGTTATTGTTGCCCATTAAAACAGATTATAGCTGTGTGCCCTATGAGGAATCTTGAGTTCAGCACAAACATTTTGTTCTCAAACTAGAATCTCAAACTGAATCAGTCATTTGTATGGCAAGTTAATAAGAAACTTTTCAATTAGCTTTTCGGTTGTGGCATAAATTAACACTTGCTTTATTTTCAAGATGTTTTATCTAACTATTGTTGATTTTGTTCTCAGTGGAGTGCTCAATTGGAAGTAAAAAAAGCATTGATAATATCTTAAGGAGAATGCTTGTTTAGGCAATTTTACATTTCAATATCATTTTTTGTATGTTACAATCTCCCTAAAGTGCATTATGGACGTCAGTTGAAACTGCTGTATAACAATATTGCTCTAGTATGCTTTCCTGTCCATTAATCTCTGATGTTTCATATCTGTGCAATTCCTGTACACTAAAAGAGTCCTCCATTAGAACTGTGGTAAACACTGACTGCATTTTAATGACTGTTTCTTTTCCAAACAATACGATGGATCCCTAATAAATCCAGCTAAACTTGTCTAAAGTGCATCTCTTTTTTTAGCAAACACTTCCATGAGTATTTCTAACATTATAAAATACCATTCTTTCTCTCTTGTATATAACTTCCATTAGGCTCTTGTCTTGTAATATGTAAAATTGCTGCATTCCAGTAAGCTTATTTCTTTTGTCTTAAACTCTGAATTGCCTGCTGTTTACCAAGTTTATGCTAACTCAATGTGTCTCGATTTGTTAGGGCCAAAATGGGGCAGTTATGTAAGCTTGTACTGTTCATTTTGGTTCTGATGGCAGTGCTACACAATTCATCAGGAGGAACTAAAGGATTTCAGAAAGGAAAGAACACCCCTTCCAATAAGCCATCCAATAAGCCGTCACAAGGGACCAAGACCCAACCTAACTATCCCAGACAACCCTCCTATCCTGGTGCAGGAGGTCACCCAGGCTACCCTAACCAGCAGTGCCCTGGTAGAGGCGGCTCCAAACCAGGAGGATATCCCAACCAGAATCCTGGAGCAGGTAGCTATCCAGCTGGAGGAAGCTATCCTTCGGCTGGTGGCAGCCCCAATCAGTATCCGGGAAGAGGCAGCTCCAATCCAGGAGGCTATCCCAACCAGAATCCTGGAGCAGGTACCTATCCAGCTGGGGGCAACCCCAATCAGTATCCGGGAAGAGGCAGCTCCAATCCAGGAGGCTATCCCAACCAGAATCCTGGAGCAGGTACCTATCCAGCTGGGGGCAACCCCAATCAGTATCCGGGAAGAGGCAGCTCCAAACCAGGAGGATATCCCAACCAGAATCCTGGAGCAGGTAGCTATCCAGCTGGAGGAAGCTATCCTTCGGCTGGTGGCAGCCCCAATCAGTATCCGGGAAGAGGCAGCTCCAATCCAGGAGGCTATCCCAACCAGAATCCTGGAGCAGGTACCTATCCAGCTGGTGGCAGCCCCAATCAGTATCCGGGAAGAGGCAGCTCCAATCCAGGAGGCTATCCCAACCAGAATCCTGGAGCAGGTACCTATCCAGCTGGGGGCAACCCCAATCAATATCCTGGAAGAGGAGGTGTTAATCCTGGAGGGTATCCCAACCAGAATCCTGGAACAGGGGGTTTCTCTAATCAGTATCCAGGTAGAAGTGGGTACAGCCCTGCTGGGTATCCAGCAGCTGGATCTTATCCAGTGAGAACTGCAGGGCAAACTGGAGGATACCCAGGAGGACACCCTTCCGTTGGAGGGGTATATCCCAACTGGAACCCCAACAATAAGATTCTCAGTCCACGTTATGGAGGTTCATTTGGAGGTGGTGGATTTGGCATGGGTGGTTCTCCTTTCTCCCAAACTGTGAAAGGAATGGGCTATGGTCCTTCTGTACAATCCAAAGGCTTCGCAAAAAAGGCAATGCTAGCTGCAGGTGTTGGTGCAATGGCAGGAATGGCTGTAGGCTATGGAATCGGAAACTTTCCACGCCCTGACTTCCAATTTCGTAGCCCCCAGGAGGAACGCCACTACAACAACTATATGTACAAACGTCAGGGCACTCATTCTAAAGGCGGAAACAACAAAGGAGGACCCAGCTACACATCAAAGCTGCCACCCCAGGCTCAGTCATATGACCAATTCATGAACACATGCATGAAGAGAAGTGATCTTTTAAAAGAGCAAAACATGGAAGATTCAGCAGTTCGCAGCAACATTCAAAGAGATGAGCCACTGATTGATTATCTAGGTATGAATGAAGACTACTTAGAGAAAGTTGAGCCAAAGAATAATACCAAATCCCCTACAACTGATTATCCAAAGGATGCAGGGATTCATAAGGATGAGGACGATGACACAGTGAGTATCGTACAGATTGGCTATCCAGCACTTATTGAGCAGATGAAAGCTCGAAAGTGTGTCGAGCTGTACTTGGTTTACTCTGAGAGCTTCCAGGAGAAGCAGAAAGAAAGTTGGAAGGAAAAAAAGCAAGAAAAAAAAGCTCTCCAAAGTTCCATTAACCATAATGGTAACAGTAACCGTGTCTCTGGAGTCTGTTTCTCACGACTTCCTTTATGCTTCTTAGAGGCACTCTCTACATTGATTCTGTATAATGGAATGCAGTTGCCCTTCTTTTCTACCCTGCAAATCTAGGAACCCCCCCCCCCCGGCTATTTAAATGTATAGTACCAGACAAATATAATGTATATTGGCCATATTGCTTTTAAATGTCAACGGATGCATTTATTCATAGGAATTGAATGTTAAAGATCTATTTATTTATAGTAACTATTTATATTATTTCCAAAAGAATCATCAATAATAATAATAGTAATAGTAAAAACACATTTCCTCTATTTTTTTTTAATAAAATGTAAACTGATTCATTTGTCTTGATTATTTAATAGTAGTAGTGTTTATTAGGATATGCTCTGATATGAAAATTTTGTCCGATACCAATAATTCTTTATATTTGAATGCCGATAACCGATATATTGTCCGATAAATCTAAATCCAACTTTTTATATAATTTTTAAGAGCCTGATTATTACAAAAAACAACAAAAGTCTCACCATTAAAAGCCATGTCCCAAACACACAATTATAATGTCATTATAATTTTATGTAGCCTATATGACAGACTTGCGCTGCACGTGTTGCACTGAATTTTCTATATTTGAAGTGATTTTAATCATATTTCAAACAATTTAGAACCATCATGGTGAACAGTACGCATCTGAAGTGTCTCAGCTGAAGGAAATAATCCATTATCTATCGTTTTTTATATATATCGGTCAAATTTTCTTAACGGGCCGATACGATAACATTAAAAATGAACATATATCAGCAGCTACCGATATGGTGGCCGATATATCATGCATCCCTGGTATTTAGAGTTCACATCTTTTAATAATTCACTCTAAATGTTATTTCCCCCAAGAACGTGCAGTGTAAACCAAAATTTACAGTAACTTTTTTCAGTGTTTTATAGATCAAACAATGGCTGATCTGTTTAAAAGCCCCCTAGCAAAATGAAGACCGTTAATTATTACATTTGGAATAACAGGTGTATTCAGTATAAAAACAGATCTTTGTACAACAAAAACTGGGTTAGTAATGGTGTTGTTTTGGTTTCACAACTTATGAATTCTGATGGTCAATTGTTATTGTTTGAAGAATTTATTTCTAAATTTGATATTGCAGTTACACCAAAAGAATATGGCATTGTTTTTGTTGCTATCCCAAGGAATGTTTTGCAGCTTATGATTGGATCCAGAACAGAGCTATTTGTGACAGCTCCTATTAACAATATTTTTCTGGGAAGTGTAGATGTTACAAAAAACAAATGTTCAAGTAATTACATTAGAAATCTTTTGGTAAATGTTACGGTTCCTCCTGCTAAAATTTTTTGGACATCTCTTTATAAGGATATTGATTGGAAAAAAATGTGGTTGATGAGTAATAAATTCTGTCTTAACAATAAAATAAAAGAAGTATCTTTCAAAATTATACACAGAATATATCCGGCAAAAAAGACGTTAGAAAAATTTAAGATTGATATTGAGTATTCATGTAATTTCTGTGGCTTAAATGAAGAAACTATTGAACATTTGTTTTATCACTGTGTGTTTACTAAAATGTTCTGGATGAATGTACAAAACTTTACTGAAAGGAAAACAGGACAGTCATTATGTTTGCAGGAGAAGGACGTTCTTCTTTACTTTGAGGACATTAATTTGGAAAAGGACTTGATTTTCTTTGTACAACTTGTTTTATTTTTAGGAAAATTTCACATTCATAAAAGAAAGTGGACTGACAGCAAGCCATTATTTAACCTATTTCTACAAGAGCTATCTCATTACAGCACCACTATCAATGATCTTAAACAGTCAAAGGCTTTAAAAACAAATTCTATTCTGAAAAAATTCCTATGCAACTAATGTGTTTTTTGTATTTGTAATCTTATTTCTTTTAATGTTTGTACCTCTGGCAAACAGTTTTGTTCTGTACATTTTTGTTAATAAAATTCATTAAAAAAAAAAAAAAAAAAAAAAAAAATGAAGACCGTTGCCATGGTAACATCACAGAGCAGACTGTGGCCATCAACATGATACATGCTGCACGTTGCTATGAGACCAGGCTATTTGGAGAACCAACATCATGATTAGGTGAAAGCAAACAAAGTGGGAATAAGTAGAGTTTATTATTTATTAATTTAACATCAGAAAACAGTACAAGGACCAAAGAGTGACATGGTTTAAAAGACCTGCCAAAATACAAACCCTGAAACTGACAGAAGAGTAACTGACATCACTGGAATGAAAGGAACAGCAAAGCTTGTTATTTTTTCTTATGTCCACAAAGTTTGCATTAAACGATTTCAGACGTATGAGAGAATGCACTTAAATATTAGCCCTTAAATTAAAGCGATTTCATGCTTGAAACAAAGCACTCGTGTCGCTTCATAAAACTGAGGTTAAACCACTAGAGTCACATGGATTGCTTTATGATGTCTTTACTACCTTTCTGGGGCTTGAAAGGGGTAGTTGCGTAACTTTCAATGGAGGGACAGTCACAGAAATCTTAATTTGTCTTCCGAAGATGAAGACAATCTTACGCGTTTGGAGCAACATGAATTTTTATTTTTGGGTGAACTAACCCTTTAACAACGATGTTAGCACCAAAATAAATAAAATCATTAGTTAAAATCCCTATTTGATTGCAGTACTTTCAGGCAATAGCAGCACAACATCAATTAAATATAATTTAATATTCATCACACCAACCAACGGCCAAAACATTTGGATATATGTTTAACAGTAAAAATTTTAATTAACTCAACCTTCTTGCCTTGACATACACACACACACACACACACACACACACACACACACACACACACACACATATATATATATATATATATATATATATATATATATATATATATATATCAATCATATCATATGTCATCACTGTCTCACATTTCATATTTCATCCTCGTAATAAATAAGTTTCACTTCATCAAAGAAAATGATCGCATCCTGTTTAAAATTAAACCTTTCTGCACTATGAAATTGTCTCTCAGCGAGACTTGCCTCAAACCCTGTAATTCATCCCCACATAAAGATGTGTGCCACTGTTCCCAGTGTTATGAGGATGCTGGCCTGCTCTGAGCAGCCAGTGTTCCTGTACTTCTGCCAGTCTGAGCGACTGTGGTTTCCAGGTCCATCGGGATAGCGCCTGCTGCCCTCTTCGTACCCGTACCTCGGTCTGCCCATAGAGCCCAGCCCGTATCCGATGGCTGCTCCTCCGACAGCCCCCGCGGCTGCAGCACCTGCCAGTTTCAGGCCCGTGTTCTTTGAAGAAGGGGATTTGGCCGGCTGACCCCATCCGCCTCTGCCACCTCTGCCACCTTTGCCACCTTTGCAATGGGCCAAAGGATACATCGACACCACCAGTAACATCCACACCCACATCATTACCAGGAGCTTCTGATTGCCCATCGTGATTAGAGGTCCCTATAAAAGACAATGGAAGCTAATTTATATCTTGTTACACATTTGAATAAAGTTTCCTATAATAATATTACATACATTTAAAAGGTAGGACATGCTATTTCAATAATTGTTTCATATGTTTTTTTATTAGCCTTTCAAGGGCAAAATGTCTGTGCACAGACACTTTTAAAATAGGCTACTTTACAAATAAATGATATTGGTAACACTTTAAATAAGGTTTCATTTGTTAAAAGTACACTAGCTTTTTTTTTTTTTTTTTTTTTTGTACACTAGCTTTTGGCCAGCTCCAGCGATTAAAAAAAACAAAACTGAATGCATTTTGCGGAAGAACGTTGTTTTGGTTGTGCTTCGGCTTTGCGTGACTGCAGTGCGGATGAATACGACCCTTCGCAATAGATAATGCTTTAGTATAATCAAGCGCTATAATAAAGCGCTGCGGAGCTTCTGGCCCTACGGTGGAAACGCAGCATGGTTTTGGGCTCGGTGCTACTGGCCCGAGGCTCTTAGCCAGTGGAACACAGTGGAAACAGTGGACAGTGGAAACGCGGCTAATATTTCCTTGCAACATATTTCCATATGCATATTGTTCCCTATTGAGTTTGTAAATTGATAACTCTGTTAGAGAGCAACATGAGGCAATTTATCTCTTCAATAACACACCTGTTGAGTAATAAAAACACAATCTCCCCATCGCCTTTACAAGACTTCAAATCCAATCTCCAAAAAGCAACTTTTCACTATTTACGGATATAACGAGACACGAAGGGTGAGTGAGGTATGCACGCAATTTCCCGCGAAAACCATCCAGTCAGGTCTAAAATATAAAACACTTTAAACAGGCGTAATTTCCATAGTAGGCTAGGCTATATCAGGGTAAGACAACAATTTTTTTTTTTTTGCAAAGATTAATGATGTTTTGACTTATTATTAAATGTTTTATTAATTTTGAACAACAAAAGGTAGTGTTACTTTAACAGTTAACTACATTAGTAACAAAGAAAAATACTCCTACAGCATTTATTAATATTGGTCAAGGTTAATCTCAACATTCTTAAGATCAAAAGTTGTATCTGTTAACATAGTTAATGAACTACATGAACATATTTAACTAACATTAACAAAGGTTAATAAATGCTGTAAGAATATATTGGTTCATGTAAGTTAACACTGTACATTAATGTTACATTTTTTAATAATAAAAACACTTTTACAAATAGTAATAGTGGCAAATACACTAGATTTACAAATTATTTCTCTAATTTCATAAGCTCGATTTATGCACACAATTTTGGGTTCTACTTACAACCAGTGTACAAACTAGTGTAGAAACAATTTTCACAAATAAATACAAAGAAAGGGCAAGTAACACATTGAATTAAACGTTACATTTTGAAGTAGAAAGAGCCTCCTTTTCAAATAATAAACATTGCTCCAGTTCATATTTATTTTTATTAATATGTGCTATGTTTAATTTAACATTTATTTTAAAATGTTGTTTTTATCATTTGCTTTTTATTAACTACATTGATTTTATTGATTTATTATTATATTATGTGTATTTTAAAATATTTAATGATTGTTTATTTTTAATATAACAGTAAAGAAACACATTTTTAAATGTTTTAAATGAAAATGTTGAACATTTTATCCAACAGAATTATTCTAAACAGAAACATTCTTGGTCAGTTTAGACAATTACAGTGCAGTGAGCGGCACAAGTCTTCTGAATCTGATTATACACACCATTGCACATATATAGACGAGCGCTGACCACTGACAACAAACAAACGTCCTGACTGGTGTATCAATTGTCAAAGCTCACCTAGAATGAGTGCTATGTACGATTTGCTGACACACAGTGACCCACTTGTTGTGCCATACAGTATATCAATTGTTATACATGTATTGCATAACATAGACAGCCATGTTGATGTCATTGATGTCACAATGGTTATTTCAAACTATTACTGTAATATGAACCAATGAAAAATCTTTAGGATACATTACATTAGTTTTGATATATTAAATGTGTTGCCTCAGTATTCATGCTATAATAACATTTATCCTCTATTTTGCAAATCTCAACAAAGTCCCATCTGTTGCAATAAACAGAAGCATCTTACCATAGTGATGATCAGTGGCTTCTCTTCACCGCTTGAACCGCCCAGTCACACTGTGAGAAGCTGCTCTGTGTTGTAAACAACCACCTTATGAAACTGTCCCTCACTACACAGGAGCGAATGAGCAATCAGGGAAGCTCAATGGCCCCGCCCACTTCAGAACAAAGGATGAATTAGTGCTTGGTACTAGACTGGCTTTTACTCATTTTAAAGCAATTTCTAATAAGATTTACATCCCATTACTCCCACACTCGATTTCCCCCTCGTGTCTATTATCTCTGACCATTAAGTTCTCAAATCTTAGTTGTAATAGTAAGAGATCAGTGCTTAGGAGTGTTAAAGAGACTAATAAAATATATTAGGAGAGATTAAGTCTTTATTCCACATGGAAAAATGATCCTTATGTTGAAGTGTCATGCCTAATGTGGAACATATTCGTGGTAAATGGACTGTTATTTTGATCTGCTTAAACAGACCCATGAGACTCATGAGAAAAATATTAATATTAGACTTCTACAGGGATCACTGAAATGTACTGAGATCTTTCACTGAGGTAAATGTGCATGCAAGTTGACACAATAAATTCTGTATTTTTATTATTTATTATTAAAAGCAAAAATCCGTGCATATACAGTACACTTGTAAAACGCCTCACAAATTAAAAATATTAAATATTAATAAGGCAAATAGATTAGATTTACAAATTATTTCTCTTTGTTTCACATTGTCTGTTTATTCACACAGTCCGGCTTTACATTAAATCAGATTTTTAATAACTAGAAAAATAAACACTCTTATGGCTCATTATAATTGTGCATACAAGTCGGACATTGACCCATTTGATTTCCTTTGTGAAAAAGAAGGCCAAGTATCTGTTTATCTGCTGTTTATCCAATAAAGCTTACTATTTAGAGAAAGCCATGGTACTTTTGTATATTGCTGTATTATGATATTATAAAATACATGAACACAATAACAGGCTCATAGAAAGCCAAACTAAAGTAAGAATATGTCCCTGTTCCTGAGAGAGCACCACTTTGGTGCTTTAAAGACGGTGTTCAGATGAATGATGTAACATCATCAAGTAGTTTTATCAGCTAAAGACTTCATGTATCTCTTGATGATACGGCGCAAATCAGCGTACCTGAATAACAGGAAATCAGAAAAAAAAAAAAACAGAAAGGAAATGAGTCACAATGATTTCAAATGACTCTAGAAATCATTATGTATTTTTTTTTTGTTATGTATGATAGAGTGTACCTCTTCTTCAGTTTCAGCATCTCTCTTTCTTCTTCCTCTTGCAGTTTAGCAATGAAGCTTTGTAAAACAGGAAGCTCAAACTTGATGTATTGTGCCACCTTGAGGACAAAATTAAGTATTACAACAATATATCCAAACTTGCACTACTGTGTAGTTTGGCTGAATTCAGAAAGCCACACATAAGATTATATTATAAAAACTGACACTTATAAATAGTAAGATTACAGTATCCAAATTTTAAGACCTGCTACATCAGCCAAAATGTGCAGTATACAACCAGACGCATTGTGTAGAATATTGAATATAACAATGCATGACCTTCAATAACCATGTAAAAAATATACTGGAAATATATCTAATTATATCTATTGTCTATCCAAAATATCTATTATATGATCAGTCTGGAAAATGTATTTTTTTACAAACAATATTTGATAAATAAATAAAACTACTCAAAATGAAAGCATTAAATTAATACATAATTCATAATGTTCATAAAAAACAATGTTAATTTAAACATTTAATAAATTATTTATTAATTAAATCACCAAACAAATTCATAAATGTGCATTGCATTTCCTTTTAGCATTGGTTTGCATTCATTGCTTCATTTTTATTATCATTTTTGGACTTTTAAGAAAAAACCTTCAATTTGCAGATAATGATCAAAAGAATGCAAAATAATGGTAAAATTAATAAATAATTTTTGGGTGATTTAATCATTATCATTATGATTTTATGTTTTATTATTAATGTAATTATGTATTTATCTATTTACATTTTTGTTTAATTATTTAATTTTAAGTAATTTGGCCAGACAGACAGACAGACAGACAGACAGACAGACAGACAGACAGACAGACAGACATACAGACAAACATACATACATACATACAGACAGACAGACAGACAGACAGACAGACAGACAGACAGACAGACAGACAGACAGACATACAGACAAACATACATACATACATACAGACAGACAGACAGACAGACAGACAGACAGACAGACATAGAGACAGACAGACAGACAGACAGACAGACAGACAGACAGACATACAGACATAGAGACAGACAGACAGACAGACAGACAGACAGACAGACAGACAGACAGACAGACAAACATACATACATACATACAGACAGACAGACAGACATACATACAGACAGACATAGAGACAGACAGACAGACATAGAGACATACAGGCAGACAGACAGACAACCAGACATACAGACAGACAGACAGACAGACAGACAGACAGACAGACAGACAGACAGACAGACAGACAGACATACATACAGACAGACAGACAGACAGACAGACATAGAGACATAGAGACAGACAGACATAGAGACATACAGGCAGACAGACAGACAGACAGACATAGAGACATACAGGCAGACAGACAGACAGACATACATAGAGACAGACAGACAGACAGACAGATATATAGATAGATAGATAGATAGATAGATAGATAGATAGATAGATAGATCTGGTCTCTTACATCATAGGTGACCTCTTCCACCTGGTCGGTCTCCATTAGGAACATTTTGCTGACCTGTTCACAAGGTCCTTTCAAAACTCTGACCGCCAAAGGATGATCATTAGGCTTCAGCTGGTGTCTCTCTGGATGCAGGAGAGGATTAGAAATATGAACTCAGGCACAAATAATAGTGACACATGTGATTTGAGTCAGGACGTACCGCCACTCGTGTGGACAAGATAGAGGCTGAACTCATCCGGGCTGTTCTCAATCTTGAACTTGCTCAGCAACACGCGCATAACCTGTGCCGTCGTCATACAGCTGTTGATGCGGACGTTGGTCACAGAGCCGAACGCTGGCGTAAACACCGCTGTCTGTTTGAAACAATCAAACGTGAGCAAAAGTGAGCAAGAATTGAATAACGTGTAACCAGTTTATGAAACATGATGCTTGCCTTGTGGTTATAAAAGTGTCCATTGAAGGAGCATCGGTGTCTCTTGACTCTCCTGATGCCAAGTCGACGTCCACTGATTCTCCTCGCGGTGACATCACTCCTGGACCTGGCAACCCGATCCGAGTGTGTCGACTTCTGCTGGCCCTCACCTGCCAGATGAGACTTTACTAAATCACACACTGCCATTCAAATATGATGAATAGGCAGTGAACACTGTTACGTTTTTTTTAGAAAAGGTCAAGAATGTATTCACCTGCCTCTTGCTTCTCCTCACCGGAGTCATTTGATTGGTCATCTGTTGCAGTGACATCAATGGAAATGCACGGCTGATTTGTTTCATGATTTCTAAAAGGCAAGAAAGCAGGAACCTTAATTAAAAGAACATTCTGGAGAAAACAATTTTGACCATCAGTTAAAAAAAAATGCTTTTACAGTAACGCATTTACAATGAAAGTCTATGGGGCAAGAGTTTTGTAGCCTACTCATCATTTTGTGCATTAAGTGAAAGTGTTTATAATTGGTATCTATAAAGTTCCTTTTTGAGGAAGTTTTGTGTATTATCTATGAAGTTTCCTTTTTGAGGTGGGCTATTTTTGGAACTTCTGCACAAGCAATGTAATACTTGGGTGGAGTCTGCACCATGTTTTACTTTGGCTCTGTCAGAAATACCCCTATACCCTTAAATAGGGCACTATTTCAGGACAGCCATTTGTAGTGGTGTCCGATACCATACTGGACGTTATACCATAATGCACCACAATAACGAGTGTACAACTGATGTACAATTCGTGTACACTCAAAGGCTACAGAATACCCATAATGCACTGTGGGGGTCGTAGGCTACCGAATTAATTCATGAGTCTCGCCAGAAGATGGCGCCCGCAGCTGAATCATCCGTCCATACATTATCCAAAACGCTGGTTCAATGTGGGTACAGCGTCATTATCATTATCATACAGGTATAGATTCCTTTTTAATTGGTTAAAATTGTTTTACTAAGGTTTATCATGCTAGTTTTCATGACAGAGTTAAAGATGAATCTTTTCTTTACTACTGGAGCTGCCAGTTATAATGATAAAGACATCGTTCTAAAAACAACGGCACAAATAAACAATATCGTTTGAATCACTTTCAGAATCAAACGATTTTATCCAGCTAATGAGCGATAAAACACTGACATCCAATCAGAATCCATCCTGCTGTAACGAGCTTGAGCATTTAAAGTGACAGACAAGCGCAAGCTTAGAATAAACAACGATTGCACTAGGAAGCTAATATACTATTATAGTTATCGTTCTTGGTGTGAAAGGGCCTTAATAGTATCTGAATTCACTGACTCGTTTTAATCATTCAATCGTTCAAGTGGACTATATCAGTGGAGTAATGTATGGAAAAGTGAATGAGGGTATAGGGGGGATTTCGAACACAGCTCTTGTTTTACCAGCTTTCCATTTATACTGTATGTAGCCTACTACTGTTCAAAAGTTTGGGTTCAGTACATTTTTAAAGAAATTAATACTTTTATTCAGAAAGCACTTTTTAATCAAAATGAATCAAAAGTGAAAATTAGGCTACTTAATGCATTAATACAACAGATTTCTAGTTCAAATAAACACTGTTCTTTCGAACTTTCTATCCATCAAAGAATTGTAGAAAAATGCATCATGATTTACACAAAAATATGAAGCAGCACAACTGATTTCAACATTGATAATAATAAGAAATGTTCCTTGAGCAGCAAATCATCATATTAGAATGATTGACACTGAAGAGTAATGATGCTGAAAATTCAGCTTTACCATTACAGGGATAAATTACATTTTATAACATTAAAATAAAATAAAAATTGTTATTTTGAATTTCACAATACTATTTTCACTGTTTTTACTGTATTTATGATCTTATGATTTAAAATCTTGCTGACCCCATACTTTTTGAAAGGTATAGGCCTATAAAAGGTTTTAATTAGGTTTGCGTAACAAAGTCAGTATGCATTTCTAGCACTCTCTGGTTAATTTTTAAGTATTTTGGTTCGAACTTCAAACATAATTATCCGTCGTGAATTGAAACATCCACTGTGAAGGCAAACCAATACATTTTTGATTGTTTTTATGAAATTAATTTCTGTTGCAATTAGGCTACATATGCTATATGTATCCCAAAACATTAACCAGAAAGCACCAAAAACAATAATATGCTAAATAATAAAAATGATTTATAATGTAAAATAAAATAAATAATATCTGACTTGACTGTGTTGATGTCTGTTTCATCACTCAGAGATGTTAGTGAAGGGCGTGGCCTGGCTGACTCCTTCTCATCTTGCATCTGCAGTCTGATTGGCCGCCGCACGCCCCAAAAAACATTGAGCAAGCCCTCTATGATCAATTCTCCTTCCTCCTGTGAAATTGGCATGTCACATTAGTCATCAGCTGTATGACAGCAATACAACAGGCTACATTTTACCTACTAACCTCTCTGTGTCTCAACTGGAGAGCTTCTCCTTCATAATAAAGGTTGTACGTTTGAAGGTGTGAGAGAATAACGCTCCTGCAAACAACAAGAAAATGAAGTTAGGTTAACGAGAACAGCGAGAGCAAGACACCTTTGCAGTAACATAAGATGGACTTACTTGCTTACGAATTTGTTTTCTCCAATCTGGATCTTGTCTGAATCCACAGTGTCCATGTCGGGTCGGTGAAGAAACTTTAGGAAGGCCTGTAAAAGAATGAAGGGATGAATTGAAAAAGGTCTCTGCGATCAGAAGAGAATCTTATGACTTTCTGCCTTATAATCGCAGAATGACTTAAGGCAAGATTCTCTCTCACTCACTCAAACACACACACACAAACACACACACACACACACACATTCTTGTACATCTATCTTTATGAGGACATTCATTGACACAATGCAATCTCTAGCCGCTTACCCTAACCTTACCCATCACAACTAAGTGCCCAACCTGACCCCTGACCCTAAACCGACCCTTAACCTCATTATAACCTTATCCCTAAAACCAAGTCTTGACCCTCAAACAGGCCTTTAAAGGCTCTCAGAAAGTGAGGACCGGCCAAAATGTCTTCACTTTACTCTCTTTGTCCTCACTCCAATGGTCTAAAACTCAAACTGGTCCTCACAAAGATAGTTGTACAAGTACACACGCACACACACACACACACACACACACACACTAAAAGACGATTTGAACTGTCTCACGCCATACTATTAAACTATAAGGATGTAAACACACATTTAGGCCTAATATTATATTTACCATGATTTACTGTGACACATTTCATCACACAAAATGGCTAGCACATCACAAGTAAGCAATAACTTCACAGAATTTGCACATGGAGAGCTAAAGTTAGTTTTAAACCAACATTTTATTCATCATAAGCTCAAATGCAGCACAAGATCTCACGCTATCTCAATTTATATTCTGATATCT
Organism: Abramis brama; assembly: GCF_963993115.1. Taxonomy (NCBI): domain Eukaryota; kingdom Metazoa; phylum Chordata; class Actinopteri; order Cypriniformes; family Leuciscidae; genus Abramis; species Abramis brama. The sequence continues at coordinate 10,477,717 of NC_139987.1, forward strand.
TTGGTAAGGGACCTGTAAAGGTCAAGATGCCGAAGCAGGTGACAGTGACTTACTGTACAAGCAGCACGTGTGGAAATCCAGCAAAGTAAGTGAAACCAAGCCAGGCTCTGTCACTTGCATCAGAGAAAGTGATGGTAATGTGGATGGAAATGTGGAAGTCTTGGAAGTCAGCGTGAAACAGCTGTGCTGTGGGATGAAAGCGTGTCGTTGACAAGCTACATGAGCCTTTGCCCCTCCCTATAAGACTCTTCCTCATTGCAAACGCTCAGTCAGGAAGTTAGAGCTTTTTTCACTCGGGTCAGACTTCCTCCCATGAGCCACAGATATGCACACACTGCCCCCGACCACAATTCTGCATGCAGAGATAATTACTAACACAGAAACTCAACGCTCGGGCGGTTTGCTGGGCCAGACAGGAAGTACGCTTGGCCGAGAACATAAACGGGCCTGTACATTTAGGGCAGATGTTAACACACCGTCCCATGAGTACCAGTAAACACATAATGTCCTTCAACTGAAAGAAACTTTTCCAAATAAATAAAGCAGAAATATGCATGATGTAAACATGTTTGTATATTAGGATCTTTAAAAAATAGCTATTGTGAGAGTGCTGGATGTGTTATCATAAGTCATCATTTCCACATTGTTAAGAGAATTGCCTACTGTATTTCTTTCTTAAAGGCACATAATTGTTTCTCTGTGTTTGAGGAGTCCAGGTGACCCATAAAAGAGGAAACTATATAATGCAGTAGGTTGAGATGTGAATGACACATTGTATTTTATTGTATGAACACTTTTGACACTTAAACCAGAGTGAGCTAAATCAATGAGGATAAGGAGATTTTTGTTCAGACACAAGAAGGAACAATGACTTGATGCAAAGGCTGCTTTCTCTTGTGCTTGTTCCAACTTTCATCTGTTACTCTGGTAACAAGCAGGTTTGAGCACAGCATTGCCACCTTGTGGAAGCTAAACTAAATACAAATGGATTCAGGATCTCTGGATCACTGATACAGTTCATACAGTGTTGCCAAAAGTATTTGGAGACTTAAGCTACATTTAAAATCTAATTTCAATAAAATCAAACCAAGGGTCAATTATTTTGTAAAAAGTAAATAATGACAATAATAAAAAATAAATAAAAAATATTACGACTGCCACTACTAATAGCTCAGATTTGTACTTGACTGATACAAATTTCTGATGGTGTGTTTGTCTCTCTTTTTTAAAATTATATATTTATTCAGCATAACAATATACTGTGCCACACCACTGAACTGGCCATGGAAAATAAATGGAAGTCCACGTGACATCAATCAATTAATCAATAAATCAGATCAGATTGGTATAGGACAAATAAAATCTCTGATAATGTCTTTGTCTCTCTTTGTTAAAAGGTATATTTAATACATATTTATTCATAAATATATTGATTTATAACCCAATACATAAATAAATAAGAATAGTTCAGATTGGTGCTGGACTAATGCAGATCTCTGATAAAGTTTTTGTTTCTCATCGTTAAGATTTTTATTCAACATAATATACTGTGCTATTATATACCACTGGTCCTGTCATAGTAAATAAATTGAGGAATTTAAGATAATTTCTTTTAACTTATTATTACTATTATTAATCCAAACAAATGGCCAGGAACAGTATTGTCCTCAGCATTCCTACCACAACCTTGCAGTAGTCAATCATTTTATCCCTTAAAACTGTTCTTTGATCACCAAAATTACATATTTAAAGTTTTTTCCTGTTAAAAGATTCGTCATGCCTTAAAATAGCTTGAATGTATCTCTACACCCTTGCTTCATTCAATACCTGGATTCATGAATATGCTAATTAGCCCCGCCTCAACTCACGCAGCTCACGGATTCACTCAACTTTCTGAGGTAAACGCTGCTCAATGCTATCGCTCTTTACAACGTCAGACACATAAAGGTAATTAATATGATTAGCCTTTTGCTTGACTATGTTATCAAACAGCTAATAATGTGTTGCTAATGTTAACCAAACCATGTTCCCGTTCGCTATCTAAGTAACAATCATCAGAAACGCTTTGAACAACTGGAGAAAGGTATCATAACATTGTAATATACATCATAAACCCAATATTGAGAAATCTACCCGATTTTTATATCAACAGAAAAATGTACCGGGGATAACCTGGCATCTCTCAAGACTCCTCTGCTAGTTCGCTGTTAATGATATGCTAAAGCCCACTGGCAACTTGATGTGATTGGTTACAAGTAGTTTGTGAAGTCAGAAACACCAGCGATTTCAAACCTCGTCTTTTTTTCACTGCAGTTTTAAGGAGAAAATAATCAGCAATGGTGTTGACTTATGAATTTGCACGATTTGTCATAAGCACATTAAAAAAACACCACGTAGACATATAAACAACATTAAAGGGGTGGTATAATGCCCTTTTCAAAAGATGTAAAATAAGTCTTTGATATCCCCAGAGTGTGTATGTGAAGTTTTAGCTCAAAATACCCCACATATATTTTTATATAGCATGTTAAAATGGTAAATTTCTGAAGGTGAGGGTGTTGTAAATTTCTGTTCCTTTAAATGCAAATGAGCTGCTGCTCCCGGCACAGGGGGCGGAGCTTCAACGGCTTGCACTCACACAGACATGCACTGAAAATTTCAAAAACATTTAGCCTTTTATGTTCAAACCGGAGTCAGACAAAATGGAGAGACTAAAGAAGTGACAACATATAGAATGCAACAAGACGTTTCTGAATGGTTAGTTGATGAATTTATGTAGCTTATGTGTTGTTATCTTCTAGTCATTGATTCTGTCGTGCTAATCTATAAATTGTGTTCCGGGGGCGGGGTTTATGTAAATTTTAGGGTTTGTGATGTCACCAACCCGGGAGGAATGTCATGTAGTCCCTACCAGCCATTTGTTGTAGTCCTTAAAAAGCCATTTCTTTAAAAGCAAATATCTCCCTTTGCTTTGAACTTTGAGCATTGTAACTTTGCAGATGTTGTTTATGCTCAAACAGCAACATTACCCACTAACTAAAGTTAGAAAAGTGAAATCATAATCAACCACCCCTTTTAAAAGCTTGATTTTTACCACAGGGGGGCTTTAAGTTAAAGGGTTAGTTCACCCAAAAATGAAAATTCTGTCAGTAATTACTCACCCTCATGTTGTTCCAACCGCGTAAGGTTTTGCGCTGCACGTCTGTGTTACACGTCACCACGCATCACACACATGACCAGCGTCGGCCAATAGTGAGCCTACGTGGTGACGTGCAACACAGACGCGCAGTTCAAAAACACTACGTGAACCAACTAGAGGCCCAGAGAGAAGGAAATGAATAGTGGAATAAAGTCGTTATTTTTGTTTGTTTTTGCGCACAAAAAGTATTTTCGTCACTTGATATACTTAAGATTGAGCCACTGTAGTCACTTGGACTATATTAACGATCTCTTTAATATCTTTTCTGGGCCAGCAAGTTTCGGTCACCTAGCAGCCTATGGAGAGGTGATCCAGCTCTCAGATTTCATCAAAAATATCTAAATTTGTGTTCCGAAGATGAACGAAGGTCCTACGCGGTTGGAACAACATGAGGGTGAGTAATTACTGACAGAATTTTCATTTTTGGGTGAACTAACCCTTTAAGTTACGTGAAAAAAATATCAGTAGGCCTAATTCATTTTCAAAGATACAGAATTCCACATCCCACATGGACATTCGCACATCATGGAGTCATTCACTGATGCCTTTATTTCTCTGTATAAAATGACAATGGGCCAGACAAATAGGCAGGCAAACATGCAAGTTTAAGGGCACAGATATATCTACATATATACAAATGAGCATTTAAAACCTGTCTTGAATATTTCAGATTAAATTGAGACATACAGTAATGGCACACTCGCAGGCGGCCCACATCCTGTTACAGCATTTAATACAATCAATCAAAATGTTCATTCACATGCTACAGGGCCTAGGTGCAAAACAGAAGTGTTTCTAGACGAGAGTCCCCGTGGAGCGCTTGAGGACTAATGGAACAATGCTGGAAAAAGAGCAAGGATCATTCTGCACTTCATGCTGCGCTCTAGATGACATTCTCAAACAGCTGCATGGAGCTCATAATGTTCTCGTCCTAGTAAAAGAGAATAAGCGTCAGTCGCAGATTGTTGCTGACAGCTTCATGTTAGAAAGAGTTTAGAAAATGTCTAGCTGTCAGTGAGAGCCTACGTATCAACGGAAATCAGTCTAATGTTGACATTTATCTGACATTAGCTCTGACGCTTCTGTCAAAGCATGGTTAGGAACCGCAGATACTTCTAGATAGGACATGAAAACAAAGGGATTTGAAGGAGGCATATAACATAAATCTTTTTTTTTTTTTTTACCACTTACTGTATAATGTTAGTCCAGATTTTTGTGCCAGAACAACTCGAAATGTACTTTTCATGACCATTTTCCATACTCTTATTAAATTATTTAAATAATTTTTTTCTACTGGGCAAAATAATATTATATAAAATAATATAATTTAATTAATATCAATAATAAATATCAAATTAAAGTACAAGCTGTTTTTGTAGCTTGGTTTTCGATGAATTTCCTTAAGATAATAGCAAACTATCTGTCATTTTTAACCAAAATATTTAAAATTTTGTTTTTTAGAATTTTCAGAATGGTACAAAAACTGGTAAATGTTTTGGCACTTGCAATATGAACACACAAAAAAATCACGGACATGATTCGAAATGGTCGGGCCTGAAAAAAAAAAAGTCACTTGTACTCCTCGTGGTAAAAATGACCGCAACGGAAATGAACGGGAAACGGATTTCATCTAGTAATGAACAAACAAAATCTTACTGAAAGCTCATTTTTTGAGATATCAACCTCAAATTTGGAACACAAATTGTTTATATTTTTGGGTTTGATTGTCCTACTACTTCATAAATATAATTTAATACCATAAAATCCCCAACAAAATACTAAATTATTAATAAAAACACTGAACTAAAATATAGTACGCTAATTTCACTGAAATAATTAATAATTAAAATATTTGCTCATTTTTGACTGCCACGCGAGGATCAGCAGAGGGTCAAAGATGAAAAATATCAAAATATAAAACCAAGTGGCATGCTTTTGTAAAAAATATAATAACAATTATTATTATTATTACTATGCATGTCGAGGAGCCTCACTTAGAGAGAAAGGCCATGAAAATTATGATTTAAAGGGTTCATATAATATTACTAACTTGCTGTATAATGTCAGTCCAGACTTTTGTGCCAAAACAATTCAGAATGTAGTATTTCATGACTAATATCCATCCTATTATTAAATAAACACTTGGACTGCTGATTTGCAAATGTGGGCGAACCTATGTTAACTATTTCAGAAGTATTTCTGAATTTGTAGCTTGGTTTTTGATAAATGTCCTTTTTGGACTGGGGAGGAAGTTTTAAGCTCTGCAAGTTAAAGTATATTTTCAAATAAGCAAACAATAAACTCTTCCACGTCAATAGATAAAAAAAAAAAAGAAAAAAAGTTTTATTTCTTATGATATGAACCCTTTTAAACCTGGCCTACCTTCTGACAGGTCTCTATGAACTCATCAATGGTTACAACTCCGTCTCTGTTCCGGTCCATTTTCTGTGAAGCAAAGGTGTTTTGAGAGTTTGGTCAAAGAGATGACCATTGCTGGCTGAAATAACGTTCCATGGGACTGCTAAAAGTTCGGTACCTGGAAGAAATTCTCCACGTGTTCAAATGCAGCATCATCTTTGACACTAGGAGAGGTGTGCCTGCCCATCATGTCATAGATGGACTTCATGATAGCCTGCATCTCCTGTAGAAAGTGCAGTAACAATAGCAAACACATATTTGTACTAAAGAAACAATGTGCAGTCTGTTAACACGTGTCTTTCATACCTCTCTGGTGACGTAGCCGTCTTTATTAATGTCATAGAGGTTAAAGGCCCACCTCAGTTTCTCTGTCACAGAACCTCGAAGCAGAACAGACAGGCCAATTACAAAGTCCTGCCAAAACACGCGTTTAAAAATAATTAAATGAAATATTCTCAGTTGTGTTGGTCTGTCGGACTAACACTTGTGTTCTGTTGAGAACATAAGTAAAATAATATTAGTACAATAATATTAGCAATTCTGAAATTAATCTTTTTTTTCCCCTCTGGCCTAATCAAGATGTATAGTAAGTAAGTAAGACTTTATTAATCACACACTGGGGAAATTCAGGCAGATATATTATATAATTATATAATAATATAGGCAGATATTATTGTTAATCTTCTGATGTGCATGAATATAAACATTTCAGTTGAATACAGTAGTATTACAGAGCTGAAGTCTTTCAAATGACAAATAATTTTTGTTTTAATAATATTTAATAGTATTTAATAATGTTCCTAACCTCAAAACGTATAGAGCCGTTTCGGTCCATGTCAAAAGCATTGAAGAGGAAATGTGCATATGTGGTGGCATCTGAAAAAAAAAAGAAAAAAAAGAATGATTAACTATATTTCTGCATAAATACTTGGATTTTATTTTGGACTTTCGACACCTACTTATTTTTTATTATAACTTTTCCACATTTTAGAAAAATAGTAAAGTCACCAACTATTAAAAAAATGTAAAATAAATAAATAAATGAAAATGGTGATTAATACTATTAATAGTATAACTATATATACTATATAACTGTTTAAAACCTATTTTTGATAAAACACAATTGAAAAAAAATAATGAATGAATAGATTAAAATAAATAAAATGCTAATTCATTCTATTAATATTCTAACTATATATATATATATATATATATATATATATATATATATATATATATATATATATATATATATATATACTGTATATTATTTCACTCAGTCATCAAATTCTATTTAAACAATGTAAAAAATATTTTAATTTTAAAAATAAAGTTAATGAATTAATAAATACATTTTAAAAAAGGCTGATTAATACGAATACAATTTTATATTATACATTTAAAAATTTGTGTCATATTCATATTGGGTGAATTTATTTATTACTTCACTTGTTCACTTATTAAGATTACATCCACATAATCAAACCAGAGTTGAAAATGCAACAATCAGCCTACCTCCTTGAGGGAAGAACTGGGAATAGATCGATTTAAACGTCTCCTCATCCACCAATCCGCTGGGACACTCCTATTTAGAAACGTGACAAGAATTCAAGGATACTTTCACTTGCAACAAACTTAAAGGAATAGTTCACCCTGAAATGAAAATGAAGTCATCATTTACTCACCCTGGTGTTGTTCTAATGCAGTGTATGCCCTTCTTTCTTTTTTGAACCACAAAAGGAGAATTAAAAAAAAATGACATGATACATTTTTGTAGTGACGAACACAACGGATGGGACATAGATTGTATTTCGTGTTCACATCTGTCAACTGTCCTTCTGACTCTCATCAGACAAAGAGTTCCAGCCCAGAGATATTCAACTCAGGGAAGAAAGTACAGATACTTTTTTGGGATTTCTAGGTGTTGTATTTCAAGTCGCTTTTAGATTCATCTTGATTTCTTGATTTAAAGTAAATGATGATGACTTATTTTTCATTTTAGGGTGAACTATCTCTTTAAGCAGTCTTACGTTTTTGAAGCCTCTGTAGAGCGACTGCAGCTCCTTCCTAGTGAACTTGGTCTGAGCCTGAAGCTGCTCCAGGCCCTCTGGCTGATGTCGGACCATGGACAACTCCAGATCACTCTCAACGGTGTCTGTCAGAGAGAGAGCATGAGGAAGAGTGGGAAGAGGAGGGCCGTGGAGGAGGTGAGTGACTGATATCAGTTGGGTTGCACTGAGGGCAGGACAGTAAAGAACTAAACAGGTAAAGCTTGGAGTGCAGGTGAAAGGACAGCCACATATTTGGGGTTTAAAAGAAGAAGACAGAAATATGCCGCATTTACATTACACGACTCAATTCAGATTTTTTCCTCCCACGTGTCATAGGTTGGATATGACCCTTGAACGTCTAAGCATGAAAAAAAAAAGCACATGGATTCCAATAATATCAGAACATGTGGAAATAAATCTGATATGCATTTGCGTTTGCCATGTAAGCGGACAGATTGGATATTCCCCTGTCTATGCAAATCATTCATAATTGAAAAAGCGACGGTTGCGAATGATGTCAACTCTGGTGGACACTAAACGTGATCACACGACTCTTTTCAATGGCGCAATAGAGGAAGGCCTTTTTTCGTCGTTGTGTGCCTAAGCTTTTCTGGGTCAGTATGTCTACCTTGGGTTGTTTCGCCAAATGTATATTGTTAAATGCAGATATCGGATATGGGTCACTTTTAAAAGAAGATGCAAGCTGGTCATCAAAAAAATAAAAATAAAATCTGATTTAGTCAACAAATCGAAATTGGGCATCAATTCCTGCAGTTTAACACTGTAAACCATTGTGAACCACAGAAGAGGAGCTGTTGGGGAGACAGACGGGGCAGAACGGGAGACCAGGAGGGATCAATATCAGCGATTCTCTACTGGTTTCGCTTCAGGGCCCAGATTTGTAATTGGACATCGAGTGGGGAACCAGCGGCAATTACCGAAATTGTTTAGCACAAATTAAAACAAAAATCTCCTTAAAATGAAACAGAAATATATCACCCTTTAACATTACGGATTTTTTTTTAACTTTACATTCAATTTGCACTTAAGTATATTCTATGTGTACATTCATTGTATGTAATGTTTTCAACACTTAACTACATGCTAAATAAAACTAAACAAATAGTTTGAATCTATATTAAATGCATTAAAAGTTCAGCTCACTTTAGGGCACTTTTCTTGACCCAGTAAGTCTTAAGTACTTTACATCTTTATATGTGATTTCACAATTACGTTCTATTGTTTTTTTAAAATATGGTTAGCGAACTGCCAAACACTGACAAGTATTTATGGCAAACTAAAATATTATTTAATGTCATTTCTACTGAAAATCATTTGTCATGTATTTAAATATATATATTTTTAATTGATTAAGTAGCAATTTGCTTAAGTAGCAAATTTAAAATGTAATAATGAATAACACATTACTGTTAAAATGATAAACAAGTACTTTACATGTGCTTTAGTATGTTAGTCAACACGTCAAAGTAAGTGTCCTTCTTTAAAGTATGACAAATGATTATTAAAACAATTGTATTTATACTTTAATTTGACATTACAAAGTGCACTTTCTAAAAGTGTACTTAAGTGTGCTAATAAACTAATAAAAGTGTGCTCTCTTTAAGTACACTTTAGAGACCTTTTATTTCATTACTAAATTATCTGCAAGTATAGTTTAAAAAAAATACATTTAAGATTTTAAAAGTACATTTAAGTGCACATTCAATACGATTGCATGCACGCATTTTTCGCAAGGGTAATATGAACTGCAACAGTATAAAAACGATTAACATGACATAAAATTAATAGATTTTTTTTTTTAATTTGTAAATGCACAAATAACCGCAGTTGTGTGATTCACCCATCATCATTTTCTTTTCTTTAGTTTTGTTCATGGTGTCTGAGGATGAGGTCTTGTAACACAACCTGCACATGTTGGGATTTGGCTTTTATCAAGTGACAGATTATTTTTTTTGCTGAAATAAGTATGTTTTTTTGCATTTTGCATTTCAGCATTAGCATTGTTCTCCCACAACCTTTGTTAGAACAAATCTGCAACCCACCAGTTGAGAACCGTTGATCTATTTGACATTTACTCACCATCTATGAGGCATACAAGAACATAAAGAAGGTAGGGAAGAGATTTAGAGAGGAAATAAAGAGAAAGCAATGGAAAAACAACACATTAGTTGGATTGTACCAAAACTGCATGACATTAAATGAATGTATTTCCTCATACTGTGAATATAGCTGTCATGTTCTTCTCGGTTAATGTGCAATTAACCGAGTTCAATCTGTCAAAAAGGACTTTTCCAGTTTCAGAGTTCGAAGTTTCCGCATGCATAACATTTTTTAGGTTATCTGACCAAAGAATTGTTTACAGACTAAAGCTGATGCAAATAGAACATTGATAAGACTAGCAAGTTTTGTCAGTTAACAAAAAAAGTGTTATAGCATATAAATTAACATATTATTCAACCTACAACTACCATTCAAAAGTTTGGTGTAATTAAAAAAAAAATTCCTGAAAGAAATTATTCAGCAAGGTTGCATTTAATTGACCAAAAGTGACAGTAAATATATTTACAACATTAGAATCACAAAGAATATGAAGCAGCACAACTGTTCAACAATGATAATAATAAGAAATGTTTCTTGAGCAGCAAATCAGCATATTAGAACGATTTCTGAAGGATCATGTGACACTGAGACTAGAGTAATGATGCTGAAAATACAGCTTTGACGTCACAGGAATAAAATTACATTTTAAAATATATTATAATAGAAAAAAAAGTTAAACTGTAATAATATTTCACAATATTACTGCTTTTACTGTATTTTTGATCAAATAAATGCAGCCTTGGCTAGAAATAGCTCCACATTTACCCTTTTTTACAGTGAACTAGGGCCAACATCAAAACCATGCGGTGGTTCTTACCATCCAGCAGTGGATCCGTGACCCCAAACTGTTTGAGCACCATTATAAACATAAGAAGCACTACAGCAATTGCAAACAGCTCCATGCCCTGAATGACCATTGCAACTGCGATTAGCTATGCGATTCCTTTAAGAAAATGAACAGAGGTCAAGAGGTCATGCTAGATGCCAATTGAATGATTTTAGGAAAAGCAACTCATCTTGTTTGATCAATGTTTCTTCAAACTATTTTGCTGCAACAAGTTCTTAAAAGACTCCATTCCCGGAACAATTCTGAATTCCAATAGACTCGCAGGGAATCACTGATGCACTAAGCTGTAAACAAACCACAAAGGCAAACCGTACAGTCATGCCTGCACTACGGATCCTTTCAAATTACATCCTTTTAAAATAAAAGCAGATTAAAGTCACTATGTTACTTTAAAAACCTCCTGCGGCTTTGGTCTCCACGGACTAGTGTGTCATGGTCCTCCTCGGACATTATACTCCTCGTGGAGTCCTGAAAGAGTCTGATCTCTAGACTCAGACACTCCCTCTTCTCTCTCCATCTCTCTAGCAATAATGCACAATGATGAGCCAGCCATAATGCGAGTATGTTTACAAGCAGTTGAACTGGTGAATCATTCATTTACTTACATGACACAAAAATACAGAATTTAATCACAATATACCTGGACATGCAAGAGGGGTGTTTTATTTTTGTAAAATGGGTTTAAAAGGGGGGTTTGTTTTGTGATAATGACAGGATGTACAGTCTTTCTGTACTGTCCATCCTCCCACTTATTGCATGGCTACTTGCCAAGTAAATAAATGTGATAAAGCAGTATGAAATATTGATTTAAAGCTGGACTTATTTTACCATGTGAGAAGATAAGAGACCACACAGTAATATGAGATACATGATGCTAGTACGAACATATAGGGAAATTGGTTCTTTAGTGAGAAACTGACAGTTTAGTGGAATACCTGACCACAGAATGCAGTAAATGACCTTTCAAAATCAAGTATTCCAAAGCACCATTTACTGTTTGATAATTATTATGAAGTTGTAAAAGTTTGTCTAAAATGGAGGCGCCTAAAGTAAAAAGTAATTATAAAATATAGTAATTATGAAAAAACTAAAATTATGGTAAGTAAATAAATAAAAGTAAACAGACAGACAGATAAATAGAGAGATAGATAGATAAAAAGATAGATATATAGATATAGACAGACAGATAGATAGTGAGACACACTGATAGATAGACACAGAGAGACAGAAAGATAGAAAGATAGATAGATAGATAGATACGGATCGATTGATAGTCAGACTGATAAATAGATAACATCTATATAAACACACATATACATATACATATATATATATATATATATATATATATATATATATATATATATAGAGCATGACATTACTGCCTCAATCTGCGTCACTCAACATGCTCTTAAGTGTTTCTGCATTAGCGGAAGGGCATTATGACTATTTTATGGCTCTTCCGTATGTAAACGCGAAGTGAAAATCTTGACTGTGCATTTCTGTAGCGTTTGCAGCTCTCTTTCCTCATCAGCTGCACGAACGCATGAAACCGGAAGCTTCGTGCCCATTCAAACTGAGGAGCTGAGTGAACGTTGAATGTTATAAAGTCGACACAGCAGATTAAAAATGTGACATTCATACATGAGATGCTGAAGTCTATGCGAAAGTCTGTGAAATGCACTGTTGAGGACTGTAAGACAGCAATATGTTTTGATTAAATGATATGAGGAGAAAACAACACATTGAGCTCTAAAGCTACTGTTTTGTAACAATGTTTTTGTCACTTGTACTCGCACCGTAAACAACGTCACCAAGGCCTGCCCTGATCGGCCTGACGGGGGCGCTACAACGGTGAAAAGTCAGAAATCGCTCAGAACTCCTTAACCATTAGGCGTAGGCTCAAGTGTCTTATAACAAAATGCATGCCTCAGATTTGATCATCGCCCATCGGAATTTTCAGTTTATTTTTTTTGTATAACCTACTTTTGCGAACTAGTCCTAGGTTTTTGGTCCGATCCGAACCAAACAAGTGCAGCAAGATTCTCTGGATTGTCAATAATTATCCCAAAAAAGTTGAAATTTTGATTCAACGGAATGAGATATTTTCACCAAACTCGGTGCACCTATGTAAGAGTTAATTCTGTGGTCATGTGAAAAAGCATGCGGCGACTGGACACTTGGTGGCGCTATCACGGAAAAACATAAAAATGGTTATAGCTACGCAACCCTAAGTCCGATTGACTTGAAAATTGGCATGCGGTGTAGGGCTGGGACGGTTACCGCATTACCGCAATACCGCGGTCACGTGACGCCTACCGCGGGTCTGAGCTCGTCACCGTCATAACCGCAAAAAAAAAAAATTAAAAAAAAATAAACACTGGCCTTCACATGTGTTCACGCTGTGTCTAATGACATGGATTCATTGATTCTAATGACATGGATTGTGTCTTACATGGATTCAAGGTTTTCTAAACAAAACTTATCATCAAAAGATGGAGCAAATCCGACCTTTCACAAGTTGGGGAGCGCAATGTTCCATGACACATAATAACATTCCATTCGTAGGCTATTGACTATAACCCCTTATTTACACTCTGTGGCGCGAGTGGTCCTTATTTACATCCACTTTTGCGACGTGACGCCTCCCCACATTTGTACATTGATGGGTGTTTACCGCTATGGGCATGGTTTTGACCGAGCGGGAAATGTTGCGTATTAGAACAGAGAACCTGCAAGAGACTTCCCCCCCGTCTCCATATGCTCCATAAGATGGGCATCGGACAGCTTTTTGACGCGCAGCATTTTTCCAAATGAAGCGCCGCCTTCCCGGAATGCTTTGCAGGTGCGTCAAAGTCGCTTACGTCACCCATAGGAATAAAGTGGAGTGCGGCGTGACAGATGTGTCGCACGGACAAGTGGATCTGTAACGTTACCGTCAGTGCTTGTGTTTACACCAGCCACGACGCGGCGCGTTTCAGAAGCGTCTCTCCGCTTCGCTAAAGATAGGCGCCTAGTCTATTTTCGACAGACGCTGCGTTCCAAGCCGCACCGTAAATACAAAATAAAAGTACAAAAAAAAGTCAATTTCAAAATAAACACCCTGTGCAGACTCCCAATTATATTGCAAAATGTCTTATAGCCTATAATTTGAAGCCCCAAAAGCAGGACTTCAGCTTTTAATTGCACGTGCTTAAATATATTTAACACAATTCTCTCACGTGAAGACCGCGTTTGTCAACCCTCGCGGAGTCGCGACAAGTGCACAGCACCAGGGAGTACTCTTGACGGCACTTGCAAGAAAATGGATAAGTAGGCTACATAATTAAATTCACAAATATTACACCATTTAAACATTATTAAAAATACATAGGCTACTGAGTTACTAAAACAATCTTTGTCAAAGAATACACTTGTATGTCCACAGTTTAACATTAAATAAAGCACATAAACAGTACCCGTGATTATCACTGCCACACTTTGTTTGTTGTTCCAGCTGCGACGTTGCAGAAAAAAAAACTGGGGGAGGGTGGGGAGGGGGGTTGAGGTTTAAAATGGTTTACCGCAATACCGCGGTAATTTCTTGCTTTTCAACCGCGGTAAGAAAAAATCCATACCGTCCCAGCCTTAATGCGGTGTCTTCTTCCAAGGTGCCAAGACTGCCTTTGAGGACATTTGTATATCTCGAAGAACGCGGCCGGTGGCGGCCAATGAAGTTTGAGCAGCTTTCAGACAAGGTTAACGGAGGCCGATCGGAACGAAACTCGCTGGGCCTGTTTGACTCACAGCCGTAGACGCCTGTGAGAAACGCCACCGGGGGGCATCTTTTCTTTTCGCGTTTTTCATGTGCGTAAAGAATTGTATACCATGCGATTTTTTGCACATGCCCACAACATTCATACTGCATGGTAGAACTCCTCATTCTGAGCAACTTTGATTCAGGATCGCCACTGTCAATCGAATCGTTTGTTAAATATTAGAGATTATTTCAAAAGTATTTTGGCTCAACCTCAATAAAACCACTGCACAATTCGCAGGACTCTAATGATCAACATTTTTTTTTTTACTTTGGCCTTTGAATATAGCTGGGTCATTTAGAAAATAGGCATGGCCAAGTCCACCCAAAAGCCTATCATTCCTAAACGAAAACTTCACGAAAAAAGCATGCAAACTTTTATGGAAATCGGACCATAGGTGGCGCTATAACTGTTAAAAAGCTTTAGAAACCATATATTTCCTGTGGTAAATTGCCTGTATTGTCTGTAAATGGTCTTTTCCATCTATAAAGTGGTTACATGCTTGCTAAATAAAACATAATACATTTTTACACATTGGCTTAAAGGCCTTAAAGTGCTTGAACCCCGAAAATGTCTGCTCGCAGCTATATTTTTTATTTTACTTTTGAATGATAACTTTGGGGCTTTATTTCAGAGAATATTGATTAATCAGCATATAATGCATATCATGTAAGCCCTATAGTTTATACTAATATGAAAATAGTGCATCAGAATTGTAAAGGAAGATATACTAAACACTGATAACATGAAAAACGCTCTCCATCATAAATCCCGAGTGCAGGAGGGCAAAGATGATAGCTGATGAGTTTGCACTTATTAATGCATGAGTTTAAATCGGACACAGGCATCAGTGAGACGGGGGAAATCAATACATCAAGAGAGGACATGGCCTTTGGGGCCTGCCAGAAACTCCCTCTAAAATCTCAGTCTGCATGAAGTTTAAATGCAAGACTGCAAGGACTGACATAGGACAGGAGGGAGATTATAAATTGTGTGGCGCTATTTTAGATATATAAATTTTGTAACAATGTAAAAGTTTTTAATGCCATGACTTAAACTTTATACTTGTTTAATACTTGGTGATATAGCATTACTTCTTTAAAGAAATCTTACTAATGACAAATGTTTAACGGATATTGTATAATGCAACGTAGCCATGAAGGACTTATTTTGTCATTTGGAAAATGCTGTGCATGTTTTTCATAGGCAATTGCATTATAGTATGCATGAGGGTGAATATTATCTCAGGGGAGTGTCTCCATGTAAGTGATTAAAACTCAGCGCAGCTCTTAATTTAATGGCCTTGTTGCTGAAACAGCATTATGGTCTATGAGTATGATATATCAAACAGGGATTACTTATAGATGTCTTGAGTTCTTAGTTTTGTTTTGGTGGGGGGAACATTTTGCCTGCAATTATTTATGGAGCCTGAAAAGTATGTCTCCAGATTTAGGTGATATGTAAATGTGAGACATATATGCATATTAAAACGCCTTGTATAAATCCAAAGCAAAACAAAAATGGATAGTTGTTAATAACGACAAACTTCTCAACAGGAACTTCGAGATTACTTGAGAGTTTTTATCATTATCCAATAATTCTCATCAGCATTTAACTGTGGTTCTCCGGTAATATTGTATTAATAAATCACATTTCCTGCATTCAATAAGAAGTGTCAGCATATTGCATCATGGAATGGTGCACCTACACGTCTCGCTGCAGAGGAATTAATAGAAAACTGTAAATAATATAAATGAGATGTGTCTAAAGACAAGGACAGATCTAGGTGAAAAAGAGCTTCAATGACTGTATGGATTTAGTCCAATTAAGTTCTGAATGTGGCTGGAATAGAATAACTTCAATGTGTCAATATCTTCTTGTAAATATTGCTGACCGGATTCTAAAGTTGTATATTTGCATACAAATACATACACACATTCTGTATTTGTTGTCAAACTAAAAACATTGTTTTTTGGAAGTCGTCTCACTTGGGCTGCATTTATTTATTTATCAAGAATTACAGTAAAATCAGTAATATTATTTGAATATATTTTAAAATGTAGGCTAATTTATTTCTGTGATGCAAGGCTGAATTTTTTGCATCATTACTCCAGTCTTCAGTGTCACATGATCCTTCAGAAATCTTCCTAATATTCTAATTTGCTGTTACAATAAGAATCATTTCTCATTATGATCAATGTTGAAAACACTTTTTTTTTTGTGAAAACCATGAATCTTTGATAAATAAAAAGTTCAATATAACACAATTTATTTGAAATATAAATCTTTTGTAGCATTATAAATGTCGCCTATGACCAATTGAATGCATCCTTGTTAAATAGAAGTATTAATTTCTTTAAAAAAATCTTTGAATAGTAGGTTAGGGCACTTACTAACTTTGTTTAACTCCTAACCTGACACGATCATGTAAAGTTGAAGATGAATTTTCTCTAGTTATTAGTATGTGTTATACTAGTTTATATGGCATTTCAGTGCCACTCACTCACAGCCTCATGTAATCATATTCATGAAGCCACACACTGTATTCTTCAAAGGCATACTGCCATCTGTTGGGCTCACAATACAAAGTAGAGGAAAAAAACTGAGTTCAGCTGGACTTTGACAACTTAGGATTCTGTTCTGGTTTCTTGCTCTGATCTATTCTGAATTTTTTCACCTTTAAAGTTGTCCATTTATGTTCGCTATTGTGCTGCATTTACTCACAATTTGTTTTTAAATCATATATATTTATGGTAGGAAATGTACAAAATATCTTCATGGAACATAATCTTTACTTAATATCCTAATGATTTTTGGCATAAAAGAAAATTTTATAATTTTGACACATACAATGTATTGTTGGCTATTGCCACACATATACTCGTGCGACTTGTGACTGGTTTTGTGATCTAGTGCCACATATAGTACATACATACATACATACATACATATATTCAAATTATGTAATATTTGTTTCCACCCAAAATGTGAACCTAAATGGGTAACCATAGGTTCAACTTCTAATTAAATTAGGTTCATTTTAATTCTCCATGTCATAACATGTACATGGAAAATGATTGTGCTTATTTAATTCATTGGTTTTAGTGGATTATACCAAATGAGAAGTAGAGCTTCTCACAGCTCATAATCCTTTAACTTCACTAACAGTGGAAGTAAGTCCTTCCTAAATGCTGGCTCACAAAAACATTTAATGATTATAATACTCTTCTTCAGAGGCTTTAATGAGAAAGTCGTTTTAACAACCTGATTTTAACAACCTCATACTTCATTTCACTTGCACAAAGTTTGGAGGCTGTCTGGACCGGAGTCCCAAATGCCTTGTTTCAATATGTGAAGCAGAATTGCATTTCTGCACCTGATTCAGCAGTTTGAGATTTTAGTCACTGGTCCAGGGAGCCAAAAAAAAAAAAGTATACAAATGTACTTTTCCTTTATATCTTTAAATAATTTACATAACTAATAGCTTATTTTAAATGCACACAAATTGACTGCAGAAATTACATAAAGAGAGGTGAGGAGTGAATGTAGAGCCCAAAGGATTGTCTGAATATAGAAATATAAACTTGACGACACTACAGGCTGCTAAAAAATGCTGATGGGATGGATGGTTTAAAGTGAACCGAGGTCTCAGTCCTGCAGATGTAGGCACACACTCACGCTACATTGCTCACTGTCTGCACACACAAGAGATGCTCTGTCAATTATTTACACCGGACGTTGCAGCTCAGTCACATGTTGTCCTCATACCATCCCTGAGTGGTCTGACAGAAGTTACCTATTAATAACCACACAAACCCTGCATATAACACTGACTAAAACATCTCACAGTTATTAAAGATAATTAACTATAACATTAGAATATTCTTTATAGAGGGGCAGAAGGGGGAGAATCAGTGAAAGAAGATGAAAGCAAAATTAGAGGAGGATGGAGAGAGCGATGCTGTAAGAACAGGAAAATATGATATCAGATTGAGTGTCTAGTGAGGAAGAGTTGCTGAACAGTGTTGCCTTCAGCAGATAGATAGTTCACAGTACATAGAATATACAGTTGTAGGTTATATAGTACATACTACCATTCAAATGTTGTTGTTTTTAAAAAAAATTAATACTTTTATTATGTGTGTGTCTGAAATTGCCCCCTATACCCTTAAATAGGGCATTATTTGAGAGGACAGCCATTTGGAATGGTGTCAGAAACCATAGTGGACATTATCGAGTGCAGTCATTCAATCCCACAATGCACTGCAATGATGAGGGTACAACCGATGTACGCTTAACCGCTGTGGTGAAGTCCCACCGTGGTGATGAGTCCCAGCTTAGGACCCAAGCAATCTGATTGGTTCAAAGCACGTTTGAATACTAGAGAATACCCATAATGCACTGAGTCACTCAACAGATTAATTCCCGCGTCTGACCAGAAGAGGGCGCCGCAGCGGAATCATTCATCCATCCATTTTCCAAACAGCTGGTACAATGTGGGTACAGCATAATATCATTCAGGTATGTATTCCTTTTTAATTGATTATTATTATATTTTCATGACAGATATCAATATAAATCTTACTTTGCTAAGTTTCAAATAATTATTAAACAGCAAGCTCAAACTTTACAAAAGCAGCAGCCCTTCCATTGTCCGAATTCGCTCACTCGTTTTCATTCACTCCCTCATGTGAGCTATATTAGGAGTAATGTAGGGAACAGTGAATGAGGGTATATGATTGCAGACACAGCCTGTGCTTCACTCACTCCAGGATCACTCACTCAGAGCAGCATTTCTTTCACCACTGAGCAGGGAGCGTGAAATGGAAAACCTGGAGTGGAGCATAATATGCTACCTTCAAGTCATGTCTGAAATGATGATATATATATATAGACCTTATGCGCCAGAGAAACGAGGGCGCAGCCATCTTTAGAATATTGTCTTTGAATTTCGTTTTTTACGGTTGCTCTGTATATTTCTATGGCATTGCTGTCCAGGAGTAATTAGCTTTTTAAGTGGATTTACTTAATGTAAAGTTAACGAAAGTTATCATGAGGATTGTAATGTTTAAAGCAGATGTCTTAACAAATGTCAGTAAAACGAGCCGTTCATTCATAAATACGCAAGATCGCTGTGAAAATACAGACTGGAAGACAAAAGACAACGAGCGCAGCGGTGAAAAGGGGCGGGGCTACATAAGGTCTATATAAGCTAAGCGCACATACACATCATACAAAGTCATTTTAACTGTGGGAACCTAAAATGATTTTCTTAAAGCTCAGATGTGTTTAAGTTAAAGAATTATGGCAGAAGCAAGTATATACTATAGGCCTATAGTAGGCTATACCTCTAAGGGTGCTTTCCCACTTTTTTTTCTCTGGTCCGAACCAGAGTTCGTTTTCTCCTACTTCCCCCTTCTGGATTGTGTTCACATTATATTATTTGGGCCCGAACCGCAGTGCGTTTGCGTCATCAAAGCAGCAGCTGTTTACCCTGTTGCTTAGTAACGACGACACACAAGGCGGCAAAATGCATAGCGTTGTTCACCTCACTTCTATATTTTGTTTTTTTAACCTTTGGTTTTGTTTTAAAATTGCCAGCACATAAAGGCACTTGCGTCTATCTGCTGCGAATTGTACTGCAAATGTTCTGAAGAACGTGGGAGTTAATTTCTGCTGAAGGCGAGCATAAATGAAATGACACATTCTCTCTGCTTGCAGTGAGTCAGTCACACTTTTCAGGAAAGTGAATGAGACGCACACAAACACAGTTTTGTCGAATCATAGGTCATCAATAGCGGTTCACTTCCATGATTTAGTACGATTGCGTTCAGCAGCGAACCGTACTGGAGTTAACATGAACCGTACCCTAGACCACCCTTTTTAATGCAGACTCGTATACGGTTCACAGCTGCGTATAATATGTTACGAATGCTTTATTAAACATCTCCTTTGTTCCCTCCACTCCTCCATCTGGATATTGGCTAGTGTTATTTTCCGGGTTTGTAAGAGTCATACTTGAGCCTTGGGGCGTTGTACTGGCGATGATCCATTTGACCAGACAGCATTTCATGAGGGACTTGCGGGAGATGCGCGGCTTCTGCCACTTCCCGTCGCTCTCCTTCTGCCCGCTGGGGTCCCCATCCCGCCCGTTGGCGTCAGGCAGCAGACCTCCATCGACGCCCTTCTGTCCACCTGCCTGGAGGACAACGACAATGAGAAAACACATTAAAAGAGCCCAGATCTTAAAAGCATCTGAAGAAGGTTGGGGCAGGATACTATCTTTTCGAATGTGCTGTTGTTACAACCTTCAACGTCTGATAAAAAAGATACAGAGATAAAATAAGTAAAAATATAAACGAAAGAGTGAGGAAAGCGTCTAAGGAATAGCAGCTTTAATGAAAAATATCAAACACGCCTTAAAAAAAACAAAAAAACACACATCAGTGAAAATTCGCTTGCGTGTACAAACTACTGGAATCCTGTGAGGGTCCTCACTTTTTTTCTTGTTTCTTATTTGCATGAAAAGACAGTAAGCTTTGCTATGAACATTTAGAGAATCGCTAAATTATTCAAGCTCCCTAAAACAGCATCAATAAAACATCTTGGGGGACATCATTTTTGAGGGCCAGCATGTTTTAAATATTGCCAGGAAAGAAAATTCATAACACGCTGAAAGAACTATAAAGAACATTTTTAATTCTTCAAATACACACAATTTAAGCACGCACGGTAAAAGTTGTAAATACCTACAAGCACTAATTTGCTTGGCTACACATCTGCTCTGACAGGCAGCGGTGAGTGTTACATAATCACACCGGCAAATAAATTGCAGAGTGCCAGACTGTTTCCTTCCTTGACTGTATTTGTGTGTTTAAAGCTGTGATTTGGTTGTAAACAATGCTCGCTGTCGTGTGGGCATGTGTGTATTTGTGCTGGACTGTCATGTTGTCACCAAGCGACCTTGGCACCTGCTGCATTATTGACATGACTGTAGCGAGTCAGTCGAGTGTAATGTGTGAGCAATGTCAGCATAGCAGGCTCCAATTAATCTCTGGCTTGACTACTGTGACTGCTCAACCTGCTCAACCTTTCCCAAACAACCACATATGGCACCTCCAACACAAACGGTTCTTGATATCCCCACAGGAACACCAGAGTAGCAGCATTAGTGGCACTGCAATGGAACTGTACAAGAGATTAGAGAGCAGCGCGCTATACAAGTGATTTTAGTAAGGGTGATTTTTGCTTAAGGGTTGCAGACTTATTGTTGCCTTTCTAGCAACAACTTCATGACCTTTAATTATGTCAGGATCACTATCGTCAAAGATGATTGACAATTAACATGATGTTAGGTATGGTTCTGTTCTGGGCAAGAACTCCCTGTGCATCCATGCAGCCTAGCATGGATAAGAGCAGGGAGAGCAGCGATAGGTATTGCAAATAAAGCGATAGGTAGATACAAAGGTATTGCAGTGGGACAATGGGACTAATGCTATTATTAGCAAGGTAACAAGATCACCACTTTAAGACATTAAATTCGTAAGCACAGAACACTTCTCTTCAAATGCAACAAGACTTCATTGAACTATTCTAATGCACAGAAAGGAATATCTAACACATGCATTCACAAGTTGCAGAAAGAAAGAAAGTGAGGAAATAACTAGTTTTAAGAGAGTGAAATGATGAAATCCCAAGTTTCAAGCAATATATGCACTTTATAAGACCTGACCTGAATGAACCATTAATAACTGATTTAACCCTTCTATCGTTTCTTAGGTGGGGTAATTACAAAAAAAATAATTTTATACCAATGCACCAGTTTGGCTAGAATCTTGAGGTGTTACTTGCTTTTGTTTGTGTCTGATGGGGATTCCCTTCTGTGGTGTCCTTGCTGTTGTCCTTGCTGTTGAGTTGGTTCTCTGGAGGACTTTTTGCATCTAGAGTGACGTCTTGTTGGAAGATGAATGGAGTGGAGACTTGTGGCTGAAGTTTTAAGCGAGCAAAGACTATAGAGTCGTTGACTGAAGCTTTGTGCCAAAACTTAACTTTAAAAAACGAGACTCTCAGCGGAAAAGAAAAGAAACCAAGTAAAGAAAGAAAAGAAAAATATGTGAGATGAGAGTAGTTAGATGGCTTGCATGATGTTGTTTTAGGCTCTAACCATAACCCATTTTTACCAGTCTTAACCCGTAGTCTTATCCTAATGCTTTGTTCATGTCTTGAGTTTTTAAACTAAGATGTTTGTCCAACCCTTGGTGGAGTTCTGACCAATGAGACAGTGTCTTTAGTTTAGTGTTTAATTTAGTCTTTAGTTCGTCCTGCATTATCTGAACAGGATCTAGAAAAGATGTAACAGAGAAACAACTGCAGCACTAGTTGAACAACAGCTCAACTATAGGAGGAGGGTGAACCAACTCCAGGGTAAGGCTAGATGCGATTCCTCCTTAAAAACACATTTAAATAGAATGTCATGTTACATGTCGTCTATCAACAACCTACACATCCCTGTCCTGCTAATCGTTTATTTAGCCTACATAATGTCTTCACTTTTTTGTTACAAGTTAAATGTAACGAGAGGATTTCGGCAGATCTCAGCACTGGACACAAACTCTGGCGTTTTGAGCGGTGAGGGGATTCTAACTTAAACACGTCTGATTGGCCATTGCGTTCAAGAAATTATCAGATATGTTTGTGATTGGCTACATTGCTCAATGCTGCAAAAATACGTTGAAAATAGAAAAACCTATATTAGTTTCGAAGCTCTCAAGATCACAAACACCAAATCTGTTTATCGGTTTATGATGAGAGTATTCGCGAGAGTGAATGAACAAAACTCTGATGTTTCAGCGATTACTAATCTTAACGCCTCTGATTGGCCATTGCATTTCAACAGATCGTGTGTGATTGGATATAGTGGCCAACGCTGTAAAAAGTATGATGCAACATAAGCAGATCTTATGCAATCGACACTTTATTTAATTTTCATTTTCACTTTATTACTAGATTTTAAATTTTTGACCCGTGGCCCCATGGCCAGGGTAAGGCTAAAGCCCTATTCGCACGGGATAAGTATTACCCGGTGACCTCTAGTAATTTGGAATAATTGCAGAGGTTGTCTGTGATCTTAATCCTGTGCAAATCAGCCATGTCTGTAATTTGTAAAGTAAAAATTCCCCCGCAAATGACCTACCATATGTGATAATATTAGTCCCGTGCGAATCGGCATCTCTGTGATTTGGCGGGGTCGTTTATAATTTTTTTCAAGGTTTTTGTTTCCTGTGCGCTTTTTTACCCATCTTTCGCGAAGAACGGAGTTGGAGTGTTGTGATAGCATTTTGGGTGCTGGGTCATATCGCTATACACCATACAACTATCCAATTTGCAGAAAGAGAAAGCTGAAAACCATGATTAGATGGAAATGAATGACATGTATAGCATGCAAGCAACATTCTTCTGTTTATGATACATCATACAGCTAGACCTATAATAACGACAAGACATTTCCAAGCAATAGCCTATTCTTGACATCATATCCGGGAGATAAGTCAGTAAATTCGAGTAAAGTCACAGGCTTCGCTTATCCCGTACGGATGCGCCACACGAAATTCAGATGTGGATGGGCCATTTCTAAATCACACGAGGTCCCCAGATAATACTAATAGGGCTTAAGCCCTCCTCAGCCTTACACAAGCTCTGCCTATGAGATCAACACCTCTCTAGAGCATCACATATCCGAACAGTTTATTGAGCAACTATCAGCTAAGCAGAGCAGAAGATTGAAGAGCAGCTGTAGGATATTGATCAAAACTAGCTGAGATAACTATATAGCAAACTATTTGAGTTGAAAATAATTAGAGCACCAATGACACCAACTTCAGTTTAGGGTAAAAAACAAACAAATCCTACAACATAAACAACAATGAGCACATGAATTTCCAAAAAAAGAAAAACCATGGTTAGGCCCTGGGGTTCAAAATGCTCAGATTGTTCTTTCTTACACTTATAAAATGTGCATGTTCACAATCTTAATCCCAACAGTAACACATTTATCCAGTCCTCTTGTTCTCTGCCCACCCAATAATGTTGCCTTTGGGCTGTACTTTGGGTTTTTCTTGTGAAAGATTCTCAGAGGCCAGAGTAAGAAATTTTCCTGTCTAGAATTTGGCAAAATGTTCACTGAATTATTAAACACTACTTAGAGTTATGGTGTTTGAATTTTAAAACAGTCTGCCTGCCAGCATGAAGAGGCAGCATTACATCTGTTCAAACTGAGGCGGGCCCCTAGCTACATCTCATTTTTCAGGAACCTTAGAAGAAACGAATCTCCTATTATGATCAGAGAGATGAGAATGCCATGGAGTTGACCAAGGTGAGCCAAGTTTACTTTCTATGTTGAGTGTGTATGTGACACATTTTGACATTCCATCAATACAATACTTGCTTTAAATAACTGCTAATGGTCTAAACAAATCTGGCTCATTTTTAAAAACATGTTTTGTGCGTTGCAATTGCAGCTTGATTTAAAAAAACAAAAACAATAACAGTATAAAAATATTTCAAACTGTAAATATACCTAAGGTTTTTTTTATTTCAACCAACTTTCACAGTAAATATACTGAAAATATTACTGATAACTCACACCAAATACTGGTTACTGCGTGTTTTAGGAGAACAAACTCCTAAGCTCTAAACTATCACAAAGTGTCAATCGCATATGACAGTATCAAGCAACAGTCATGAACACACTGTTCCTTCGCCAGTGATTACATAAGCCATCACTGAGGTTGTCATAGGTCATCAGTGTCTTTTTTTTTTTTTTTCTTGTCTTGCACATCTATGTTTTAGTGGATAAAGTATTTCTCTGTAACTATAAATATCACCAGTGTAGTGGGGAAATGCAATGTTATAATGTAAAATATTAAAAGAAAATGTGGGTAGCATTGCACATAATTCCTTTACAGTCATTTAGAAATTTGGTATAGATACTGAAATATTTATTTTTGTCCCTTTTCCCTGTTTCATCCAAAAGCTCTTATATTACGTTAGTTAAAGGACGTGAAGGGCATGATATCAAATTCCTGACACAGGCTGTTCTAAAGTAGCCTAAAAAAGGCACAGTGTTACATAATAATCAGATTACTGGTTATAAAAGTCTCTATCCAACAAACTTTGTAGATGAAAATGGCTTAGGGCTCCTCTCAAGACAATTTAATTGTCTTCCAACACACACACACACACACACACACACACACACACACACACACACACACACACACACACACACACACACACACAAACACACGGTTTTACCATATTTTTGGGGACTCTCCATATGGTCTTTATACTGTACTCTGTATATTCTGTCCCCTAAACCTACCCATCACAGAAAATGTTCTGCCTTTTTTACATAAAAACAAAAACAAAAAAAACAAACAAACATCATTTAGTATGTTTATTAATCCATTTCCCTTGAATGTAGGTGATCTCAGGTTTTATCCTTGTGGGTACATTTGGTCCCCACAATGTAATATACAGTAAACCTGCACACACAGTCACACACACAGGCACACACTGCAGTCTCCACTGCTTGGTATGAATAACCAGCCTTTAGAAATTCTTACAAAGTCTGATTGAAGACCATTTTAGAGAGCATGGCATTGATAGAAAGTTAAATAGGAAACAACCTTCAAATTTTTTTTATCTTTATGTATCACTTACATGAGCAATAAATTAGACGTAATCTAATTGACTGTAGAAAAAATGTCATTAAAGAAGACGATGGATTATATGCACAATACCAAAAGTTCAACAATTCTATTTGGAAATATGCGGATTGAATTAAAGTTTCTAAACACTTCAAAGTGAAAGGCATAGAAAGATAAATAGATAGTAGGGTCAAGTTATTCGCGTTCAAAAACCGTTTACCAGAACACGTTTATTTCTATTTATTTGAATTAAAACAACTTTTATCAGTTGGAGACCAAATATTGTACTATTAACAGATACAAATATTTTCTTTGCCTTCGTCTCAGGTACAGCATCTTACCTGCATGTTGTTCAGGTTGTCTGTTTTGATGACTAAATGAATGAATGTGCACGGATCCTCAGATGTTCACGCGCGCTCTCATTTACTGTTTTGATGGCTATATGTGAAAACAGACGAATATCCTGCTCGACCTCTATAGTGACAGAGAGGATGGGACAGAGAGGATGGGACGCGAGAGAGAGAGAGAGAGAGAGAGAGAGAGAGAGAGAGATGAACGGTGGAAAAGCTCTTGTCACATTGTCTTTTCAGTCATTCGTTCAATTCAACCGTGAGATGATCTGGGATCCCTGCATTCACACACGGGCTATTTCTAATGATGTTGTAGTTTTAGAATTGCTTAAAATAAAAACAAGCTATTTATGTGCGGTGCTACACTTTTGCCAGACTTAAAGCCTATCAAATAGTTTTTTTTTTTTTTTTTTAAGAAAATAATTTATTCATTTATTCAATATAGGGTATTGGTTTAGTGATTAGTATATATATTTATTTATTTATTTATTTATTAATTATTATTTTTTTGATATAACGAGTTTGGCGACCATCTTGGATGTTTTCCTGATTTTCTCAGTGACCTAGCATTAGCATGTCCCAAAAAAAAGTTAATTTGAGGAAAAACAAGTCAAAAACTGCAAAAGGCAAATTTTGTTTTCATGATCATACAGGAATGACGATTTAGTCACAATATACGAGCAAGACCTTTAAAAACTTACCCGTTCACTCTTGTCCGTGTTTTGACTTTCCTGTCAGATTCGTTCAAACACAATGATTCATTCAAAACGAAACAAGTGAGCGAGTCACTGAATCATTCATTCAACCGATTCGTGCAAGCACGCAAATTCCTTTAGAAACGTTACTACTGTGTTGCTCGGACTCGGAGTCGGTTTTCCATTTCCATTTCAGCTAGTGTCTCTGCTAACAAGCCGATGAGTTGAAGCAGGTGTGTTTGATTAGGGATGGATACAAAAATTGCCAGGGCTATGGATAATTTATGCCATTGTGCTTTTAATTTAAAAGGGTTAGTATAGGCCTACATGGATTTTTTAAAAATTATTTTAATGTGTTCCTTTAGATTCACTTATAATGTTAATAAAGTTTTTTGCTCAACAAAAAACAAATTCTCTTTAATATGATCAGGGAGGATTTAGAAAGGTGGTCCCCATTGTGTTTAGCTCTACATGGAAGAATAGCTACCATAAAAATGAATGTCCTCCCTAGGGTCAATTTCTTATTTTCTATGTTGCCGTTATCACCACCTGAAAGTTTCTTCAAAGAGCTCAATGTATCTATTTTTAGATTCATATGGAATAAGAAAAGACAATGCAACGTAAGAATCTCGATGGGGGTTTGTCACTTCCGGATTTTAAATCAGATCATTTAGCATGTAAATAATACCACTTAAAACCTGGGTTAACCCTAAGTTGTTCCTTGGCAAGATCTATCATCTTAGTTGTTCGCTTACAAGATCTCCCCATTTCAAGTATTTCTAAAAACTCTAAGAAAAAATAGGGACCAATCGTTGAAAATTCCCTTGAAAAAGGTTGAGAAAAATATGGGAGGCCCTTTTTTTATATACAAAGACAACACGTTTATGGCATAATAACTGTTTGCGTACCTGGAACAAGCCTTTTGTCTGCCTGGTCTGATTCTGGTATTCACACCTTGAATTCCATTTTTCGTGAGGAGGGCCTCAAATAATTTTAAGACTTGAGAACTTATTAATAGGGCACATATTAGTTTATTGTATAAAATGTTCTTATTTGGGAATGCCCTAAGGTGGTACCTTTATGGACCTTTATATGTGCTGTCCTCTCTGATATTCTACATCTGGAAATACCTCAGGACCCCTTGCTCTTCTTACTGTTAGATGACTCTACACTTATGCTAAATATTTATCAAAAGAGGATCTTGTTATCTTACAAAAAGACTATCTTAAAGCTATTGAACCATCCACCTCTTCGGCTTCCATATGGCTTTCTTACTTCAGAGACATTGCCTTGTTAGAGGCAATGCCAGATAAAGGAAATTGCCAGCTAAATTGCTAGAGGCAATTGCCAGCTAAACTCAGTGAGGCCAAGGACAAAACTA
This sequence comes from Abramis brama, assembly GCF_963993115.1. NCBI lineage: Eukaryota > Metazoa > Chordata > Actinopteri > Cypriniformes > Leuciscidae > Abramis > Abramis brama. The sequence continues at coordinate 10,506,284 of NC_139987.1, forward strand.
TTCAAAGCTGGTCAATAACTTCCGTGATGTTGTTAGAGAAACTAAAACATTTACAACAATTTTCATGACATCTGTTTTTATATTGTTAATTGAATCTGTGATATGTGTTTCTGATACAGCTGAAACTTTATAATAAAATATTGATCACAAAAAAAGAAAATTTCTGATCACCAAAATTAGCGTTTCCATTTTTTGCCGCCGACACCACTGGATCACAAGCACTCCAGTGACTTCACTCCTATTGGCTGTCGCTCACGAAAGTCGCTCTTCATTTGCATAAAGTTAAACTTATCTCAGCTTTGTTGTGTCGCTGGACATGCCTACTTCCTGTCGCCAATGGTCTCTGTTGCTCATGTCAATGGAAATCGCCAGTTCTTCATTGAAACAAATGGGATCATGACACTTTGTCGCTGGGTGTCCCTGATAATGTGAACAGGATTTAAGCCGCAGACCCCGCGGTCACACTAGACTTTGAGCATGCGAAATTTCGATGTCAAGCTCTGTGTTGTCTTTTTTGTAAACATGAATTCAACATATAACAAAAATATACAATCTACTCGACTTTACAGCAAAAATATCATTCTTTTAATTCAGCTAAAAGGTCACGCTGAGACGAATCGATCTTCTACTGGTCACACGTCCTCACGTGATGTGAATTTGCAGGTTTAGAGTTCACCAAACTTGAAAATTGGAACGCAGCGGAATGCTAAACTTTTCACATGAGCTTGCGTTTCCAGTCTGACACATTCGCATGCATTTGAATGGAAGTCAATGGAATGAAAAGTGCAGTTTGACCGCCCCTTTAAGCGTATGAACACAAGTGGGCGTGGCCAATGGTGCGATGATGTAAAATGATTAGTCAATGTCTTGCTGTAGAGGCGGTCATATGCAAATGTATGTGTGAAATGTGACATTAGGGCTGCGTTCAGCCCCGACAAAACGTTGCACAACGTTTTTTAAACAGAAACGGTGATGCGTTGAACACTGTTCTGATGACGCAAGAGTTGCAACTATGGCAGCTGAGAAGGCCATTCTTTGTGTTCTTTGTGAAGAATTTTCAGAGCCTGATGAAGTCGGTATAAAAATGTGTTTAATACTACAAAATATGCCCGATGTTACAGTTACTGCACTTGCCACCCAGAACAAAAGAGAACATCCCAAACGAGTGAAGGGATTGCTGAAACTGAAATAGAAGCACACATCTTACCTAATTCAGACTAAAACACATCTATTTAGCCTCACATACTGACTTTATTTGTAGTTCATACTGTTTTAATACCCTGTATTTTCTTTCTCATTTTTAGGAAAAGCACTTAATTACCATTGTTTATTTCTATACCAAATGTCATACACTTGCAATGAAGCTAAAACTATAAACAACTACATCATTATGTTGATATCCTATATTTTTACAATAAAACTTACGACAAACATGTCTTCTAATATCCTCAGTTGTTGCGTATACCGAGCTGCATCGAACACATTTGTAAATTACTTTCCTTGAACCCATTGTGCGAGTTCACTTTAATACCGCGTGCTTTATATACATGTTGCTGCTGATTGGACTGCAGTTCTGACACACCCACCAAACAAGAGAAAACGTATCTCAAACCCTGTTGCACACCAGTGCACGCCGTTTCCAGGAAACATGACGTTCAACCCGGAAACCGTAGCAAAACGTTGCGCACCGTTTTGAACTTGAACGTGCCCCAGATATCTCACAAAATCCAAACAAGCCATTTTTGGAGTTTTGGTACATTTTTTTTTTTTTTTTTTTTTTTTGCAGGAGGACATTTTAAGCTGTGATACAGGATGTTTCAATGGTAGAAACTCAGAGAGTGAAGTTGTGGTAAATTAGTGGCAACCAGGTGCTCAGTAATTCTCAGTCATTTTCATGCATGTTTAAAAAAGGGTGAAAAAGAGTATAAGAAAGTGCTAGATGGTGTCTTTATTTGATTGGATAATTAACTCAATGGAGGAGAAAGGTCCAATCTGTGTAAGGCTCCTCATTAAACTCATTCTGTTTCCGATTGTACAAAAGTGCTTTTATCTACACTGTTCCCCCGGTGCTTCACAAGCTTAATTAATCATTTCCAGATGAGTTCACCACCCTGTTCTTTAACGTAACTGCAGGAGCAACGGTCTTAAAGGGATAGTTCACCCAAAAATGAAAATTCTATCATCGTTTACTCACCCTCAAGTTGTTCCAAACCTGTATGAGTTTCTTTGTTCTGCTGAACACAAAGGAAGATATTTGGAAGAATGTTTGTAACCAAACAGATCTCGGTCCCCATTGACTACCATAGTATATTTTTTTCCTACTATGGAAATCAATGGGGACCGAGATCTGTTGATTGCAAACATTCTTCCAAATATCTTCCTTTGTGTTCAGCAGAACAAAGAAACGCATACAGGTTTGGAACAACTTGAGGGTGAGTAAATTATGACAGAATTTTCATTTTTGGGTGAACTATCCCTTTAAGTCTCGCCACAATCAACGTATGTGGAGCGTGAGAGATTTAGAAGATAAATGAGGTTTATTAGTTTATTTTTGGGTACCGGAGGTTTGCTTGAAGGTGAATTCCTTGCACAGGCAAAAATTACTCAATTTGTATGCCTGGTACAATGGGTTAGACTTGCACTGGTAATGTAATGGGGTTGAAGACTTGAGCCCCCTCAGATTTGCACCATTAACATCATTTATCACCTTTAGCTGAAATCTTTGTCCTCAGTTTTCACTCTCTAAAGCTGCTTTTGGCAATGTTTTACAGATCTTGTTGCTATTTTGTATGCGTGATCATATTTCAGGCCATTAAATAGATTTCTACTTCGGCTTAACTGGACCCAAGTGCCTTCCTCTGTCACTATCTTTAGAGCAAGGTGAAGTGATAAGTAACCCAAATTTAGTCCCGAAAGTAAAATGAGAGGATTAGGTGTTTACACCTAAATGCATCTCAAGACTTCAGTTTATAATATAAATGTTTTATAACTTTTCAATAATGGGTGTTCAATTATTGAAGATGACATTACAATTTATTTCAAGGCTGAAGACATGGGTTTGGAACAATGTTAAAGTTACACCATTGTTTTAGACCAGTACCTTCAGTCTTACACTATTGTAATCTATTATAAAATAAATAAATAATATATATATATATTGCACAGAAGGTAAGTAGTCCTCTTCATCAAACGAATGAGACCGAACAGTGGTGAGGAGTGAGTCTTTATAGAGGTGGTGATGATGGTGATGGTGGTCATGATGAGGTGCAGGTGTGTGTGATTAGGAAAGACGTGCAGGTGGGAACAAAGGAGAGTGAAGGGAAATGTAGTGCAGGAACCTGGCAGACCTGTAACAAAACAAGTTATCTTAAAGCTACGCTGTGTAACTTTTTAAGTTGATTCTTAGCAAAAAACACATTGTTCTATCAAAAGTAGCCTATATGTTAGCCTCCATCTTGAAAATACATTCGCCAAAGAGATACCTGGAAATTCAAGCTTCGCCTTTCGCATTTTACACTCAGTGACACCGCGACGAATGCGAGGGAGAGATTACTCGTGACTGCCTGCAGATTTGAAAGATTGCTGAAGATGGAGGATCACGCCTATTCGAGGACATGTAGCAGAGTCGCCAAGGAAGCGAAAGAGAGAATTAAAATGTCAACGCGACAGGCAAATCAGCAAGACCAAAGTCAATATTGGAGTGGCTTTTCCAAGATGGAAAGAGCTTATGAGGAGCAAAGATTTTAAAACGGACGCCGAAGTTGCCTGCTTTCTTCTCGACAGGTAATTCAGCCTATTTGTGTAAATTCGAAGTTTTATAGTTGCTTGCCTAACATAATGTTGTGCATAATGCTAGAACGACCTCTAGTATAACTTGTTAATCTTGGAATAATACGGCCACCGTAGGAGTTAAAACGCCCTCGGAATTGAAAGGAACAGAAACTAATATTCACTGGGTAGTCATATACAATTTCACCGCTAGATGGGGGAAAATATCACACAGTGTAGCTTTAACAAAACTGGAACAAGTCAATAAAATCCACCATGTAAAAATAACTAGAATCAAATGTGCTCATTTAACTTGAATGAATGGTTTTCTTTTAACATGAATTAGGGGTGTGCGATATGACCAAATCCTTATTTCACATATGAGACATTTTATTTCACGATAATGATATATGCACGATAGTGCTATTTTGTGTTATTTTATCTCCTTTATGTTATTAAAAAAAAAGAAGCCAATTACAGACAATAAGACAAATACAATATAACAAAAATATGAATGAAACAAATTAAGTTCTTCAGGTACAGTAGGTTTTATTTAACATGTAGTTAGAATTAGTACAGAAATTGAATAATCAAATGTAAAAATAAAATATTGCGTAGTCTTCACTGTATGAATTAAATATAAATGTATTCTTATTAAAGCTAAAAAAGTTATTCAGTCAAGAGCAGTAAGTTATTTTATCTTTTGTTTGATTCACAATAATTACATAGATCAGCAGGTCTAGGCTGCTGTCACTTTTAAGACCAAACACACACAGATCTATTACACTGACACACACCAGGGGCCTGATGGTAGTTGAACAAACTCAGGGTTACGGGATTAGTTTCGAGTTGACCAAACCAAACCAAACCAAACCAAACCAAACCAATCCAACCATGCTTTGTTGGTACCATGATGCTGATACTCAACTTTCTATCAACTCAGGCTTTGATCCTGAGTTTAGGAGTTTAGGTGTGACATCAGCAGTGAACAGCCAATCACATGCTGAGAAAGAGTTGAAACTGCGATTCATTTCTTGCAAGAGAAGCAGCGCGATTCACTTCTCTCTTCTGCAGAATATTACGAGATTGAAAAATATTAAGAATTTAAACAAATTTACACAGCAAGAAGAAAATATCTGTCTATGAAAGAGGACAACTAAAAGAAAAAGTTGTGAAGTTAGTTTATACAGTTGATAAATAGAGAGAATTGAACATTTAAGCTCATAATGTCATTTTATAGCTTTATCAATTGATTCTAAAGCGCATGTATATTACCTTTATATATTTATTCATTTAAACTGTGCGTAATAATAATTCATCAACTAAAATTGTACATGTGTGATCGATTAAGGGTATAATAATTACATAAATAATATCTAAATCATACAAAATTATTATTCTAAATAAGAATTACTAAAGGCCATTACCTTTGCTCACAGCTGATTGGCCCAAGTTAGGTTTGCAACCTCTTACCTGGAACATAAAACCTGCCCCGGACCAGGTTAACCGTGGAGCGTAAGTTACTATAGCGATGAACACTGCTAAAAGCCAAACCACTTTTATGGTGCCTAAAACCCAGGGTTGGCGCAAACTAAACTGAAACATACCTGGCTAGCCACCTAAACCGGCTTCATGGTAAAGGCCCCTGGTTTACACCCAACTGTTTACTTTCACTTGAGAAATAACCGGCTGTGTTTACATAAATATACCCTACATGATTGGCATTTTGACATAACTGCGTGTGTATTCGACTATTCAAGCGCAATAAGATGTGAAAGAGAATTGAATCTGCGATCGCATGGTGAGAGACGGGGCTCTCTGTGCACCGCACTTTGGCAGTGTGACAGTCAGCACGAGCACCGCACTGAGCTTCTTTTCAGGATATATTGCACTTATAACTCTTTTTAACATCAAGCACGTCCCACTCTTAATATTCTCACTAATGCATTTCATCACTCTGAAGTGTCAATAGTGTTATATATTTACATAGCCCACCGCGATATACACGATATAGCAAAATCTCTAACGATAGACATTTTATACCGTGGTAAGGTAACAATATGGTCATACCGTCCTATAATTAATGTGCTATCGGAAATTTCCTAATTCCCACTTCATAAGTTGTGATTAAGCTTGTCATGTGCTTTGTTGCCTGAAAGAATAATAGTTATAGGTAAATTTTATTAAAGCCAAAATATATTGCAGATTTTTAATTTGGAATAAAATTTTGCTTCCCATTCATTGAAAACCATATCAACATTCAACATGCTATCTTTGATAACGATTCTAAAATTTTGGTTCAATACATGCTATTTTTTGCTGGGTATGAAACATACAATGTTTTCAAATGGTTATTCATATAGGACTATGGAAATATGCATTACTTTAACGATAAGATGTAGATGTTGTGGAAAAAAATACCAGTCAGAGCATCATAATTCTGATATCACGCGTAAGACTTATTGTTTGGTATAAATTTTTATATACCAGCAAACATATAGGCTAACTTTTTTACACACGCTGGCAGCCCAAAAATCAAACTGATTACTTCCAAAACAGTCCCATAGGTGTTAATTTAAATTTTTTAACAACCCACCCAAACACACGCTCGACACCACAATGGTTACCCCAACAAAACACCAACATAGAAACTCTTAAATGCCAAAATAATAGAACATTAAACATCAATTTTCTCATCTTGCTAAAAAATGATAAAACTATAGAGCAATTCATTTCCACAAATACGTTAGCACGTTTTACTAATTTGTTCCCTCATTTTACTTCGATCATGCGCATTATATAATAATCTGTTCCTTCGTTTTACTAAATCGTAAACCGTTTTAGTAAATTTTGGCCCCATTGAACTAATTCATTACAATAAGGCCACAATTTACTAAAACTAGAAATAGTTCTTAATTTGTGGGAATTAATTCTTCCGGACACTGTGTATATTATATATATACTGATAAATAATGATATATATACACTGTGTATATATATATATATCTCCATATATAAAAAAAACAAACACTTTATTTACTTTCCCTATCCAGACCCTTGCAAAGCAGGATGGGAAGTGAAAAACCTGTTCCCAGTTTCTACTTTAACACAAATTAAAACATATCAATCAAGTAATCTTAACTGGAATAGATTAAGTAAACTGGGTGAACAATTAATTTGCTGGATTCACAAATTGAACAAGCAGCAAAATTATTTTCTTTTTTTTTCAAACGTTAGTGTACTTGGTTACCAAGGAGACCGTTTCAGTGAAGAGATAAATATGTGATATAAAATTACGGTAAATATCACTTGTGAAAAGAATATTAAGTGTGAAAATAATCAATTGTGTGCATATAGGATTCATAAAATGCTAGCTAACTAATTAGCCGGAAGACAAAGAAATCAGCTACTTTATTCTTAATTTTTAAAAAAAATGTCATTTCCACCTCTGGCATTTCCATCACCGAATGCAGATAAACAATACACAGTTGTGGACATGTTCATGATTTACAGAAACATTTTTAGTATAGTCTTAGACTTTTGGACTGTATTTTAACAAATTATAAAACACATAGGCTACTCTCGCTCCTTGATTTTGATTGACTGAGGCACCTTCAAAGCCATTGTGAAATACATTATAAACGCACACCTGTTACATCACTATTACTGCCCCTGTGTCTGGGTGTTGCTTGGCAACCATTCTGCTAAACATTGCTGAAGAACTACTTTGCTTGCTGGAAGAATTATTATTTGTTAACAATAAATCAATCCATTTTTGCTGCTGTGTTTATTTTACAGAATCTTTCCAGGTATACAAACTACAAACAACGGCCCTAGTTCTAATATCACTGTAAACCACACCATCATTGTGGCTTATTGCTTCATCAAGTTACTGTGGCTGTTTACAGTCATTTGTAAAAGGTAACAGGTTTGTAAATATCCATACAGATATAACATATCCATAAATATATGACAGAATGAAAGGTGAAAGATACCCCAGGATGCAGAATATTCTTCATACTTAGCCTGATAAATATGAGCTGTGTTCAGGACTCATATTTCAGATCAGTTCAGAACTGTGAATAAAACGGAATATATATAAAGTATATATATATATATATATATTATCAGAGGTGGACAAAGTACACAACTTCCTTACTTGAGTGAAAGTATAGATACTACTGGTCAAATATTACTCTGTTACAAGTAAAAGTTGTAAAGACCGATTTTTACTTAAGTAAAAGTACGGAAGTACTCGTTTTTAAAAGTACTTAAGTATCAAAAGTAAAAAGTAAATGTCAATGCATTGTTGTATTATTGTTGCATTGTTGTATGTAATACTTACAGTACCTTATGCCTCTGAATCTATGCCTGCGTGCCTACCCTCATATCAATATCACATTATTTCTAGAACACAGTTCCAGTAGTGGGATTGAATGTGAGATTGAATAAGTGCACTCAATAACGTCCACGATGGTTTCGGACAGCCAAATGGCTGTTCCCTCAAAGAGTGCCCTATTTGAAGTTTTTTGGCTTTCAGTATGAATATGTTACCCTTACTGCTTATCTATAAGCTAGTGTGCTCCAAAACAATGACAAAATTCGCATTTAGGAGACCAAACCCAACGTTGAAAATGAAAATCAGGTTGATGTCAGAATCCAAAATCAGATTGACGCTAATCTCCAGCGTCGGACAGACGTTGTATTTTGGTTGAAAATGAAAATCGGTTTGACATCAGAAACCAACATCAGTCGGGTTCTGACATCAACTCGACTTTCATTTCCAACCAAAATCCAACATCGGATGCTGATGTCGGGTTCTGACGTCAACCCGACTTTCATTTCAAACCAAAATCCAACGTCGGATGTTGACGTCAATCTGATGTCGGGTTCTGACGTCAACCCGACTTTCATTTCCAACCAAAATGCAACCCCTGCAACCAAAATCATCCCCTGACTGACATTACTACTTTCTACTCAAGGACCTTGACAGAACTGTAGTGGAGTAAAAAGTACGATATTTGTCTTTCAAATGTAGTGAAGTTAAAGTAAAAAGTATCCAGAAAAAAGTAAAGTACAGATACTCAAAAAGTGTACTTAAGTACAGTACTCAAGTAAATGTACTTTGTTACTGTCCACCTCTGTATAGTATATTGATTTAGGTCTAGCTTAAAGGGGTTTTAGAATTCAGAAACCCTTGTTAGTAGCGACACCGGTGGCCGTTAAGTGAACTGCAGCCAGCAACTTACTGCTCGTACTCGCACCATAGAGGCTCGCACCGCACTCGTGGAGATCGTGCACATGCGCAGAAGAGGCTGAACGTGATTCAAGGCCCCGATATACTCACTGCGAATATCTTTAGTTTTTCGTTTTTTTAAAAAGAAGTTGGAAATATCTTGGTATCTGTTAACGGACATCTCGACACCATCCTCTCAATCAGAACATGGATGATAGGTGGGCCTTTAAAAGTGTGGGTGGGCCTGAATAATTCACATCACCCCATGTTTTTCATCTGGAAGAAAAGAAAACAGCAGTTAATAAAGCCTCTGATCATACTAGCGATGTGGATATGTTTGCACCATCTCTACAATTCACCGGCGCATCATGTCGACAGATGAGGTAATTCAAATTCCATATTTGCACTATAGATAGACTATATTTGGCTTTGTGAGACTATTGTTTAATTTCATGTGCTGAACGGAAGAGAGGCTGTCAGTAGCGCATGTAAACGTCACATCCTTTTGATTTCCCCGCCAAAAACGTCCCGAGTCCTTCACATAAAAACCTACACAGGTTTTCATAGGCAACAAAAAAACAATTAATAGGCTACATGAAAATTCTTAGATATACAGTTACCCCTTTATTAACTACCGGTAGCCTAAGTGTATTTATTTAGTGCATGTCATATAGCCTACTACTTTCTAATTTCTTTTTTGTTGTTGTTGTTGAATGCATTACTTCATATTTCAATAATAAGCTTAATAATGAGGTACCATACTAATTAACTAACTAGAGAATTGTGGGTAACAAATGTACACATGCTGTAACACTACAGGGGATATTTTAACACATTTGCTTATATTTAATTAGAACACAATTAACTATTTTGAGACTTACAAACACTAAAGTACACAAACATGTGATCACATTTCCTGCAGACCTCTATATCACATGGGCTTCATTTCAAAAAGAACCTCAGTGTCTTCATTCAATATTGTTTTAAACAGACATAAAAGTTTCCCCTTCTGCATGCTGTTTATTTTATTATTTCTAGTCAAATACGCTTTGTCCAGTTTATTGAAAACCTTAATTACAAATAAAGTCAAAATAAAACACTTGCTTGGAAAAATAATTTCAAACAGTCCTGTAAAGCATTGGTATGTGTTTTACCAGAATTTCTTTCAAATTAAGAATATATATATATATATATAAACATATTTATTAAGGGCTATAAAGCTTTAATTCTGTGTTGAACAAAAACAGTTTGTAGTGCTGAACATAGTCTAGTTAACAAGTGACACTCTTGTTTTATATGTGCCTGTGTTCATTTTAGGGTGAAAATCAAATGGAAAGCCTTTGCCTCAGTGCAGATATAATAGAGCACTACATTTTCCAGAAGCTCTAATGATAAAGCCACTATACTAACCTTTAATTAAAAATATCTTGAACTTAATTAATCCTTCCAAGACAAAGGGTTCCCTGCAGACGTTTATAAATATCAAATTAATTCAATAAAAAATAATAAGGCCCCCCAAGTAAAATTTAGATTATTAAATAATGTTCTTTTGATTAGTTCTAATTGTTTTTTTTATGTTACTAAATAATAATAATAGTACTAATAATAATATTAATAATATATCATTACAAGAATATTCAAATAATATTTAATATATTTAAATAATTCTTTAATATTTAGGCCTGGGAGAACTACAAATGACAAAATATCTGTCTGTCTGTCTGTCTGTCTGTCTATCTATCTATCATGTCAAACAAATGCTTAGCTTATAAAAAATAAAAAATGGTGTATTTGTACATGCAGGAAAGAAATACATGTTTACACATCAAATGATCTGTGCAGCAGTGCCCTCTGCTGGACTTGAGCAATACATAATAAAGAGTTAATGACTTCAATAGGATAAACTCAAAATATATGAAATATATTATGGTGAATATCATTAGTTTTTGAATAAATAAAAATAATAAATAATTCAATAATGAAACATCAACATTTGGGAATCAACATCTGATAGCTTTAAAGGGTTAGTTCACCCAAAAATGAAAATTCTGTCAGTAATTACTCACCCTCATGTTGTTCCAACCCCGTAAGACCTTCGTTCATCTTCGGAACACAAATTAAGATATTTTTGATTAAATCTGAGAGCTGGATCACTCCTCCACAGGCTTCTAAGACATTATAACTTGCTGGCCCAGAAAATGTATTAAAGACATTGTTAATATAGTCCAAGTGACTACAGTGGCTCAATCTCAATCTCAGTGACTACAGTGGCTCAAAGCGACGAGAATACTTTTTGTGCGCAAAAACACAAAAATAACGACTTTATTCCACTATTCATTTCCTTCTCTCTGGGCCTCGAGTTTTTTCATGTAGTATAACTGCGCAGCGCTTCTGTGTTGTACGTCACACGTAGGCTCACTATTGGCCGACGCTGGTAAAAAGTATTCTCGTCGCTTTATAAACTTAAGATTGAGCCACTGTAGTCACCTGGACTATATTAACAATGTCTTTAATACATTTTCTGGGCCAGCAAGTTATAATGTCTTAGAAGCCTATGGAGGAGTGATCCAGCTCTCAGATTTAATCAAAAATATCTTAATTTGTGTTCCGAAGATGAACGAAGGTCTTACGGGGTTGGAACAACATGAGGGTGAGTAATTACTGACAGAATTTTCATTTTTGGGTGAACTAACCCTTTAACTTTGCTGGCTTTAAAAGTAGCCTAATGTATTTCATTAAAATAAAATCAGCAGACGCATCAATCAAGTGGAAAAATGAACAACATTTGTATGAAACCTTTGATCAAGGACTATAATTTGTTGTAAAAACTCATTATAAAAGTAAAGGTGAAATGGAGGCAAAGAGATCTCACCCTGATATAATCAGCGAGGTTAACGTTTAAATCTTATGAGAATCACTTGCAAAATTGGTAAACAGTTGCTCATTAAGTTGTAATTAAGTCAGTTTCTATTTCAGGAGCTAAAGTGTTCATGAGTAACAGTAGCTTGAGAACATTAACATGATTCCCTTACATCATCTGGGCACCACTCCAAGATCTGATTGGCTAGTAGAACCTATATGATTTCGATGTGAAGACCATGCAGGCATGATGTACTGGGCCTCTGCCACGGTCTTGGCTTGAGGCTGGAAGCAAGCCCATTGACATTTGTGTGAGCCCTGAAGCTACTGGGTCAGAAGGAAGACGTCACACCCACGGGGTGACGATGAAACAAACGGCTGGAAATGTCAAATGGAGATGCACAGCACTGCTCAGTGTTGAGACGACAGCCATGCTCATTGTGCTCATCTCTTATGAGTCCAGTCAGGGCCACTGACCCGCTGTCAGTCACAAAACCACATCCCATAATGATTTAGCCCAGATGATAACAGACCAAACAATATAGCTTGACAGGTCTTTTATGAGACTGAGACAACGAGAGACAATTTACAATGCAAGCACTATTTCAGTAGATTATGTGCAAGTATATTTGACAGTTTTATACATACCTAAGATATATATATATATATATATCTCTAAGGACTGGAACTCTTTTGTTGTGACATTGTTTTGAAACTCCAGACAAAACAATGACTGTAGGAAGCATGCATTTAGGAGCAAGATTACTTTTTATATGTTAAATTACAAAATCAATTGATAAAGATGGTTGTTCTAAAGCATTTCAGTTTAATGAGTGCAGCTTGTTTACATTTTAACAACAGTAATTGCTGTGACGAAGGGACGCTGTTAGGGCTGCACGATTAATCGTATTTTAATCGCGATAACGATATCTGCCTCTCTCGATTAATTTAAAAAAATCGCCGCGATATTTGGCCGCTCGTTTTTTATCCTGATAACGCTTTTTTATTAGACATTTGCATAATCTTGCATTGTAAACAAGTCCCCACTAACGCTGATGTTTGTGGTTGCCAGATCTGAATAGCTTAAATCTCCCAAATTACCCAAACAGAGCTTTTCTCTTACATGTTATGCCCCGTGTTTTACTTAATCGGTGCAATCTGGCAACCCTGCGCGCGCGCTCTACACTGCGGAAAAAGCACTGATCTCCACAGCGATATTCTGTTTGCATGAAATTGTTACACAGCCAGTCTGTTCCTTCACAAGCCACTTGTGCCGTTTGTGTGACTAAATCTGTTTCTAAATGAGTTTCGCTGTTCTATTTTTTGAAGTTTACGTTTTTACCAGTTTTCATGATGTGAATCAGTTGAAAACGACAGCCACTGACCGTTTTCAGTGTGTATCAACAAGTAGACTATTTTTCTTTGCAGTACGAATTTGCTGAGCGATCTGGATCTGTAGCCTGCTTTGTCTCATTTTCAACCGAAATGTGTCGCTTAGAAGATCTAATGTGAAGACGCATCACAAAGCGCTCAACGTTAAATCATGCCATTTGTATTGACTTGCTGTCTGAGGAAGTTGTAGTTGGTTAAATGAAGTCTGATGGTTTGAAATTAACACCCGCCAAATGCGGCTAAAAATGAACTTTGGCGGGTATCGCTGTCAAATCACTGGCCAATTTGGCATGTTATTATGTTTACTCACTTTGCTGGGGAAATTCGTGTAAACCAAATCTACGCGGATTTTGTGCAAAAGCGTTAAAGGAGCCGTATGTAAGATTGTGGCCAAAACTGGTACTGCAATCACTTTCAAATTACTGTAGAGCGGTGTATCCCCTCCCCCCTGACTCAAGGTTGCCAGATAGGCTGCAGGATCCAGCAGGAACGTAGGCTGCTTCGTAGCTGTGGTAACTAGAGCAGAGCTGGCAACCCGGATGCCGAAACACTACTGACTTCGTGATTGGTAGATAGGTGGAGGGTGGAGCATCAGGCCAAAACACAAGATGACAACATCAACATCAGTTGAGGGCTGCAACTTCACTTTTTAAATGACAATATCCTGGCCGTACTACTGTTGTCAGTGATATAAGTATTTGAAATGAACATGATTTCTTAATGTCTAGTGACATATCAGGGCCATTTTATGATAAATTGAAATACATTTCTTACATACAGCTCCTTTAACTGTCTCTTCTCTTTCTCTGTAGTTTCTCAAATGAGAATAATCATGATTAATTATCGTGATTATAATTTTGAGCAAAATAATCGGGATTATCATTTTAACCATTATTGTGCAGACCTAGATGCTGTGGTATATAGATTATGACAATTTATACAACAGGGCTGTTGAATGCTTGATTCTGACTGTTATTATTTAGCAAATGCACAGCTATGAACTTATGAAGTAGTTCCAGGTCTGTTGACTGCATTACAGTTTCATATCACTTCACAGGTCCTTACAGCCTAAAACAGCAAATGAACAAACCCCATAAAGACACTGACCAAGCAAACAAATATGACCAACAATTTGATTAAAATGAGCGTTTACTCCGCTTCTCGCCATGGTCTCGTTACCACTTTAGGTGTGCATTATTTTTCAATAATAAAATTATTCCTTGCATAAAATAGGGAATTTTCTTAAAAGTCATGTCCTCTCATAATCTTTAATCAGTTGTAGTGCTGTGATGCAGTGACATCTCTTCTCTGCAGACGTGTTTACTGGCATGAGGGCGGGGCAGCCTATCAATCACATGAGATCGACCAATAGCAGAAACATTCAAGCAACAGGAGGTGACAGTAACTAAGTTTTTTTGTATCTTTTTCTCATTTGATTTTAGCGCAGTTGGAGTTACTAGGAAAAATTGTTTGTGTACTGTGCTCACGTGGTAGAATTGCGTCGGTGAAGTCTCGTTTGTTCGCGTTGGTAAACAGTTTCGGTAGTGAGGCTTGGCCTGCCAGCTCAAAGTGTGTTTTGTAGCATAAATACAATATAGGTAGTTTATCCCAAATCCATCTGATCACTTATATCAATGTTATATATCGTCCAACCTTAAAACTTGTATTGTTTATTTAAAGTCGTCCATTTATGCAGAATATCGTTTGTACATCGTTCGAGTTGCAGCTTCACTCAGATATACATCACAAAAGGGAAGAAAAGACTATAGCAACTTCCGTTTCATTGCGACTTTAAAGCGCAAAACTGTTTTGAGAATTTCATGACACATTAAAAAGAACCAGCTCATATGAGTCATGCGCTGCGGAGCCCTGTGAAGGATCCAAATTTAAGAATATGTTTAAGATCTGCTGATCTTACTTCCTTACATAACATCACATGAAAAACTAAGGTGAATTACACTGTATTGGGCATTCAAGGTGAACATGATGGCATCAATTTACTGATCAGAAGTCAGCTTTAAGTCAGCTGTCTAAACATTGTAATAGTCAGGGGTTTTGTTAGTCTTTGATCTTCCAACTAAGTGTTGAACTGTGTGTGTGAAGGTTACATAGTCTTAGCTCTCGTGACCATTTGTTGTTTATACCTTTTGGGGAAGTCTTTAATCTTCCTACTCAGAGTTGAACTGTGTGTGAATGTTACTAGTCTTAGTTCTTGTGACCATTTGTGTTTATACCATTTGGGGAGCTCAGTTGGGGGTAATTGCCTCTATTGTCATCCCTAACTAAGGCTGTGTGCATGGTCAGCACCATTAAGGACAGCCCACTGAAATGCCTATAAAGAAACCATGTAAAGTTACGTTAGTCAGACTGATTTGGGAAGAACTGCAGCCGCGTCAACGCGAAGTCCTCAATAAAGAATAACTTTGTTTGAACGTGATCCCCAACGTCTCCTGGTCTCTTGCTTCGACGAAGAAAAACTTCACAATTTGGTGCCGTGACCCGGATGGAGAAGGAAACTCAAAGATTTCAACAAAGCTGACTGAGTTCCAGACTGAATCTTGAAACTTCAAGCTCAAAGATCTCAACAAAGCTGACTGAGTTCCAGACGAAATTTTTCTGTACAACCAACGATTCGGTGAGTTTACACTCCATTCAAAGAACCAATGCAGACCAGTACAAATGTTTTCCTCTGCGCCGTTCAGAGAAGTAGTTAAACAGCTGTAGAGTTTGGTTAACTAAATATGAGCCTCTAAAAAGTTTTTCTTTTAGAGATGAAATTTACCCTCTGTTGTTGACAGGGAAGATTAACAGTTACATGTTAATATTGTGTGTATGCTCTTGCTAGAGAAGACCTATCTGTAAGCTAGAGAATTAGCTTTAGAATTAGATTTAGCCTCATGTGCTAATAAGATTGTACCCTCTGTTTGCAAGACAGTAGAGAAGTTTTTTTAGTGTTTGTTTGTGGTAACAAAAATTCACAAAATGTTTAGGAAAAGTACTAGACAGATTACACCTTTTTGGACAGATAGTGAATTTAAGTCTTTGTTATCAGAGCACATGGACTCAATCGTGACTGAGGAAGTCAGATTGAATTTAACAAAGAAATTTAGCATTGATCCAGGCAAAGTTTGGTCAATCGAAGATTGTAAAAAGGTACTAGGAGAAAGTATTCGCAAGAACAGTGTCAAAGGCATTATCTTCTGTCACAGAGAATTTGGTTTAACCCTAGCTACAGAACAGTCTAAGCGCAACTCTGAGCTAGAGAAACAGATCAAAGAACTCCATGCTAGAATATCTTCGTTGACTAAGAAAGTAAACCGCAACAAAGATGCAGAAAAAACTGATGTGGAAGAAGTTAGTCAGCCTGATAACAATTATCCTGACTTAAAAGCTTTCGTTGAAACAAATGTAGCCATCCAATCAGTAACTGATCAGCCTGTAGATTCAGTGCAGGTTTGTGGGGCTAGGAGAAGATCTCAGGGAACTGAAAGTGTTACTCCGAACTCTTCTGTTGTCCAAATACAAACGGTTGCCAAAACATCTTTAGGTCCTAAGGATATAGATAGACTCTCCCAGAGTTTACCCTCAGCACGTACAAATTTTTCTGAATTTAGAAGAGCATTGTTCAGCAAAATGCATCTTTACGACATGTCGTTGCCGGAAGTCACACAGCTGATGTCACAAATTCTAACTGAATCTGAATTCAACAATTTTGAGTCTGCTGTTACTTCCGAACTGCAACATGTCAGTAAAGGCGATTTGAGAGAAGGTGTTTTGAAAATCCTAAAGAATATCTTAGGACCCAAAATCGATTGGTCGAGAGTTACTAGCTGTGTACAAGAGAAAGAAGAAACTGTGAGTGAATATACTGAGAGGTTCTGTCAGGTAGCGGTAACGTACAGTGGAATAGTGGATGATTCCGAAAGTGTGTTAGCTGACAAAGGAGCTCTAATCCGAATTTGGGCAGATGGTCTTGTAGCTGAGTACAGAACAGCCTTGCCATTCCTAGATATTACGTGGGCTAAAAGAACTCTCAGAAGTAACCTAGAAAGTTTGGCGATTTGGGAAAGAGATTCTGATGTCAAAGAGAGAGTAAGAATTGCAGCAGTTTCTGTTAAGGTCAACTCAGAGAAGCCAAAGAAACGCAAAAGTCCTAGAGAAGCCAGTTGTTCTTACTGTGGCAAGCACGGACATTTTGGAAAAGAATGTAGAAAAAACAAAAATAACTTAAGACAAGTTAACAATGTTATGCAGCTCTTACTACATTTGTTTGCTACTTTAAAGCAACCCCTCCCCTCGTCATTGGACTCGTGGCTAAGCTTTTTGAGGTGTTAACCATTTGGGCTGTGATTGCTTAATCTCCCCAGTAACTCACAACAAAGATGAAAGACTTAGTGACTGTCACAGCCTTTGTTTGGGGGACATTCAGAAAACTCACAGCCTTAAATGTTATGCCATAGAATATTACAATCAGACCTCCATGCTCTATATGATGTCTATTAAGACTGATGTTTCACTGGAGAATGAAAATGTGCCAATTTTCTCACACACTGTACAGTGTGTACACAACACAGGGACAGAATAGGACACGGTTCAGTGAGGGCCCTGGAAAGAACTGACGCAACAGGCGTTCGGGGGCCAATCCAGGGTGAAGACAACCTCATAGGCCTTTCCCCATTTAGTCCATCCTTACCTCACTGGTCCATAGGTGTCAAATCAATTAAGAAATAGGGAAAGAATGAAACAACCGCAGCAGACGCTACAACCCTAGTGTTTAAACAAATACTGCTACAACCCTAGTGTTTGGACAAATACTGCTCTGTCGTCTTTTGTTTTCTTTCTTCCTCTGTGCAGATAAACACTTGATGGCTGTTCCAAAAATCCATATGCAACGACGTCTCACCTGCATAGGAAGCCACAACCTCAAGACGACAACTACACCCACTGCTGAACGAGCCAATCACAAAAGAAAAAGAAGAAAAAAAATACACAACGCAGAAATACAAAACCTTCAGTCATCCATCGATATGATCAAGACTACAAGCCTGCACCATTATCTGAGTGCTGCACCTGGTTAATATGACTGAAGATAACTTTTCATGGTTCGGAAACCTGTTAGTATCAAGTGTGTCAACCAACAAATGACTCACGTCCAGCACAAGGAAATAACAGTTTTTCAACCAGAAAAGACTATTACTCGTAAGGTTTCACGGACCCTAAGTGCATGTTTGTTTCTGTGTCAACATGCAATTACAGATGAACAACACAGAGCAAGTTATATGTGCCTGTAACTTACACAAGTTACAAGAATGAACATATGCAATGTGCCTGTAAATTACACCAGTTACAAGAATTAACTTTATGTGTTTAAATTTGTATTTTGTGAGAGTTTTTAAGAACTCTCAAACGGGGGACTGAAGGATCCAAATTTAAGAATATGTTTAAGATCTGCTGATCTTACTTCCTTACATAACATCACATGAAAAACTAAGGTGAATTACACTGTATTGGGCATTCAAGGTGAACATGATGGCATCAATTTACTGATCAGAAGTCAGCTTTAAGTCAGCTGTCTAAACATTGTAATAGTCAGGGGTTTTGTTAGTCTTTGATCTTCCAACTAAGTGTTGAACTGTGTGTGTGAAGGTTACATAGTCTTAGCTCTCGTGACCATTTGTTGTTTATACCTTTTGGGGAAGTCTTTAATCTTCCTACTCAGAGTTGAACTGTGTGTGAATGTTACTAGTCTTAGTTCTTGTGACCATTTGTGTTTATACCATTTGGGGAGCTCAGTTGGGGGTAATTGCCTCTATTGTCATCCCTAACTAAGGCTGTGTGCATGGTCAGCACCATTAAGGACAGCCCACTGAAATGCCTATAAAGAAACCATGTAAAGTTACGTTAGTCAGACTGATTTGGGAAGAACTGCAGCCGCGTCAACGCGAAGTCCTCAATAAAGAATAACTTTGTTTGAACGTGATCCCCAACGTCTCCTGGTCTCTTGCTTCGACGAAGAAAAAGTTTTCAACACCTGCATTAAACACTTTTTGCATGCATAAAAATATATGAAAAATTATTTGCTTTTCTATTCAATTATATAGGATAAGTTTCCACAGATGAAAAACAACCGTCCTAACAAGTACACAATAGCCTTACAATTGGGTTCAGTTTGTTAATCACTACAATAACTAGCACATTTTCTGGATAAACAACCCACAGTTATTGGTTCATTAGTCATGTTGAGAATTAAGGAGAGCTGTGAAAATGAAGACTAAAGAGCATTCCGATGAAGCTGAGGCACAGTAAGTGCATGAATAAGAGAAAAGGTTCAAAGCAACATCGAAGTGCTTGAAAGTCCCAGTGTTTGTTGAATTAGCAGGAAGAGGGGACTTAGCAATTTTTGTACCCATTTGCAAATTACAAGCAGCAACTCGGCAATACACAAGTTATTGAAGATATTAAGCTTGTACTTCACATAACACCCAAGTGTAATGTAGGGCCCTATTTTAACGATCTGAAACGCAAGTATCAAACGCAAAACGCAAGTAACTTTGTAGGCGGATCTCGGGCGCTGTTGCTAATCTAAAATGGGTTGGTCTGAAGTAGCTACATTACTCATAGGTGTGGTTTGGGCGTAACGTGAAATAAACCAATCAGAGCGTCATCTCACATTCCCTTTAAGAGCAGGCGCGCTTGTTCCATGGTAGATTGCTATTATAACGGTGGATTTGCCAGGCGCACACCAGGAGCGGTTCACAGCCGAGGAGACCGACGTTCTCGTCAGTGCCGTAAAAGACAGAGAAGTGACATTGTATGGGAATGGGAGAAACCCACCCAAATTAGCTTCGTTAAACAGGCCTATAATAATTTGGGTAAATGTATAAGCTAGATTTATGCCTATTTTTTCACATCTTCATGGACACCACAATGATTTCCCTCGTGTGGTAATATTTTTCTTGTAATTATGTATGGTTTGCAAAAATGAGAACTGCTGCGTCTGTGTGTAGATGAGAGAAGCAAAGTGTATGGGCGTTGTGCACGCTACATTATAATAAGCATTAAAATAGCTTAAAATAGCATCTGAATAACGCGCCACTGACTTTAGACTAGGGCTGCACGATTATGACAATTGAAATTGTAATTGCGATTATTAATTACGATTATCACAATTTACATTGAATATATATATATATATATATATATATATATATATATATATATGCATATTATAATACATGTTTACACAAATTTTTTTACACACACAAGTACTATCCCCCTTTACTTAACATACACATAAATTGTAAGAATATGACTAATAGTAAAGACTACTAATAAACATTAGGCCTATGCTATTAGCTATTAAATAGCAGTCCCAAACTTTGTGCTAATACATGTTGGTATGAGCCACCACAGTCATTTAAAAATATAAAAAAAAACACAAAATGAAAATAAAGTGGCATTTTGGGGTTAATATGGAAAAGACACATGGTGAATACACAATACTAACAAGAACTGTTAATGAAACATGGAAACTTCTCCTGGTGAATAGAATGAAAATCATACCTGCATGCAAATCCTTCTCAGCTAACACACGACGTACCAGTAACGTGATTTATTGGTATTTTACTTTTATTTCGTGACTTACTAATTTACCACGGAACGACGTTGCATGCTCGTAGTTTCTTTTGCACTTTGAACAGTGAAGCAATACACAGCGCGTCGCCGCATTTGCGTATGCAATTGAAGAGTGCGTGCTACGAGCATAGTATAACGGCTGACATGACAGGAAAGTCAGTTTTTCTGAGGTGAAATACTTTTTATTTCAGCGTACACTTACGTCACTGCCTGGTAGTTCCTATTGTGCTGGGTTTTCTGAAGTAGTCGTGATTCACCTCTCATAATATAACATGCTCTAAACACAGAGCATAGTGGATTTTCTTTTGTAATCGTGGCATCCGTAATCATAATCATAATCGCGATTAGAAATTCAATTAATTGTGCAGCCCTACTTTAGACTAGGTTTTTCCTGGTCTGTGGCGTAATTGTTTTCTGAAACTGCAAAATAGCACCAGGGAACGTTTGCGCTGGAACACGCCTCTTTTCGCTGAACCGCCCCCGGGAGCGCAAGTTCATTCCCTAATTTACCGACTGTGCATCGGGTGCAAAATAGTAATGATACATGCGTCGGTGTACAAAGTAAATTGCGCTGGGTGCAAGATAGGGCCCGTAGACTGTTTATTCATTTACTAAACGTCTGCTTTCAAAGAACACTGTATGGCTACATGTGCAGATATAATTGGCCTGTAAAAAATAATGTTTTATAACACATTTGGTCGATTGGTGTTCAAAACATTGTGAGTGTGAAACTGTAGGCTATATTTAGTTATTAAAAATGAAAGTTCAAAAATGTTGTGAAGTTGCTAAGATACCTCTGAAGTTACAAAATGAAGTGTGGACGTGCCAAAATATACTGTAGAGAAACTGTTGGCTTCAACAGCTTAAGCTGGGGAGGTCATCTTTGACACAGATCCCAGACACAAGGTGGAACGAACACTGAAGAACAAAAAGCTGAAAGTGCTACGAGACCCAATCAAAGCTCTGATCTCAACCCAATTGAGAATTCAAGGCAGTGTCTGACAAACCTGAACAACCTTGAGAAAATCTTAACAGAATATTGGGCCAAAATCACACTTGACTGGGGTGTGAATTTGGTACATATTGATGTAACAGTGCTGCAAAACAGATTTTTACATTTTCTAAAAACAACGTGGGAGGTGATTGCCCGTTTTAAAATTTGCAGCCACAATGCTTGTTTGTTGTACATCAAATGCCAAGATGCTGCTAAGATGCAGCTCTGAGTTTTCTCTGTTGTTCTGGGTGGTTGCTTAGTAGTTGTAGTTATGCTTGACATAAACTTTTTTGTGCACCAGCCACTGTGGCTAGAGGTTTTCCAAAGTTACTAGCCACTCAGCATTTTCACTGGCCACAATTTTGACATCGATGCCATGGGGAAAACCTGCCATTGTCAGGTTTGGCATAGACGAAGCAGACAGAATGGCAAGTTAAATGCTTTAATTTGCAGAATGGATCGGTACAGCAAAACAGGCGAGTAAACAGTAAGTTGAATTTCAGATGATAGCTTAACTGAAGTGTAACCAAGTCTCTCTCTCTTTTTCTCTTGCAGATGATGATGAAGGAGTTCCTTAGAAGACAGAATGGTGACTGGCTGAGAAGATCGGGATCAAAGGTAGGTATACAGGTAAGTATGGCAGAGAGTCTGTGTCATGTATAGACGAGATCAGACAATGACTGAATGTTTGTAGCAGGTATATATGGGTGAACTGATGATGAGGTCCAGGTGACGGTGATTAGTAATCAGGTGACAATGAGCGTGTGAATGACTGAGTGGGCGGAGTGAGGGAATGAGTGGAAGGAGATGGTGATGGTATCCTGACAGCCATATAGATATTTTTTATATTTTCTCACAATTTGGCAGCAGGTATATTACGCTGCTGTCACTTTAAAGGTGCAATGTGTAATAATTCTGAG
The DNA here is from genome assembly GCF_963993115.1 of Abramis brama. Lineage (NCBI taxonomy): Eukaryota > Metazoa > Chordata > Actinopteri > Cypriniformes > Leuciscidae > Abramis > Abramis brama. The sequence goes on from NC_139987.1 coordinate 10,529,088, forward strand.
GATCTATTGACATAAATGCAATATAAGATCCATAACTATGTTTTCAGTGGTGTATAAAGACCTTACTTAATGAACCGTTATGTTTTTATTACCTTAGAATGAGTCATTTATATCTACATAACCGCGGGCACCCCCTTCTATGAAGGTCGACATATTGTGACGTCATGTTTCTACCATAGCCGACAGCGAACAAACAGCGCGTTTCGTCACTAACTTGAATGAGAAGCAGCAGAAAAAGACGCAGCAGAATTTCGGGAAAATTAATGACCACAGTTACTGTGTAGGACAAGAGCTGACGGAGGGTAAATCTGCTTCGAAGAAGAGAAAGTATGATGAAGCCAGAAAAATAAGGGAGAAACGTAGGCAAAAATCACGGGTCAACATCAGTGTGGCTTTTCACCGATGGAAGGGTCTTATTATGAGGGAAAAGTTGCCTGTTTTCTGCTGGACAGGTAAAGTATTCCAACTTTAACAATGCAAATGAAAACTGTTTTTTTATAATGTTAGCATTACCTAGAAGCTAGCCACAGACACCGTGAGAAGTGACTTTTCCCTTGTCAGTGGTGTAAAATATGTAGTTAGGTTGTTTCATGTAACGTTAACTTAGTTCTTCTCCCTCGCTGTGTTATGGCTTTGCTATGTGGGGATAAATGTGCTGGTTACGTGATCCTCACCTGACTATGGCTTTGTAAACTTTATCCATGATGTGGTTTATAATGGACTGTGGTACAGAAACAGTGACAAAGTTACACACTCTTGGCTTACGTTTTCCATGTTGTCTATCGGTCATCATACTTGCACTAGATAGTTTTTGGGATGTTCAGTTTATTAGGCCAGATGAGCAAACCCTACCAAGATGTAACACATTGTGGATTAAAGTAGAGTAATGTATTACAGTTGTATGTGTGTCATGACATGTAGCACTTCATTTATTGATGACGACATCTTTTATCCTACGTCGGCCACCGTAGCTTCTCCTTCGAGTTTGCGAAGGCAGGGATAAGCAGTGAGTGACTGTCAGTTTGCAATTTGCAAACCTCACCACTAGATGCCGCTAAAAAATACACACTGCACCTTTAAGACCTGACACTGGAATCCATTATACTGTTACACGTGTTTTCTTTCTCAACTGTTTACGTTCACTTAAAACATAACAAACTGTGTTATACTCACCAAGACCGGCATTTTGCCATTATTCTGTGTACGTATTTGACTGTTTAAGCGCAATAAGCAGCGAAAAAGAGCTCAATTTAGTACTGAGAGGCGGCTTTATGTGCGCGCACATTAGGCAATACGCAATACACACAATCCCACACATAAATTCAAGCCCTGTAACACCAACAATATTCACTCACCAACAAGTGAGTGAGGGGAAGCGGGTTTGTGTGTCAACTCGCAGATGGAGAGATGAGTTTCTATTCTGATGAAAATGAGAATTGGAAGAGTTTCAGATATTTCAGTATCGATATGACGATATGTATCGAAAAAGAAATAATTTTGACAAAACTTTTGACAAAAATATACAGTATATTCAAGGCCGTAACCAGGGTTTGAAAATTAGTGAGGTCCGGGGTGAGGTGCAGGGCCGGATTAAGAATTCAGAGGCCCCCGGGCACAATGTCTTGTAGGCCCCCCCTTAGGCAGGCCAAATGTATAGTTTGTTCAAGGACATTTTAATTTTGCATTAACAGTTTTAGTTTACTGACTTAAAAGGATCTTTGTTGTACTATGCTGGAGTAAAGTTCATAAATGATCGTTCCCATAGGATTTTGTAAAACTATGATGAGTGGACCTCTGTCCCTCTAGGGGGGTTCGGGGGCATGCTCCCCCGCAAGAAAATTTTGTACATTTTAAGGTTAAATGCATCAATCTGGTGCTCTTTCAGAGCTCAAAATTAAGAGCTTCAACCCATGAACTGTGCACAAAGAAAAAACATTGACTTGTACCTGGACATTGAAGGGGGCTCAAACATATATTTTAGTTATGATATAGTTTCAGTCTACATTATCACTGGTGTTTTAGTATGCCAAATTAGTATAATAATATAATAATGATTTATATAATTATTCCTATATAAAATCCATATAGCCTAATAAATGAAAATGAATATTTCAAAAGTATATTTTACATTACACTATAGGAAAATTACAATACTTTTGTCCTAATGTCTTCACTTGCAAGAAATAAACCCTTTGATCGCATGAGCAAAGTGCACACTTTTCTTTAAATCACGCAGCACAAACATAATGCCTATATAGGATACTTAATTAAAGTCTTGTGCTGTTTTATAAAGCACAAAACCATATCACGGTTTCGATTTTAGTTCGTTGGCAAAATATAACGCATTATAATATAAATATGACTTACAAATTGACATCAACTACGATGTTGTTGCATCATGCTTGTAGTTTCTTTTGCGCTTTATTTATAATAAAGTGACATAAAGCGCCCTGCCGCATTTGCGCGTGTAATTGAAGAGGACGCGCAACGAGACTGGCGGGACAGGAAAGTACGTTTTTTTAGGTGAGAGACTTTATTTCGTAACAAGTTACAAATAACGTTAGAATAATGATACAGATCTGTATTATGCTATTGTTTTTATAGTGTTGTACATTTCTTACAGATAATCACGATGATCATTGCGTTTGTCTTACCGAATGTGGTATCTTCCTGTCAGCAATTACAATTTGTCTAAGCTGCTTCTTTTTTATTAATGCCACGAAAAACATTAAAAAAAAACAAAATAATAATAATAATCCGAAATAAGTTCAAAGCTTGTGTTTTGGAAAAGAAAATTAATATATCACTAGCCCTGACATTCAACTTCCCACTTTATTAACGTCCTAAAGTGTCACAATAAATGGGAAAAACGAGTCCAAAAAGACGTATAATAGGTGGATCTGGCAACACGGAGGCTGCACCCGCGCCCTCACTCACAGCACGCTCTCAAGCCCGGGCACTGTTCTAGCTTCTCGCAGCGACATGAATTGCAAACACACATGACGCGGTTTAAACGGCTAATTAATCATTCAGAGAGCTTGAAATTTTATTTTTGAATATAAAAAAATGACCGAGGTCCGGACCTCGGTGACCTCATAGCTGGCTACGGCCATGAGTATATTAATGTCAATTTTGACCCACCAAGGTGGCTAGTAGGAGTGACTGCTCACACAGATACATTTTAGATAAAAAGTAAAAAAATGTAAATAACATTTCCTTTGCAACTATCTGAAATAGGTTTAAGCTGAAGTACTGAAATTATGGATTCCACACGTACCAGATGTGGGCCGGATCTGGGCCGATACTATGTTTATAAAAGGAGAATACAATTCCAGAAAATAATTTGGGAATTTTATTCACACTATCGGCTTTTGCTCTAAACACTTTCACAAGGCACAGGATATCAAACACAACCGTTTTCTTCCAATTAGCGATCACCGCAAAATCATCTTGTGACCATCTTGAGATAATTTTGATAATCAGAACATGGCAGAACTAAAGCCTCATTAGGCCCTTCAGCACAGCCAGTGTGCCGTCAGGAGCTGCAACTGCATTTGCTCATCTCCAAATATCATATGCCAGCTGCAGACTACAGTAGCTGACCTTTCCCCCTTTCTCTAATACCCCAGAGCATCGCCATTCTGACATTTCCAGTGTTCAAGAGGATGGAGGCGTGCATGCTGTCTTATTCCAATAGAGGCCTTTGTGATATTTAGACAGAGAATGAGAAAGCCTTGATCTTTGACAGATGAATATGAGGACAGGGACCATTAAAGGTTTTAATACACTGGCATGACCTCCCTAATTAAATCCATGTCTGTCATAAAGCCATGCTCCGTCTGACTCTGCATGTTCAGGGCTGAGACTTAGACTTGACTTTTTGAAGAATAGTTAACTCAGCTACTTAAAAAGCATAAAAAAAATAAAATAAATCTTTTTGACTATTTTGAGATTTATAAGATGGAATAAACACGATTCAAAGTGTTAAACAACATTTTACATTCATTTTCCCCCTCATTAGCATGCCTGCAGTTCCATCGCTCAACACTTGATGGCAGTAAAAGCAGGGCTTGACTGTGTGATGGCAGAAGTCCTTTCGCATTTCCATTTGCATTGGGCATTTTGACTGCATCAGGTGCACCTGTCACCTTAAAGATTTACACGGTCATCAGCATTAGATAAATTACTGTAGGTCACCGACTTCAGACATCTGGAGTAGATACAGTCTATTACGTTGCTTATACTAGTAGCCTAGTGCTTAGTGGGAGTTTTTTTTAAAATAAAAACACTGGATCTCATTCACTAAGCATGCATATGTATAAATTTGTGTGTGAAATCTGCATATTTACACGAACATATCATGATTCACCAAAAACTTTTGTTCTAAAATGTTCTACAACTGACACGTACACCAAAAGCATTTTCTCTGTGCTGCTCTCATAATCACATTAAGGAGTATATCTCACCTTAACATGAGTATATTATATTATATTATTAAACTAATAAATAGTCTGTAACTTTTGGTGCTCTAGCGGTTAATAAACAGAGCATCATGCATCTTGCGGAAGAACATTGTAGCTGGAGCTACTTCTCTCTGTTTATGTCTATGTCGAGTCACGCAGGTACTGGTCTACTCCGCAGCGGTGCCGACCCGAATCAATCTGAAATATTGTCTGTAAAATAGGTGTACCGTAGTGATTCAGTAAAAACACGGTTTGGAAGGTGTTTTAAAGGCGTTTATTGAGTTTAAACTGGTTTTGAGAATGACACTCTTGGCATTGCTCGAGGATCTGGCGAGAGAGCGTCTGCAGAAAACGGCACATGTTTGAAGAGAGTGACTGAGCGCTGTAGAGGAAAAGTTGTGCGGAAAGCCCTTATATCATCGGTCTCAAACTCAGCTCTTGGAGGGCCACTGCACTGTCCTGCAGAGTTAAGCTCCAGCCCTAATTAAACACACCTGAACCAGCTAATCAAGGTCCTCAGGATTACCAGAAACTTCCAGGCAGGAGAGTTGGAGCTAAACTCTGCAAGATAGTAGCCCGCAGGAGCCGAGTTTGAGACCACTGCCTTATATGGAGATGGTTTGGGCATGTTTTATGCAAATGTCTAACCTTGTGCATGCGGCCGCTGAAATACTGAAATAAGGCAGAAATCACAGACACTCTTGTGTAGGTACTTATTTTGAATAAGTAATTACATCACGTTTTATATAGTATGAGTGCGTGTATGAATGTAATGTTATGTGACCTACCACCAGCGTCAGTTGCGTCGCTTCACTGCCATTCATAAATCCTCTCCCGTTGCCTCATGGGATAGTAAAGTGTCCATCGTATGCACACTTCACAATCTCACCAGAAATAGTAGGTCATCCGGGTACTTTTTGCCTACTCTTTTATGAGTTCTGTGAATTCAGACATTCTTTTGTCACAAACTTTTTTCCCGCCTACTATATAGTAGGGAAGTATGCAATTTCAGATGCAGCCTAACGTTAGAACGAGATTAAGAACAAATTCATGTGCGTACAAATGTGTTGTGAATTAGTTCTCCTGTGTGTACAAATATGAAATAATCCAGGCAATTATTAGTGAATGAGACCCACTTAATCTTATTTAACAGCGATCTTCGTGACCGAAAAAAAGGGTAAACTGGGAATTACAGCCGTATGAACTCTAGGCAGGCTATAGGAACAAGAACATTAAAGATTAATAACACCGAGATGAAATTGGGAAGTGGAGTGTCTTGTAAAAGTTTGTTTTACAAAATAATTAAAAAAGAATCATATTCTTAAGCCGGGTGCTTGTGCGAGTGTGACAAAATACACTGCGTTTATTTATTGAAGGTGTCATACTACCAGCTTTGGTTAAAGCTATGTTTCTTTTATAAAATACACTCATATAGTTCCCTAGCAACAAGCGCTGATGGCAACCGCAGTGCAGTAAATATTTGAGTATATTTTCCCTCTCTCTTTGCCTAAAAGACACTCACTTTCATGTTGCTTTTCTGAATACAAATAAGAAAGGCAATTTCATACTGTTAAGCTGTAAACAATATACAGAGTCTCTATCTTTTTAGGACAAGACATTTTATGGTTTTAAGTGATGCTGTATTCAACTCTATATAAACATTATAACTGTGTAAACTTAGTGAGCTTCTTAGTCTAAATAGGCAGCTGACTTCTAAGGCGGGATCCTAACCATCATGATACCCCATAAGTGATTGATCTGGAATGCTTTTAAATAGCCCTCTGCTAAAATTATCATTTGACATGCTTTTAATGCCCCCCTGTGGTACAAATCAAGCTTTTAATGTTGTTTATATTTCTATGTGTTGTTTTTAATATGCTTTAAGACAAACCATGTGCAAATACATAAGTCAACACCATTGCTGAGTATTTTCTCCTTAAAACTGCAGTGAACCAAAGAAGAAATGAAGGAAAAAACTTTAAAATGTGTAATCTTGGTGATCAAAGATGAGTTTTAAGGGACCCAATTATTAGACTTTAAGTACATTTAGCATTCAGTGTCACATGATCCTTCAGAAATCATTCTAATATGCTGATTTGTTGCTCAAGAAACATTTCTTATAATTATCAATGTTGAAAACAGTAGTGCTGTATAATATTTCTGTGGAAATTATGATGTGTTTTTTTTCTATGGTGTTTAGATGAATGGAGTTCAGTATTTATTTAAAATATAACTTTTGTAACATTATATATGTCTTTACTGTCACTTTTGATCAAATGAATGTCTTTGCTGTCAAAAAAATATTAATATCTTTAAAAACTATCAATCCAAACGTTTGAACGATAGTGCACAGTACAAAAAGACTGTCCTTAAGTTATTACTGGTTTTAAAGGTTATTTTTAAGTGAGTGCTAGATGACGGCAAAGCTAATATATCTCCCTGAAAATATCCAATATGGCTTGATAAATATAATAATAAAAAACTATAACTGCATATAACCATAGCAATAAATTGTGCATCTCTAATGCAATCCAGTTAGGTCTCATATTTTGCAGTCGCACATATTAAAACATTTTGTATTTGAAGCTTGAATCAAAAAAATCCTGCATACCTACACTGTAAAAAGGTTTTCTGCCTTAAATTAAGTACAATCAACTTGGATGTTTAAGTAATTTCAACTTAAATTACATTAAACTGACTTAAAAAAAATGTAATCTTGTATAACTTATCAAAATATGTCAACTTTTTTTATGAGGTAAAGCAATGTAATAACATATGTTGTCATAACTCATTGATGATATAATTGAATTATGCTTCCTTAGTATACGGAAACATAATTAACCTTTTGTGCATTTTGTAAATCCGCACCCGCCCGTACCCGCAGTGCTTCAAACCGCATCCGACCCGTTATCCGTCAACAGCACCAATTAAAATCCGCACCCGACCCGCTTAAAATAGAACCGACACCCGACCCGCACCCAAAATAAAATCAGTTTAGCCAATCACATTATAGACACACTTACAAAAATGTTTATTGCCAGGTCATACAGAAGTTATAACGACAATTAACACAAGGACAACTTCAGCCGAAGCTGTCAAAAGGCCGGTACATGAAGAACATGGCTAACGTTACCACAAAACTGAGTAACAGACGCGGCTACAACACTAACGTTATATCTGCCACGCAATTTCGTCTAGCCTACATCTGACAATTTTGGGTTCAAACACTGCACACCACACATACTGAACAGTGTTAAATCTGAAAAATACTGTTCGATAGAACTGCTTGGTTTGTTACCACAATCTGCGTGCTTCCTCAGCGATGAAGTTCCACATTTGCGGCTATCCAGCACGAAAATGCATGCAGCAAAGCCTTTCACAATATTGTTTTCTTCAGATAACTCCAAATTTCTCCCACACACTGGACTTGACTTTTGATGACGTATTGTCGACAACTTTACAATCTCCACTAGCTATTCTTTTCTTCAACTCCTCAGCATCCATCTCGACAACTGCAGATCGCGCGCGCGGTTATGAGGAATTTTTAAAAGTGAAAGTAGTAGCCTAGGCCTAGGTAACGTTATAGATCCTGGTAGGGCGTGGCGCGTGGGCACAAATAAACTGATGTGGATTTGTAATTATTTTATCAACTTGAAATACAGAAATATTTTTGTAGATGTGTTCCTAAAAATATGCATATATTTTTACGTTTGCACGTGCTCGTTTTAAACCCGTGTTTAGACCTGTGTTTCCCCCGTGTCCGACCCGACCCGCACCCGTATCCGACACAGTTGGATATATTTTTCACCCGTTTGAGCAAAATTTGCTGGGGTACCCGAACCCGTGCAGGACTCTATTTTGTGTAACCTAAATCGTGGCTACAATTTCTTAAAATGTGCATCTGTAAGCAGCTCACTTGCTTTTAGTACAGTATGTGTGCATATTATACACGTGCAGACATTTCATATACCAACAAAAAATTTGAATAGGTGTCAACATAAATATATATTTACAACCATAGCAAGCCTTTCTGGGCAAAAGAATGATCAAAACTGCTCAGCATCGCTGCACTGAGCAGGATATGTTAGTCCACCGAGGTTATTGACCGCCTCACAAGGCGTGTAGAAATGATGAAATGGTTTAGTGTATGAAGTATGTCATTCATTTCAAGAGGAAAGTAATGACGCACAAAATATATAAGGCACGGTCTGTGCGAAATCAGAACGCCACGGTGAAATGAAACAGAAGTCATGGATGAGCAATGGGCCTGACTTCCCGCAATTACTCCTCATGGGAGCTTCCGGTACAGGCATGTGCGGCAAAACAGCCTGTTATAGTTCAGAAGCACGCTATATTTTATCCCCCAGCCTGTTTGTTGGTCTTCCATTGCTCTCAGATCCTACAATTTGCTCAGATTTCAACTTTTTTACACCACGGTGTCGTTTCCTTCACTCAGGGAAATGCCTGCATTCCTTCATTCAGAAGCATAAAGAGGACAAAACGCCGACAAATTACAGAGAGGGACATTAACGCTGACGAACACATGACAAGAAAATGGTAGAGACTCGCGCCTCCCAGCTCCCTTTCTCGCCCAAAGAGATTTAAATAATAAAAACCGTCGGCCTGTGAACAAACAGGATAATTATGGCCTGCAGTCTTCCTGTCGCTGGTCAGGCACGGCAGAGCAGAAAGAAACACGTTATTACCACTCAAAGCTTTCTGCCAAGGAATTAGGGAACATCAATGTTTCATGGAGACCCTGCGTTTGGAAGGGGACTCGTGTTGAAAATCAACACATTATGACCAGACGTCTCTATTGAATTTTGCCACTCTGTGAAAGTCTTTGCATGTAAATAAATGACTAAAAATTCCAAATAAACTGGAGAAATTTCTGCACATAGAGATTATGCGTTTGGGCAAATTGGATGTAAAACCGGCTCAGATTTGTATACGAAATGCGCTTGAAGTTCATGGCGGGGGAAAATTAGAATAAAAGATACAAAGCAAATATTGATGTCATGAAATTAAAGCACTCACTGCACAGTGTGTCCAAGTAGATTAAACAAGTAGAGTAAATTAAAGAAAGGTTTATTCAAAACCAAGAAATGTCACCTCCCAGAAGTATTTAATTTCAACAAAACCTTTTTCTTCCTTTTTAAATTCTACCTGCCAGGTGAAGTTAAATGTGGCTTTGAGCATGTGAAATTACTGAAGAATGAAGAATATGGCAACAGGACAAGATGTGTTTCTGTAGGGGTTCTCTTTTTAATAAATTCCAAATGACTACAAAATGATAATGAAATAATCCAAATCTTAAAGGCATAGTTTACAGACACACACACACACACACACACACACACACACAAACAGTTTTAATTATTTGTTTAGCTCCAAGAGGTCAATACATTGTTAAAGATCCTCAATTGGTCAAACTCGTCTCACCAAATGTCTTCAAATGTGGTTGTGTTTCCACTCTCCTACACTCACATGCAAATCTATAAAAAGGAATTTAGAAATAGCGACTGCTTACAAACAGGTTTCCTGAACACTCTCCTTGTCTGCCTTTGGATGGCCAAAAGATAGCCCCGCCCCAAACTCGTGCTAGTGGTTGAGCCATTGTGGTTGTGTTGTGATGTTAAACAAAAGCAAACTAGTTTACAGATTTCAGGGGAATCAACATGTGAACGGTTTATACTTGCGGTTGTCTCTGCTTATTAAATCTTAAGAATCGTAACATTTTAACGATTAAATTAATATGTAAAGCTGCTTTGAAACAATATGTATTGTGAAAAGCGCTATACAAATAAATTTGAATTGAATTGAATTGAATATGGCTCTTTACAAAAGTGTTTCTAACAATCTGATGTACTTGCCTGAGCTGAAATTGTTAATTAGCACTTTAACAGCTTAAGAAGCTTTGATAACATTTTTCTTGGTATTATTATTTTATTCCATGAGAATTAGACTATTAACTGGTGGCAGAACATTGTTGGACATGGCCTGCTAATGAACCATGACATAAATAAATAATTTATACCATTAACCACCGCGTTGATCTTACCTGAATTATGCATTAACAATGACCTCTGATTATTTATGAGTGCAGAGTGCAGGTATGGTAAATGCCACTATGTGTTACAGGAATTGATTTATGAAACTAAACATATAGCATTAGGGATGCACTGAAATTTCGGCCACCGAAAATGGCATGTTCGGTGTTTGGCTGAAAGTGAAAATATAAGCTGAAAATAGGCCGTGTTCAGCGATCAGGTTTCACTCTGGCACAGCATGTTTTGTAACTTTGCGAGCGGCTCTGCTTCCGAAGATGCACAACTGCTCAAAATATTCTCAAAATGAACTCTGTTCAGTGTTTAGCTCTGTGTGCGCACGCTCTCTGCTCAGTTGCTCATGGCCTAAACGTTCCACTCATGTACCGTTCATGCTCGACGGAAAAGCAAAGTCCGCTCAGATAGCGTGCCGACATGAAGTTCCACTCCCTGCTGTCTGCTCACATGCTCTGATAATAATAGATTTGTAGGACTATTTTATTTTGATAATTAATCAAAAAATAAATCTGTTAAATCTGATTCTGTTGCATAGAACTGAATGAAGATAATGTATTGATATATTGATATTTAATATTGTTTTAATATAGGCCTGTTTTCTGTCCAATTTTTGTGTGTTACTTTATATATAGGCGATAAGCTCGTTTTTTTCCTTATCAGTGCAAAAAATAATCAAAATACTAATATTAATTTTTATCTTATATGCTTGTGTTATACATCAATCGATCCTGTTAAGTGTGTATTTTTTTGTGTATACTCATAATAAAAACAAAGTATTGTGCTTTTTGCCAAATAAAGAAAAATAAACACGAAGCGAGTTCTGCCTCCTCTCTGTCAGTGAAATTCTGAAACGCGTCCGAATATGAACCATAACTCAGCGAATGCTCAGTCAAACAGGCATACAGACACACAGGCATGAAGCTTGAATTCTCTTCTTTTAAATGAAGTAATTTTTATAAAAAACAAATATTAAATATATAAAACACATCAAGCTTATTCAGATCATTGTACTTGTTTACACAGTCTCGCAGCGCTGTGAGGAATAATACTATAATGGAAAATGTACCTCAGAAGTGCTGGTATTTCGAGGAGCAACAGATCCTGAGCTATGGAATACTGTAGTAAGTTTTTTTTTCATTCTCAAGTGAATCGCGTTTCTGTGTGTGAATGAATGAACGGCAGAGATGCGCGCTGTTTACCACAACTGGCAAAAGACGGTTTAAATTTGAATCGCGTTTCTGTACGTGTGTGAATGAATGTTTCGCTTTTAGCAAACTGTATTGCTATACTGAGTAAAAATCGACTGAAATATGTTGAAATAAAATGTATTTGTATAAGCAATATTAAACTTTAACAAAATTAACATTTAGATTTCTTATAATAAAAACGAAAGTTACTATGTTACAGACATATGAAAGCAACATTTCGTTGATTAGTTTTGGATAGATTATACATTTTTACTGTAAAATATCTGCCACCTCAAATAAGCTTTTGTTTGCCATTTTTTGCTCATATGTTAAATATAGTATGTTTTGTCAAAAATAAAGTAATCAAATAATATGTTATAGTGTTTATTCCAATGTAGCCTAGGCTATATTCAAGTAATGAATCCTTAACTTTGAAATATGTATGATAAAATGTATACTTTAGTTTTTACAAAGAAAGATTACACTTGAATTGTTGTTGTAATTGTAACCTTTTTAATAAAAAAAATAATATTTACAAGGTAGATGTAAACAAACTATTAAAAGGTAAATATAAGCCTTTTCTTTAAATCATTTTTATTGTGTTTTATTAGTGACAAATTTGGGGAGAGGATAAATATTCCAAAACTGAAAATACAGTATGATAATTAACTGCACAATTACTAGACATGTTTTCCTTGGATATTATAGGCCAATTTGCAAGCACAATTTGTGAAAAAAACTGTTGCTCTTGCATTCTTTCTTGTGACACACCTGAATGAATGGCTCATTAAGTATGCGGGCCCCATTGTCTCCTCAGGTGCGAACCACTAAATATGCATGATGGTGTTGGATCCACTCCGCATATTGCCTTTCCAAACAGAAAGTGTTTTGCAAAATTTAAATCAATGTATTGTGTTATGTGAATGATTAGGCAGGATGATTTTCACATCATTTTGAAGAAAAAACTCTAGGCGACGAAAAACTCAATAAGTCAAAAGTCTTATTGACACATATTTAGTATGTGTTTTGTGGCCTTATTTCAGAAACTTTAGTTTTTAGTTTTTTCAATAACCATGCATAAACATTATTCTCTCAAAAATACAAACATGTACATGCATGTTGCTCACATATTATGGTAGCCCTGTTTGTGTTAAATAGAGTGTAATTACACCTTTGCCATTAATATGTTTACAAGCAACTGAAAAAAGCACAAATGTCAGGGCATGTCAGAACATCTCAAGGACCCCAAAAACACCTTAGACCCCAGAGGGTTAAATAAAAGTGTGGTTATTTTATTTTATTGGCATGTATTTTAAAAATTCAGATTCAGTAAAATTACTGAATTTAATTAAAAAGTCTAATAATAATACACAAAAAGCTAATTTAAATTAAGAAATTAATAATTATATATATATATATAAAAAAAACATTTTCGGTTTCGGTTTTCGGGCAAGTGCAAGCAGAATTTTTGGTTTCGGACCAGAATTTTCATTTTGGTGAATCCCTACATAAGCTCACATTACAGCAATGACAATATGACAATGTACAGCCACATAAAAACAACATTAAGAAATAACAGGCAGATAAATGTACAGTGACAATTTTATCCAAAAATGTTTTTTAATTATTTTAATCATGCTTGTACCACCAGACATTTTACAATTAATTATATTACAGAATATAAAAAAACCATGCTCATCATAAAACAGGTGTTTTCAAGTCATTGGGCCCTATTTTAACGATCTAAGCGCATGGTCTAAAGCGCACGTTCACTTAGGGCGTGTCCGAATCCACTCTTGCTAGGTTAACGATAGGAAAAATGGTCGGCGCGCCCGGCGCATGGTCTAAACGGGTTGTTCCTATTCTCATAATGAGTAATGGGTGTGTTTTGGGATTTACGTGAATTGAACCAATCAAAGTCTCATCTACCATTCCCTTTAAATGCCAGTTGCGCTCGCGCCATGGCAGATTCGCTATTTACATGACGGAAATTGATAGTGGAAAGACCGAACGCGTCTCCAGAGAGGAAACGGATCTGCTTGTGCGCGAGGTAAAAGTTCGCAAGCAGACCATCTACGGGACAAGCCGGATTGCACCATATCTTTATGTACACAATAATAATATTTTACATTGTAATCCTTTTCATTTTAATATTTGCCATGTTTGTGTGCTGCTGCGCGTCCCTTTGTGTTTAATAAGCAGAGTGTATGCGCGTTGTGGACCCTCCTATAGGGTCTACTACTACCCTCCTATAGTATATATTACTAACACGCTCATTAAATAACAAAAAAAATATTGCACCATTGACTTTAGACCAGGTTTTGGTCGGTCAATGGTGCAGTCTATTTCTGTTCCTATTTCTGTTATTTCTGGTGCCAGAACACACCTCGTTTTCAGACCGGGCGCACAAATGGGCGCAAATGCATTTGCTATTTAAACAACGTGGCACAGGACGTGAAAATGATAACTGCGTCAGGCTGAAACTAGCAAAAAACACTTGGGTTGCGCTTGGAGCTGCATTGCGCCGGTTGTAGGACAGGGCCCATTGCATGAATTGCATTTTTAGTCACCATGAAATCAAAATTGACAATTCTTATTTGTTATGAAATATTTGTATGTATTATAAATAATTTATCCTTGCACATCATTTTTTTTTTTATTAATGAGTCCTCGTAATCTTCAATAAAAATAACTCGCAGCGACATCTCTTCTCTCCTCTGATTATGTTTTTTCTGGTGGGACAACCTGTCACTCACATGAGATCAACCAATAGCAAACCACAACCATTCAATTAATTCCCCATGAACAAAATCATGTAAAGAAGCCACTTTACTCGAATATATGTCATAATAGGGAAGAAAAGACTATCGCAACTTCAAAAAAGTATTTTTAACACAGGCAACAAAAAAGCATCATATCATTGACCCCATTTCCTATTTGTAGAGACACAATTGAGCAACTTCCGGTGAAGCTGTTCAAAACCTTCAAAGAATATCCTATCTTTTCTGAATCAAAGCACTGTCTGTAAAACCAACTCTTCCATGAAACAAAACAAGCACCAAACCATCCACCTCTGCTTAGTCTCTCCTGCTAAAATCACATGTACTCCCTCAGGATCTGTCTGGGCCTCCAACACACCGATTCTGGCTTTTGCACATCAGGCTCTGTGCCTGTTCCTGCTCTAAATAGTTGAATCAGAAACGTACGTGGGCGTCACTATGGAACCTGTCCACCTGGGCCTCAGGTCTCCATCCAGCAGATGAGTGCAAAGAGGCAGATGGCGTATAAGCGGACAGATACGCTCTCCATCAGCGCCGGCGCTTTGACGGCTGAGACAGTGTTGCCGACTGTTACCTCTAGTCGCACTTTGTTACGCCACCATCCCTTATGACAGCCTCAACCGCAGAGACATCTGCTGCGCTCTCTCCAGTCAGGACCTGCATTTATTCTCTCACGCGCCACTGTTTCCATGATTTCTGACAGTCTTAGGGAGGATTACGGGGGGTTTTGTTCAGGCGGTGGTTAGCATTGTACTGGAATTTGTTTGTTTGAAATTCCTGAAAGGCAGGAGGCTTAATTCAGGGTAAATTATTTTTGAACGCTGCAATATAGTGTAATCGTGGCGACGGTGCAACCCTACAGGCAAATGAGAAGTGCGCAGCCTCTAAAGGGCACGGGGTCCTTCATATTCAGCTGGAAGCTTTGCAGAGAAATTGTGTTAGGGCCTTACTTTGAATTTAAATGAATATTGCATGCTCTTTTTTCAAATGTCATCTTCCTTGCATGCCAAGTTTACACTTTCCATTGCATATTTAGCCAGGGGAATGCATAAGGACCTTTCAATCAAGAAAAGGCACCTTCTCCTAGACTTTGTATTAATTATGAAAATGCATTCAGGGCAAGGCCATCCAGATGTCTAGTGGCAATTGGAATTTAAAAGCTTTTTTTGGCTTGTTATTTTGGTCTCTAGACTCTGGGAAATCCCAGATGCATCACTGGGGATTGTGCTCGCAGTCCAATTAGCATTTCGTGCAATTACAGCAAAGAAGGCCATGGTCATTTCAGAGGCAAGAAACTTACAGAGTTTCAGGGCACTTTAGGCAGGAACGGGATGTGTGAGATTAAAGTTGAACACAAGAGTAAACAGAGGGAGGTTGAGCAGCCCATTTTGAGAAGTGCTACTGAGAGACAAGATCACAGAGAAGGACGTACATGGTCCCAGGGCTCTAGACGAGAAAAAGAAAAATGACGACAGAGCTACTGGCTCCTAAAATTAAACATGAAACTATAGAATTGGGTGAAAAAATAAATGGGGGAGCAAAATGTTGTCTCTCCCAAACAAAGTTTCCCTTGAAGTCAATTCAAGTTTTTAAGAATATAATTCACTGATTGAGTGACTTTCAAAACACTCACTCACTAGAGAGGTCAGGGCTGTTTTGTGAATCCTTTCGATTGACTTGTTAACACTTAAACGCATATCTTTAGCGACCCGAGAGGCCATTCACCAGCCTCCTCCTCGTTCATTTTTTAAAGTTAGACATCAATTCATTATAGACTATATAACAAGAAAAAAATACAAAAATTATAAAAGAATGCCTGTTTTCCACCATTTTTTTTTTTTTTTAAATTGTATAGCAGGGGTGTCAAACTCAGTTCCTGGAGGGCCACAGCCCTGCAGAGTTTAGCTTCAACCCTAATTAAACACACCTGATCAGTTAATCAAGTCCTTCAGGCTTATTTGAAAACTGCAGGTGTGTGTGTGTTGAAGCAGGGTTGGAACAAAACTGTGTAGGGCTGTGGCCCTCCAGGAACTGAGTTTGACACCTGTGTTGTATAGGGTCGCTAACGACCCGAGATGTGTAACAGTCTAAGTATATTTTTTTTCTGCACAACAATGACTGAATAAGTGCAATTCAACTTTATTCCACAAGGTGGCAATATCTGATACACAATGATGAAGTGACGTTTCACTCATAGTCACTGCAGGCAGAAAACAAAAGAATAGGAAGTATCATCAGCAAAACTTGAAATGGCTCAGCGATTTACTGCAGAGCAAGAGCTGAACACAATCAAATATTAGTGTCACTGTCACTTGATGGTGGATCTGGTGAAGAAGCTGTCAGCAATTAAAATATTGATTTTGAAGATGTTGAAAATGATAGCTTTGAGAATATGTTTTAGATTGTGAATAAGAGCCAGATGCTGAATGTTCTGGGAAATGAGCTCTGATGAGGACAGTGATGATGGTATAAAACATCTGCTCAAACTGAACCCTTCCAAGCTCCAAAAGGTAACAAAATATGTTTTATAAAAATTCGTGAGACACCAAAATAAAATGACCATTTAAATATGCACAATTACTGTATACTCATTTTTATATAATCATAACAAATACAATATGGTAATTAGGGCTGGGCGATAAATCGATTAACTCGAATGTGTAGTTTACGTCGATTTGTTTTGAATGAAAATCGGTTTTCTTAACATTTGCCGACGCTCCCCGCTGGGCTCCCGTAGCTCCGAACGGGCTCGGCCCTTCCCCCGCGCGTTTGGCATAGAGACACATAAACAACATGGCAAATGAACAAGACCGCGGCAGCACAAGCATACCCGCCAAAAAACAACCTACAGTCTTACAAACTGAATCCGCAGGGCTGCCAACTCTCACGAATTCACCGTGAGACTCGCGCAATCGTCACTTTTTACACGCTCTCACCTCACGCCACACATCCATTTTCTCACGCAGAGAAAAATCACGAAGCAAAGAGGACACGGACAGACAAGACAGAGGTTACTATTGCTATGAAACAAATTCTCATCTCTCAGATTCTGTTGATTTAATTACGAAATTCAAACAATAAACACCGTTTTGGCGCTTGACAGATCGCTGACAGAGTTCAAGTGGCACGTGAACCGATCATCTGTTACTCTTTACTACTAGTTAATTGTAGGCTAAATAAACACGAATGATCAATAGGTAATTTGAAAGATACAGTTCAACTTACCGAAATGAAATAAAATCGATCGATCAGTGTTTTTCAACTGCGGAAAGAGGTCTATAATAACAGTTGGAGAACAATAACGTTATGTCACGTAACATTACAGTTACCTCTGGAAAGCCATTTAATGACAATGAAAGTAGAGAGTATTTTGTTAAATATTATAACTATATTACATATTTATTATATTTTTTTCCTATGTCATTAATGTTGTTGTTATAAAAAAAATGCATTATATTTAATTTGAGATGTTATTTTTAACCTTTAATAATAATACCAGCTGACAGGGCTTTAAATTAACATGTATCTACTGTATTTATCTGTATTTATGAAATTGTGAAACCAATAATAAAAACATTAGCATACCAGTCATTGTACCATGTAAACATTGTGTTGTCACTAAACTTAATAAAATTCTGTTTAGTTACCAAATGTTTTGACAATCACAGTAGGCTACACTTTATTGTGATGTACATTTTTTTTTCACATTTCCCCCCAATCCCAATCCACCCATTTCATGTTATCTTTCGTTATGTTATGTTACATTTTCATTGTTTACAAAGGCAGGGCCTGCCATCTTGTCTTTTTGGCTTGTTGCTTCTGATTGCCCTTTAACCCCAAGGGGGAAATCCAAATCAAATCCCAGAAGGGAAAATCAAAATAAAGTTAAAACTTGTTTTGAACAATTTCTTTGTCATCTGCAGAAAGGGAAGAAAAATAAATCGATTTAAATCGTAAATCGGGGATTTTTTTTTAGGCCATATCGCCCAGCCCTAACGGTAATAATATGGGCCTATGCAGTTGGTGATATTAAAACATTTCAACATTTAATTTAAATACACTTTTACTTATTAGTAAAAAAAGGGTAATTTGTGAACAAACAATCCACTGGCTGAGTCTGATTCAAACCACTCACTCACTAGCGAGCTTGAGGCTGTTTCGTCTTTTTGACTGACTCATTAAAAAGAATCACTTTATTAGAGATTTGTTCACAAATCGGACATCACGCGCTGTGTTCGTTCTTGCGTGCAGAAAACACAGTGCACAAGATGATATCGGACAAAACTGCATGTGAACGTGCAGAAAGTAAATGCTAAATTTTAAATTACAACCACATTTTTTATGCATTTCTGACCATCTTAGGCGCAGTCTACTCTGGAGCCCTGCAATCTCTCATTCGCTTTTCTCCAAATACAAAAAGCCACAAACTGTAAAAGAACCATCCAAAGGATAGAGAGCAACACTAGAAAAAAATGCACCAAAAGGTTAGTCACCAGTCACTGTTGAGCAATTTCTTGTGTTGCTGATAAAAAGTCCTACGTTTAGACAATTCAAAACCCTCAGCCGATAAAACACCACACTGTGTTGCATAAAGTAAGCCCTGTGTAAATGTATAATTCAGAATAAAGTTTTCTCTGTGATGGGAGGCAATTTTGCCTAAGTTTGACCAAGAAGCTATTCCAATTGAATAAGTAGATTGTAAGTAGATACTTCTTGGCAATAACAGCAACTAGGTCAGGCAGCACATGCAATCATCTCACAATATACAGAAATATGACATCATGCCCTGACAATAATGCGCAATGAAAGCAAAATCATGGCCTTATAAAGCTGCGTGAAACCTTGGTCACACATAATAGCTCTGCTGATGAAGGCCTGAATGAAAGGCTATAATCAAGTGCATATATAGGACTCAAGACATATGAGTTTTGCATTGAGTTTCTCCACTCACATAATGCTGAAAGCACACTTCAAATCAATAAACCTGAGAGCAGCCACCAATTAAATGCCTTTGAAGGTGTCAAGAGTATGGCAGATCAACAAAAGGATGAAGTCTAAATTGCTTGTGATACAAAGGAGGCTACAACTGATCTTCAAGAGAAAGGTAAATATTAAAAGAAAGTGAGAGTAAGATCCCACACACAAAAAAAATATTATGAAGTTTCCTCTCAAACTTTAAAGCCTTGACTTGCCACAATATACTGTCTGTGGTAAAAATGGCACCTGTTATTAAACAGCTTATAGTTTTTTTGTTTTGTTTTTTAAATAAAAATAAACGGTAAAATAATTCTGAAAACAAAAACCATTCATGAAACAGTGACAATGTAAAAGAAAATCAAAAATTTATATTTAAATATACACTATTATATTCATTTGATATAATCAATATAACTAATACAATATGTTAATAATATGGGCCTATGAAGTGGACATTAAAACTTTTTTTTTTTGCCTTTTCTTTTACTTTTTAGGTAAGAACTATAAAAAATTAAATTCATTAAAAAAAAGGTACTTGGGGCCAAAATCATAAAAAAACGTCAAAAACAATAATATGGAAATAATTAATACTGGCATTGGTGATATTAATAAATGTCAATATTTCATTTAAAAAAAATACGATTTAAAAAAAAAGTTCACTAATGTAAAAAAATCATAAACATTAAAAACGGTTTACATTTTTTTTAAGTATTGTCATCACATGATGTCCAGTGTAAAAAATGTTATCACCCAAATATAGTTTGCCTCAAATCAGACTTCATATGTTAAATAACCAATATATGTTTATGTATGTTTTATAACAATATCATAATGTATTAAAGTATATTTCTATGTTATATCTATAGTAAGTCATACAAAACTAAAATATACATATCCAGCAGTAACAGACTCTGGATATGAATAATTATATTAATACATTTCAATATTTAATTTGAATAATTACTTTTATTTTTAGTATAAAAGTTTTAAAGTTCATAAATTAGAATGATAATAATACATTTTTTATTTTTTATTTTAGTATTTTGTCATCACCTGATGTCTTGTGCAAGATCTGGGTTCTAAATTGTTTGTGGACAAAAAGTGCTGCTTCAAAATATCAAAAACCCAGCAAGAGAAAGTAAAGCGCAGCCAGTGTTGTAAAATGCTTTCTTCATAAAAAGTTGCAGAGAGAGGAATCAACGCTTTGAGCGTCTTGTGGGGAAAAGACTGCAGGAATAATGGTGCTCTGGCATTGAAGAAAGGAACAAAGAGGAGGGTGCAAAAGGGTCTGATGTGAGACGTCACAGGTAAAGACAGCAAAGTGAAGGGCGGGACAGAGATGAGAGAGTGAGGGAAGGATGGGACTAGAAGGTCAGACAGAGAGAACAAAAAGAAAGGGTTCCATTCAGCCACGGTTGAAGAGTAAATAACAAGACTGACAGGTGAATGGAGGCTCTTTTTTTGTGTCGAGACTGTATTTATATGTATGCGCAGCTGAGAAGTTCGCTTTAAGTGCTGACAAAAGGCTGTGAAAACAGTATACCTGAGAAGTGAAGCCATCATGGGCTGTGAAGTGCTGTTTGGGGAGGAATGTTGAGAATATGTTGACATAACTGATAGGACCATGCTAAATGTGTTGATAGTGTGAAGGATTTGCTGAGTTCTTTGTGAAAGAGAACGTGTATACTCTTCTTAACTACCTCACACCAGTACTTGCAAACACACACAAAGCACAGAGCTCAAGTGCGTAAACAGTGCACGTCAAATTTCACAGTATCAAACACTATCAGATTAAAGTGTAACTCTTGCCAAAATGCAACCTAGGGTCTTTTTGTTAATCTACCCCAGGCAAAAATAGTCGATCTCCGAATGCAACGTAACAGGGAGGAGAGTAAAGATGGAAAGCTCCTAAAGCTTAGTTCCATATAAATTCACGGATAATTTGTTGTTTTATCGTTTGTGAAAATCAATATTGACCTTGTATTTGAAAAAGGATCCTCGTATAAGAAACAGTACTGAAATTCAGAGTCAGTTCATTCGCATTCGGAGATCAACTATTTTTGACTGACAAAATGGCGGCGGACGGAAACAACAACAGCTACAGTGAGTTGTTCAAAATCTTTCTTTTTAGTAAACTCTGTGTACACAAACAATGTTCTCAATGCTCGAGTTCATGTGTAGAGCCCCTGGTGATACTTCGAGCAAAGTTTTATGTTGTGTCGAGCCTTCTTAGTGTTTTAAAAATAGCGATTTTTGATGCTATCATAGTCGTGCCCCTAGCACTCCCATTCAAAAGGCAGTTTGACCGAAAACGAAAATACGGTCAAACTTAAAAGTGGCGTTTCCATTCTAATTATGCTTTTAAACGAAAGTTTGCCTCGGGTAGATAAACAAAAAGACCCTAGGTTGCATTTTGGCGAGAGTTACGCTTTAATATATCGCAACAAATGATGGCAATTTATTATGTGGCAAATTATTTTATAGATCTATTTACTCAAAAATACACAAAAATTCTTACATATAATTATATTAGTACACCTCTTCTATGATGAGCATGTTGTTAGTTTCTGAATCTAAATTCTCGAATATTTTTTTGAGGGAATAAAGTAAAATGTCACTAAAATAGTTGAAAATCTTATTCAGTAGTTTGGCATAAGTTGATTATTATTTCTTAGATAAAAGTTTGTAAATAAAACTTTATACAATGAAAGTATCCATGAAAAGTAAAATTTTTTGTATTACAAGTTTCTTTGAAAATGAATCTGAATATGCAAATGAGCTATACACTAATCGAATATAGGCTACCCAAAATATACCCGCTTAATTTTTTCCTTTACTCCTACCACAATAAAACTTTATACAATGAAAGTATCCATGAAAAGTAACATTTTTGTTTTACAAGTTTCTTTGAAAAATCTATTTTAAATATGCAAATGAGCTCAACACTAAAAGAAAAAACAGGGGCCAAATAATTAACACATTCATGTCCATTCAGTAAGTT
The DNA here is from genome assembly GCF_963993115.1 of Abramis brama. Classification (NCBI taxonomy): domain Eukaryota; kingdom Metazoa; phylum Chordata; class Actinopteri; order Cypriniformes; family Leuciscidae; genus Abramis; species Abramis brama. Next base: position 10,551,561 of record NC_139987.1, read on the forward strand.
AACCTTAAACACGATAAATTTGAAGTCACTTGCCACACTTACCTGGGTCACTTGCCACAAAAAGACTTATATTGACCTTAAGAATTGATTGCACAATCTTGCCTCCAGTTGCTTTCTAAATTCTTTTTTTTTAATTTGCGAACAAGCCTTACCTAATGACATTCCCCCACAGATAACATCAGAAGAAATCATTAATAACGTGGTTAGATTAAATTTTGGCCTGGTAGATTTACAAATGATTGGTATTGTTGGTAAGATTACGAGATTACAGGCAGAGGTCATTCTTACCAATTAAACGATTCACTTTCACACAGAAGACAGATGAAAAACCAGAGAAATCAAGGGAAATTGGGTGCAGATTTTGGAGTCTATGGTAGGGAAACCAGTGGAGGAATTCACCTTCAGGAAAGCTGGCCAAGCAGTGACACTTGCATCTAGATCAACTGTCAAGATCAAAGGAGAGACAGTGGTAGTGGATCCACAGCTGTTATTCCAGCGGCTTCTAGCAGTGAGAGACCGTTGTGAAGATTTGCCATCACTGTTCAAGTATGAACTCTGCAGTCACCCGCCTGCTTTGTTTGAATTACTACATCGTCTACCATGGCCACAAGGGTCCACTTATGACAGTGTGTGTGAAATGTATGTCAGATATGTCACACAGAAATATGGTACGGCTACTGGCATAGTCTTTGATGGCTACAAAGAAGAACCAACAATAAAAGACGCCACTCAACTGCGTCGAACAGGTGTTACTCCCGGTGTGACTGTACACTTCTCTGGTGACATGATCATCCAATCCAAAAAGGACCAGTGCCCGGTTGCATAAAGCACCTTAAGTGTAATTTTCCCTTAAGTTCGCCCTTATGTTTCCCTTAAACCTAAGGGTGTTGCAGAAAAAAACCCTTAAGTGTTACTTAAGGGTTTCTTTAAGTGAAACGTCATAAACACTTAGAATTTCCCTTAAATGCTGTTTTTTCACTTAAGTAATCCCTTAAAAAGCGTTAAGTGTTGCATAAAACCCCTTAACGGTAATTTCCCTAAGTATAACTTAAGGTTTGGAAATCGTAACCTTAAGAGTAACGCGGACAAAAATAAGACGACATGGCTGAATTTATGGAACCAGCTGAAGATCATTATGTGCCAAGAATAATTTTTAGGGATAGGGAGAACCCTTTGGACCAGCTTAGCGATGAAAAATTGTTGCAAGAATACCGATTTGATCGACGCGCAATATTTGACATCGCTAACAAACTAGACGGCGACCTTGACCATGTCACACATCGCAACCACTCTTTATCTGCGGTGTTACAACTGCTTATAGCACTGCGTTTTTTTGCAACTGGGAGTTTTCAGACGGTAGTGGGAGATGTTTTCCACGTGCATAAATCGTCTGTCAGCATAGTGGTTCACCGGGTTGTGGGGGCTCTGTCCCGTCATTTAAACGCAACGGTCAAGTTCCCGCAGTTACATTAGGATTTAGTTTGCTTTTCAAAATTTTTTTTTTTTTTTTTTTTACCATATTCGTCAAGAAGAATGCATTTCTCCTCCTCTGTCCAATTAGGCTTTCTTTTTTTGTTTTCTTTATCCATTCCGATATCCTAGCCTACTTTATTTGATGAAACTGTGAAATTGCTAGTGTTAGTGTTTTGCGTATCTATGGCAACAACAGACTTTTATAACGTGAATCCAGGATCGCTGTCGTGAAACACTTGAATGTTTCACTTACCTAAGAGAACCGTTTAAGAGATTATATGCAACACCCTTAAGTTATTCTCTTAGGTAAGGGGAAATCGCCCCTTAAGTATCATACTTAAGGGAAAAACTTGAGGTGCTTTATGCAACCGGGCACTGTTCCTTAACAATAAGGAAAACAAACAACGGTTCATGGTTTATCTCAGTGATAAACTTGAGAGGGCTGGGTGTATCACAGATCATGCAAAGCACGATGCAGATGTGCTCATTGTCCAAACTGCCATTGCCTCTGCAGGGCTCGCAAAATTTCAAAATCGTAGATTTTTAATAAATTTAATTTTTAATGTAGAAAATTGGTTAGGAGTCAAAACAATGAATCAAAGACTTTTTCAAAACACAAAATATCAACAAATATGCATCTGGTTCTAACTGAACTAAAATGTGTGTGACCAGTATGGAACATGAATCAGTCTGTGTCTGTGGCTCAGCCCCCAATGAGGGTATGATAAAAAAAAAAAAAAAAAAAAAAGTAACACTTTAGTTTAGGGTCTAATGCTCATTATTAACTAGTTTTATTAACATGCAGATGGCAGGGTTTTATCATCACGGAGATCCCGAATGTGAGGTAGGCTAGTCAGGGGGGTTATTTCAGAAAATTTTGATTTCTCTGATCTACATATGTGCATTTTAAGATGTTTTGAAGGTAAAAAAAATTGTATAACAATAGCTTTAAAACCATGCAAGTGGGCAGCTGATTATTTTTCTCTCCTCATCAGCATCACATTCCTATTCTCTTTGTTTTTCTCTTGCTCTGTCTCTTCCCCTCCTAAAGCTGAGCTTTGACTGATATAGACTTTTCATTTTTGTCTGTCAGTGAAGTAAACATAGGGTCAACTGATTGATTTATGAATCATTTTCTCAGACGCATTAATTTACTGAAAGCTACTAGGAAAGCTATGTAGCCTAACTAAGTTTATTAAATTCATTCACAGTATGTACACATTCATTATTGATCTTATTCCTAATAGAGGGCCGTAGACAGGGCGTTATAATCAAAGAGGTCCTACATTTAAGGTTATTAGGGGGTTCAAATGTTTTATTTCTCCGATATGTCCATTTCAAGACGTTTGAAGGCCAAAAAAGGATAAGAAATAGCTTTAAAACCATGTCAGCGGGCAGTAGATTATGTGTCAATACCTGCTCTCACTTCTTATCCATCATCTTTCTTTTTCTCTCAGTCTCCTCATCTTGCCCTGTCTCTTCCCCAAAGCTGACCTTTTTTAATTTACTGAAGGCTACAAATTGTATATTAATTCTCAACATGTAGACATTCATTATTAATCTTGTGCCTAACATGATGAAAACGGCTTTGTTAATGCTTTGTTAATGTCCCCTCAACAATGACAGTAAACTAATTATTAGTCACATTACATATAGGCCTATTTTCAGTTCAAAATGGTGAAATTCGACAAAAGTATATTCGTTTGCCTGATTATTTTTGTCATTCGTTTCACATTTATGACCTAAAAAAGCTGTCAGATATGAAATGTTTAGTTTATATCTTATCTCGCACTTGACCGTAAACTGAAGCGCCAGTCGCTCTGCTCAAATTCGCGCTCAGTAGCTTGTGTATACAGAGCCCGCCTACTTTGATTTGATTGGTCATCTCAAATATTCTGACATTGACAGACCAATGAGACTCAGATGAACACACACACACCCGTCCTCTGTTTCTGAATTGCGCACTGCTCGGCGCCGCTGCAGATTGAAGATGAAGAACGCGCTGAATCTGATTATAACAAGACAGAAGCGAACACTATTTCAGATAGCCCGTCGGGCAGGCCGGTTATGCATTTAGGTAGCCCGACTTGAAAACACAATAGCCCCGGGACGTCGGTTGAGCGATTTTGCGAGCCCTGCTCTGCCAGAACAAAAGACACAGTCTTAGTAGGTGATGACACAGACTTGTTAGTACTCTTGTTGCATCATGCTGATCTGAATGCACAGGAGCTGTTTCTGGCACCAGAACAAAAGAAGGCAACAAAAACAAGACGGATATGGTGCATAAAGCAGACGAAGGAGTTACTTGGTCCCAAGGTGTGTGACAATCTCCTCTTTATCCATGCCATTTTAGGCTGTGATTCTACGTCTCGTCTATTTGGCATAGGAAAGGGAATGGCACTGAAAAAAGTAAAGAATGACACTAGCTTTCTTGAGCAAGCTAAGGTGTTCAGCCAGTCACAGGAAAATGTGGGAAAAGACATACATCATGTATGGGGGTGAAAAAGATGAATCACTGGATATGCTGAGATACAGGCGATTCTGTGATAAAGTAACTCAGAACTCATCTCCAGTGGAACCTCAAACTCTCCCTCCAACGTCAACAGCTGCAAAGTTCCATAGTCTTCAGGTCTTTTACCAAATGATGGAGTGGAAAGGGGGAAGTGAACGTATGGACCCAAAAGACTGGGGGTGGCATGTTTTGGATGGGAGATTTATGCCAATAATGACCGATCAGCCTGCGGCACCACCAGAAATACTAGATGTAGTCCGCTGTAGTTGCAAGAAAGACTGTAGAACAAAGAGATGCACATGCAAAAAACATGGACTCCCTTGCACTGCCATTTGTGGAGAATGTCGTGGTACTAGCTGCACAAACTCACAGTTGCCCGATTTATCAGATGAATATGACCCAGAGGGGAAGAACTAAGCAAAGAACGAACCAGGAACTGATATAGGGGGTGCCAGAACCAAGAGCCACAGAGAAGGGGTCGAGGATCCAGGCTGGATAAAATAAAAAAAAACATTAAAAAAAAACTTTAAAAAGAAAAACTATTTTATTTTCTTTTCATGGGTACTTTCATTGTGTAAAGTTTCATTTTGATAGGAGTAAAGGAAAAAAATAGCCCCATTGGGGTGTATTGTTGCCTGGCCTTACTGGCACACATCTCGGATTGATGAGAATTTAACATATTTCCTCAACTAGGATTTCTTAGGACATTTAAGACACTTTTAGTATGTTGTTCTGGACACCTCATGATCTAAGCTGCAAAAAATTATTTTACAATTAGTCTGTCGTAAAACGCTAATTTGCCTGGACTACTAGTGTGCTCCAAAACAATGACAAGATTCACATTTAGAAGATATAAGCATTCAAAACTTACAGTCTCTCACTTCTGCTAAAATGAATCAATGTTTTTGATGACATCACTCTGCATTTCAGATTCTCATAAGATTTTCTGTCCAATCAAATGCTCTGTAGAATCTAAAGCGTCCCGCACCTTACATTATAAATAGACACTCATATTTTTTATGCCCCCCAAAAAAACCAGCCGTTACGTTACTACGGCGTTCAAGTGCGTTAATACCGGTTAGCGCTCTGCCTTTATAAAGCGGCAACGAACGGCAATTACACTGAATCGTTCTTCTTCAGACCATTGGAACAAGCCCAACATAGAAGTTGTTTGCCATAGAAAAGCACCTCTTCAGCAAAAAAATATTCTGAAGAGGTGCTTCTCTATGTGCAATGGGCGAATCATTTATAATTTATATATATTTTTCAATGTGTCGACGCAATTATCAATGAAACAGGAAGACAGGGCGGAACATATCAAACAGCTCCTACCCTTTTTTTTAAATAGCCTATAGCAGTGAATGTCAAATGGTCAAATGTTGAATGTTTTTTGGTCGCACCCCCCTTTAAACCTTTAAAAAAATCTGCCCCCCCCCCCCAATTTTTATATATATATAAAAATATATAAATATCCCGCCCTGTCTTCCTGTTTCAGTGATAATTACATCGGCACATTGAATAATGCTGCACGTTTCAAGGCACTTCAGTGGGCCTTTAATTCCATCACCAGATTTGCAAAATTTTACGAGCGAATGCTAATTTTTTGGGAATCGTGTCCGTACATCTGTGTACACCATGTATCTCCGTACATTTCTGCGTCATTTGCATCACCATATAAAATGTCAAAATAACGACGTTTTAAAAAAAGTCTACCATCGTCTACCTTGTCTACCATTGGTGACTTTAACATTTGTGCTGCTTACTCCTGCAAAAAATCTCCCCCATGATGCTTGCTCATCAGCTGCGGTTTTATTGCCAGTTTGTTGCTATGCAGTTGTTGCACGATGTCTGTTTTTACTAGGGTTTTATGGGAGCATTTGCCCTACAAAGATAGCAAAACCCCACCGACACGCACACACCTTGTCATGGCCCTCCTCCTCAGCCCATCAACTCATTTCCACACACACCCCATTTCCAGCTACTGTCCCACTGATTTTTATTCATGCAGAAGAAGGAAGACTTTTAATCGTTTCCCATGCACACATTTCCTTATAGTGTGCCCCTCTGCCAGCGCTGGGAGACTCGGAGGGGGCGGATGATCCCGTGAGGCTCTCCGGGCGGACAGGGCCATGAGGACTGCAGAAAGAAAAATGCACAACACTATAAATACATTTATGGCGAGAATGTTCTTTTTTTAAAAAGGCCATTCCCTGCTCCATAAGGCTGTCCCATATTTATATTAATGTTCACATATTATTCTCATGATGTGCATCTGTGATGTTGATATGGTTATTGCTTCCATGTAAATTGAAGGCAAAGGTGGAAACCGTTTTCTATGAATGTTCATGATATATATTGTTCCAGATGCTGAGGCAACGCTGATCCCTTGCTTCTACGGCTGTTTGCTCCTGCTTTTAGAAACACCGCATGAAATGAAGTCAATTAGACAAGTAAAGCGCATTACACTGCATTAATTTTCCCTGCATATGGAAATCAGACAGAAAATTGATTCATTATTCTGTGTTGAAAGCAATTATAAAGTTTACACTGCTCGCATTAGAGAGGCTGGAAGGTTGTTGAGAGCTTATACACAGAGTGGGCTTTTGGTTTGATAATTGCTCATTAAACGTGGAGGTGGTGTTGAGTTCTGAGACGGTCACGTGACTCGATGCAGTGGCACACCCCGTATCTAACCCCTGTCTTCAACTGCAGACAATTAACAAAGGCTAACAAAGTGACGAGAAACAGTATTAGCTGTGGCCGTTTCCGTCTATTACATGGTCCTCATCATCTCTGTCATTTGCGATTTGACATTTTGACACAGGGCGTAAAATGAAAGTAAAATGAAAGTTCAAGAACTGTATCAGTTTGATTAATGAATCATTCAGGCCAGTTTTGAACGATTCGTTCAGGAATCGGACTTCACTTCTAGGACACATGTCAAGACTTCTAGTAAATATGGCTGGTTATTGATAAAGATTTCCTGATTCGATTCTGATTCACATGTTCTCGGTTTAGTTTGATTCGAATTCATTTCAGTCATAACATCCATTTTGCTTACTTATAAAAGAAGTCTCTCTCTGCTAATGCTGTAAATTATACATGCATCCATCATAAAAGTCATTTGTTGTGGAAATCAGGCTCCATTGGTCACTGTATGTTTATGATTCACTAAAATGAAACGGCTCATAAAGTTGCGGTCACATTAGCGAAATTCCACTTAAATTTTGCAGACAAAAATGTAAATTGTTTCGTTGACTCGGAATACTGCGCTTTATGTTTAATTTTGCACACATCCTGCCAGGACAATTCAATAGAAAAAAAGTTTCAAAGTAATGTCAGTGTTTTGATATTTGATACTAACCTGTCTTTGTAAATATATTTATTCTTTTACCAGAACAGGTTTACAGGTTGTTGTTTTTATGACAAAATAGCCAATAATGAATTAGAGAAAAATGTCACTTCTTTTTCCAATATTGTTTGCAGTCAATGGACAAATAATGAGCTTGACTTTATATGCTGGAGTGTGAGAATATGACCTTGAGCCGTTATTTGAGTGTGAGCGTTCATATGTTCGTACAGCTCATTAGGAGCTTAAGTGATGTAAAGATCACTCTCTGATTGGATGACGTTCGGTATGCCACCTCTGATTAAACTGAAACAAATTATCACGTCACTTAAATCGTAATTACGTTAAGCTCTCAGGTTGCTGTATTTGTGCATGTGTGAGGAACTGACATTTGATAAATTGTTGTAGATCGCTTCAAAATGTCTGAATCGATTGCATCAGTCACATTAATTGGAACAACAGCATATCACAAACTCATAAGCTGAATATCCTGAGGTGAAATGCTTGCATGTTTGAAATGTTAGCACATTTCGTATAATGTAAAAGATCAGCAGAGTTTCTTTATTGACCAACTGTTGATAGTGTCTTACTGGCTCTTGTATCTTATCAGTGGAAGACTTTCTTTTCCGTAGAGGGAAAAGAAAGTTAGAAATATGCATATATTTAAAGTTGTAAAGATAACACCTATTGATCTAAACTGTGCTAACGCACCCTATAGTGTCTAAACTGGTTAATTTCTCCTCTTGTAATATAAAATTAATGAAGATCTCCACAGAATGGATATTAACACATCACAGGCATAATTATTAGAAAATGTGAGGTTCCTTACTAAAAGGCAGATTAAGATTTAAATACATTCATTCGCACACACAGCATTTTTTATCTCCTATCTCTGCACTGCAGAATGAGGTGGATGATGGAGATGCATGGATTATTCCAGAGTTTGAACTCTCGCTGTAAGAAAAGGCACCAGCAACACAAAATGGGGTGACCTGACATCCTTGCTTCCTTGGAAATGTCCCTGTTTTTTTACACATTAAAAGAGCCCACAATTTGAAATAATTAGGGATACGCCGACATGAAAATTTGCATTTTTTCCCATTTATTTTGCAAAATTTTTCACCATTGCATAAATTAAATAAAAAATGCGCCAGAACACACCTCGTTTTCAGACCGGCTCCACCATAACAGTGCACAGTGAGACATTTAAGATTATTTACAATTTCAAAAATATTTAGCTATGAATATTTATCTATTAGTCTGCCTTTACATTGCTTTAATGCGCTACTATTTTAACATGTCTTTTTTCTGTCTCGTGCAGAGTGAATCCAGCATTTATATGTAGATGTCACTTCCGAAACGTTGCAGCATGCAATTGGCCGTTGGTCCTCTTAGCAGCATTAAAAAACAACAGTTTTATTTAATGGACTATAAAGGCTGCTCCCTTTACAATCACTAAACACTGTCGCTTTACTGCATAACTCAGCACTGAATAAAAACATTTTGAGTGGTGAGTGGATTCTGACTAACTTAAACAGCTCTGATTAGCCATCGCTGCAAAAACACGTTGTAAATGGATACATTCGACGTTCCCCTGAGCGCAAACACAAATATGCACTGGAGCATTTGCCAAATCTATCTTGCCAATATATTATTACAATATCAACTGAGGGTGCTCTTGCTTGCGTTTGAGGGTGCTTAGATAATTCAGCAGAACAGTGTCTCCAAACTATGAAGGTAAAAGAGTAGCATTTTTGAAGAGTAGCAAAAAAAAAAAAAAAGATGTGAATTTGAGAACTTGTACAATAAGTATTCATACTCGTACGCTAAAATTTACACTCACAGTTCCAATGTGAAAACCTGTAAAATACAAATCTGAAGTTGAATGTTGAGATTTGCACTCACAGACAATAGTCAAAAACTTGCATTTTGAATTTGTAGCTACAGACAAGTAGTCACAAATGTGACCCTGGACCACATGGGTTAGTTTTTTTAAATTGATATTTCAATGGATAATGAATAAGCTTTCCAATAAGCTTTCCATTGATGTATGGTTTGTTAGGATAGGACAGTATTTGGCAGAGATACAACTATTTGAAAATCTGGAATCTGAGGGTGCAAAATCACCTTTAAAGTTGTCCATTTATGTTCGCGATTGTGCTGCATTCACTCACAAAAATAAATGTTTTATATATTTACGGTAGGAAATTTACAAAATATCTTCATGGAACATGATCTTTACTTAATATCCTAATTATTTTTGGCATAAAAGAAAAATCAATCATTTTGACCCATATAATGTATTGTTGGCTTTTGCCACAAATATACCCGTGCGACTTGTGACTGGTTTTGTGATTGAGGGTCACAAATGTGTAAAATGCCATTCACAAAAATACAATGACAGACACAAACTTGTAGTACATAGTTGTGCTTATTCTTTCATTCATGTTTGCAGTACAACCTCAATTAGGCACTTGCAACTTCTCAAATCTGTCACTGCAATTCCAAATTTCACGCCTTGACTTTTGCAACTATTTTCGTGATATGTTAGATGCAAAACTAACTTGTTCACTTGCAAACTCAGTGGCGGCGAGAGAGAAAGGCAGGGCAGGGGCAGGGGGAGGGCACAATGGAGTCGTTTTATTGGTTGGCACCTAGCCAATGAAATGGGACTTCTTTTGTATGCGATGATGTCACGAAAGCCGCATCTTCTGGGACGTTCTGAAACGCTTGATAAATATACATACAGGGTTGGACAATGAAACCGAAACACTGGCCAATATAGTGTTGGAGGTTTGACACCTATACTGTATATGCGAGGCCTGGTGGCCAATCTTCACTTTTTACGTTCCTCGGTAAGAGCAGAGTGTGAAGGTAGGTGAACAATAGCACAACTGTATGTGAAATATTGCAATCCACACAACATAATGGGAGACAGTGTTCAAAAGAGGACAAATTGTTAGTGCGCATCTCGCTGGCGAGCAAGTCTTTGTGGTCAAAATCAGAATCAAATCAAATTGTGAGCTTGTGAATTGAAATCGAATAGAGTTCTGCAGAGATTACTTTTGTAATTATTTATTTATTTCCAAAACATGCTCGAAGCGGTTGACCAATCACAACAAACTGTTCCAGCCGACCAATCAGAGCACATTGCACTTCTTGGAAGGAGGAGCTTCATAGAGACAGGAGCTAAACAGAGCGTTAGACAGACTGGAAAAAGAGGTGCTACAACAATGTAAAATAATGTTTTCTTGAACATTCAAGCATGAATATTCTATTCTAGTAGACTCCAAAAATAAAATCAAGACTTTGTAATAGGCCATAATAGGTCCTCATTAAAGCTTATACTTGCTGACAAGTGGTTAAATGGGAGTACAGAGGTTGTCGGAGATGCATCATCATGCTGAACAGGAAAACTCATCTAATCACTAGTCCGCTTTCACAGCTTCTGTATTTATAATCGTGCGCTTACAAACTATTCCGACACAAACTTTCAGGGCAAATGTTTTTTAATAAAGATCGAAAGAGTTGGTGGTGATGTTGAAGTCTTGTGACCATGGTGTAGTTCGTTTACAGCCTATGTTTAGCTTTTTACTTCTAGTGATTCTATCTGAGCTTCAATTCAGAATTATATTTGTAAAGATTATCATGGTGAACAAAACTTGTAAGAATCAAACATGTGTTGGTCACAGGGCTTATTTTCTGCAATTATCAAAAAAAGCCAATAGGAAAATCCTATTGGGTTTTTGTTGAGGGAATCAGTGTAATGCTACAAAAATATGTCACCACTTCACCACTTTATAGGATATGTGCATTGATTCCCAGCCTTACTTAAATACACAAAACTGCAATACATATTTTGATATTTATAAAATTATTAAATGGTTACTATTTCAGAAATCTGTTCACCTTAACATGTCACATCAGACTATTGCCTCCAGAGACTTTTTTTCTTTAAAATTCCCAAACAATTAAGTTTGTCACTGTTCTGTCTTCTGAGTCTAGCGCAACTTTAGAAAGCAAGTGCACACAGCGTTCCTCTTTATAGACACAACAAATGCACAGAGCTCATTTATGGCAGCTGTAATAAAATGCAAATAGAACAAAACCGCAACGTGATGTTGCTACCAAAGTTAAGTGACAGTTCTTTTCTTTGATGCGTTTGAAAGTGGTGCAGCGAATGCTTTATATTTTCGTACCAAATGGCATCTGATGCAGTGACTAGCCTTATTGCTAATTTAAGTCAGCAGTCATAGAAATGATGGTGTTGTATAACACTTTTACCTGAGGCTTCTGCTAGACATCAAAGTGTTTTTTTTGTTATTTTTTGGCACCTTAACAGTGGTGAGTCACTGTAAAAATGAATGTTAAACACAGCTGCTGAAAATGCGTTCCACCCCCAAAAACCCTCCACCTCCATCTTGTTTAATGATTGTATTTCTGCTACTGATTAAACATGATTTTTATTGGGAGATCTGTGCCCTAATGCAATTAACTTTTCACTAGCTAACACCACCAAGTGAATATCATTACATTACCTGGAACAATTAAGCTTGTTGAGACACAGACAAGGCAGAACAAAATGTCTCAAATAGCTATTTTTGATTTCCCACAAGAACAGGAGAAATGGGAACTAATAAAAGGTAAATTGCCATTAATCCATTTTGCAGATGCACAGTATTCACCAATGAGCACTTTCATACATATACACCAGGATTTGCTTTTGTTTAAGCTGTGGCCAATTTAAAATGTTATTTGAATAAATCAGGGGTGTAAAAATATATCATATATCGCAATACAAAAATGCAACAATATGTATCGTGGATAGTGACAATATGTATTGTGTATAGTTCACCCAAAATAAAATTACTGTGCGAGGAAAAAAGTTTTCAGAGTTTTAGTGTCAGCACTAAATTAAACTACTATAGTATATAATGTTGAATATAATGTATAATAATGCAATGGGGGAATATTTGTGTGTCCTGATAATGCCAAATGTCTTGTTACCAGTAAAAAGTGGCTTATATTATTTTAAATATATCTAGTCAGTGACAGAGTGCAAGCATATTCGTCTAAAATAATTCTGTATTTTTAGCTTCAGAATCATGAATATTTTTATTCTGGTGTCACCATTGTCCTGTGCATTGGGTTACCAGCACCAAGTCCAAGCCTATCCATTTACACCCCCAATGTAACACCAAATTTAGCATTTTAATCAACAGTACATTTTTTGTTAACCTTTTACTATATGTCTTGGATATCGCAATAATATCGTATCGTGATATGTATCGAATCGAGACATGAGGATATCGTTACATCCCTAGAATAAATGAAATATATAGATCAACATTTGATGAAAGAAGCCACCAAATTAATATAATTTAAAGATATTATTGGGGTAGAAGATTAAATGATTAAATATACATATATTATTAAAACTTATCTTTAGTCAGTTCATGAACGAATTGTTCTTTTAAGTCAAATCTTTTCAAAGAATCAGTGGAAATTTCTAAAAAACGAAGTTTTTATTTTATTTTATTTTTATAAGCTGAGTCATATCACAACTGAACTGGAACACATGAACTTAGAAAAACAACATTAATAATACCAATACGAACACTACTACTACTACTACTACTAATAATTATTATTATAAAAAAATTGTCTACAAATGGAAGAATCCCTGATTCGGTTCTTTGAAATGAATGTGAGAAATAACCAATTCACAAAAATCAAAAGTTAGCCATTGTCAATATGTCTGAATTTGTGTTAAAAATTCATTGCATTATTATTTTATTAATTAATCACATTTAAAGAAGATGCAAATTAGTAGCCTTAACCCAACTCAACACAGGTGTTGCCAGATTGGGTGGGTTCCTGCCCAATTTAGCAGTTTTTAATTTGATTGTGTGAGTAAAAACTGATTTGGGCGGGTGGACAAAATTTGGGGTCAGTTCGGCGGTTTTCAAACATCAATATTTCAAAGGCTTTTTCAAAGTGTGCATGTACTCCATCATCATGACCATACTAAACACAGGCCCATGCAGTGTCAGCTTGCATTGGTGTTGTCGTTGCACGAACACTCACTTTTAGCCAATCAGCAATCAGATGCCAAAGTGGCATAAATATACAGTAGGTTATATCTACAGTAAAGAGTGGGAGAGTGACCCAACTCTCAAAACGTGGATTACACCTGTGGTGGGAGATGAATCAACGGCTCTTTATAAATATAACTAACTCTGAGAGCACAGTTGAATAACTTGAAAATTGGGCTGGAAACCGTCGACCCAATCTGACGACACGGCACGATACAGTTATCAGTGAATGTGCATGACAGTGCTAATTTAAAGAAGCAGGAATACCCATGATGCCTATGCCAGGATCAGCCACTGCCTAGAGGGAAGGATCATTCTTAATGTAATGAACTTTTTAGTTTATTAATGACTGGCAAGGGGAGAATTCAGAGTGAAATAACCTCAGAGCTTATTGCAGCTGTCGTTTTCCGTTAACATGAAAAGAATCACTTGTAGCTGATTCACTTAACTTGCCAGTGTTAATATGTGACAAAAACAGTCAATTACACACATTTCAGCACCAGTGAACAACAGAGATCAGAATACTTGGCAAATGTTACCACACAAAATTTAACATCATAGAAATTAATTTGTTTTTATTAATACGACACAATGCTTTCTCATGTGTCCTCGAGCACCTGAGCACCCACGGGATCAACGTCTATGCCTCCTCTCACTGTCACACCGGGAGTTCAACAAAACATAACTGCAAAAATGAGTCACATTGGGTTCAACACCAATTAGTGGTGTGTCAGCTATGAAAAAAATCTGACACTTAGCATTGAGATCTGGGAGGTATCAAAGCAACATGAGGCACATTCCAAAGAGGCCAAATAATGAGTTCTTAAATTAAAGATGCTTTATTCACAACATTGCTAAATTGAATGTGTCATCATGGGTAATACAGCCTGGTAAACAATAACGAAATGTGGCATTCTGTATCTGCAAAGAAAAAGAGTTACTATTTGTAAGCTATTTGTATTCAAGGTCAATGCTCAAGATGTATAACTTGGTGCAAGGTGAAGAAAAACTCCTGACTCCTGAACGAGAAAACAGTGCTCTTCAGAGACTTGATTATTTATCAAAAACAGTGTGATATCACTCTAATTAGAGTCTAGGAATATAGTCGCTCTAATTATTTTACTGGGACTGGTACAACGGTTCGGAATGCAGCCAGCTGCATTTGGACCTTGAAATTCCTGGTCAAAAAGGCCATTCAAATGTAGCTTTATATTCATTTGAAAACACATGCCAAGAATGTATCCTTTGTATTCAAATTGGCTTCAAATGTTTTTGAAAAACTTATTTTCAAAATGTTTTTCATTTGATGGCTCATCCCATGATTAAGTAAAAAAGTAAAAATAGTATTGTCACATATTGGTAGCTGTAGAAATCACACAATGTTGGAGAATCCAATCTTTATTAATCCACAAAGATACACACAGGAGATCGCAAGAGAAAACTAACACACAACCACATGAATTAAAGATGATACTGGACAATGAACTGAGGGCTTAAATACAGACGGAGTAATCAACAGAAAACAGAACAGGTGTGTAGATTAATTAACAACCAAGGAAGCTAACGATGACTAGGAACTAAGGCAAAAACGAGAACAAGAAACCAAAACTAAACCAAAACAGAAAATACACATGACAAGTTTGTTTTTATTTAAAAATACAGTAAAAACGAGAATATTGTGAAATATCATTACAATTTAAAATATTTTTCTTGTTTAATATATTTTAAAATGTAATATCCCTGTGATATCAAAGCTGAATTTTCAGCATCATTACTCCAGTCTTCAGTGTCACATGATCCTTCAGAAATCATCGCAATATTGCATGCTTTATATTGTGGATATGTGCTAAATGTTTTACAAGATTCTTTGATTAATAAGTTCAATAGCATTTATTTGAAACAGAATTTTTTGTAACAATGTGAAAGTCGTTACTGTCAATTTTTATCAGTTTAATATGTCATTGATGGCGATGTATGGTATAATCTCAGTATTTAATTTAAAAACATTTTCTATATGAATTTAAAAAAAAATATTTTAATAATTATTTTATTTTTTATTTCATATCCTGATCAATATTGTCCTACAAACAATGTTGAAGGCTATGAAAACAAACATAGTGAATGTAACCTTGCAGTCTATCTACCTTGCAGTCTATCCAAAAAGGGGTCAAATCACATTACGTTCTAACATTGCAACATTACAATCTACAAACAAAATTTAAAGAAGATAGCAAATAGTTAAATTTACTAAAATGAAAATGAAAATAAATAAAAACAACACTGACATCATAAAAATACACGTGGGTAGGTTTGAAATTCTTTAGCACATTTATGTTCACCAACAACAACAAATTTTATATGTAATATATTTATAATTTAGTGTATATTTTAGTCAGAATTATTGCGCTCCGTCTGTTCGGCGGCGCTCGTTCACGGAAGTTTAGCCTGCAGAAGGCTCGTCCACTTATGACAGCAAAATGGAAATATTTGCTTGACTTTCTAACATATACAGATGGAGAATATGTCCGTGGAATGTAAGTTATGCACTGAGGAAATTATTGGATGTCACTTCAGTTTAAAGATTATTAATAGAGGTATATTTGTTTCCACCAATCGCTGCACAAGTGAAGTTTACGTATGATGAAGAAAGCACGTTAGTGCGAGCCCTCCCGGAAACCATAGAGAATGCATTGCAGTGCCTGCAGTTCGAAAAAAAAAAAATCTTTGTATGGAAGTCTATGGGAACACTTAAAACGTGAAATCGCCCAAAAAGAGGCGGTACTCCACAGAACGTGACTTGATGCTGATTGGACTATATCCAGAGGCAGATCAACATGACTGTGGTTGAATGCGAATGTGATTGAAAAAGTCCCTTTCACACTTTGGTGGTGCATCGCCCAATCGCCCTAATGAAGAAACCGCCCCTGCTCCATACTGATCAATCAAATGGGGTTTCTCACAGTATAAACATGTCATTTCAGGGGTACCTTATGGTTGGGGTTAGAGATATGTGGTTGGTTGATAGGAATGTTAGATGTTGATCCAGGAATATGCCCTACTTGGCTAAATCACCTCACTGTAGCCATATGCAAAGCCTGCAAAATATATAAAAAATTAATGCTGGTGATAACAAAATTAAAAATCATTGTAATGAAAATCTCATATTCTCCCAAGAGAACTTCATCTGTCTAATTTAAAACAAGCACCAAAGGCAACTGAATATAATGAACCAACTGCACCTGCATTGCGACTGGCAATACTTGAAAGTGTGAAGTATTAAGTATTAAGTGTATTATTCTGTGTGTATATAAATATACATTTTTGAGACGACTGGAGTCTGGAGATCTTAATATGGACTGAATAAGAATGAGGCAGTGGGCGGTAGATCTGTAGGTGTGTGTGAACTAATCCTAATTAGTATATGCAGCGGAGGAGTTTGGTAATAATTACCTGCTGCAGAGATTGTAGACTTGTTATGATATAGACTGTATTCGTTTTGGTGATTATTACTTCTGAAGGGATTGCGGTTTTAAACACTCTATTCTGTGGTAACCGTTTGACTGTAATTAGTACCGTGATACTACAACTATAATATCATTGTAATCACGACTTTAATGTGGAATAACAGGGTATCTGATTCAGTCATAAGAACAGGGCTGTTCTAGAAAGAAAACTGTCGTCTTAGGTGGAGTTAAACTCAGTTTGTTAGCTTTCAAGTTATATATATATAACTATATATATATATATATATATATATATATATATATATATATATATATAAATAAACCGCTACAGTAAGCCTACAATGATGATTTACTGATTTTGAGCAGTCAGATTGGCAGAGATATGGCAGAAAAAAGCAATAAACTTTGCAAGTACTATAAAAAGCAATTTTATGTTTCAACCACAGGAGCCAATAGAGAGGTTAAAGTACCATAGTGCACCTTTAACATGTTCATTTAGTGTACATTATAAAACAAATATATTTAATAGCAAGAAGGTATAATTACTAATGGATACTTTCAGCAAGGATGCATTATATTTAGTGCTGTCAAATCGATTAATTGCGATGTATCGCATCTAACATAATAGGTTTGGTTTATATAATATATATGTGTATATGGGATTAATATCCTGCCATGATTCAAAACTGAAAATAAAGTTCTGAAAGGTTGAAACTAAGTGTTCGAAAACTTATACATATTATATACAGTATATATATGTTTTTATTAGGGCTGGGGAAAGATTAATCGCGATTAATCGCATCCAAAATAAAAGTTTGTGTCTACATGATATATGTGTGTGTACTGTGTATAATTATTTTGTATATATATATAAATACACACTTGCATGTATATATTTAAGAAATATTTGTTATTTATATATAAAATATATAAATTTATATATAATATAAATTATATATAAATATATACAGTATATACATGCAAATATTTCTTAAATATATACATGCATATGTGTGTGTATTTATATATACAAAATAATTATACACAGTACACACTCATATATCACGTAGACACAAACTTTTATTTTGGATGCGATTAATCGCGATTAATCTTTTCCCAGCCCTAGTTTTTATGTATGTATATGTGTCTGTGTGTGTACACACAAAAAATATATATGTGTGTGTGCGTGTAGATGTATACACACACACACACACACACACACACACACACACACACACACACACACACACACACACACACACACACACACACACACACACATAAATAATATATAATTATATATAATATGTAAAAAAATATAATTATAATGACTTTGATTAATTGATGTTTCATGTAACTAATTATATAAACAAATTCCTAATCCAATGTCCTTAATATCTGATCTAATATTTGACCAGTTTCACCTTCACCATTTCCTTTCTCATTATTTCAGTCTTTTTCTCTTGTTCTGCAGCACCCACTCTTTCAGTGTTCTCGACTGAATGCAACAAGAGCGGTGTTCATTACCATGGGACTGCTTTACAATTCAAATGAACACTGACCCCCTGTGATATACATGAAATGAGTATGTGAGTTCCGGAACAGACATCTTGTCAGCGGAGTCGCCAAACAAAATTCTATTTCCTCTGGCTGGGCACGACGGGACAGCCCATGTCACCCAGCCTCTCATACCCAATTACCTTTGGGTCAACACTGGGAAATTGGCTTCAACATTGATTATTTTCTATCCCGGTGGGTTGTATGAATAATTGACCCATCTGATGTCCTGAGTTTAACTCTCCCTGAAAACATCACTGTACAGTTATCAGTTGCGAGAGGCCTGTGTGCACACAGCCTGTTTGAACATGCTGACTCAAAAAGTGAGGCTCATCTGATATCAATTCAAACAAAGCCTGGCACTCTTCTGCTTTTTATCATTTCCCCTTATTTATTCTTTCCTCATTAGTTTCATCAGAGCAAATAACCCCCCACTTTGGGGTTATTAACTTTTACTAAAGTCCTAATATTCACTCTTGTTAGGAATCGATCTCAGGTCTGTGATTTATTGGGCGATCAGCAGGGGGTTTGGTCATTACGGGTGGTCCAGCTCTGTACTGTTTAACCTCAGGAGTGCAGTCTGCTGTCTCATCTCCATGGCAACTCAGAAGGGGAGAGTTTAGCTCTGCACATAATGTATAGGAATCTATAAAACACAATTTACTGGGTTAAAGCTGCCATAAATCTGTATTTATAGTAACCCCAATGTCTAATTTACACATTACAAGTGGAACATCAAAAACAGTCCAACAGACTTATCTAAACTCTCTGATTTTAGCATTAGGCAACCATTTCATTTCATAATCTGTAATGATTTTTACAAAGCCTTGATTGTACATAAGTGGCACTACACAATATGATACATATGGTACACCTTATATGATACACTTTATATGGTAACTCATAGTTAACCTTAAAAGGGTTTTTACTGTAGCATGTTAACATTTTTTTTTTCTGTAAAAATTGCTAGCACTTTTTGAGATCTTTTTTTTATTTTTTATTAATATAGTAACTACATGTAACATGTAAAATAAAGTGTTGCCAGAGAATCATATTTAAGAAAGGGATAAACTGCACAAAATTCAGCTTGTACATAATCATTTGCAAACACACCACTGCTTGTATAAGTCACATTGTGCATTCAGCAACAGTTTGTTTTAACACGTCTGTTAAAGTTCTACACAACATACAGCTTTTGATGTTGGCTTTGAACTGATGTGTTTGAAAAGACAGCCTGGAGCAGTTTCCACACTGAACAAAACTCAAGTCAACAGGTCTATGAAGATATAAATAAATAAATAAATAAATAAATAAATAAATAAATAAATAAATGAATGAATCTCTCTCTCTCTCTCTCTCTCTCTCTTGTAATACGTAACATTTATAGAATATTTGGATAGATGCTAAAACGTACAATATTGATGTAATGACAACATTTAAACGTAAAGAGCATTACGTGTATATATATATATATATATATATATATATATATATATATATATATATATATAGACACACACACACACACACACACACACACATATATATATAATTGCCATTTTTCCATTTTATAGATAATTTTACCCCCAACCCCAAACCCATATAAAGAGAATATACAAAACTTAAAGGCAGGGTAGGTAGGATTTAAAAAAAAAAAAAGAAACATTCCAAATTTGTTTAAACTGTCTTTATATACCAATACATAATTAAAATATAAGTACTCTGAAAAAGAGAGTATAGAAATCGAGTGTCTGTAGACCTCTCACGACTGTTGTAAACACAGCTAATTATTTCCATTCACTCCACCCCCTCCCTTCTGGGCTCCTTCCAAAGCCACGCCCCCAAAACACATGAACGCGCGACGCCAAATGCTCAGGCTCAGGAAGACGCATTTATTTACCTGAGACAAGTGGAGAGGAGCGCAGTGCATGCAGTGACATCATGTCAGAATCACATGTAATAAAATACCTAACTTTATCACTATAAATATAAACAAATGATGGCTTTTAGTACTCACTATCAAGCTAGCATATCGATACCGGTAAAGTTTAAAATATATTTTGTTTGATTCGGTAACGAGCTATATTTAGGCTATAGGTAACGAGCTATATTTATAAGGCAAAGCTAAAAACAGGTTGCATTGATACACGTTTTTCCATTACCATCAGTTAAACTGTGATGAAGGTGAATTTCGTGTAAGAGTCATAACATATACGGTGTTTTGCATGTAAGAGTTTCCATGATGAAAACATTGTTGACTCTGATGAGGACTAACGTTACACTCCGGTGACAAGTACCGCATCGTCGGTTCGAGGACAGGTCCGGGGTCGAGGGCGAAGCAGAGGAGGTCGTTCAAGAGTGCGGGCAACCAGGGTCCGAGGAAGTAGTTTTTGTCTTGTTTGCCTTCGCTGACTGCATATGCAGGTGCTTTGAATTTTGAATGCTCTTTCTCTGCCATAATTTTACTCTTTGTAGGTTCCGCGCCTCTCTTGCACTCCTCAAATCAAACGGGTGCGCGCATATGGGCAGATCTACCAACAGTGGTGGTAGCCATGGTTGCGAGAGTGAGTGACAGTCGGCCAAACCAATCAATTGTTTCGTCCTGAATGGAAATAATGAGCTGTGTTTATTGCAGATTAAAAGGTCTACAGTCACTCGATTTTTAAACTCTCTTTTTCAGAGCACTTACATTTTAATTATGTATTGGTATATAAAGACAGCTTAAACAAATGTGAAAAAAAGTTTTTTATAAAAATCCTACCTACCCTTCCTTTAATGGACAGAAATGTGTAGTAAAATTGCAATTTTTGTAACAACATAGCATTAAAAATATATTTTGAGCCGCTAAGCCCACTCCTACCTCTAAAACTTTTCATAACCACTCATTAAAAATCTGTTGAGTTATAAAGAAAAACATAACAGACAGACAAGTTGAATCACAATAATTTGTTTATTGCGAAAATGTCAAAAGCAGTACCAAAAGTAGTCAAAATGATGATGTGTTGCAGCAGTCACAGTCCACTCTGGCGGTATATAATAGTTTCGTATGAGGTACAGAGCAGAATTTAAATTAGTAATTGCTGAGAATCGTATCCTTGAAGGCGTGCACTTGTCATTCGAACGCACGTTACCCAAAACACAACATGTCGCAATGGGTGAAGAAGCATGTGAGAGCCAATGAGCATTTGATATCACTGCCGTAAAACGTGGGCCGCAATTTTTCAATATATAACGAGTGCTGGAGTTGACGTTTACGGTCGCTGCTGAGAATGGAGATGAAGATCGCTAAATAAAGGCTAGTATGGATTTGAAGATTTGGAGAACATTTTATTTGAATATTGTTCTATTGTCAGTCACAGCATAGGACAATACTAAGAAAACATCTTTTGTGTTCAACGGGAAAAATAAATATTTCATGATAAATAATGGTTCAACTATTACAGAAATGCTACTCATTTAAAGTATAGACTTGTTTAACATGATGTAATCCTTCAAAATGAGTTTGCAGCAAAAGTCACACAGAACAGATCGAAACGTTATCATTTCATATTAAGTAGATGAGTATTCCCAGCAAACACATTTACGTTGTGGCAACGTCTCTGGCACGTTGCATTTCTGCTATGGCAACGTCGCTGTCTACGTGCTTGCAACATTGTAACAACGTAGAATTGTAAGACGCGACAGGGCTGTAGCAACGTTGTTGCGCGACATTCAGCAACTGAGAGACGACGTTCTGACAATATTTTTATATGCTGCTATATCCCCCCATTTAGCATTTTGTTAGATAATTATATACTTTTTATCGTTTATTGTTTATCTATATTATTATTTAATGGGGCTATCAACACCTGCAAGTGTACACTTTGAAGAGTAAAAATGACAGAAGGTTTCGTTAATTCAACTTTATTAAAACTCCATCAAATTGCACTTCCAAAAGTAGGCTAATACATTTGTGAAAAAGAAAACGAAATAAACGAATATAAAAAAATTATTTTAAGTATAATAAATAAAACATAAAAATCAAAGGCAGATCAGAACATTTAATGAACAAAACCGGGTCTGTATGGCAGACAGTAGCCGAAAGCCGGACGATATAGAGGAGCAAAGAAACGAATGAGACTAAATAGCGGAAAAATCGAATGAAAAACTAAACAGTGCAAGCTAGGCTACATTAATCACATTAAAAATTAAAGTTGTAGGTTGAGTTTGATAGCTGAGGTAGGCTAAATTAAACGCAGTACTCACGTATCCTTGCTCGATGAAGAACAAGACAACACAATGAGCCCAACAGGTGGTTGGGATTCAAAAGTCTGATTTTCCCGCTTCAGGGCAGTGACGAGTACATTATGTAGTCCAGTGGTTGTCCAGACACCCTAGGCACAACCTTAAGCAATGGCCCTGAACGGTGGTTTAATGTCAACATTGTGACAACGCTGTAACAACCTTCACCACACAACGTAGTTATAGCAACCTTTTGGCCATGTTGTTAAAACGTTGTTAGAAGGTCGGGTACGTTGCGCCAACGTTCTGTGTTTGCTGGGTTCTGCGTTTAATAAATGCGACTGAAAACATAAATGTCATTAAAATTATTTTAATGTTCATAAATAAGGATTCGTACTAGCACTGTCAAATCGATTAATCATGATTAACAAAAGTTTTAGTTTACATAATATATGTGCGTGTATATACAGTATATTATTACAATTTTGTATATATATGTATGTGTAAATATATATATATGTGTATGTATGTGTATATATATATATATATGTGTATATATATATGTATATATATGTGTTTATACAGCATACACATTCACACAGAAATACAGTATATATAATAGGCTATATAAATATATATACACACACATATATTATGTAAACCAAATCTTTTATGTTAGATGTGATTAATCATGATTAATCGATTTGACAGCACTACCTCGTACACATTTGTACGTTACACAAGTTGGTCACACAGTTGCTGTCAATACTCAATGTACATGTCAGTGTCTATGGAAACGTAAGTAAATGTACTGTAGGTAGAACCACACTTTACGTAAAAATACATACAAATACTCATAAGATCACGTCGGATTAGCGCTGTGATCGGTCGGCAGGAATGTTGTTCCAGGAACAACAACGGATGATGATCCAGAAACTTGTTCTGCTTTTGTGAATCAAGTTGTGCATTCAGCTACAGTTGCTGTTAGGTGTTTGTTTGAGTCAGCATTTTACAGATCATTCCATACTGTGCTTGCTGTTGGCTTTGACTCGTGTTGGTGAAGACAGAAGAAATGGTTCACAGCCTGGAGCAGATTCATCGGATAATGAACAGCAACGCTCAGTGAGGTCATACCACCAAAGTGTCTTCTTGACTCAAAACCGCAGCATTACAAAACATGATCCATGCGCTTCCTGCCAGAAGCGTGACTGGTACTATCCACAAGGGACTTTTAAAAGCTATTGAATGGTTTTTCTGTGTCTACACTGAATGCGCAAGTTTAATATATTTGACCAGAGGGAGCAAGAGAAGCCGCCCTGCAGGTCATTCTATAGATGCAGACCTGAAAAAGTAGTAGATCTTTTTGTCTTTATGTCAGTAACTACTTTTAGAATAGGGGAGTTTTCCATCTCCATTCACACTTTTTTCAAACTTGTATCTTGTATCATTAATAATGGATCGTTTCCATAAGTAGGTTCTGTTGTACTCAAATGAATGATGCATTTGGTATGAAATTTTGAGTGGGTGCCATATAGAGGAAATTCGGCTGGAAATCTCGGCAAATGCACATCAGGTACCTTGAAATTTCTGCCCGGCATGATGGATCCAGGAACCGTGGTGAGGAATTGGTGTCGCGGTGAAGAATGTGACTTAAAATAAGCATCCATAATTCATGCGACGTGTGAAGCATGCCACCCTGCCATAGCTGTTAAATTGATCCAGTTACTGATTAATTTGTTTCATTTCATCAATAACAACCTGCAACTACAGAGTCATCCAGGAGTCACAGAAGTTTCAGGATGTCAGTAAAGTATAAGCTGTGCATAATTGTCATCTGTGATTCCTCCAAAGGCACAGAGACGTTTTTTTTTTTTTTTTTCAGGATGTGACTGAATCTCTAGAGACGGCATTATACAAAAATGTTAAGGCAAAGTTGGTACAAACAAACAGGACAAATTTATCTATCTTTCAAACAAGCACAAAGGCAACAATCAAACCTGTCAAATCTCTGCTACTGTCTTGAGAAGGTGATAAGCACCAAAATAATCATTTACTCTGGCCAGCCATTGGTTGAAAATACACTCCACTGATGTTTCCTTCTGCTTGGCTGCTTGCTGCTTAATCTTCCCTGCATTGATTTTACTGAGAGAGATCGACAACCAGCCCTGACGGCTCCGGCAGAGCCATGGCTTGTTGAAAAGAAACTATGTGCTCAGGTGTCCTCTGAAATCTCTAGTAGTCGGGGACAGCTTTCAGAGAGAATAGCTGCTTTCTTACCTTTGTTGCTCAGTTCAAAGAATGCTTTATACTTTTATACTCTTCTAATTTTGTGAGCTATAAAGCCACAGTTGTAAGAAATAAAATATGTAATAAAAGGTGAAAAACAATTATAAAAAATCACAATTATGAGATAAAATCACAATTATGAGATATGAAAGCACAATTACAAGACAGTGTGTTTAATAAGTGACTATTTGTCAAAACTGGGACTATATAATGGCAAAATTATAAGTCACAAAGAAACAGTCAATTATGAGATATAAAGGCACAATTAAGACAAAAATAAGGTAAGTTTGAGATAGAAAGTCACAATTATGAGATACAAAGTCGTAGTGTGAGATGTACTGAAGTTACAAAATAAATAGTCAATTGTGAGATTTAAAACTGCAATATGTGAAATAACATCACAACTATGAGATGAAAAGTCACAATTGTGAGATATATAGTCACAATGATGAGATATATAGTAAAGTCATAGTTGTGAGATATACAGTACATGTCTACACTCATCTGCCACTTTATTAGGTACATCTGGCTAGTACCGGGTTGGTACCTTCAGAACTGCCTTAATTCTTTGTGGCAAAGACTCAACTGTGCTTGAAACTGATGACTAGGGTTGGGAATCGTAAGACATTTTCCGGTTCCGATTCCGGTTCCGCCAAACGATTCCGGTTTCAGTTCCGGTTCCCATTCAATACAAATTATTAAAACAACTAATAAAAAATAAAAATCCTTTAAGAAAAAATCCTTTTTGTGTTTATTTCTTATACTTGTCAAATGAGTTTAACAGACTGGTAATGTCAACAAATTCAACATATTATTTAGCAATTTTTGCAAAAAATAATAAATTTTCTGAAGGAAAATAAATATTTCTGCATTCTCTAGGATAATTTGGGACCTCTCCTATAGCTTATTGTATCTCCAGCAGTGGAGTATACCCTCTCAGAAGGGGTAGAATATGCTTGAACACACATGTAAGATCCAGACAGGTGAAACATAATATTTCGCTTTGAATGATTGATTCATAAAGACTTCACTTCATTACTGGATGAATCAACAGAACTGCATGCGTCTTGCGGAAGATTGTTTATTTCTATGACGCGGCCGGGTGAGTCACTCAGGCACTGTGCTACTCCGCAGCGGTGTAAAGTAGTCAGAGTATAAACGCTTATTACAGGCTTACCGTAGTGATTCAGGATAAGACAAAAACACGGTTTGAAAAAAGGCATTCATGATGTACTCGCTCATTATATACATTTAGTAAATTCTGAAGTGAATTTTCGTTATTTGAAGCGACTTTCAAAAGGTGATTTACTCTATTTTGGTTGCTACCGTAGACATCAGTGTTATTGTTATTCTCGAACTATAAACTTTTATTTCAGTACTTCTGTGATCATTTGAATATTTAACACCGAAATACCGATACTGTGTTGTTGAAAAGATTGTGAAAGTAAAGCGGTTTCATATTGACAACTGCTCTCTCAGCGACAGCGCAAACAGATTTGAATGTTCCAGTGTGAAGTTTTTGTCATTTATTAATAAGATCGCGTGGGTGTTTGAATCGAGATCGAGATCGTCTCTCTCTCTCTCTCTCTCTCTCTCTCTCTCTCTCTCTCTCTCTCTCTCTCTCTCTCTCTCTTAAAACGTATATGAGTTGCACGAGTGCTTTCATTACTATTTTAATATTCATGAGGTGAGTGTGAGACATCGCTATGAAAGGATAAGCTCCCAGCTCTTCGCCCACACATCGGCCCAGAACCGTTTTTGGAACCGAAACTTAGGGATTTAACACGGTTCCGGTATTTTTCAAGCTTTGTGAGATGGTGCGTTATCCTGCTGGAAGTAGCCATCAGAAGATGTGCTGTAAAAAATTATCGTGATTTTAACGGTAAAAGACTGTTTAATTGGTTAACAGTAAGTTTCCTTTATACGTGAATAACTGTAATAGGTTTTACAGTAAGAAAAAATCATTGTATAATTTACAGGGGAACAAGTTTAAATTGACATTCCCAGAATTCAAATTTTTTTTTGGAAATAACTTTCTTAGTTTTTTTCTTATCAGTTATGTACATTAGGGTTTTATGTTACATCTAACTTTGTTAAATGAATGTTTATGGCATTTTTTTTTTTTACGTCGTGTGTGTGTCCATGATGGTGTTTAGTATTTGTGTGATTGAGGCTAGTATTTATTTTCTTAGCTTGTGTAAATGCTGCTTGTGATGAGCTTTAATTCATCATGTGACTCTCATCAACCACTGTGTTTGGTGGTTGTCAGTGTATTATAAAAGTACAAAGCAGATATTAGTACTTGAATAGGTTGGTGTATTAACATCATATCAGTTAATGAAATATTATATATATATATATATATATATATATATGTACTGTAAATTTATGTTAAATCTGTAAAATGTAGAATGGTATTACAGTATTTTTTACGGTAAAGTTCACACCTGCTGTTTTTTTTAACCATAAATTCCACTGAATTATTTTTTACAGTCTTCACTGTGGTAATAAAGGGATGGACATGGTCAGCAACAATACTCAGGTATAGGCTGTTGTGTTTAAATGATGCTTGATTTGCCCAAAGCGTGCCAAGAAAATGTCCCCATACCATTTCACCACTAGCAGCAGCCTGGACTGTTGATACAAGGCAGGATGGATCCATGCTTTCATGTTGTTTACTCCAAATTCTGACCCTACCATCTGAATGTTACAGCATTTTCCAACCTTCTATTGTCCAATTTTGGTGAACCCGTCTGAATTGTAGCTCAGTTTCCTGTTTGAATGTCACCCGGTGTGTTTTCTGCTGCTGTAGCCCATCTGCTTCAAGCTTGGACGTGCGTTCAGAGACCTCGGTTGTAACAAGTGGTTATTTGAGTTACTGTTGCCTTTCTATCAGCTGGAACCAGTCTGGTCATTCTCCTCTGACCTCTTGCATCAACAAGGCATTTTTGCCCACAGAATATTTTTCGGACCAACTGTAACTCTTTTTCGGACTATTCTCTGTAAACCCTAGAGATGGTTGTATGTGAAAATCCCAGTACATCAACAGTACTCAGATCAGCCCGCCTGGCACCAACAACTACGCCACATTCAAAATCACTTAAATCACCTTTCTTCCCCATTCTGATGTTCAGTTTAAACTTTAGGAGATCGTCTCGACCATGCCTAAATGCATTAAGTTGCTGCCATTTGATTGGCTGAGATATTTGAGTTGAACGAGCAGTACATATATGTATGAGAAATAAAGTCAAATATGAAACATATAAATAAAATTTTGTGAAATAAAGTCACAGTGACCAGAAATAGTCAATAGGCTTATACTGTATACTGTACAACAGCATGAGGTTTTTAAAATTGTAATGAATGATATACTGTATAACTAATTTGTTCCATCATAGCGGATTTTGAAGCAAACAAAGGATTTAAATGGAAAAAAGCATCATATCATGTCAAGTAAATATGGACTCTATTAAAGAGGCTAGATTCTTAGAGTGTGAGGTCTTCAGGCTTTAGTTCTTACAACTGTGACAGCCAATGCATGTTGCCATGGATTTTTCCCCCAGCTCCCTTGTTGCCAGTGGCAACAGATCAGTTCAACAGTCACTGTATTGTTTCATGGTAAGAGAAAAATCCTGTTTAAAACTGAGGCTAATTCTCACACAATTTAATTGACAGGTTGGCCGTGAGCTGTCAGTTCTAATCCACCATTTCTCTGCTGTACAAAATAATATAAGATAAGAAATGTCCATGACGATAATGTGAAAATAACTTCAGAATATTACATATTGTGTCTAATGCTTCAAGATGTCCAATTTGCCTGCTTTTTTATCAAATTAAATCATGATGTATTGAACAACAACAGAAATATGTTGTGACAATTATTTTTAATTGTCACAATTGTCATACTTAATGAGATTGACATCTCATTAAGTATGCTATATTCTTCCAGTCAATTTTTGTGGCATTAAAATTAAAGTCACAGTTTAAAAAAAAGCAACATATGCAAGGACATAATCGTCATTGAACTACATGTGGGGGGTAGCTGTTATTCTTTGCTAAAGGAGAAATAATTGCCCAACAACATCTAACCAAATTGTTCAGGCTTGGATAAGCAATTAGGCTAATCGGCCAGTATAATGACAGAAGAATTGCCACAGTCTGCAACCATTAGCAGATCATTTTCCAAGAATCTAAGCGAGAGTCTTGACATCTCACATCCTTTTACTCTACTCATGCTGTCTGACCTTTTTTTTCCACACCTTTAGCCTACGTTCTCTTGTACATTTCTTCCAGTCTTTCACATCCCTTCCTTCTGCATCAATTGCATTACTAAAGCACTTTCATTCATTTTCTATCACCCCAAAGGTAATTATACTGAAAATACAGGACCTGAAGTTGAGAGTCAATGTTACTTTGAGCCAATATATTTCATGCTGGGTAAGAAGACTTTAATTGGCACACAGTGGCAGGAGAATATGAATGGGAATTTGCTATGAATCCAGTTAAAGATATTTTTCGGTGTCGCATGGAAGATGTAAACTCCAAGGAAAAGATGTCTTCTATTCCTCCATTTTTGATTCCTTTTTATTATGGGGGAGAGAGACAGAAAATGTCTGTTTGAAGAATAATAAAGCTTTCTGCTGAATTTTGATGTCTCATCGTGTATGTGTGCTACACATGGGGATGAGGAGAGATGAATTCATGAAATCAAATGCTCAGGTTGCTTAATTCCTGCTTCAGTGTTTTACTGTTCTGACAATCGGAAATATTAACCACATCAAAGATTTAATCTGAAAATGTGGCTTTGCATAATTATCCCTCTTTTGAATTTAGTAGAGCTGAATAGAAGAGCATTCTAGATGTGCTTACAGATAAAAATGATGACTTTTGGATCTGTCTGAGACACTTTTTTCTCAACTCTTAAGATGTCTCCGATGCATATAAGAAACCGTAAGTCTGAGATATGTGCTGCAAGACTGCATGTTGAATTTTGAATTGAGACACAGGCATGTGAATAAGTCATTTCTGGTCCGTTCAGGGTGTTGAAATGAAAAAATCAACAGATAAAAAGGCAATCTGACGCTCTCTCACTTTTTGAATCAAACATAAAAGTATGTAAAAGTATTACTTTGAAATTGTATGAAGATTAATTTAATAGGACTCCTCAAAGTCGTGCCCATCTTGCATATCTATTTATTATCCTGCAGTGGGTGTCGTTGCATAACTCATTTTATAAAAAGAATATGATTATGATGATGACAATTAGTTTCCCAACCTAATGTGTATGTTCTTTTTTGGTTTAGTTTTCACTGTTTCCTGTTCTGGTTTGCCTGAGTTCATTGTTCACTTTGCTTATTAGTTTCCATGGTTCTACTTTAGTTAACACCCGTTTCTGTTCTTGGCAATTATCCAGTGTGTGTGTATTTAAAAACTGAGTTCTGTCTGTTCATGGCTCTGTATCGTCAGTATTCAACGTGGTTGTGTTAGATAATTCTCCTGTTTTCTTCTGTTATTTCTAAAGAGTGCAATTAAAGACGTACACATCATTACAGCCACAGCAATTTGTGACAATTTCTATAATGAATCAAATAATAAAAAAACATATTTATTAAAGTTACACAATATACTGTATATAGTTAAAAAAGTTAGAATTTGTATCTACAACTACTGATTAAGTAAAATAAATTTAAGTTGCCTAATAAAAGCTGTTGTGGGGGCCTCTGTGTTGAGATCACATGACCAGCTGAACACTTAGGCTGCATCTGAAATCGCACACTTCCCTACTATGTAGTAGGCGAATAACAGTATGTGACAAAAGAAGTATGTCCGAATTCACAGTACTCATAAAATAGTAGGCAAAAAGTACCCGGATGACCTATTTCTTAACAACATGCTCAGTGAAATCAGGCCATGTTCATTTACGTTAAACAAACAGTGGAACGCGGTGCAGCGTCAAAGGCATTTGCCACGACCACTCAGCCAGAGACTGTTCTAAGATGCTTTATTGAGTAGTTTTATGAGCAATGAGTGTGTTGCAAGCGCAGGCTCGGATGAAAGATGAATCGTAGCTCCGCACGACTGCATCGCTTGTGAAATGAGGGCTCGGTAATGAGGATTAACTTGAGCAGTCAAGCCTGATCCCACCTGGCACCCCTCATTCTCTGACACAGTGCTCTAAACTCTCTGGTGATTTTCACTCACATGCTCGCTATCATCAGCACCTTCCCTGCGTCTCCATCTCCACAATTACACAGCCACAGGGGCCGTCTGTGTCAACTTTTGACATTTCCAAGTTTGTTGAATCATTCCAAAAAACTTAACTTATTATTGTCTTTAAAATAGCCCAATTTAATTAGTTTAGATATGGAGAAAACGGTTGTGTTAAAAGTACTAAAGCCGATCCTGATGGGCCTAAATGTTATTTTAATTAGCGAACATTCGCATACCCATAAAATCGTTTTGCATGTGTCAACATTTTGACCTTGAAATGTTGTGTGGCCATCGATTATATTTCACTGTGGAACATTTAATGAATGCAGGAAGATTTGTTTCAAAAGACGGGCTGAGTGCACAGAGTAATGAAATGGCTCGTGCTTTTTGCCTTTTGTATGACAAATAATTCCGCACCCCTACATGACCTCCTCATTTCCAGTGAGTTTTTCCTAACATATTTACTGTAATTAACATGCCAATGTTTCACTCAGCATCCGAGTAAAAGGGTTGTTCCATTCCGCGGTAAACTCTGAGCATGAAAGTCAACCTCAATTACTGCTCAAAAATGCCATTTAGCCTTTTAGTTCGACTCTCGACGCTCTATTTTGTTAAGCAAACAAAAACAACACAGTGTCCCCATTTTCCAGATGAGACAGATAACATAAGGATGGCAGTTATAAATGTGCCATTTAGTTTTATTATCAAAATATGAATTTTCAATTACATTTTTTGAGTGGTGCAATGTATTCTCAGAGTTCTCAGAGTAAGGTAATTATGAAAAAGGGGGTGCAATGTTCTGGGGCATGAAACTAATAAAAACCTAATTTAGTAATTCATTACATAGTATACCGTCTGCTATTCTCGTAAATGTGCTGTGCAGTCGCAGATTTAAAGTGCGCCTTACAACTTTATTGCAATCAAAAGGAAAAAACAATTACTTTTTTATGCTGTGATGATAAATGTTTCTTTCAAAATGCAAGACATACAAATGAGAAATCATATTTCAGGGTCATTTAAACCTTCATGCTGCTTTACTCTGCTCATGCAGCTGGGCCGCAGAGATTTGTGGGAGATTCTGCCGTGACGGTCATTTAAGAAGCGAGGGTGCTGATTCCAGTAGGAGTTAATGTCCTTAATAGATAAAGACATGGATTGCCATGGACTGTTATTTCCAGTTGTTTGTGGAGGCGTCTGGGATTATCTGGTTTACTACATGAATGCCACTTAAAATGTGATCTAACCTTCATAAAAGTCTGTTATATAGATAGATATTATAATACTTCATTTAAACTTTGCCATAGAATTCATGCAACACTGTTCAAATTATGCAGCTTATTAAAGGAGCATTTCACCCGTGGGAACATTAATCTTTATTGAAAGTGGGTCATATATGTAGTCGAAATGTAACATAAATTTCGAATTGGGTGCCTTCTTGACTGCGGAAAGACAGAAAGTAACTTTAGGGCGCATTTGTGTGGAAGACAACAACTCCCACAATGCACCACATTGCACAGCTCCGCAAGCCACTCCCACTAATCCAGAAACTAGGATGGTTCACAACACGAGGGCTCCTTGTCCGCGACAGGCAGATCTTCCGCAGCAGCCGCCTCCTGTTCCTCCATCAGCCTCAGCTGCTCTTCGCTATATTGCGGCTCGTAAAGGTAGCCATGAACATCTGATTCGAGCATCAGACTTTCGAAATCATCTTCTTCCATATCATATTGAGTACCTTCCGGCATTTTCGTAACTTCACATCTGGCTCCACAGCGCCTGTTAGCTTAGCTTCCAAACAAGATGGCGGATAATGCTTTTGGTTTCTGCAAGTGAAGTCCCACCCACTGATCTGTAGTAGGTCTGTAGCGTGAGTGGGTCCGACCCCCTTGAAAAATGAGGAACGAGTGTTTGTAGTCTCAACCCCTCTACAAAGATATGGGACTTCCTGCTTAGAATGACGCAAAATGATGATTTTTACATCATTATAAGCAGGAACTGCAACACTGAAATCCGTATTTCTCCCGTCTCAGGGGAAAATGAGGGAATAATGCACGACCATTCAAAAATATGACTGGGTTTCTAACAATACAAAGTTTAATGCAAATGGGTGAAGTGTTCCTTTAAGGATAAGTAAGCTAAGTGATCAAAAAAAATGTTTTTGTCTGGTGGACAAAATAAGCGACCACATACATAGAGACCAAAATATCACTTGAAGGTGAGCTCTTAAGCAAACAACCACCAAGCAACTTACACTGTAAAAACGTAAAAATTTTAAGTACAATCAACTTGGATGTTTAAGTCATTTCAATTTAAATGACATTAAACTGGCCTAAAACATGAGTTGAATCTTGTATAACTTATAAAAAAAGTTTTTTTATTTAATACCTTATTGATTTCATCATTTTTACAGTGTGCTACAAATCACTCAGACAGTCAGTCAGACTACCTTAGCAACCTTATAGCAACAGCAGAGTTTGGCAAGACAAATTTTGATTAGGAAAGTCTTGTCAGAAGGGATGGTTTGATACCATTTTTCATGTCTGATACCGATACTGCAGCCTTGAGCATCTACTGCTATATAAATATTGCCTAGCAGGTAATAAATACCAAGTAATATTAGAATATTATAGGTACCCCTTAATTATAAAATACTTACAGTTGAAATAATTTTTAATTTTCCAGGTTGCTACCCCTGTATTTGCCAAATTTGCGCATTGTTTCCATATACATACACATGTACTGCATATATACACTATAGTTACTAAAGCTAATCTAAATTCCAGCCACAGCCTTAGATGAAATAAACTACAAATAAAAGAAGACATTAAATCTCTCAAGATTTCAGCAGAGGATGATTAAACAACTGCAAAAACATTGATTAAAAAAAGCATTACCAGCTTCACTTATTACTAACCAGTTTACATGTCTACAGAAGTTCTGAGAATTGACAGAGGTTTAGATGTT
Source organism: Abramis brama (assembly GCF_963993115.1). NCBI lineage: Eukaryota > Metazoa > Chordata > Actinopteri > Cypriniformes > Leuciscidae > Abramis > Abramis brama. The sequence goes on from NC_139987.1 coordinate 10,585,689, forward strand.
GATGTTTGGTTGAAAATGTTTCGTTTGAAATGACCATTGTGGTGATCAGTGTTGGGTTTAGTCTTGACCCTTGACTTTTCTCTTTCAGCAATTACAAGTGTTTTCAGAAAACGATTCTGCATTTATAGAGATTGATGAAAAGGCAGATCAACATATCTGTTTTAATGTCAGTCAAACAGCTGCATTAAAGTGGTTTAAACAACTGTTTTTTCTGTACTTTCATGACTGACTTAAATAACTATGGAGTTGAAGCATTAATGAAAAAACTAATGAACAAATTCAGCTGTTGACAACCTCTTTTGTAACAGTTGAGACGCACTTAGACATCAACACTCATCATTCAAAAAAATATTCAAATATAAATAGTAAAAGAATTCAGCTGCATAATTTAGTGCAGTGCATGCTGGGAGCCATGAAGGAGTTTTGTATGCTGGAGCATTTCACCATTGTTGCGTTTCATATGCTGATTATTGATGTCTGTGAGTGTCTAAGAACTGTAGTTATTAACTTCCTGCTCACAACATTTTCATTTTTCAGAAAATCAGATTTTCACAATAGTACCACATGGTCCTAGAAATGAAAACAAAACACACTTCTGATCAATGATTAGAACAGATGTGATCAGTGAATCAAACTACTTCCTGATGATGTCACCATTAATTAACAGTCAACACATCATCTGATGTTATTCTGTCTCGGATTCTTCTGACACAGTAAATGTGTTTTCTGAACACACTAGAACTGCAGCCAGAAAAAAAGAATAAAGGGTCAAGAGCCCATGCAACTACAGGAAACACCAGTCACCACAATGGTGACTTCAAATGTTTGTTCCTCTTTCCTTCAGTGATTTTACTCATTAACATCAGGTATCATTACTAATGGTCACACTGAGTGGTGTTAATGAAACACAGGGTGTTTTACTGTGTAGCATCCAACCGTAAGCCATTGTTGAAGCAAAAAAGTTAGTGGCCCTTAATATTTGAAGGACATGCTGCTGCTGTACAATATAGTGTACATGAATTACCCATCGCAGATCTATACAGGTGGAGCTGGGGAAGGTGGAGGGTTTCTTAAAGCACATACTGCGAAGGCAAATGCTAACCAAGTCTTTAAAGGTTGAGCACGCAAGTTCATTGGCTACTGAAACAGCAGGAAGCAATCAGCTGTGCCCTAGAGATAACGATGTGATTGCAAGCAGGTTGAGTTAAAGACGCCATTTAGAGTTTCATGACAGAACTTTGTATTTCCAAGAATGTTGTTTTATGAACGTTTTCTCCAAACATTAAGACATTTAAAAAACTTCTAAAAACAATGTATAAATAACGTTTTTTGTGTTAACCTTTTGAGGACATTATTAAAGACCAGATAACGTTAACCTAACATTCTAACATTACTGGAAGAATGTTCATAACTTTGAGAGTGCCTTGCCTGAACATTAGCAAAAGTTATGAGAGTGTTCCTTATTAGCTGGGTGCCTATAGTTAATTGCGTATTTCAATACAGAGCAGCATGAAAGCATTAATGCAGAATGATGTGCTTTAAAGCAACATCACATTTCTAAGTCTCAGGCAAACCTCGCTCCATAACAAAAAAGTTTAGAGCACAAAGAGAAGAGATATTGTGTGTGTGCAACACCTAGTGTATTGCGTCTATTCAATGGTTTAAGATTTTAAATTCTCGTTACTGTTTGTGTAAATGGTGTGTTTTATTCAGTCCGCTTCTCCAGTCCTCCAATCCTACAGACATCTGGTAGTGAATACCAAACCATTCAGAATCACCAATAAACTGCAGCAAAATACAGAAAGCACAGACATTTATCATTAGATTATGCATTACAATGGGAACATTGGAACATCTTGGAGAGAGTTTTACCGTGCTGACTGTCGTAAACGATCGTGACACACTGTTTGAATGCTGAATGGAGAAAGACGTGATGCTGCAACAGAGGGAAGAGTTTCTATGAATTTAAATTTAAAAACCTTTATAAACCTAACATACTCTCTGTTCCTCAAATAAAGCTATTGAATGTCTTCAGAAGAACTGGAACACAGTACAAAAACATTGGTGCTTGCTTTTATAATTTATTTATTTATTTTAGTCATTTTGGAGCTTGACAGTAACAACTAGGGGTATAACGGTTTTCAGTAAAAAATCTGACCTCTCAAAAATTAGCTCCAAAGGAAATATTAATAATTAATCATAATTAGTTATAATTATTTAGAAATATTTAGATCAGCTGCAAGAATTAACTTGATGTAGCAGAATTAAGATCACAACCAACCAGTTTGTCCAGAGAACACTTAGCGTTAATTGCTAATTAATTAAATATTAATTAGTATTAATTAAATAGGTATGGGAAATAACTTTCTTACTGTTCAGTACTACTCTAAGCATGTTTCTTAGTTATAACACACCCTTCTTTAAAAAGGGGTAGGGGATACTTAATGAGACTAAGTTTGATACTTGCATGTCTCATCCATTTGATTAAAACTGTCCTGATGCAATTTATTGAGGCTACAGTTGATCTTTGCTGAGGTTGTCTTGATGAGAGAGAACCAGTTTGAGTCACAGGACCTTTGATGAATGAAAAGACAAGGCTGCAGCCTGGCACAAACTTAGGGGTCCTTAGAAGACTTCGAGCTCATCTTCAATTTCTCAGAATCAGCAATGGGGAAGGGGCTTGATCTTGTGATCAGTGATCTTTTAAACTCTGAAGATGTCACACTCTCGGGAGGCGAGTGAGCAAATAAGGAGTTGTTCCTTTAGAAGGAAACTTTATGATCGTTTGTTTTCTAGCAGGGTGTTTTGCGTATGAAATTGGATTGGGTGTTTAGAGAAGAGACTTTTATAATACTAATATGTAACCGAGTAAATTAACATAAAGGAAATTAAATTCGCAGTTCATACCCAACATGCTTTGATCTTGGTTAACTACAGTGTGCCATTCTGAATTATTCCTTTTGAATGTTTGAATTCATACATATGCAAAACAATCTAAAAGAACATATGATTACATAAGATTGATCCCATTGACTTCCATAGTATTTTTTTCCATTACAATGGAAGTCAATGGGTCCCATCAACTGCTTGGTTATATTCTTCAAAAATATGAAGTGTCTAGCAGAAGAAAGAAATTCATGCGGGTTTGGAACAACTTCAGGGTAAGTGAATGAAGACGGGTGAACTATTAACATGTTTGCTGTTACTTTTTACCATTTTTAGTTGCTAAATGATCAAATAAGTGTGAAACACACTCTGTTTTGCTATTTTTGTGGGGACTCTTCATAGACATAATGATTTTTATACTGTACAATTCTATCCCCTACACCAATCCTACCCATCACAGAAAACTTTCTGCACTTTTACATTTTCAAAAAAACATTATTTAGTATGTTTATTAATCCATTTCCCTAATCCACAATGTAGGTGATCTCATGTTTTACTATCCTTGTGGGGACATTTGGTACAAACCTGTACACACACACACACACACACACACACACACACACACACACACACACACACACACACACACACACACACACACACACACTATATATATATATATATATATATATATATATATCAAGGTCACTGTCAAAGGAAAAAGTATGTGAACCCTTTACGTATTAACAAGTGAAACCTCCATTACTGACATGCATCTGAAAAAAAAATCCAATGGGTTTCTCAAACATTTCCTCTGAACTGTAAACAACAAGTGTTGCGATTTACAATATGAATCAATAAATAAAAAAAAATATTCCTATCCTCTCTGCAAATGGTGTTTGAGCTGATTGCATTGGCGTGTAGCATTTGTGGTGAGATGTTATCAGTGCATCAGAGAATTCAGTTACTCATCTGTCTCAGCTGGTATGCAAAGATTAATCCACAGCCGTGTCTCCTGACAGGGGTCTGCTCCCTCAGAATCTCTACCATCAATCAGTCAATATTTCTCATCAGCAGATGTGTACACACACACACACACACACACACACACACACACACACACACACACACACACACACACACACACACACACACACAAATTAAGAATCACATTGCAGCTGACTGAGGATCAAATCTATCCTATAGAGGCATAGAGCAAAAACAAGAACACATACACACAAGAACATAATCACAGACTAATGAGAACAAGCATATTATTGTAAAGATAACATCTATCTACCTACCTACCTACCCACCCACCCAAATAGCCTATGAACCGCTTAGCAATGCCTTAGCAATCACCCAGAGCACACCTCAACCTCCTAAAAGTGCCATGCAATGCCATACAGTATGTTAAAAAATGCTTCTTTCTTTGGCAAATAAATGTAGCAGAAATCATACACATACTTTATCACACAAACACACGCACGTACGCGTATATAGACATAATGATTATCATACAGTACAAACTATATATTCTATCCCCTTACCCTAACCTAAAATTTGCAAAAAGATTTCAAAGCTGTTTTCCTCATGGGGACCAAAAAAATATCCATTATGGGACCTACAACGTAGGGAATACCAGACACACACACACACACACACACACACACACACACACACACACAAACACAGCTGGTGGTCTCTTAGAGGAAGTGTGGGCTTATCACCTCATTTTCTGTTAGTACAGAGAACACAGAAGTTTGTTATGTCTTGTTTCTAATTTTCGCTTGTCACTACAGATGTAACCACACACTTTGACATCTGTTTGAATGTCTTTTCTCAGGGAAACAACATTGCAACAAACACACACCAATGTAAACTGCTCATACTGATTTTGCATGTAGTTTGCTCTTTTGCTGCCTCTCGGGCACTGTTTTTTTTTTTCTCTAAGAAGAAATTGTTTCTAAAAGGCACAGGATCTGTCAGGCGTTGATTACTGAAGACTTAATAATGTTAATGAGTAGTTTAATAATATTAAACTACACAACTGAAGAGCTTGCATTGAAAAAATATTTAGTACAAACTTAATATCTTTACATTTAATAGCAATATGTTTTCTTATCTGTCGTAGTTTCCAATAACTTACCAAAGCAACAGAAACAAATACAGAAACAGTCATGAAAAATCAAGCAGTGTCCTAACAAGCTTTCCGTGTGTTAGCATGATTACTATTTATCTCACTGGAAAATTGGAATTATTGACAGATCCTGATGAGATATTAACATTATAGTGTGATGGGAATCAGGCTCTTTACAGTGCTTGTTTCAAGTAGAATGCATTTGTGGAGGAAGAATTACGGGATCGATACCAGGCAGCCTCATTCATAAAACCAACGCCATGGAGTGATACAGACGGCTGTCCGCTGTCTCTCTGATCCATCTGCCAATGCAATTAGTAATGCACAAAGCAAGTAGAGGTCTGCTACAATCAATAGCATACTTCCTTTTGTGAAATGCTCCAAGCCACCGCACTCAGGGAAGACTGTGCAAACACGGTCCTGACATTGAAAAAGAAAATGGCCTGTGAGAAATGCTACTATAAAGTGTGCTGTGTTCAGCACTTCACGGTCGTGAAATGAATGGCTGAGTGGACCAAACCTTTATGTATTAGAAACATCTTCACAGCCCTAATGGACTAAAAACATCCTGCAACATAACAAGCAGAATGATGTAAAACATATACTCTGCCAAATCTGAAATGTTTTTCCCTCCGGTTGCTTGTGGTTATATTACAATATACCTTCTAAATTCTGTCTATCTATCTATCTATCTATCTATCTATCTATCTATCTATCTATCTATCTATCTATCTATCTATCTATCTATCTATCTATCTATCTATCTATCTATCTATCTATC